>NC_051079.1:22769193-23478446 GCF_004664715.2 Peromyscus leucopus
TTGAGATTAAAGGCATGTGTCTCCAATGCTGGCTGTATCCTTGACCACAGAGATCTACCTAGCTCTTCTACCAAGTGCTGGGATTAAAGGTGTGCGCCACGAACGCCCAGCTCTGCTATGGCTTGCTATTAGCTCTGACCCCCAAGCAACTTTATTTATTAACATACAAATAAAATCACATTTCAGTACAAATAAAATACCACCATATAAACATAAGAAAGGTGCATCCACATCTAAGGGAATTCTCAGATCTGTCAGTTTAATTCACCAAGTACTAGTCAAGAGACCTTCCAACAGGAAAGAAAGGAAGACGAAGGGGGAACATCCTGCTAACTAGGACATAGTTCCACACCTAGAAACCCCCAATTTCAAATACACCCTGTGTGCATGGAACAGGAGAGATCCAGACATTTACATGCTAATACTCCAATGATTTATAGTTAAGAACTGAGAACACTACAGTCTATTACTTTTGCTGAGTATTGCTTTAATCATTGAAAAAATACTCAAGAATTTTCAACAAAAATCAGTATTTCCTACCAAAATGTCACTTACATGAAACTGATTTAAAACAGCAGTATCTACTGAAGGTAACATTACGGAAAGAATTTTCAACACACACATTTCCTTAACAAGCTAAGCTACAGGAAACAACAACACAGTAATGTGGTAGGTTATACTCTTTACTGTCCTATAAAATGGTACTTTAAACAAAAATAACTCTGAGGCAATAATTTTTAGCTTACTGGGAATTGGTAATTTATTTATTTATATTTCTAAAGTATTCACGTCGTATTCAGCAAGCACTGAAAGTGCTAGGTTATAAGATTTCTGTTTAAGAAAGCAATATCACAAATTGTCCACTTCATCTTATAGCAAGACAAATGGTACACATACTGTAGAATTGTTATTCATTACACTGGCTACAGGCATCATGTGGCTAATGAATGCTTGAAGTATGGCTAGTCTACAGCAGTAAAATACACATACTATTTCAAAGAATTAATAGAGATCATAAGGTATCTCAATAACTGTTTTTACATCAGTTACATACTGAAATATTTTAGATATAGAGTTAAAGAAAACACTGCTAAAATGAATTTCAGCTGTGTATTTTTTTTTCTGTGTATGAGTGTTTTCTCTGCATGTATGTATATGTACTGTGTGCATGCCTAGTGCCTGCTGAGGCCAGATGGCACCAGATCCTCCAAGAACTGGAGTTATGGACAGCTGTAAGCCTCCATGTGGGTGCTGGGAACCAAATCAGGTCTTCTGCAAGAGCAGCAGGCACTCTTTAACTATGACACCTCTCCAGCCTCTGCTAGGGTATTTAAGTTACATATATGGCTTGCATTATTTTCCTGTGATAACGCAGCTACAGAAGTGGCAGACCTAACTATATGCTAGCTATCATCCCCACTTTACAGTATTTTTATATTACAATACTTGAGATAAACACACTTAAAACATATAAATGTTCCTGAGTTTAAATTCACACCCACACACCCCTCTACTTTCAGAAACAAAACTAAACAAGTTCTAATGCCATCTTTCTCATCTGCTTCCCTACACTGGCTACCTAGATATCAAAATTAAATTGTATTTAATTGTGCCTATGGTTACAAGAATGGCTATTCTCTTGTCGCTTTCTAATATGTAACATGGTACAAGTCAATGAACAATGGATTTACCTTTACAGACTATGGAGGACTTTTTCTTGTCTAAGCTGTTGGCAAACTCATAACATACCAAGAGTAAAGCACAACATTTACATTAAGAATCATTAAAATTTTACAAACTGTTCACAAAGCTCCAAAATAACATGAAAAGCATTGTGCTTGCACACTTCGTAATTTCCAAGCAGCCAAATACTTCATCCTGAGGTAATTTCACTTTTGTGAATAGACTACACTAAAGGACTTATATCTAAATCTTGATATTTCATCCTTTCCACAGACTTCCACAACCAAACAAGGTGCAAACAAACGCTTAAGAAAACCGAAATGCCCTATTTACATAGCTACTTACTTTCCATAGAAAATGAGGTTGTACCACGGAAGCCAAACACCTCCCATGTTTCTCCGGGCTGCACAGCTGACAGGACTGAAGACATTTACAGATCATGCAGCTGAGGGAAGGAAGACCAGACTCAACAGACCTCAGCCCTGGCAGTGGAACCTATTAGGCCTTTCGTAGAGCTTTCCGCAAATCACCATAAAAGTTGGTTAAAGTGCTGGCCATTGCTGTATCCACTGCGGACTGAGGGATCATGCCGCGCAGATCTGTCTGAATATAGCCCGTCAGAAGACTCTGGCTTGGACTGTTTTTAAGCGGAACACAAAACCAGCCGCAGGGATGGTTATAGCCTCGGACAAATTCTGGCCTTGTTTCACTCCAGTCGAGACTCACCCCTACAAGACAGTTAAATAACATCACCAACAGTAACAACTGGCATTTGCCTAACACTCTCACCTTAAAAATATTATCATATTCTTTGTTTAAACAGTTTTTTTCTTATCCATACTAATTAAAACTAATTCCCAGGAATGATAACTACCCAAGAGAATTCTGGTACAAGGTTGATAGGTAATGGGGAAAATTCGAACGCCTTCGGAATAGATGACATAGTATCATCTTGGTAATTCTGGAAACCACCAATCTTAGCTGCAGCAGCCAGGCCTCAAAATGACAAGAACACAATGGACGGTCCCATAATTATTTCCTGCAGGCACAGCCATCCCCAACTTTAGTACTCATAGCAAAATAAACAAGTAGATGGCAATTTACAACTCGTTTATACTACACATAACAAAGCACTAAGTTACCTACACATTTTAAAAACAGGAGGCTTCTAGTGGCAGTATTTTTAATTCCCCCACACACAAAAAACCAACACAATTCAAAGAAGGAAATTTAAAATATATATATATATATATATATATATATATATATATATATATATATATACTATACATGTGTGTATGTGCACACACATATACCAAGAAACTGTTCTGAGAAGCCTAGAATAAAGTATCAATTATTGGATCCCTTTCTCAGAATCAGTCACTTCATCTACTTTTGCTGTGCACGAAGTAGAGGATATTATGTAACTGGGAATAACAAGTTACCAGAAATGGTTGAGGGCTCATCCTCAACAAGACATGTATACCAGAAAGGCCCAGAGAACAACATTCCAGTAGTGGAGGGGGCGCATCTCAGAGGCAGAACAAAGAGTGAAGGCTGGGCTGGGCGGTGGTGGCGCACGCCTTTAACCCCAGCACTCGGGAGGCAGAGGCAGGCGGATCTCTGTGAGTTCAAGGCCATCCTGGTCTCCAAAGCAAGTTCCAGGAAAGGCACAAAGCTACACAGAGACACCCTGTCTCAAAAAACAAAAACAAAAAAACAAACAAACAAACAAAAAAAAAAAGATTGAAGGCTGCAAAATGCTATCGTCTAAGCTCAACAGAACTACTGTAGTCTTGAACTCACAACCAGAGTCATCTTCACTGGGTCCACATTAGACTGGCCAGGTCAACAACTGAAGGAAGAGAGGCTCCTGGGACCCCACCCCTACTGTTGAACACTGACAGACTCTGGGGAAGGAGGAGCCAATTCAGTTCTGTGCCCCCTGCAAGCCCGCCAGGCTCCAAACAAAATGAGAAAATATGAATGTGAGAAAGAGATATACAGGAAAAATCCGGGGTAAATAAGGTAATAATAGAGAAAGAAAGAGTAGTCAGCATGCATTATGTACATGTGTGAAAGGTCAAAGAACACATTTAATTAATACAAAAATGAAAAAAAAAACCCATGATAATTTGAAACAACATATACTCTCAGTTAAAATATGTTGTCATATGTTGCACACTTCGTCATTTCCAAGCAGCCAAATACTTCATCCTGAGGTAATTTCACTTTTGTGAACAGACTACACTAAAGGACCTGTATCTAAATCTTGGTATTTCATCCTTTCCACAGACTTCCACAACCAAACAAGGTGCAAACAAACACTTAAGAAAACCGAAATGCCCTATTTACATAGCTACTTACTTTCCATAGAAAATGAGGTTGTACCACGGAAGCCAAACACCTCCCATGTTTAATCCCTAAAATTTAGCATTTAAGAAAAAAAACTAGCAATAATTGAGGATTAAAAATATACCTGATACAGATAGACTTAGGGTAAAAACTTCAATATCTGAAGTAGACTTCAAGAAAGAACAAGTTTTAGGTTATTACCACAGGATAAAAGTCCTTCTTCATAGCCCACAGTATAGGAGAAATCAACAAACTCTCTCGGGGAAATTATATTCAAAAGTTGACCAGCAGTGGTGTAACGCATCACACAGCAATTCTAGAAAGACAAGAGGTAAGACTGGTGTCACCATCAGACATGCAGAGTCACGTACCAAGATCAATCTCTAGTAAGAAGTGACACTCACTCAAAATGTTTTGGCCTAAGAAGAGCAATTCCTACAGTGGTTCCGAAAGGGATAATCTCTTTTCTAAATGTCAGCGCTATGGTAAGAACGTGATGATGATATATAAAAATACAGAGACATAGTCAGTATCTAAATCTCTATTTAATTAGAGGTGGCTAATTCAATTAATGTAGCCAATTATATGGGCCTAGTACATATATAGAATGAAGGAGTACAAACTGTTTCTGAACTTTGAAGATTAAAAAAAACCCACAAACACATGATGTTTAGACTTAAAAAAAAAATCAAGTATGATGAGAAGTAAGTAAGAACCGTTAACAAGCCCCTTTGACTGACAGTTGTCTAGTACTTAAGGCAACATTTTTAGTCTGGTCTTTGACTTTAATTTAATATAATTGGAAAATCCACATTTAACCTCTAAAAGGGTGGTATTTTTTCTGTCTTTGAGATTTTAGACCCTTAACCAAAATTTTACAGTTAAAGATGCTGAAGACTTCCATAAGCAACACAGACAGAGATACACTGCGAAAACTCAGTACTAACATTCATCATAAAATTAGGAAACTCAACTTCAAACTCAGCACTAGGGAGATAGGAGCAGGTGGATCTGAGTTTGAGGCTAGCACTCTACATAGCAAGTTTTAGGCCAGTGAGGGTTAAGTTATACAGTGAGACCCTGTATCCAAAAAAAAAAAAAAAGAATGAAATGAACAAATAAATAAAATAAAATGGAGAAACTTGAGCTTTTAAAAGGCAGCACAGGGTTATCCTGTGGGATCTTTGCTTGACTACTATTCGCAAAGAAACAAATGCAATCAATGTAAGCACATACAAATGTGGACACTCACATGGGTGGGGTCTCTGTTTCTCTGTCTCTATCTCTGTCTCTGTCTCTCTCTCTCTCTCACACACACACACACACACACACACACACACACACACACACACACCCTCTGTAGTAGTTTTCTTACACAGATACCTCTTCCAAGTGCTCCAAAATATCCAGTGAAGTCATTAACGGGTCCCAAAACAAGCGGCTGGGCCCTGGGCGTATGTGGTCTATTACATTACTGACAATGTCATCCATAACACCTTGGGCTTTGTACCTGAAGAACAAAAAAAAAAAAAGAAAGAAAGAAAGAAACAAAGGCTTTCCAAATGAAAATTTACAGTGCAGAGCTAACATTGAAAACAGGAGGAAGACTTAATGGCGTTTTTTTTTATAAAGGAAAAATATCCTAACAACTTGTCTAATAAATAAAAGGTGTATCAATTATTTTATCAAACTATGTCCTTTGTCCTCAGATTAGAAAATAGAAAACTGAAGGTTATAGTACATCATCATAAACACAGTGACATCCCTTGACATTATAATATAGCCCTAGTCTATCGCACATTCCAAAACATCCATGCAATTCTGTTCTCTCCTTAGTTATTCTCAAACATTAGTACATGTATATTTTTACCATGACTTTTTTTCCCTTCTGCCTCCCCCCCAATGCTCTCCTGTGTATAGCTCATTGCTCTTTCAAATTCATTAACTGTTGTTACACACACACACACACACACACACACACACACACACACACACACAAAATGTATGTATTCCTAAATACACCCTGCTCAGTCTGCACGTTACTTGCGTATGTTTTTCAGGGCTGACTACTGGCACTGAGTAACAGCTGACATGCTCTTCCCTGGGGAGACTATGACCCCCACTCTCTGCACTCCTTAGCTGCCTGGAGGTCTTTGTGCAGGGTTGGGGTCTCCTGGGCTTCCCCCATCCACTCTGGCAGACTGTTGTTCTTGCTCAGCTCACGGTTAGGGATGCAGCGACAAAACAAATCTACACCTAAGGCTCAAAGAACACTATGGAAGGGGAGGAAAGCCTGGACGAGCCAGGGAGGACCCGGGAGTGTGCTGTGACACTGTGTCTCCTTGTAATGTCAGAAACTACACCCCAACACCCATACATGACTACACTGGCTTTTAAGAACTTTCTGGTCATAGGTTTGGAAAAGATATGCATAATACATAATACATATAAATGGGCTACAAGTTATTACTGAAGCTATATATGCACAATTCCTTTAAAGTTAATGAAAATGATAATCCAACAGAAGATGGACGAAGCACATATTATGATAATCGGAAATGTCAAATACTGTAATCAAATACACACTAGCAAGATACCATTTCAATCACCCCTCAGAATGCCAAATAGTAAGTAAACTTAAGAGATCTCTGAATATTAATCTGAGAATGGCCACAGGTATTTCCCTAGAAAGCTGCACACTGTCACACATTTGTATACAACCTAGAGGAGCTCAAGCAGCTACTCACAAACCCGGCAAAGCCCCTTTCTTAAATTCTCATTTAATCGCGCCCATCTTCCTCACTGTATTCCAGTAAATTCAAAACCTGTGAGGACCTGGAGAGGAAGCATGGAAGTTGGCAGAGGGCAAGCAATCCTGCATCCTTTGTACAGAACTGAGGCACCCTTCAGAAGTATGTTTCCTTACCCCCAAGCTTGACGCTCCAGCTGTGTGGCTACAACTTCTTCCCTAAATCAATTTCTCATCCCTATTTAAGGAGCAGAGACAATTCTTTTGTCTAGAATATGAATTAGCCCTTCATTTCTTAAGAAACATCTGAGCAGGGGTGGAGGGGAGTGGCGCACGCCTTTAATCCTAGCACTCGGGAGGCAGAGCCAGGCAGATCTCTGTGAGTTCGAGGCCAGCCTGGTCTACAAAGCAAGTTCCAGGAAAGGCTCCAAAGCTACACAGAGAAACCCTGTCTCGAAAAACCAAAAAAAAAAAAAAAGACAGAAACATCTATTCTTCTCTAAGTCTCAGCAACACTTACTGCTCCCTTATCTCTTTCTATGCTTTCAATCCCAGCTGGGAACAACTGATCTAAAGGATGAATTCCCAGATTCTTACAATGCTTGACCCCACTGCAATCCCCCTGTCCATGTCAAAGATACTGTACACCTCACCTTTCTGGAAACAGTATCTTTGGCACAGCACTTCAGAACATCTGAATATACTAAGTGGGGCCAGAGGCTTCATTTTTAAAAAGGGCTGAGCCTTAAGGATTTGAACAGTCTACTTCAATTGTATAATGCAACTGTCCATTCTGACTAAAAAAAAAAAAATCAGTATCCTTTTCTTGTTCAACTATAAGACTAAAACAAAGAAACAAAAGTTATTCATAATACTACCATTTAGAGATGAATTTTGTCTTAGGCAAAACATTTTAATAAAAATATATACTTAAAATAAGCCAATGGTTGTGCTGAGGATTCAACTCTATTTTGTATCATAGTGTGAGCACTTTTTATATCATGAAGTAATCTTTTAAAACACAATTTTTAAAGGTTACCAACATTCTACCAAGGATAGATATTTTCATAATTTACTATCAAGATGCCTAGTTCTTAATATTCATAACTCCATGATGAAACATCTAATATCTAAATCACTATTATTTTACTGCTGGGGT
This sequence comes from Peromyscus leucopus, assembly GCF_004664715.2. Classification (NCBI taxonomy): domain Eukaryota; kingdom Metazoa; phylum Chordata; class Mammalia; order Rodentia; family Cricetidae; genus Peromyscus; species Peromyscus leucopus. The sequence goes on from NC_051079.1 coordinate 22,777,140, forward strand.
ATTCCAGGTGAACTTTTTAACAGAATGCTAGTTGGGCATAGGAATTCATGCAGTTAGGAAACTGAAGTAGGAAGTGCCACGTGAGTATGAGACTGAACTACATGATGAGTTCAAGGCCGCCCTGTCTCAAAAGTCATTTCAAAAGTTCTATAACTCCTAGCAATGTAGACTATTAGAAGGGTCATGTATGCCATGCTAAGAAGTTCAGATTTTTATTTGCCTACTGCTATTATTTATGACCAACACAATCCACAAAATATTTGACCATTTTTAAGGCTTTGAATTTATATGAGCAATTTGCTTCTCAGAAAGTTTAAAACCATAAAAATAAAAGCTAAAATCTACTGTGATCATGTAATATAATGTATGAGTTATAAAGCTGAGAATTTAGGGCTGGAGAGATGGCTCAGACGTTAAGAGCACCGGTTGCTCTTCCAGAGGTCCTGAGTTCAATTCCCAGCACCCACATGGTGGCTCACAACCATCTGTAATGAGATCTGGCACCCTCTTCTGTATACATAATCAATAAATAAATCTTAAAAAAAAAAAAACTGAGAATTTACTTACAGATACCCATTAAACTCTTCTGAGGGTTTTCTCCAAACTGTGACATCTTTCTAGAAAAATAAAAACATTCTATGGTGATAATCACATAGTTGGAACCTTACACACAAAATTAATTCTCTAAGTTTAGAGCATTTAACTTTGTTTTAAAAAACAACTTTAATTTCTCAGAGCAAAAGAGAAATCTGTATTTGAATTTCTTCTGTATCACAATGTACTTATATTATGCACCTTAATAGATTTTTCAGTATCTTAGAAATTCAGACTTTCAAATTCAATGGCAGTACTATATTAGTGGCTATTATTATTTGCTTCATTTCGATCTTAGCTATTTTCTATTACTGATATATTCCGTCTATGACATTAGGAACAAATACTTCATTCTCAAACTGTACATGCCTTTTTAAAATTAAATAATTCACATTTATTGTGATTATGTTACCTTGAATTAGTTCCTACATGCGCCGCGCCCCCTCCCCCCCCATCATTTCCCAACTAACTCTAAACAGAAAACTAACTAGAGAACTAGAGAAGCCTGGCGTCTAGGCTTGGCTCTAACACTCTGCCACACAAGAGTATGGCCAAATTATGTGGTAAAGAGGAATACTAACCAGCCACTCACAAACTCTTGACATCTGACATGAGTACAAACTTTCAATGACCATGCTTCCTTAAACTCTTTTATCAATTCCACAAGTAAAGAGCTAATGAGTTCTTTCCTTGGTGAGATGACCCTCCATCCTATCAGAAGAATTACTGACTGTACATCCATTCAACACATTATTTCTCATCCATATTTTTCCTAATATTTTAAAAGTCATCAGACAATTTGTTGGCCATTGTGGTGGCCCACAGAGGCTACCCAGTGAGACCTTATATATAAGTCAGAGAATCTGAGCTTGCTTTACCCAGCAGCACAGCATAAAGGTGTGATTTGACCACAGGCGTGGTTACCAGGTGTTTTGACAGGTCTACACTATGATGTGCTTTGATCTTGCAAGGGGGAGGTCTTTGCCTCTCCCCTTGGCAAAAGAAAAAGCCCTTTTGAATAAAGGTCTGGGGCGGCTGGGTATTGACCCAGGACCCTCCCAAAATTATCCTGTGTCTTTCTTATCGTCTCTTTCTATCTTTCTATCTAGTATTTCCTCATTCCTCTCTCCTCCACCCAAGAACCCTTCGATAGGTGGGAGCAGATAGGAGCTGGACTCCCAGACTCCCACAGGCCATACACTAAATTACCCAAGCAGTAATGGATGGTGACACACGCCTTTAATCTCAGCACTGGGGAGGCAGAGGCAGGTGGATCTCTGTGAGTTCAAGGCCAGCCTGGCTACAAAAGTGAGTTCCAGGACAGGCTCCAAAACTACACAAAGAAACCCTGTCTCAAAAAACAAAAACAAAACAAAAACCCAGTTATTACATGTATTTACCATTTTCTTGGCCACTCGCCATTTATCTTCTTCAATGTTATGATACTGGATCAGAGTGTTTTGAAGTTTAGTTGAAAAAGAGGCAACATCAGATAGGCCTTCCATTTTGATCTTCCTGTTATAGAAACCAGGATTAGCATTAGCAAATTACTTAAGTCAAATCTTTATTCAGAATAAATGCTCCTGGGGGAGCTATAAAAGACAGCTGTACCTGCACCCCATTCCCAATGAACTAATCAGAAACCCTGAGACTAGGAGCTGGAGAGAAAATTTTCCTAAAAGCTTGTAATCCATAGCCACAGATAATAAGCAGACTCTTTGTTATTAGAATCACTCATATAAAATAATAAAAAGAGACAGATGCAAGAAGAGGGAGGAGGTGGCTCACTTATCTATCGGCTGTTAATGCTCAAGTATTCCTCTAATTCTCAGCTCTCCAGGGTGTTCCAAAGTCCACATCCAGAAGCCTCCTTAGAACTTTGCTCCAAAGGAGCATCTTTACGTGCCCAGCATTATTTTAGCAATTTATTATTAAAATGACATTGAGCCCAGATTCTCAAGCCAAAAGGCTGGGAATCACCCTTAGTGATTAGTAGATTCCTATTCACACCACCATTCCCCACTGCCTAGTGTTCTATTTCCTAGGGTTTTATGTTCCTCAATCTAAGCCTGTCAAGACTTTAGATCTTTGGCCTTGGGATTTCTCTGCCTGGACTGCAGGATTCCAAATCTTAGCATGACGAACAACTTGTAGTACCAAGTGCTGTTAAAATTCCTGTCCTTAACACAGACTTCTGAAAGTTACTGCTCTATCTCTCTTTATTCCTCAGAGTGCTTGGCAGTATCTGAAGCTCATTTATTTATTGGCCTATAATTCTTCTCTTTAACCACCTCACCTAACTAACAGAACAAAGGTCTCTGTCATAATCACCACTGTCTAGCTCTCACCTAGAACACTGTGGCTTTTAATATCACTGTTAACATTTTCTCCCTACACACAAGATCTGATAACCTTTATCATCTTTGGATGCCAAGATACCAATTCTTGGCATAATTCCTATATCATTCCTACTCTTTCCATTCCTGTAAAAGGTTAACAGAGAAAAGCTGCCTATTATACAACCATCAAATTACTAAAAAAACAAATTCAGGAAAATCTTCATTAATAATTCGGTCTTCCAACCAGAGCTCAGTACTATTGATCTGAAAACTAAAGGTTTTAGAAATATCAAAGCTGTAGTCAATATTTAAATATCACAATGTAGAGTATAGAAACATTCAATACTAAAATTAAGTAGAAAGATGAGAAAGTGTATGTGGAAAATTCAATAACCTAAGACTTGAGATCCATAAAAGGGATGTAAAATTTCTAAGTATAAACCACACCCATCCATGGAAAGTGGATGAGCTCATTCCAAAAGTCTACCAGTCAAGAATATAAACGGCCACTTAAGAATGTGCCAACTTAACCAGTACAATGACCTTATTCAAGGGTGTGGTACAAACAAGTGCAAATTCTTGGAGAGCTTATAAAAGAAATGTATCCAGTATTGGGATCATTTCGATTAGGTCACATTCTGTAAACCCAGAGGCCTCCTGCTAGCTTCCTGTGGGTGGCAGATAAGAACTCTTTATTTTTTCAAAATTATTTGATAGAAATCAAATGAAATAGAAAGCCACTGTTATCATAACCAAACATTAACTTTGTTGTAAGCAGTACAGGTGACCTATAAAGATGAGAATCTAGAACTTTCAGACATTTATTTTGGCAATTATTCACATCTACTCACCAGTGCAATTTCAAGCCTTTTGGTGTTTGTTGCATATGTGTATCTGAGCTTCACTGAGTAATTTCTATTCTCCCCCCCCACACACACACACACATGTTTCTCTGTGTAGCTTTGGAGTCTGTCCTGGAACTCGCTTTGTAGCACAGGCTGGCCTTGAACTCACGTAGATCTGCCTGGCTCTGCTTCCTAAGTGCTGGGATTAAAGGCGTGCGCCTTAAAGGCGTGCGCCACCACCGCCCGGCTTCTATTCTTTTTTGATGGCCTGCCTTAAAAACTGGGTTAGCCCCCCACCTCCACTGTTTTCTTACAATCCATACTGTAACTACTCAATTTTATTCTACCATTTAGCTATACAACCTTTTGGGCTATAAAATACAGCTGTTCAGGGTTGTGCTCTTTCTGACTAGCACGATGTGGAAATCCAATAAATCAAGTATGCATTGCCATTTACACCAGCCATCTGTGAACTTCTGAACAAAGAGAACCTCCATTACCATGGTGCACGCCTTTAATCCCAGCACTCAGGAGGCAGAGGCAAGCGGATCTCTGTGAGTTTGAGGCCAGCCTGGTCTACAGAGTGAGTTCCAGGAAAGGCGCAAAGCTACAGAGAAACCCTGTCTTGAAAAACCAAAAAGAAAAAAAAAAAGAAAAAGAAAATATAGCACACAGTATACCCTCCTGAGATTAGCAGCCCTGGAAATGGTTTTAAATACCACTCCAAATATCCTCGTACTAACTCGATCTTTTATTCTCTTGACCTTATATCAGAAATTTCTCCAACCACAACAAATATCGAAGAGGCACCACCTAACTAAACAAACTTTAACAACTCCATATAAAAGGTCAAAATCCTGTCAGTCCTCAGACCAAGTATAAATCAATGTCCACTTCATATCTTTTTTCAAGTTAACCTTTATGTTTATGTTTCCTCCATAGCTACTTGTTCTTTTGTAGTTTAATACACTTATTAAAGATTTTTCTGGCTTCAGAATTTTTAATCTTCCATTATTCAATTAATATAGTTTTTATGTGCAACATGTCAATCTAACAAGCCAGAGTTTCTTCAACAAGACAGAAAACGAAGGCCTTATCAAATGATACATTCTAACATAAACATGTTAACAAATGCTCAGTCTCCAATCTCTCTTGAACCACTAATTTAACTTTTCTAACTTGAGTCGAGTACAGTAGCTTTCCATTTTTGAGACTGGCCCTTGCTCAATATAGGGGTATGAGGCATGAAAGCATACTTCTGCGGTGTGTATGACCTTCCAAATGCTCACCGTGACACACTGCCTGACCATGTTAACAATCTTTCCAGTGTGCAATATTTACATTCTAATGATACCACAGCCTTCGTTTTAAATCCAATTTAGTGCTCAAGTCTTTAATACTCTTAATCCTTTTGCGGAATAGTTTTTGAAGTAGGAACGTCCTATTATGAGGTTAGTCTTTCTGATAGTATTACACTGGGCAAGAGCTCATCCTGGCATTATCACTGTTTTACAGAAAGGGGATGCTGCAGCGGGAAAGTTAAATTGGTTCTTCCAGATTCCAAAGACAAATAAGTAAGGGAACAAAAGTTCCAAGCCAGGCTCTTTGATCAGAGTTCACCGGTCAGTCTGGAAAAAAAACAAACGCTGAAAGCTGATCCGCAGACTCTCACCAACTTTATTTACATAAAAACCTGACCCCACAATGTACTGAACTGTTTTCCTAGCTCCCGAACCCCCAAACCTCCAATAACCTTCCCTAGGTGGATAGGAAGGAAATCCGCAGCAGTAACTTCCACGAGTTACAACGCGGACTTGCAAGTTCCTGAGCACTGGGGCAGTAAGTGTCTCTTGTGAACCCCGTCTGCGTGGAAGCGTCATGAGAGGAAATGGCTCTTGCACCTCTTCCGGGGACCACGGAAGAGTCTCCACGGAGCACGCCCTCAGGACTTCTCCCACAACCCCACCGTCACCACGGAACAGCTGGGGAAACTGAGGCCTACTCCGCTCGCGGCCCTTGGGCGGCAGCGGCTCTCGTCCCGCTCCGGGTGTCACCCGCACCCAGGGACAGACATCCCTCTCCCTTCTGCGGGGAGCAGCTCCAGGAGACTCTCGCTCCCGCCGGTCCGCCCGCCTTCTCTCCCCCTCCCTCCAGCCCGTTTACCTGAGGATGCCAGGCAGCCCGGACGTCCAGGAAAACCGGGCTCGCAGCTCCGGGAACCCCGCGCTTCAACCAGCTGTTTCCCAACCCGCCCAGGCGCGGCTGGGTGCAGCCAATGGGCGCGGGGCGCCTTCGGACCACAGCCAATCAGAAGGCAGCAGCCTGCTCGGGTCAAGGCGGGGCCGCGCCCGCAGCCCCGCCCCGCGCGGACCCTCGGGGACCTCCGGGGAGTGTGAGCGGGAGCAACGTGTGTTCGCTGGGATTGGCTGGCGCCTCGGCGTCAGGGGTCCCGATTGGCCGCCGAGGATGGACCGATGCCGCGTGCGTCTGGGCTGGCCCGAGCCGAGCCGAGTTCCCTGCGCGTGTGGGTTTGCCTGTGGGCTTGGATCAGAGCCGGTGTGCCAGGGCCAATTGGTTGGGAAAGGTTCGTGCGAGGCTGCGGGGAGATAATAACAAATGTGGAAGGATGGTGAGGGACACGGGCCGCTAGTGTCCATTGTGAAGATCCCAACTAGGGCACTGCCCAAGGCAGGCTGCAAAGTCTGGTGAGAAAAGTCGCCCCCCCCGGGAGGAAGACCCCCTCTTCCTGATCGCTCTCTAGCCTGGTGCTGGACGGGAAAACTAAGCAATGCAACCACAGTATAAGTTGACCTTCAGCTAAACGGTTTTTCTTGTCTGCAGATAAGAGAGTTCAAAGTACATCCCTAAAAGTAGAGGAGAGGTGTTGGGCAGCTGTGTTTACCGACCTCAACGGTCTGGTTTTCATCCACTCGAAGGAGAGAAACATTCCTGCTAGTGGCGTCTATGAAGTTATCCCTCTCATGTGATCCTCTAAGTCTGAACTCTGAAGATCAGGTTGTTTGCAAATTGCATTTACTAGAATACAAGCTTGAGAACGGAGAGCAGCAAGGGCTGCAGTCATTATTTTTGACAGACCTGCAGTAAGAATAAATAATACCGCGTACAATTTTAAATTAGCCTTGCTAAGGTATCACCAAACAGCACTGGCTAGGTCTCATACTGTACAGCTCATCGAATCCATTGAATTCCTTAAGATAGGGTTGGGTTTTTTATTATTATTTTTAAAGTTTACGGGTTTTTTTTTGTTGTTGTTGTTGTTGTTATTTTGTTTTATGTGTGTGGTTGATTTTCCTGCGTGTATGCCTGTGCCCTACGTGTGTGGTGCTCACGGAGGCGAAGCCAGGTGGCCAGAAGAGGGTGTCAGATCCCCTGGGACTGGAGTTACAGACCCCTGTGAGCTGCCCTGTGAGTGCTGGGACTCCAACCCATGTGCTCTGGAAGAGCAAGTGCTCTTAACCCCTGAGTCACCTCTCCAGCCCCAAGATGGGTACACAAGACTGATGGGAAGCCCCTCGTATAGATCTTAAAACACTTAGTTACTGAGTGGCTCAAATAGAATTTGGTCATCTTCTGATTTCTAAGACTGAGGCTCTGTATCTCCACAAAACTCATCCTGTGTTTCCTTGTTCTTTATCAGACAGCTGGGTACCACAGCTGGACAAGACACACGAAAGACCCAACCCTGGAGAGTCATGTGATCTGACGAGAAGCAGAGAATAACTTTGGAAAAATAGAAAATGCCTCTCATTCTTAGAATTTAAGACAGGAAAGGCCCCTCGGCAGATCTGGGTATTCTCTCAGAGATGCCTGGAAAATACGCCAAAGCAATCTTGACTCTGACTTTGCAGGAGAGCTGCATGGGGCCCTAGGAGCACATGTGCACACTTGTGATTTCTTGTCTCTGGTGCAGGAGACTTTGGTTTCTTGTCTGTCTGTTCTTCGTCTTTTGCCCTGTGGTTTCTTAGCTAGAATGACATGAAGGTAATTGTAAACCGTCGTCTCTATCCAGTGGAATGCCACTAAAACAGGACCTCAAGTTCAGAAAAAAAGAAACCATTATCTGGCCCTGTTATGTAAGGGTTTTCTATGCTCTGTGCACAACGTTAAACGTTTTTCATGTGTTGACCATTTAATCCAAATGGAATATCTGAGAGTAGACATGTACTATTTATTACCGCTGTCCTGACACATGGAGGGGATTGCGGCGAACAGGACAACAGATGGGAACACCTTTCAAATAGTTTGAAAAATGAGAAAATAAGGTTTCCATCTAGTATTAAAGTATAAAAGAGACATATATAAGAGATTTGAACAGTTCTGTGGAAAGCTATCCTAAAGGAAAAAAACCATTTCCCTGACAAGCTCAGTCATCTCATTTAATACATGAACATATCTAGAGAAAGGCAGAACACATTTCTCAAACAAACAATATACCAACAGTTTCTCAACTGTAGGCAATAAATCTAGAAATAGAATAAAATGACACATAAAAATATCCCCAGCTCCCTGAAATTTAAAAAAAAAAAAACAAAATGTTCCCTAAACTCTCTGATTCTCCCCAGAAATGATGCATATGAATGACAACAAACACCAGCATGCCAAGTTGCCCCAAAGGTGCAGTAGTGGCGCCCACATTTTGGCAGTAACCAGCAGTAATGTAATTAGACTCAGGCCTCTTCACAGAAGGGACAACAGGCCTGGTACTGTAAATCTAATCAACTACGTAGAGCGATTCATATCCACGCATAGCTGTGGATCTTAGAGGAGCTGCTTCCTTCAGCCAGTATAATTCCTCACTGCATCCCAAATACTTAACCTTTGAACCCACAGGTAAGTGCATATCTCACCCGTCACCAAAGAATGCCCCCCCCCCCAGCACACCATTACAGAAAGCTCTGCAAGTCAAAGCAGTGAACAGCTGCCTGGGGTTCCCAGATCCAGTTGACAACATCCACCACAAAACTCCAGCACCATGACTCAGGAACATCCTGGAAGAGTGAGTAGAAAGATCCTAAGAGCTGTAGAACCAGGAAGTCTGCTGTGTGATTGTGTCTTCTGTCTATGACGGGGACCTATACCCATGAAGTCTCAGCAATATGACAGCCTAAACAAGACCTGAATGATTCCAACAACAGTTGACATCCAGTGTAGATGGGGGAACTCTCACCGGGGCTCACTCATTGACAGTTAACAACTTCTGAGGGAGGGAGAATGAGTCTCCCCCAGGGACAGGTCCTCTCATTGGTTATCCAGTGCCACGTGCTCAGCCTCAGAACATACAGGCAGGCAACATTGAATGGATTTGACTCACAGGTTTTATTTTGTATTTGATTAATTTATATTTATATGGAACAATATTTAAAGAAGAGGGGGTCATGAATTTGGGAGGGAAGGGGGAGTTGGCCATGGGAAGAGCAGGAGGGAGGGAAGGAACAAAGAAAGTATATGTTAATTAAATAACAAAATAGACTAAAACAAAAATTGTTCCCTAAACTCTCAGTTTAAAAAGCAAGTATTTTATACTAAGGAATGATAATAATTTTAAAAGAAAAGAAAGAACAATTAGATAAATGGAATATTACCTTAAGCTGGAAAAAGCAACGAGGAATCAATATTATGGAGAGAAAACTTAAATAACACCCATACAGGAGAATATATAACACATAATTATTATTTACATAATTACATAATACATATAATAGAATACATAAGCAAGCATACTAACAAAAAACAAATGAAAACCCCGCCTTTCGTCTGGGTCTGTGCCCAGTGTAAACTGTATTTCATCACTAAGGCCACTGAGGGCTGGAGCGATAATTTCACTGAATCTAAGTAGATTGTTTTACTATCAAATACAGTAATGTAAACTCATTCCTTCCTTTTAGTTCTTTTGTAGAGTTTTAATGATTAACACACTTTCAAACCTTCCTGGTTAAGATATACAGTGTTAAAAAAAAAAAAAAAAAAAAAAAACTCCTGCTAAATGTTTCTCAGTGTCTGAACCAGTTTTTCTTTTTTTTTGTTTTGTTTTTTAATATACCTAGTTCAGGAGATCATATCTGATTAAGTCACTATGCCATGGGGGAAGTTTTACTAAGATTTTTAAATGTCCTGTTTGGGAATTCAAGTGATACAAAATAATTTATCAAGAAGATTATTTTTCAACAGCGTTTCCTTTGAGACTAGACTTGAGAGTCCGTTTTCATTAAGCCAAATAGGTCCCAGACTGAGGACACAAGCGTCAGAGATGCCATTGAGAGCAAAGAACACATTTGGCGGAGCTAATGAATATAAGCTGGGTTCTTTGGGAGTTTCTTCTTGGGGACCAAAGGAAGACATGCAGCGGCTATTAAGAGTGCCAGGGAGGATGCAGATGTAAGGTTCTGCCCCCCAATCAGAAAAGAGCAGCACCTAAAAGTTAAGTTCAGAGAACCCTGAAGAAGTTTCTATGAGGGCCTGAGAATTGCTGTTAAGCCTAACGTTTAGGACCAGGGTGAAGTTTACTTAGGTGGTATTTTCCTAGCAAACCTGGAAAGCAATTTACACGTGAGAGCTTGAAAAACCTTCATCTCAACTAAACCACAAGTTTCTCTGAAAAAGCTGAGTCTGCATTTTGCCTTTCTGCTCTGGTGGGTTGACGTCTATTAGCCCCCCGCCCCCCAGCTTCTTCTTTAATTCTTCTTTCTTTGCTGAGCTAACACAAGGGAAAATGCCCTCAACTAACCTGGGCCTAGGTCTCCTTGTCTGCTAGTGTCCCAGTGAGATGACTGGCTGTTAATCTTGCCTACTGTAGGAAAGTCACTGAAAGTCACCCCAGGATGCATGTGAAAATTTTCTCATCATGTATGGTTTCATTAAAAATTTTGTAAACATGCAGGCAAACAGAACTAAATTACTGATACTAAATGATTTTGACATTTTTGAAACAAATTCAAAGTAACTGAGGAAGCAATAAAAAATATATTTGCACAACTCAGACATCTCACAGACTCCAAAACTCGGAGATCCAACTGAACCTTGAAAGTATCAAGAATGGTAGAAGCCTCAGGAACCTAGGGAGTCTTCCCCTTAATGTCTCTTCACTCTCCATAAACTTCCTTTTCTCCATAGGAAATCTCTTTACTGCCAAGCCCATAAGGCAAACACAGCTCCTCTTGCTTCTCTAGGGTATTTACATTTTCCTTCTTCTCTGGCTTCCAAGGCTGTTTTCTATTGCAAAAATAGTCCAGGACAAAAGCTGTCACATGGATAGAAATGTCTGGGAGAATTGTCTCTCAACACCTATTTACCTGATGCTCATAAAAGACTTCTAAAAGTTTCTTTTTTTATTTTACTATAATTTTAAAAAGGGCTTTTGTTGTTGTTATTGTGGTTGTTGTTTTGTTTTTGTTTTTAACCAAGATACTACATACAGAGTAAACGTGGGTGCAGGTGTGTGCAGTACTGAGTGAGGTAGCAAAGGGGGAATTCTGAGAAGTCTGGGAATTACAGAACTCTGGGAATTCCAAGAAGTCTGGTGCATAGTTCTATCTGGAGTTAAGAGAAGGAAACTACATTACTAGAATAATTTCAATCTGAAGAACTGTCTGCAATACTTTGGTGTAAGTAAGAAGACAAAGGAAGGATTTAAAAAAAAAAAAACTTGGAAAAAAAGGTGCTTGCTGGTGGCCTAGTTAAAAAGATGTACCAGGCTTGGGGTTAAGAGGAGCTTGGTGACAGCTTTATCTCCATTTTAAGTTAGTAGGAATCGAAAAGGAAATGCAGTACTGAGTAAAAGAAAGCTGGACTAGGGATGTTTCTTTTGCCTTGATCCAGCAAAGTAGGACGTCTGGTGTGAGTATAAATAGTACACGAACTGGTAGCCTACTTCTGGCTCTGCCGCAACTCAGTAGTAACAATAACAGCAGAGTGGATCCTAGATCTCTACTTGTCTGCCTGTCACCTTACATAAACTAGTAGGGCAATAATTTATTTCCTTTTGAGGAGAAACAACAACAATTGGACATTAATAGCTTTCTGGGAGAATGAGTTGCAAGAAGCAAAGATCAGGAAAACCTTGATACAGACAATAAAGTGGTGGCCGAGTTTGACTAGGTTTTGTTTCAAAATCAACTTTATGCTTGGGAGCGGCACAAAGGTGGGCAATGTGCTATTCAGCGTCTTCCATTCTCCCATGGGTTTTATGAGTGCTCACTTTTTCTCACTCTAATTAACCCACACAGTTCCTCTTGACCTTGTCCGTAGCAGCTTTGGTACATGTTCGGCAGCCAGCCCACACTAGAGTGAGAATGCTGCTGCTGGTGTGGGGAAGGCACAAGCATTGAAGAGAACAACCGTCATTCGAGGCAGCCCAGGGTTCAGTTCCCTTGTATTCTCCCATCTTATCCTATTAACTTCAGGGATGGATCCCTTTCCAACTGTAGTTCTTGGACGAGGGTGGCCTAACTGCAGGGCATGGACTGGTTAACCAGTCTACACAGTTACTCTGGCAAAGCGGAAAAAGTACCAATGGCCAGATGACCCAAATCTATTCATTGTGTTTCACTCCCTAAGGATTTGATTTGGGCCAGTGTTAAAAAAGTAAAGTGATTGTTGTGATAGAGTTGCTGATCGACTGTGTAAAGTCTGGACATTGTCCCTTGTCTAAGTTTCAACACAGAAGAAAGCCAGGTCAACAGAATGAGACTACAGCCTGATGTCTTAAGTTTTTAGAGTCATCCAATTCCAGAGCCACATTCCACCCTGAACTTTTATGTATGGAATTTAGTGCATTTCTGTATTGTTTCAAAATGGCTGGAGCTCGTTTTCTCTCACAGAGGATAAAAGATTCCCCATGATCAGAGACCCCCTTTCTTGTAACACATTCTTCCTTGGTGTTGCCCAGCAGTGGTCTGAGCCCAGGTGAAGGCGAAGTGCTGGCAATAGATTCCCTAGCAGTAGCTAATTCTGGGAGGAGGGCCTGAAACGTGCCTCCTGTGTTTGAACAGACAAGAATAGTTCCCGCATTTTTCCACTGTTGCTTCCAGCAACTGTTTAGGAATAGTCAAACATAAAAGAGTCTGCCTCTTGCTTTTGATATTACAAGTACTTCAAATATCCAAGGTCACGGTGGCTTCAGTTTTCACAAAGACAAGCTGTCCTTTTTATGCATTCAGTTTTCATGAAATCTTCCCACATCCCCCTTTTCAACAATTTATTTTTCATTAAGATCTATGTGTGTGTGCTGCCTGAGTTTTTGTACACCGTGTATGTGCAGGTGCCCATGGAGACCAGAGGGTATTGGATCTACTGGAACTGGAGTGATAGGCAGTTATGACCCACATTATGTGGGTTCTGGGAACCAACCCCAGGTCTTCTGTAAGAGCAATAAATGCTCTCAACCACTTTTCTCCAGCCCCTTCCTGGATACTTTTAATGAGCTTTTTTTTTCTGGTATCTGAATTCTTTATGGTGAATTCCCTAACTTCTGTAGAAATGTAAGTTTTCAGTCATCCCCAGAAACCTTTTCTATGGTGGAGTAAATGAAATAGTATCACATGGGATTAATTACTTCCTCTTATAAATAAAAATGTCAGAGATAAGCACTGAAGAAAATAGCTGAAAAACCTTCATATCCAAAAGTATTCTGAGTCCTTGCTACATGATACTTACTGTGCCAGACTTCAATTCCTTCTCTCAGGCTGAGACTTTGGACAGTTACTTCACATAATTGGACATCACCATACCCTGTAATCCATGAGTAAGAACACATCTTTGCAAGGCGTTTGTAAATATTGGGGGCGGCAGGTGAAGATGAGCTGCCCCAGCTGGTGACACAGTCTAAGCACAATGAAAATGGTAGAGGTGGGTGTGGCACACGCCTTTAATTCCATTACTGGGGAGGCAGAGGCAGGTGGATTGCTATGAGTTTGAGGCCAGGCCAACTGGGGCTACATAATGAGACCTTGCCTTTAAGCAAGTGGGAAGAGAGGGAGGAGTAGGGGAAGGAAGGGAGGGAGGGAAGGGGGGGATAAGGGAGAAAAACATAAGGAAGAACATGACTGGGACACAGGGCAGGTTCTCTAAGTTGCCCGTGTCTCAGCAGGAGAAGGTCTAAAAGTTCACTAAACTCCCGTCAGTGGGGTGGGAGTCCAGACATGTGACTCTCATGAAGTCAGCCACTCCCCACACTCCACAGGGCGACACGGCATGACTAATTAAAGAGGAGTCTGACTTCTGTTTGACAACCACCAGAAAAGAAGAGGAAAAAGGTTGTGTGAAACGTTTAAAGGCCAGAGGAAGAGGCGACTGCTAAGAATCTGTCGCTCAATACTGAGATGCCTATGGCCTATTCTTATTAAATTTTTGTTATTTATTATTTTGTGGTATGTAACTATTGTTTCATATTGGGTTTTTCCAACTGATGTACAAAGTAAATATGCTTTGAGAAAATTTACAGCTATTAGACAGTAAAACATCCTATATTTTACAGAAAATATTGATGTTAGGAAACCATAGTGAGAACAAAAACAAGAAAAGAAAGAAGTAGAAAAATTCAAAATATATCTGTTCACCTATTCAAATACTTTGATACAAATAAATGACATTATAACCATTATAATTTATATAAATCAGATTGCAATAATCATGCATTATGTACACTATCTCCAGTGTAGATAGCATCTAAGGAATGTTTGACATGCTCAAAGTAGGTGGTATCATACTCTCCCTCTATTGGTAGTGGGATATTGGAGCATAGCAGGCTGATGGTTGGCATAGGTTGTACGCACTCTATACCTTTATTAACTATACTGTTTTCTCTGTTAGTATAAGAGCTGATGCCATGTCAGGTCAGCAATAGAAAAACCTAGACAAAGGTTACCTGAAATTTCCATCTGAGTGTAGGAGGCCATATCTGCTCAAAGGTGCTCAGTGAATCTCCGCTGCATAGAACCCTGTTGGTGAAAGCTGCCAACAGTTGCTGCTGGAATCAAAACACAAAGGTCGCTTCTTACCTAACTTGAGTGGAGAAGGCAGTAACTTGCCATCATTATGAAGATGGGTTTGAAGTTAGAGAAATCTCATGTTGTGTTTTGTTTGGGAATGGTCCAAATAAGACTGATATTAAAGCGAACCCCACAGATTCAAGGGTGAACTCAAAGACCAGAGTGTAAGGAAAGGAGGGCATTGTATAAGCAAAGAAAGGAAGGGACCCACTGAAAGTTCACATCTTAAAAGAGCAGCAAGGTGCCTGTGATAGCTTTTTAATTTACTATATGCACTTATCTAAAACCAGGGTCAGCAAACTGTTGCTCACAAGACAAATCAGGCTCAAATCTTTGTGGCAGGTAAGATTTTACTGGGACATAGTCGCACTCATTCACCTCTGCTGTCTCCAACAGTTCCTTGCTACAATGTTGTGGTTTAGAAACATCAGTAGACACTCTATAGCTTGTAAGACTCAAAGAAAATACTGCTATCTGATCCTGTCCATAAAATGTTTTCCTCACCTCTACTTTAAAATGTACTTCTTAGTCTGGATTAAGATGATAAAACCATATTTGATGCACATCTGAGAGCCTTGATATATCCTTAGATTGTGGGAATCAAGAAACATAAGGGATAAGAACATGTGAGAACAAAACAGCGTATGAATAAATTCAACTGTCCATGATCTTAATCTTACAGGGATGATTACTTCACAGGATGGACTTTGATAACCAGAAATTACATTTGTAAAGATCTCAATTTAGAAAACGCTGTTGCACAAGAGTGTAACAAAGTTCACAGTGATTGGGATGGTGTTCTTCTTGCAAGTGTTTGATCTTGCCTTTCTAATTTCACACGTTTCTCCTTTCAAAACGTATTTGTATTATGATTCCACAGATCTGTGAGTTAGTGAGGACCTCTATACTAGAAATAATCCTTTTTACAGCCACAATGACTACTTTCTCTTGACAATCTTCCCCCACCTATTTTTCATAGAAAAAGAACATGTCATAGACTAGAATAAGAAACATCTGCCAGCCTTTCACACACACTCAGGATTAGGCTCTCCTGACCAGATGTACTTTTAAGAGAGTTATAAGTTAGAATTCATGCTTTTACTCATCCCACGAATATGCTATAGGTTTCAGATCCCCAACTGCTTCTCTGGTTCATGACTCAATGGCTCATGTGTTACAAACTGGGACCCCAGTGAGGCACTACTCCGGGATGGTAGAATCTTCAAGAGGAAGTGCCTAGTGGATAGTCTTTAGGCCACCGGAGGCCTCCCCTTGAAGGGGATAGTGGGATCCTAGCCACTTCTCCTTTTCTATCTTTTGTATTTCAGTCATAATGAAATACACCACATTATTCTACCACACGATTCCACCATGATGTGCTAGCCGAGGCCCCAAACCATGTATGTGGCCAACTGATCATGGACTGAAACTTCTGAAGCCAGAAGCCAAAGCAAAAAAAAAATAATAATAATATAAGTTGACTATCTCATGTATTTGTTATAGTGAGGGAAAACTTCCTGCCAGGGGCCAGACTCTGTTGTGTCACTCTCAGGCCCCTCACTGGGTGTTTCCCAGTCCCCCAACTCTCAGAACCCTCACTGGGTGTTTTCCAGTCCCCCGGCGGATCCTCTAAGCCTCACCAGACGTGTAACTGAATTCCTTCCTGCTTGAAGGAGCTAAAGTAGCTTCTCTTCTCTGAAACTGAAGTCTAGAAAATGCAAAATTTGAAATGTATAGGGGGGATAGTTCCTAAAGGATATTACTGCATACATCGCCAGCTTGAGTGGGCTAGGCAGCAGGTGGTTAGGACAGATAGAATCGTCTAGAACAATAGAAGCCCCTTTTTACTCAGTGGCAAATATATTACTATTTCAACTCATGGGACATAATGAAGACTGGTCTGAGAGGCAAGTCTGTAGCACTAAGTGCCCCACACACACCCACATGTGCACACTCGCAGTAGCTAAAACAATTTTGAGTAATAAAAGAACTGTTGGCGGTATCACCAGCCTACATTTACGCTGTCTTACAGAGCTGTGACTTCCAGGACAGGAAATACAGTGATGGTAGGGATGAAAAGGGATTCCCAGGCTTTGGGATGAGGCCACACAGAAAACTACAGTACTCCAGTGTGCAGACAACAGTGTTCACTGTTCCTGCCCAGCACAGGTGCTTTGTAGAGGTTGAGAAGTTTTATGTTTTCAGTTTTGTTTCAGAGATTATAATTATATCAGTTCTCCCTCCCACATACCCTTTGTTGTTATCTTTCAAATTGTGTCATCGTTTTCATTAATATTGTTGCATCCACGTATCTATTTAAATATAGCTTGCTCAGTCTGTATAATATTACTTACATGTGTTTTCAGGGCTCACCATTGTGAATTGGATAACCAGTTGACGTGCTCTTCCTGGGGAAGACTATTTCTTCTGCTGAGTTCCTGTAGTTCGTCATGTAGGGTTGAGGTATCATGGGCTTTTCCCCTTCCACTTTGGCATGTCTGTTTTTGTTGTTTTTGTTGAGTTTATGTTTAGGCTGGCTTGTTGGTGAGACTTTACGGGTGCAGCTTCTGACTTTGCTAGTAGACGAAATATCCCAGCAAACTCCCTAATCTCCCGGCTCCTACAGTCTTTCTGCCCCCTCTCCTGCAACGTTCCTTGAGCCCTAGGTACAAGAGTGTTTTGTGGATATCTCCTTTGGGACTGGGCTACACAACTCTGCATTTTGATTAGCTGTGGTTTTTCTGTAATGGTTTCTGTCTGTTACATAAGAGAAGTTCCCTTGATGTGGGGTGAGGACTACTCTTATCTGTGTGTGTGAGGACAAATGTTTGAAATATAGTTAGGGGCCAGGCGGTGGTGGCGCACGCCTTTAATCCCAGCACTCGGGAGGCAGAGCCAGGCGGATCTCTGTGAGTTCAAGGCCAGCCTGGACTACCAAGTGAGTCCTAGGAAAGGCGCAAAGCTACACAGAGAAACCCTGTCTCGAAAAACCAAATATAACCATATATATATATAGATAGATATAGATATAGATATAGATATATAGATATAGATAGATAGTTAGGGATTATACTGGTTTAGTAAAGCATTGGCTGTAGGCTCTCCTCCAAGATCCATGTGTAGATGAACAGTCTTATTAAATAAGAAACACAGAGCCAGTTGCAGACTTAAAAGCCCAAGAGGTCAGAGCAGTAGCTGAGAGCTGAGACTTAAAACTGCTTTTCTTACCTGCCACTGCTGTCCTTCCCCTCAGAAAGAGAGACCTATTTCCTGTGTGTCTGTCCTTTTATTGACTTTCTGTTCTGCCTTCTCATTGGATGTAAACCCAACCACATGACCTCCTCGTCACTGCCTGTCTGTACAGACCTCCAGGTCTTCTATGGTTGGTACTGAGATTAAAGGCATGTGTCTCCATGCTGGCTGTATCTTTGAACACACAAAGATCTGCCTAGCTCTGCCTCCCAAGAGCTGGGATTAAAGGCTTGCACTATCACCGCCCAGCTTCTGCTATGGCTTGCTATTAGCTCTGCAACCCCAGGCAACTTTATTTATTAATATACAAATAAAATCACATTTCAGTACAAATAAAATATCACCATATCCATGACTTCTCTAGCCCTGAGCAGTTGGCTAGGTTTCTAATACTAGACATGGTTTCTTTCTTGTTAGGCAGGTCTGAAGTCCAATTAAAGAGCTATTGGTTACCACGGTATTTGAGTCACTGTTGCATTCGTTGGGTCATTAGGCCATGCTGGTCACTGTGGTTCATATGTATCTTAGCTGGATAGGACTGTTGGTTACATCTCTCCTTTGAAGCTTTCACAGTACCTTCTGGTTACATGAAAGCTTGTCCTCAGGGAGGAGGCATTCAGGTCAGTTCCAGTTAAGGGGCCTCTGGGTCCTGTGTCTGAAGTGCAAGATGTCTCTAGCAATAGACATGTACCTTCCTCCTCTGGGGCCATCCAAGGGCAAGAGTAATAGGCTGTATGTTTGGGGAGTCTCTTGACAACCCTGACCAACAACTCAGGTTTTTGTTAAGTGGTCTTGGCACTTGTAAAGGAAAATTTTTATTCTTGTTTTATAGGTATATGTTTTGTTTCGCTACTTCAGTGTGTGTGTGTGTGTGTGTTTCTGTCTGTATGTGTCTGTGTCTGTGTGTGTGTGTGTGTGTGTGTGTGTGTGTGTGTGTGAGAGAGAGAGAGAGAGAGAGAGAGAGAGAGAGAGAGAGAGAGAGAGAGAGAGAGATAACTCACCTGTCTTTCTGGATCACATACCAACAGGCATCCACATAGAGCATAATGGAAATAACTTTCTATTACCAAGAGGTCTGAGATCCTGCGTTGTATTCAGTCTCTAGGTAGGACTTTGAGGTCATTTTTTTTTTTTTTTTTTTTGATACAACGTGAGTTATTATCTCGGACAAAAAGGTTGAAAATTGAGGCTGGGAGTGGGCAGTTTATGACAGTTTTTCTCATATCTGTGCTTCCCAGTTCTCATCTATACCGATAAAATGTGTGGTTTTTATCTGGACACAGAACCCTTCAAATCAAGACCATTTTCAAACTTTCCATATAGCTGCACTTCTGATGTGAATTACTTTCTGCCAATCAGATGACCTCTTGAAATATTTGAAAGGCAAGGGATAATTTGTGGGTCCCTGTTTTTTTCTGGTGGCTTTTGATCCAAGATCCACTTCTGATTATGGTAGAAGCAAGGCAATTCTAAATTGGCAACCATAGCAACGGCTTCCCAATTGAAGACCAAAAGGTTCTTAAACATAGGAACGCCTTAAATCCCATGGTATCCCAAGTTTATGACGTGACTCACATTTACTTTGGAAAGCTCAATCTATAACTTGTATCATCGGCCTTCCTGATAATTTTGTAAAATATTTGAGACCCCATAGAAAATTCATTTTCTATTTAAACTAACAGAAGTTCTGTTTTCTGAAATTACATATGCATGCTACATGTTGAGATTTTAATGGCTTTTTTTAAAAAAAAACAATGGGAACTCCTGTATTTTTAAAGAAATATTTTATTTTGATTTATTTATGTGTGTGTGTCAGTATGCAACATGTATGTGGGTACCCATAGAGGGCAGAAGAGAGTGTCTGATCCCTTGTACTGTAGTAACAGGTAGTTGTGAGCTGCTTGAGATGGGGACTGGGAATTGAACTCTGGTCCTCTGCAAGAGCAACCAGTGTTCTTAACTTGTAATATGAGCCCCAATGGTCTATATACATCAGTTTATTAAGGGGTTCTATGGGGAAAACAGACTCACTGATACAGGAAAAGGTAAATCCAGTTGCAGCATCCTTGGGAAGCTGGGGACTGACCACTTGCTCCTCCTTAGATTTAAACAGTCATATAACCAGCCAAGGGGCCACGTCCAAAAAGCTGGTACTTCAAAGCTATTGGTGGAACAAATACCCACTATGCTCCCCCTTTTTGTCTAAATAAGAAGGTTCTAAACCTAATGCAAAGCTATATACAATAAGGACAATTATCAAGTATTGTCTAGGAGAAAGAAAGGGTAATAACATAAACAAAAGTGGAACTACAACCAACAAGAACAACATACACTAGATGTCCAGAATATAGATAAATGGCAAAACACAGAGATTAATCCAATAACTGTCACATCCTGAAGAATCTAACTCTAGTACCTGATATGTTCTTAGCTAGGATATGAGAGGACTGTAACTGTAGCTGTCTAGTCTTCAACCCCATCAAAGACCTGGGAGGGAAAATAATATTGCCTGAGTGAGAAGGAAGTGCAAACAAGCAACTTATGAAAATATGCAAGAAATGACAGAGACAGCCGGCTGCCTGGACAGTCACCCAAAGTTTCTCTGCAGTGTTGGGGCATCCACTTTCGGCTACAGGCCTAGAACATTTGACAGACCATTTTCAGAAGCAGGAAAATGTGAAAGACTGTCCTATCCTGTCTTGACAAGGTTCAGCAGTCACTTTTTCTTGTGTCCTGCTCATCTGGATTGGACAACGTGCTTACTGTCGGCAGTTGAGGCAAAGGTAGTTCTTTGCCCAACAGGCTGTGATTTGCCAAGAAGACAAATTCCATATGGAGTGTCCTCAATGCCCAACTTTCTCTCAGGAGTAGATTGGTGCTGTCAGGAGCAATTATGTCTTACATCAACAGAATTCTAAGTTATTAAAACATTTAAACGTCATATTCTCTGCATCTATGAAATGTTGAAGATTACCTATCCATCCAACATATATTTCTGCATATCTGGAAAACTTAACTAATATGACAAGAAATATGACAAGCATGAATGAATATTAACCTATAATTCTTATCAACCTGAACAGCTTAAAGACTAAGGCTTCACATTACAAAATAAACAATCTATAAACATATGTGCAATATAAGGACAATGACCTCAAATTTGTGATAATATGCAAAAACATCTTAATCAGAGGTAGAAATGTAAGGTTCAATATGACAACAATATCCTTAATATGTATCAATATACAAAACATTATAAACATAGGTAGAACAAACATACAACATAACAAACATAATTTTACGTTTGTACCAATATACAAAGATATTTTAAACAGGAGTAGGAACATAAGTACAGTATGACAAATAGAGTTTTGAATTTGTATCAATATACAAATTAAACAGGAATAGAAATATAATTTTACATTTGTATCAACATACAAGAATCCATACTAATGCAAATTATCTAAAGCTG
Organism: Peromyscus leucopus; assembly: GCF_004664715.2. Taxonomy (NCBI): domain Eukaryota; kingdom Metazoa; phylum Chordata; class Mammalia; order Rodentia; family Cricetidae; genus Peromyscus; species Peromyscus leucopus. Next base: position 22,798,648 of record NC_051079.1, read on the forward strand.
ATAGGCACTAAATTAGTTTACAAGTAGATGTAATAATTCAACCTTATTATCCTATCCTATATATCCTCCTTTTTTCTTTCCCAAAAGAGATTTCCTGAATCTAAACTTTATTGATCCACCCCAACCCAATTAAAACTTATAACCAAACCCTATCCTATGACAATCATCCATAATCCTGATAAAACAAGATCTGTTGGGAGAGAGAGCTTCGTTTTTCTTAAAATTGCTTCCTGCTGGCTAGGGAGTGACTCTTTCTCTGTAGGATCTTGTAAAAACAAAAAATAAAACAATGATTAAGTCTCACTAGGACTAGCTATAGTGTTTGTAGCCAGTCTCAGAGAAAGGGGCAAAGCTTATCTGAAGTTATGACTATAGGTGTAAGATGGTGGACCACCTCAGCTAGCCACCTTGGAATAGTCTTGAGCAGTTTGTTGTCCAAAGTTGGTCTTTGAGTGGTGTTTATAGGCTCAATCGCATCATTATAAGCCAGGTAGAATCATTGTTGGGGGGGCCCATCTTCCTTCTGGAGACTTCAGAGATCACTATTAGGAAATTTTATTGTTCACCATGGAAAATTTAAGCATTACTAATACCAAAGCAGAAAGTTTAAATTTTAGGATAGCACTATATCTTAAAAAAAAAAAAAAGGTTCCAAAGAATCAAGAATAAGTATGTGTGTGGGGGAATATAATTTTGACAACAGTAATCCCTAGATTTTTAGTTTTCTTCTGTCCCACACCAGGTAGCTCTTGTGATATGAGACAGAAACTTTTTTTTTTAAACAACATGCTTGGATTCAGACAAGGAGAGAGCCATGCTCCAATCCAAAGCCAGCTTTGATTTACAACTGAGCTGGGACTACAAACTTTTCTGAGAAGTAAAGAGATATAGATATTTAGGCAGTGAGATTTTACCCTTTTAGGGAATATTGGTACCATTAGGTCAGATTTTTCTTTGCTTGGTAATTTTTTTCTGGATAATTTCTCTGATGTCATATGCTTTTGCCCAACCCAGACAGGTTTGTCAGTTAACCATTTAGAGGGTAGGGGCATTGGTATCTCTGAGAGGTTGTGCCCTCTTTTTGTACAGACTGAATGGTCGCTGACTAGTTTTTATAGTGTCTTATAATATTATCCCAAAAACATGAATTGGTTTATGGTCCACATCTGAGATTGGAAGAATATTAATCTATGTATTCCATTGCTTTAACAGATTGTGATTCCATAGATTCACTGCTACATTAGCCATATATGGCCTCAACCTTCCTCTCTGTCCTTCTGGCCCTATGTAATCAACCCATCTCATGCTTTGTTTAACTTGAGATAAGGTTATAATCCCTAGGAGCTAAACATCTACTTCCTGAAGAATGCAATTTGGATGCCATGATTCTGGTATAATTATCTTCACATCCACTTCTGTGTCTAACAAGCCTTCAATTATAATATTATTTACTCATACCCTTAACTTTGGTCTTTGGTCACTTATGGAAGTCTGCCATCTCTCCAGTTCCTGATGCTTCTTTTATGGATGAGGATCTGAGACAATAGTGAGCTGAAATTCCAACTCCTGGGGAAGGGAACTCAGATATGATAAGATAAAAACATAGATTATTGGATCCACTTTTAAAAGGCAACTACTAGTTTTAAATATTTTACATTGGATTGGATTTTTTAATATTGCATACAAATTTTGTATATTGATACAAATTTGATATTGATTTTGTTAGAAAACACTGCCCATATGTTTCTAATCTTGTTCAAGGTATTATACATATACAGTTCACTTAACAATGTAATGAAAATTGCTAGTCCTTGAAAGTTACTATTACCAATTAATTAGGATATAAAGAAATGAAGGTTAGTAGTTAGTCATTACAATTGAACTTGTAATATTAGGTATGTTTTCAAGGTCAAGCAGAGATATATTTTAGATAGACAGGTCATCTTCAAACACTTTAAAGATCTGCAGAATATGACATTTAAGTTGTTTTAATAACATAGATTTTTCTTTCTTTTTTTATGACTATGAGACATGTCTGCTCCTGGCAGCACCAATCTACTTCAGAGAAGATGATAGGCATTGAAGAAACTCCATTTGGAGTTTACTTTCATTGTGTCAAAAGTTAGCCACTTGGCAAGAAAGTGCCCTTGCATCAACTGCTCACAGTATGCTGTCCAAAATGGACAAGCAGGACACAAAAGAAAAGACTGCTGATTCTTGCTAAGACAAGGTAGGAAGGCTCTTTAGAAAACCTGCTTCACAGAGGAGTCTGTCAGATATGCTAGGCCTGTAGGCCGAAGATGATGCCCCAATGTTGCAGAGAAACCTCAGGTGACTGTCCAGGCAGCTGGCTGTTTCTGTCATAACTCACATTTTTTGGAAGTTGCTTGTTTGCACTTCCTGTTTTACTAGGTAATATTATTTCCTTTTTGGGACTCTGAGGGAGTTGAAGATTAGATAGTTATAGTTTTCCTTGTTAATAAATTCAGAAAAGAAACTCACTATAGAGGTGTAAAGTGTATAAGTTTGAAAGATATCAAAAGATAGTTTGCGGTTGGTAATACAAGTTAGGATAGAAAGTGAATTAGGTATATTTTGGACTCACCAAAATAGGATAGATAGATAGATGAAATATTTTCACTGAATTTGTAAAATACAAATGGACTAGACATTGTTGATGTATTTATTGCCTGTATATATTATATATGGTTATTGTACTTATTGTATATAGTTTTTTGTTATATTAGTTATAATTTTTTTAATTTTAGACAAAAAAGGGGAAATGTGGTGGTATTTTATTTGTGTACACTAATAAAGCTTATCTGGAGATCAGAGGAAAAAGCCAGCCACTATATTAAGCATAGAGGTCAGGCAACTGTAGCACATGCCTTTAATGCTATCATTCAGGAGAGGCAGAGATTTATCCACATCTCTGTAAGTTCAAGGCCACATTGGGAACAGGGTCAGGCATGGTGGCACATGCCTTTAATTCTCAACACTAGTTAACTATAGAGATCTGTAGGTCTGTACAGACAGACAGGAAGTGATAGAGCTGGGTGGAAAGAGGAAAGTGATGTAGCTGGACAGAGAGAGGAAGTAAGAAGGCAGAACACAGAACACAGAAAGGATAGAGGATAGAGGAAGTAGCTCTCTATTGGTGAAATTATTAAGGCCACTCCACGTAGTTAAAAGGGAGGTTTATTTAGTGGAGTAACTTACAAATGAAGGGATAGATAGGTTGCAGCGTCTGGGAAAAGACGTAGCACAGTCCGGAGGTGTTCTCTGGAGAACTCTGCTCGGTCTACCTTGTGTCCAGGGTCCAGGAATCAAGAGAAGGCAAAGCATCAGGATCTCGGGGCTTCAGAGCCCTCTCTTGGCCCTGCCTTGTAGGCATGGCAATTACCAAAGCCTCAATGGGGGTTGGAACTTCCAGATCAAAGCTGGAATGGCTACCCACTACATCTCCCCTTTTTGCTGAGAATTTCTTAGTGGTAAGGACTTGTGGCTTGGCTTGTTCTATCCCTCTGGCCTCTCAGTTTTCATCCCAATATCTGGCTCTGTTTTTTTTTTTTTTATTAATAAGACCTTTTAAGAATCATCTTACAGAACTCATTAGTAATGCTTGCCCTAATCTGTGTCAAATATCCCCACCGTCATGACTTCAAGCTTTGAAATGTTCAAGAACCTGTAGGCAGGACTCAGAACACCACTGCACAGAGTGTAAGTAGATTTCCTGGGGTCACCAAGCCAGTATTTAGTAAGAAGATTGAAACTAGGATATTTATTTTGCCTGAAGAAACATTGTACTTTACCAAGAGAGCTTGGGGCTGCCAGCACACTAAGTTGAAATCTAGAAGACATAATACAAATGTCTTCACTGAAGAGAGTTGACTTGTGATCACTGAAGCAGAAGAAGGAACCCTTGACAGCTCCAGGTAGGATTTAGAATATTGCCAGTATTACACGTGTGTTACATAAGAGGGATTTAAACAGCTGTAGATCGTAAAGATTTGGGTGGCAGTTAATCAGTAAGGCAATCTGTAAGCAAATACATTTAAATCACTGATTCATCACTCCTGGCCTGGTTTGGATGTGTTCACTTCAAAACACAGGTTTTAACCAATGTGACGACACTGGAGGTGTGGCCTGTAAGAGGAAAGCAGGTCATTAAGGCTCCTCCTTTCACATATGGAAGGAGGCGTGGCTTAGTAGAGGGATTTGCTCTTCTTTCACTTTCTATCCGTTCTGTTGTGTGAAGACACAGTGTTTCTACAGAAAAGCCTGCAACGAAGAACCTTTAGGGAGCTAAACCTACCTGGGCATTGATCCTGGGCTTACCCATTTCCAAATAGTTTTCAATTGTTTATAACTTATCCAGTCTCAAGTATTCTGCTATAGTAACACTGATAATGGATTAAGATAATTCTGTGGTGCTGATTTTGTAGTTGAGGCAGTTTTATAGCTGACCTACTACAAAGTTCTTGAAGTCTGTAAGAAGACATAGAATGTACTTTATATTTTCTTGGGTGTTATATGGAAATTTTGTGCTTGCTATAAAAAGTTGGAATTGGTTGTTTCAGTGACCTCTATTGCCTACCTCACTGATAGAATGAAGGCTTTTATATAAACGCTTGGCAGAGAATTTAGTAAGAGGATACAGTTTGCTTTTAGAATTTTGAAAAAAAGCAAAATAAGCTGCTAAAACAGGAGGTAAATGATAAAAATGTGTATAATAATGAGCACATCATGGAGGTTTACTTTGTTGCTGTTTGCAAGTTCTTGGTGTAGCCCAGACCGCAAACTCAGAGCAGTCTTTCTGCTCCTGCCTCAGACATGTAAACATTGTGGTTACAGGTGAGGGTCAAAACACCAGGCTCACGCTTCTTAGCACTGAAAAAAATATCAGGTGAGAGTTGTATGAAGGAGAAGTACAAAGAGGAGATGGGTGAAGAAAGTTGTGACTAGAGGGCTTCGCCGTTCCCTGAACGCAGCAGCAAGCTTCTACCAGGCGCTGGCAAGACAACACAGAGATGAGGTGCTGATGGGAAGGCTCAGTGAGTTCTCTTTGACTAGGACTGCATTAAGCCATTAAGAGAGTTATACTCTTAAATACCCCAATAAGAACAAACATTGTAGAGAACAATGGAGAGGATCATAAAATGATTGGAGATAGCTCTCAAATTTTCCCTGTCTTCATGTGGAAATACATACATAGGTATGTAATTCAAAAGGACAAAACATTTTGAATTAAAAGAATTCCTTAAAAAGTAATGAGTCTTATAAATCGTATTCTTCTTTAGATATCATTAACTTAAAAACACCCCTTCAATTTCTTTCTACAATCTATTAAAATTTCTCTTCCTGAGTAACTTGTTTGATAAGTAAGTACAAATATTGAGAAAGGATATTTAAAGATAAAAATGAAGACACAATTTTATCCAAAAAGCTGCTGTGTAAGGATTATTGATTTTAAATTCCAACTATATTAGTAGGTGAGTGCAAATCTTTTGTTTTGGTGTTTCTCACATCCACTCTGACATCTCTCTTTGTCTGACATGCTGCAACCTCAGAATGGAAGCATTATTATATTATAATCATAAGTCTCTAACGGATTTTCCCCTCTGCCACCCAGTACTTCTCAGCCAACTCTATATCCTGATCTCTGACTAATTTTCCTCATTCACTGTGTTCATGAAGTCAATTCTGTTACATAAACTAAATATCCACATGGGATGTATTCAAGCATTATGGAAATGTGCTCCAAATTAGAGAAAGCTGAGATGTCTAAAAGTATAAGATTGCTATAAATAACCTTGTATCTCAGTAGAATAGAAATTTGTAGAACATGCTACTGAGAAAATTGTGTATCCTTCAAAAGGATTTGTACATAATTGAACATAAACAAAAAAGCAAACCAGGTAATTTTGTACAAATTACAAGTAAATGCTCTTTCACTCAAAACTTCTGTTTCAGAGATTTTAGGAAAATAGCAAAGAGATAGAGCAGAGACTCCAAATGTATGGTATCTCCATACAAGAACTGCTTGTAGTAGCAAAACTTTAGATACAACCTAGTAAGAAATAGGAAATTAAATTTATGTTTACAATCAATATAAAGACACACAAAATCCCTGACAGTGGATTTTCATCAGAAATTAGTTAACATAAAAATTATCTAGAAATCAACCTCTGAACATTTAGCAAATAAACATGTCTGAGTGTAATCACAAAAAAGGAAACCACAAAGGAAACTAGTCATATTAAATATTTGTTTGCTCATTTGTGCGTGTGCAAGCACACTGTCTTTGCATGCTTCTTCATCTCTCTGATGTTTCTTCATTAAGCATGGTATAGTGTTACAGTCTTCATAGTTGCCCATTATCAGATTGACAGACACATCCTTTCCTTCCTTTGCTGGGTGTGTCTACTAATATGGGATGTTGGATATTTCTTCATTCTTATTCTTATCTATTGAGATGATCATATTGATTTTCATTTTTTGTTCTGTTGGCACAGTGATGATATTGGTTGCCTTCTAGACATTAAAATTGCCTTAAATTTCTGCAGCAAAACCCACTTGGTCCTACTTTACTATCCTTTGGACATATTGTAATATTTGGTTGGATAAGATTTATGTCCATGCTCATGAGCATTATTTGTTAGGAATTTTCTTAATGTATATTTTTTCTTGCTTTAGTTACTAGCCTCTAAAATGAGTTGAAATGTGTTCATTTTCCTGGAAGAGTTTGACTCATTATTTCTCTTTTACATGCTTGACAGAATTCACTAGCAAAGTCATTGGAAAGCTAAACTGGTGATGATGGAGATTCAAACTCCAAAGTCAACTTTTTAAACAGCTATAGGAGTCCTCAAGTTATTTCTTTTTAAATAAGCGTGGTACTTTTTCATTTTGTTTGTCTTGGCTTGTTTCAAGACAGGGTTTCTCTGTTTAACACCCAGGTTTCTCTGTTGAACTCCCTTTGTAGACCAGGCTGGCCTTGAACTCACAGAGATCTGTCTGCCTCTGCCTCCCTAGTGCTCAGATTAAAGAGATGCACCACCACAGTACTTTATATCTTCTACAAAATTTGACTTTTTTCTTGTTTCTTTGGGTGAAACAATGTAATTGACTGAATATCTTTGTTGTTGTTGTTGTTAAATGAGGGTATTTTCAGCAAAATAGAAAAAAAAATCATCCTTTAGTTACCATTTTAACTTCTTTATTAGTGACTTTTCTGTTACATGGATAAAATACCACAGCCAGGGTAAGTTATAGTATGGAATGACTCATCCCTAACAGGCTTGAGGGTCAGCCGCCCAAACCAGTAAAAAAAGATACTTCTATCAGCCAACCTGGGTCTGCCTAAGGGCCTTAGCAACAGCAGCTGAAACATGATCTGGAGATGACCTGGACCAATGAGAGGCAGTAATGTCATACCAGCAGATGCATATTCATCAGACCTTCCCTCAGGGTGGGGTGGAGGGTATATAAGGCCTGCCTCTTCCTGAATAAACAGAGCTTGTTGTTTCAGCTTTTTCCCAGGGTCTGTGCCATTGACTCTGTGCCTACCTGGCCCCCTCCCCAAAAGGGAACAACAGCACAGATATTCTATGGTGATTCAAAAGATGTGATGGCCATGGTATTTCTGAAAAAGAACAGTTCTGTAATTTTACTATTTGACTATTTACTATAATTTGACTATTATCTGTCCAGAGAGCTACATTGCTCAAAATTGCTATATTGTAATTAAGATAGGAAAATAAGTAAGAAAAAATGGAACATTCAACCAAAGAGCCCTAAGTAAATGGCTAATTGATTTTCAGTAGAAGTAAAAAGACATTTTAAAAATATGAAATTAATTGAATAATGATTTTGTATATTATGCAGCCATTAAACTTTTGTATAAAATGTATTTGTTCATAGTATATTAAAAAGAAGACTGCAACATCTAAAAGAGTTTATAAATTATTTCTACGGAGATTTTTTTAATGGAATTGCTATAATTTTCAAAAGGCTGTGCATATATGTGTATACACACACACACACACACACACACACATATATATATATATATATATATATTATATATATATATACATACCAAGAATAAATGATTCTTACTAATAGGAGATTATAGCTGCTTATAATTTCAGTTTTGTTTTTTGGTGTTTATGCTTGATTTACAATATACATGTACTATAATAAAAGACACCAACAAGATATTATAACAATTATTTTATAAAGTATATGCTTATTTGGTGTGGAATTGTTTGTGTGTAGTACTAAGATGGGAAGCTGTATTCTACACAGCAACAAGAACATGGTTTCAGATAGCCTGTTAGCGTCATGCTTTTCTTGGTTTCAGATTTTTTCCACATTGGACACATCTTGCTTTTGATAAGTTATGAAAGCAAGAGATGTTAAATTTCAGATCATCAGGAGTTCTCCATGTCTGCTTGGCTAAAGTTCCAGTTCTCTAATGCAGTGTCGGGATGCTCAGGAACAGTGCTTTCTAACTTTCCTCCCATCCCACCCATGCCTTCTCCTTTTCACTTCATTCCCAGGTCCCACCTCCACCGCACTCTCTGGTCTTCATTCCAACTGACTGCCTGCCTCCACTTGATCTTGGTGACCCTTCATTTGGGGGCTGTGATTCTCCCCAGGCTTGTCCACTTCTCAGTGACTTTTGAATTAAGTTCCTGCTGGCTCTGAAATCTCTCTAAGAAATTTCTTTATCAACTTCCATTCCTGAAGTCTGTCTTTTCCACGTGTTTGAAGCTCAACTAGTGACCTTCGGATCAGTGCGGAGCCTTTTAGATTTCAGACTCAGGAGTGTGCATGATGTACATGTTTGCCCTGTGTAGAACAGACTGCATGGAGGCTCTGTTCTGAAACTACACTGAGGAGTTCGCCGGTTTATAGTTCACTGACCATGGAGCAAATTGTTACCTGTTATCTCCAAAAATCAAGCATGAGAGAACCTGCCTCAAAGAGTTTTAATGGAGATTAAATGTAAGTAATAAAAGCATTCAGAATATGGTCTGATACCGAATACATAACCAATGTTTGCTAGTATAATAATGATTGCCCTCCTATGCTCAGAACCATGTTCCAGTTTTATGTCTCTATTTGGAAAACTCAGTTTAATGGATCGTCAGGAAGCATTCTGAAATGGCCCCTAAATTTAGCTTCCTCATAGTTACTCTCTTTAGTCAATCTGGATTTTTCATTATCCAGGCTGCAAATAATTTAACATTTGAGAAAAAAAATTGAAATTTCAAATTGCAAAGTCCAATTTTGACCACTAGATGGGAATAGAACACTGTCTATGGTTTAAAAAATCTCCTACAAGAAACTTTGATTAATTAAATGTTCAATATTGCATCTTTATTTCGCCAATTTATTCTTCCCCTCATCAAATAGGGAAGCAGGGGAAACAGAGCTTGCCAGAGGACAAGGGGGCCTCCAGAGCCTGACTGCTCACCCAAGCAAGAAGCCTGGCTCAAGGTCGTGCCCTTCAAGAAGCCTGCCTGACCAATTCATACATTCTAAATGTGAGTGACCTAATCTCTCCACCTCATTGCTATCTTACAACAGAGGAAGACTTTTTAATAGCCCCTCTGGCTGTCTGGGACTGATGGGTAATGCTGCCAGCTGATTTTACAGGAGCAAGAAGCAGCCAAAAGAGAGAGGAAGAGAGAGGTTGGATTCAGAGGGGGTAGGGTTTCAGTAACTAAAGTAGCCTGTGTACATTTTAGGGATAACCCAACTGCCATGAGATTCAGCACTATAATTTGCAAATATAGCCTATTCTTTGTATCTGCAGCTCCAAAGCATTTGGATTTGTAATTCAAGCTCACTGTAATTAATGTTCTCTCACTGAGGTGCCTAGTGCAAGTCTTCTTTTTTCCCCCCAGAAATAGATCCAATTTGCACAAAAAGGAATTTTGTCTCCATGGTCCTTGCTGATGGCTCTGCTTAGAAGGGAGCAGTCAACAACAACAACAACAACAACAGACCTTAAATATATAGCTAATTGTGTTTTTAAAAAAAGTGAAAAATCAACTTGAAACCATGAAATTAATTGAATAATTTGTTTTATATATGGCACAGCCTTTAAACTCGCTACAAAATGCATGATGCACAAAAGTTTGTAATGTTTTAAGAGAAAAACTGCACCCACATCCATTTGTAAAGATTCTTCTGGATTTTTTAATTGAATATTTTCTCAAAAGAATGAGTATTCACATGCACACAGAGAAAGGGAGTGGGTTTTTTTGTCTTAACAGAAGAAGTTTAGAACTTCTTATGATTGGATTTGGGCTGGGGAGAGACTCACGTTCTACACCACTCCCCCTCAGTAGTGGGGAAGGAGGAGAGTGCCTTTAAGGTTGAAATCAAGTCTCTAGCTAGTTTTAAACATAGCCTTCATTCTTTTTCCTAGAATGGTAAAAATATTCTTTCTGTGGATGCAGCTGGTCAGGAGGATTGCTTTTTAAATTTAGTAAATTTTATGAATCATAAAGCTTGCCATTTTAACCTTTCATTGCCCCACTTGGAATCAAACCCCAGCCTTTGCACATGCTAGAGAAACAGTCTACCAAAGAGCTGAACCTTTGTGACTATTTAAACATTGCAGGTGTAAAACTCTGCAGCACCAAGTGCATTCCCAAAGGTGTAAAAACATAAGTCTATCCTTTTCCAAAAATTTTCATCATCCCAAACAAAACCTTTTCATGACCATAAAAATCCTTCCCCATGACTCTTTCCCTAGAGGAGAGCTGCTTTGCAACAGTTCAGTGTCTGTGACCTGAAAACGTGCGATCATGTTTACCCCTTTGTTAAAACATTTTAACATTTCGTTTATTTAAAAAAATATTTACTGAGCAACTCTACTGGTGTTCTGTGGCAACTAACCTCCAGATAAAAATATTGCGCCCCGGAGGGTGGTTCTTTAAGACTGAAGAAATGAACACAGTCTCAAAAGTCCTAGAAAGTTACTGAGGAGAATGAGATCCATAAAATCCCAAGTTATGAAAGCAGTCACAGTTGCTTCAGAGAGGAGTCTCTCAAATGAGCTGAATATTCCAAGTTGTGCATAGAGCTCCAGGGAGCTGCTTTCCTGAGCTTGTCATCCATGCTAAGGGGGTTTTCAATGATGCATTTACCCTTGAGTCTTCCATTTGCCTGCAGGTAACCCATCATCCTGTGCATCTCTCCAGTGAGCTCACTGGTTCACTAGACTTGGGTGCAATCATTTCTTTTATCTAAGTTGGTGTGTAGACGAATTTCTAAACAGTCTTATTAAATAAGAAACACAGAGCCAAATACAGGGATAATAGCCAAAGAGATCAGAGCGAATGGCCATGACTAGCCTCAGCTTACCACCACCAGCAGCTTCCACAGAGAGAGATTTTTCCCATCTAACTTGTATTTTTATTGCCTTCCTGTTCTGCCTTCTCATTGGTTCTAAGCCCAGCCACATGACTTCCTCATCACTGCCTGTCTATACAGACCTCCAGGTCTCTATGGTCAGTACTAGGATTAAAGGCTCATGTCACACTTGGCTGTGTCCTTGACCAAACAGAGACTCTGCCTGCCATGTGATCAGATTGAGGGTGTGGGCTACTTCTGACTTCTGTTTATGGCTCGCTGACTTCTGATCTCCAAGCAAACTTTATTTATTAACATACAAATAAAACATCACATTTCAGCACAAATAAAGTATCACCACATTGGTGTACTATCTAGGGTGACATTTGTTTCCATGTCCCCAGGAAAAGTCACATAACGCTGGGTGTGAGGTAATAAAAGAGCATCAAATAAACCGCAATTATCTCTATAAAAGAACTTACAATGAAGTAAAGAAAACATAAATAAATAATATTCACAAAATATTATAAATACTATGGGAGAGAATGGAAAGGAAAAAAATGCTGTGGGATGTGCACAGATCTTTAAAGTACAGTAAGTGTTCACTCACAATGTCCCTGTGAAGTAGCTAATGTGACTACTTTTCAGATAAGAAATCTATAATCTAGAAGGGCAAAACAAGTTGCCCTTAGATGTAGGGTGCTGTTTAGAAGGATCAATAAATATATAATTAAGTAGGAGTCATATGTTCTAATTCAAATTTTGCAATTGGCCTACTTTATGTATTTACAATTGCACTTGTAGTTTTCTTGCTTTAACTTTCATTTTGTTTTTTATTCTGTAAGTTGGTAGAACTATTCTAAAAGATTAATGAATGCTTTCTTTCATCAAAAAGATTTGGGAAGGGTAATGTGATGGTTAATCTCAATTGTCAACTTGGTAAGATCAAGAATCCCTTGGGAGATGGGTCTCGGACTATACCTGTGGCAGATTATCTTGATTTGATTAGTTAGGGTGGATAGACCTGCCCCTGTTGGTGGCATCATTCCCTGGGCTGGGATCTTGGACTATATAAAAAGGAGAAAGTGAGCTGAGCAAGCATAAGCATTGATCACTACCAGCTTCTTGACTGTGCATGCGCTGTGACGAGCTACCCCAAGCTCCTTCTGCTAAAACTTGTTGCAGTGATGGACTCTATCTTCAAACTGTGAAACAAAAATAAAGCCATCCTTCCTAAAGTCATCACGGTATCTTGTAACAGAAGCAGAAAATTCATTAAGACAGACGGAGTGGACACTGGAGAGTTCTCTACATAGATCTAAAGAAGAGATAGGCTGGAGAGAATCCTGTACTTGTAGTGGGTAGTCATTCCATCTTTGATCTGGAAGTACCACCCCCATTGAGGCTTCGGTAACTGTCACACCTACAAGGCGGGGCCAAGAGAGGACCCTGAAGACCTGAGATCCGGATGTGCCGGCTCTCTTGGTGCCTGGACCCTGGATGCTGAAGGTAGACCGAGCAGAGTTCTCCAGAGAACACCACTGGACTGTGCTACACCTTTCCCAGACTGTGCAACCTACCTATCCCTTCATTTGTAAGTTACGCCACTAAATAAGCCTCCCTTTTAACTATGTGGAGTGGCCTTAATAATTTCACCAATATGTACTTATTCTGGAATCTGAATCTTATCCAAGGAATATTTTAGAGCAGAAACAAGAACTCTGATGAGTTTGTGACATCAAGCATTACCTTATTAAATTTGATATTTGGTGTGGTGACTCATCTTTATGTCACCTTGACATACTTTGGAAGATGGGCCCTTAATTGAAGAATTGCTTCCATCAGATTATCTTGCAAAGCTAATTAACTGGTTAAAGTGGCAATGATTATATAGGTTGGAAAGTGACTAGTCTCATGTACAGTTATTTTATTATTATTGTAAATACATAAAGTAATTTATCTTGAGCTATCTTTAGCCCCACAAATAATCATTCCTTGCCCACCTCTATGTCAGACTTAACATGCAATAACTAATAGATGAAAATACTTTGGATTCTATTAACTTAAAAACAAAAGACCCAAGCCCCTAGTTTCCACCAACCAAAGTAGTAAGAATGACATCAGATAGTATACGAGATGTATAGCTGAGGTTCCCCACCCCCACTTTTTTTTAAACCAAACTACTTAATGTCTTTCCATTGTATTTGAAAAAGATGTTTTTATTTATTACTTTCTTTGTTCTGTTACCCTAAAATCTTCATAGAACTGTTAACAAATTGGAAATTGAAATCTGGTGTAACATGATCTGTGTTCCTGGCCTTGCTCACTCATAACTGGCTGCAGAACAAATAATTTCTTGTCCCCTTTGATGTGAGAGGTCTAAGTAGCCAGTTCTCAGAAAGTCATTTATGTTCAGATCACCAGATGCAAGGAAACAACAACAGCACACATCTGTGAGAAGATGCTCCCAGATTCAAGGAAATAACAGCAGCACACATCTGTGAGAAGATTCACCCAAATCACTTAGACGCTGTCTAGAGCATAAGAATCATTTCTAAAATAGATTATATTCCCTAAAACATGAGCCACTGTTTTGGAAAAAAAAACCTCCTATACATCCCTCTATTACTCCACTATCTCGTATTTCTCAATTACAGTACATTTTAAATATAATTATCTGGTTCGTTCACATGGGGATTAATATAAGATGTATTACAGATTTAAAATCTGTTGCATGAGAAAAACACACTAGAAGATAGACTTTCAAGGAAGAAAGGTGTTATTTTTCTTTCAGCACATGGAAGCCCAAGTCTGATTAGAGTCTTGTTCAAGAGAGGTCTTGCTGTTTGTAGTGTTTTTAAATATGCTTCCTGCTAAATACCTTGTGCACAGGAAAAAGGAAGAAGAATATATACTGAGATGCCCAACATTCATTTTTCTTGTGCAGTGGTCAGTTTATTAATTATTGGGCTTTGATACTTGGAGAGCATTGTCATAATAGTCCAAATGCAGTCCATAGGGTTTCATCTTTGTGTGTCTTTCAAGTTCAAGGTTTAGAAGATGTTTAATATTCTTTAGTTCCATAATGAAAAAAAAAAACCCCACAGTGCCTCTACAGAGCCATGAAATCAATGGATTGAATTAGCATTGATTAAATTCAATTCAGTTCAGGTAGTTCAAATGGCCAAGGTGATCCATTTCATCCTTGGTGCATCTGTAATAAAGGAGAAAAGGATGGTCTACAAAAGACAACTATCATGATCTGGATTTCTCAGGGACAAAATTCACACTGAGCACAAGAAAATCATTAAATAAAACAAAAATTTACCTAAAATAATCACACACACACACACACACACACACACACACACACACACACACACCTTAAAGCAAATAATTCCAGTTGGGCTGACAGTGCTCCTTACATAGACTAACAAAACCCCAGTACCAGACACAAGACATCTCTTTTCAAATGGTTGATCAGCGTCATCCAAGTGACTCTAGAAATGTTGCTATGAACATGGTTGAGTAAGTTTCTTTGGGGTAGAATGAGAACATCCTTTGGACCTATGCCCAAGATTGGTATACTGGGTCTTGTGGTAGATTGATTGCCAATTTTCTTAAAAAACCACCATACTGATTTCCAAAGTGACTGTACAAGTTTGCACTCCCACCAGCAGTGGAGGAGTGTTTCCCTTACTCCACATCCTCTCCAGCATAGGCTGTCATTAGTGTTTTTGATCTTAGCCATTCTGAAAGGTGTAAGATGGTATCTCATAGTCATTTTGATTTGCATTTCCCTGATGACTAAGGATGTTGAGCAATCCCTTGAATGTCTTTCTGCCATTTGAGATTCTTCTGTTGAGAATTCTCTGTTTATATCTGTACCCCATTTTTTAATTGAATTATTTGGTATTTTGATGTCTAGTTTATTGAGTTCTTTATATATTTTGGAGATCAGCCCTCTGTCAGATGTGGGATTGGTGAAGACCTTTTCCCATTCTGTAGGCTGTTGTTTTGTCTTATTGACCATATCCTTTGCTTTACAGTTTCAGGAAGTCCCATTTATTAATTGTCGAGCTTAGTGTCTGTGCTACTGGTGTTATATTCAGGAAGCTGTCTCCTGTGCCAATGCATTCAAGGCTACTTCCCACTTTCTCTTCTATCAAGTTCAATGTAACTGTATTTATGTTGAGGTCTTTGATCCATTTGGACTTGAGTTTTGTGCAGGGTGATAGATAGGATGGAACTAGAAAAGATCATCCTGAGTGAGGTAACAAGTAACCCAGACCCAGAAAGACAAATGTGGTATGTACTTACTCATAAGTAGATATTAGCTGTAAAGTAAAGGATAACCAGGCTACAATCCACAGCCCCAGGGAAGCTAGGTAACAAGGATGGCCCAACGAGGGACACATGTATTTCCCTGGGAAGGGGAAATAGAAGTTATCTCCTGGGTAAACTGAGGCAATGTGTGTGTGAATGGGAGGATGGGAACAGGAGGGATTTGGTTAGGCAGGTTGGGGACAGGATGGAGGGGGAACGTAATGGAAGTGATATCTTGGTGGTGGAAGGCATTTGAGTGTTAGGGAAAAACATTGTACGAGGGAAACCCCCAGGAATCCACAAGAATGACCCCAGCTTTGGCTACAGCCTGCAGTTTGGAGACAGGTCTCCAGGCTGGCCTCAGATTCTCAGACCTCCACCTTAGTCTCCAGAGGGCTGGGATGCAGGCGTGATTCACCATGCCTAGCCCTAGCTTCATGTCAAACACATGATTTTCAAATACACTCTACAAATCTGTGGGCCTCATCTTTGTTTTGGCAATATCTTAAGCAAAGCAATCATTTTGTGTAATTTGGAGATATCTAGCCCATCCATTCTTTTCTGTGCTGATCTTACTTTGGGGTCATTTTTAGGCACTCTTACATGATACCAGCCCAGAAAGTATTCTCCTAAGAAAGTCCTTTTAAAGAAAGAAAATGCTGTATTACTAAGACTATTTCTCACAGAATGATGAATGTGAGAAATGAAGCTTATTTCAGGGTTCTGAAAATGATGAGTGCATGACTTACAACCCTATTATCCCTTGGCTATTAAAACTATATGAATGTACATCAATGTCATAAGAAAGTTTTTATAAGCTAAGGATGATACAATTATATTTGCTTTATCACCACAATTACATTAAAAATAACAAACCAAACACTGCTTAAAAAGAGAAAAAGGAAATTCAATTCAAAAGTCAGCACGGGTGCACTACAATTGCTTTTACACACCTTTTTAAAAATCTTTCTAGTTATGCATTTTCCTCCAGATTTCCTTATATTTACAAAATAAATAAAACATAAAAATTTGTTTATTTTAAAATCCATTATTGATATTTTGGCTTTTGTGGGAGACTAAGAATTACAATGACTGTTCTTGCAAGTTGGCTACTGGGTGGGGTGGGGTAGAAGTTGGCAGGGAAAGGTGTGAGAGCCAGGTAGGGTGGAGGTGCTTCAGAGTTGGGGTGCTGTTGGAGGTGATAGTGAGAACAGGGACAAATCTGATGACATTCAAGGACAGCAGTGATAGCCTAGACTCTCACAGCCTTCCCAGCTCTCTCTTCTCTTCACTCCTTCGATTTACTGTACGCCAAGGCTACGGAAAACAGCCTGGGTTTCTGCACGGAGAAGGGATCATATCTACTGACTCACTGCTAAGGACTGTGTTGGTCAGAGCTTACATTTTGTGTTTCCAAGAGGACTAAAGCACACCTCCTTCCTGCCCCTCTCACAATCCAGCTCTTCTTTACACTGTGCTCTCCAGTGAGCTATTGTTACTGCTGCCCTAAGTTAGCTCTTCTCAGCCTGAGATGGGCTGAGTTTTGATCATCTTGCACCTAATATGTCTTGAGTAGCCGCATAATTTGCTTTTTTTTTTTTTTTTTTTTTTTTTTTTTTTTTTTTTTTAGCTCCTGTCCTGAGTTGTGAAGTTGTCTTATGCTTTCTTTCTTAAACAAAATTGCTGCATTTTGTAGCAGGGCAGTCCTGGATGCTAGGTACAGGAGGAAGGTAGTCACCACTGTGTTCTCTAGGAAGAGATGGGCAAACCTCATAGTGGATAGAAGTTTACCAGCAAGCTTTACACCTTCAGGCCATTTCTACCAATTTCCCCTCTGTACATGGCAATCTAAACAAACTGAAGCACTCACATCCAACATGCTGATTAAGTTGATTTGCTCTCAGTTAATCTTAATATTTCACTTAGGATGCAGGCCCCAGTTGCAAAACGCAAAGAAGTTCTGAACGGTGCAAGCAGGAAGCAAAGTGTCAGAGTGGTCCAGATAATAGAACAAGTCACTAGTGCATGCCTCCCATCCAAAAGCCAATGGTCTCTGGACATAACTTCAGTCTTTTGTCACCCTGGAGCAGGCCTATGCTAATCAAGAAAGGCAGCTTTTGAATTTATGCTTGTTTGAAAATCATTCCTTGCCTTGCAAATTTCACAGTAATTGTACTTAAGGGCTGCCAAGGAACGTCAAAGTAATTATTACGTGATTTGAAGGTTTAGAGTTCCAGGTAACATTGGGAGGCTATTTTAAGTCGTTCATAATAACTGTCCTTCTCCAAGGCCTCTCACACAATCTTGGGTTATTTCTTGAGTCTGATGAGAAGCCAAGACATTAAATATGTTCAAAGGAGGCTGAGGTATTTGGGGGATTTGGAGTTCCAGTGAGGTCATCCAAATCAGTGCCTTCCACCTGGGATACACAGAGGCAAGAATTTAATAAAAACCAGCATCTGCTTTGGGACCTTTCCTGCACTAGGCACAAGAGTGCGCACTCCACCTTGAAACATGATTAAAATTGCCTCTAATCACATCACTAGTCATTCTCACCACTGACATGAAATTCCTTGTGATAGTGTTCCTCAGGATGGCTGCCTGTGTGGAAAATCCTCTGAGGATTTTGCCTTCTCAATAGGAAAATCCTGGGCTGACAACTTCGTCCATGCATGAGTGGTTCAGTGAGTGTATATACTACAAGAATGTGGTGTTTGATTATTCATTATCCAGAACCATACTTAGCTCTTATTATGTGCCAGACAACAGATTGGGTGCTGAAGTCACAATCGGGGACTGCGTAGACAGGGATGCTGCTGGTCTGGTGAGAGATGCCACCGAGCAAAAGGAAGCCAGAAAGTCTCACAGGAATGGACACACTCCAGGCTCAGAGAATGGAGGAGTGTGATAATGTTGTGTTCCCCAAAATATTGTGCACCGTAATAAGTTTGTCTGGGGTCAGAGAACAGAACAGCCACCAGATAGAGGCCAGAAAATGGTGGCACACACGCCTTTAATCTTAGCATTCTGGAGGCAGAGATCCATCCAGATCTCCATGAGTTCAAAGCCACACTGGAAACATCAAGGCATGGTGACTCACGCCTTTAATCCCAGGAATTGATGGCAGAAAGCAGAAAGGTATATAAGGCGTGAGGCCCAGGAACTAGAGTCTGGTTAAGCTTTTAGGCTTTTAGCAGCAGTTCAGCTGAGAGTCATTCCCGGATGAGGACTCAGAGGCTTCCAGTTTAAGGAGACAGGATCGATTGAGAAGTTGGTGAGGCAAGGTTAGCTGTGGCTTGTTCTGTTTCTCTCGTCTGTCAGCATTCACCACAATCTCTGGCTTCCAGATTTGATTTTATTAATAAGACCCTTTAAGATTCATGCTACAGAGGAGTCTTTCTTAGACTGTTAACCTGGGTCGCGAAAGATGGTTAAACCATGGGAATGGGCCAACAAGGTGACTCCCTGGGTAAAGCACTTGCTGTGTAAGTCTGACCACGTTAGTTAGTTCCCAAGTCGAGTTGGAAGGAGAGAACTGACCCCACAGAGCTGCCCTCTGAACACCACACCTGTGCTGTGGCGCTCCCATGCCCTCCCCACATTGCCCCTCAACAACTACAAACAATACAATTTAGGGAAAGAAGAAAATTAAATCTGGGGACGAATACTAGGAAGCATGCAGATCCATCCAAGTACGGGTGAGAGACTGGAGGGGAAAGCGACCTGGGAGCAGAGCAGCGCATCTCCATGTCGGACTCTGAGGGAATGAATATTAGTGAGGGAGAAAGGAGAGAGGGTTGGGATAAGCTTGTTCAGAGAGTCCTTAGAATCAGAAGGAAGTCCCGATGAGGCCGAGCGAATCTTCACAAGCTAAGTACCAGGCTTTAGGCTCCTTTGCAGGCTCGTTGATGAGATTCCCACAAGAGGGCGCCCTAACAGAGGAAATCCCTCTCACCCATTATCACCCAGTCCCACTTGCCAGCTCCCTCAGAGTCAACCTCACGCAAACACCCCGATGATGAAAGTGAAGGACGCAGTCTACTTGAATTCCAGCGGGGGCGGAATCACAGGTGTTCCCATGATTTTACAGACAAAAGGCTCCTCGTGAACGGGCATCTATTTCCTGAGAAGTCACAGCAAGTGAACCTCACAGGATTTTATAATGCCGGAGTTTACCATGTGAGCCATGAGCTGCTTCCTGTTGGCCTCTGACACATCACCACCAGCTCTCCTAGGAGAGACCAAGACATCATTTCTTAGTTTAGGTGAAATACTACCGTCAGCTAGGCATCCCTAAAAAATACGCCTGGCACCTTAGCGTCACTTGGCTTAGTGATTTTTATCTTGGAATTCCAGCCTATTTCCTCAGGAAGTGCTATTAGTAGCACAGGATGCAGAACCTAATCTATCTAATGAGCAAACCACAACACTGGGCAGTCTAAGGCCAAGCTGTGCCTCAAATGCTCGCTAAAATAAAAAGGACAAATGGACCCCTGTTTTCCCTTATCTCAAAGCCCTCTGTTGGAAGGAAGGGTGCTCCTCACCCACAGAGCTGTCAACAGGTGATACACGGTAAGAATAGGATATTATCTGACATGCCCCCCCTCCATCTGGGCCTTTTCCTAAGGGTCTAGGAAAGGGCCTAGAGCTCCCGAGGGTTCTATTATGATATATTATCGTTCTCAACTGTCTTTGTCCAGTGGCGATGCTGCAAACCAGGCAAACATCATACTGTCTCCACAGAACCTTGGTTCCTGGGGGTTTTGTTTGTTTGTTTTTTTATAGGGACACAGGTCTAGATCCGCCTGTGTGACAGAACACCTGTCAGCTCCTGCCATATCGAGCTGGCCCAGGACAATAGCAATTGTTTTGAAGTTGCACGCACCTCTACCGGCTTTTCTCCCCGGGTTTTCCCTTAGGCGACTTTTGTATCAAAGAGAAGGAAGGAAGTGAGTAAGAAAAGGAAGTCTGCCTAAGTAATTTTCAAAGTATATTTTTCAAATGACAAAACTCCCCTCCCCACCCCAAAGCAAGGGCTTCAGGCCCTGCTAAGAACACAGTGGATGGAAACATTTCGTCAAGGGTCAACTCTGTCCTCTGCCTGCCCCTACTCTGCTGCATACAGATTATGCTTTGAACTTGCCTTAGTTTCCCCATCATTCTCTGCCCCGCTTAATGAACAGCGTGTCTGCCTTTCTTTCCTTTGCCCCATCAGTCCCTCAAAGATGTGTCCGCTTTCCGCTTTAGCGGCTTCATTTCTTTGACACATGAGAACCTCTCTCTGGGCGCGTACTTAACACCTGCGTCTTCCTGGAGCTGGTCCAGTCCCTTTGCTGACTGGCTCCCTTCCACGTTGCTTTTACTCTACGTAACTAACCCCTGTTAGCCACCTTGACTAGCCAAGTTAAAGGATACTGTGCAGTTATGGGAAATCACTCTCAGTGGCATGTAGCGCCCGAAATGGGAAAACAGGAGTCTTGTTCCTTGTGATCTGGAGCCCTTAGTGGCAGAAGCCGGCTCTACTGTGGAGCCTTTAACTTCAGACAGAGATGGGCGTGGTTGTAGAGGGCCAGCTGTGATGTGAGAGCACACGCACATGCATGTGCCACACATCTGCTTCATAAAGCACATACACCTGGTGCAAACCCCCACGTCCAACCTCTCCACATGGTAGAGATAAGCTTGCGAGGAAGCTCTATTCTTTTTTTTTTCCCCTTTGACATTCAGTTAGGCTAAAAAAGCAAACCCGGCCATGTGCACTGGCTTTGATATCATAGATTGGTAAAAGCAACCCCGCCCTCTACACTGGGTTCTCCCCAGTAGATTGGTCAAAGCTGTAGGCTGTCAGACCTTTTCTGTCAGCCTTGGCTAGAAGACACATCCAGATATGACACTTCTGCCATCCCCATATGAAACACTGAGATGTCAACAGAGTCATGGGTCCTTGGTAAAATCTCCACACTGAGCACTGAAGGCTTCCCATTGGCTGGCTCTCTTTCTATTGTGCCCCAGTGGGAGGCACTCAGCTCTCCTTTCAGGTTTTGTGTTTTGTGAGTTTGGGTTGTTTTTGGCATGGGGGCACTAAGCCTTCCCTGGGATCCTCAACTATGTTTTTCATTAATGCTTGCACTTAAGCAGCTCATTCTAATTCTCTCGCTCCTGTTCTGCATGAACTATCTGCTGGCAGTTGCCATGCCAACCCCAAATCCTGGGGTCCTGCTGCTCAATCACAAGCTACCATTAGCATATTTTTAATAGCACCTGATTGCCCTCCAAAGACCTTCTAGTCACTGAACTCCATTAGTTCACAGTGTCATGAGACCCGATTGCATATTTACTGTGTGGATTAGGAAGAGCTGAGCTGCTCAGCTAGTCTCCCATGCTCAGCCTTCCATGAGTGCCAGGTTGGTTTCTTGGGTCTCATTCAAAGAGAAGAACATGACAATTGTGTGGACCACTGAGGAATCAGTTCTTATGCCCTGGAGCTGACTTACCATAATGTGTAAAGCTGGATGCCTCTCAAACCTGTGGAAGACTTTCTTTGCTCTTAATTGAAAGAATAGTAGCTTCCTTCCAGTGTTTAAGAAACTGGGCAGGGGTGCTATTGCTGGAGTGGTTTTCTAATTTAAGCCAAACTAGATGGAGGACAAAATGCTTTTCACTGCCTCTTCAGAAAGAGATTGGGGGAGAGAATGATGAATTAGAAGTTCTTGATAATAAAGAATGTTATTTGAAAGCAAATAGTTATGACCTTCCGAAATGACGTTATTTCTTTGAGGCACTGAAAACTCACAGCAGTGTTGAGATACGTAGGTTTTGATACCTAAAGTGAAGACATGAGGAAATTTAAAATTGCTAATAAAATTGGCACGAAACAAACAAGCTAGATGTCGCGGTGTTAAAAAGGACTTTGGGAGCTCAGGGGCTTGTGGGGACGTGGCAGGGCAGATAAGGCAAATGCGAGGTGGGAGTCCAGTGGAAGAAGACAGAAGGCAAAGGGCATTCAGCGTCACTTATACAAATGTAAGCGACACAAGGACTGTCTTCATCCAGACAGCATCAGCTCCAGTGCCACTTCTTCATAGAGCTAAAGAAGGTTCAAATAAGTATTTACAGAAAAAGCTTCCAGTGTTCAAATATTGCATATCTAGTACCTGTACTTTATAACACTGGGAAGCTCAGTGGCTGAGTGCTGGCAGGTACTGGTCCTCAGAGTGCACAGCACACACACACCCACACAATCTTTAAAGAAACAAATTCAGTGTTATGAAATTTCTAGCCCATTCTTAAAAGGATCTTATAATTTAGGTCTTATATCCAGGTCTTTGAAGTAGTTTGACTTAGCTTTTTGTCTTCTTACTAATTTTAATTGTCAAATGAGAATTGTGTCTGTGGTCACAAGGTGATGGTTTTATTTGTGTATACATTGTGGAGGTATTTGATCAAGTTAATTAACTTCACATCATCAACTTATTTTCTTGTGTGGTGGAAATGTAAAAAATTTATTCTTGTAGTAATTTTGAAACATACAATATAGTATTGCTAACTGCCATTACCAAACAATGTAATATGCCATCAAAACTTACTGCATTCTAACAGGAATTGTGTTTTGATCAACATATTCCCATTTCCCATCCCATTTCTTCATCTTATACCCAACCTTTGGTAAACATTTTCAATGTTGAATTAGTTTTTGCATGTGGTGGTAGGTAAGGATGATTGTGGCCTTTCTTTTTTCTTTTTTTTTTTTTTTTTTGGTTTTTGGTTTTTGGTTTTTCGAGACAGGGTTTCTCAGTGTAGCTTTGTGCCTTTCCTGGAACTTGCTTTGGAGACCAGGCTGGCCTCGAACTCACAGAGATCCACCTGCCTCTGCCTCCCGAGTGCTGGAATTAAAGGCGTGCGCCACCACCGCCCGGCGGCCTTTCTTGTGTAGCTGGTCTTTTGTTTTAATTTATCCAAGAATGTTTTAATTTCTACCTCAGTTTTGAAGGAAAGTCTTGGCAGATGTAGGGTTATTGGTTGGTAACTTCCTTTTTTCCCCTTAGCAAACTTTGAATATATTGTCTTTATGTCTTCTAGACTTTAAAGTTCTCAAGGAGACATTTACTGATTGTCTGAGGGTCCCATGTGTGTGAAAAATTGCTTCTATCAACTGCTTTCCAATTACTATTCTTGTCTTTGGTTACAAAGAATTTTAGTAGAAGTCTTTTTGTTATCTGATCTGGACTCATTGAGTTTCTTAGATATTTATATTTATAGTAAAGCTTGTGAATTTGTTTCATTCATCATTTCTTTACACATTCTCTCTCTCTCTCTCTCTCTCTCTCTCTCTCTCTCTCTCTCTCTCTCTCTCTCTCTTTCTCTCCTTCTGGAATTTCCAAAGCTATGTAAGCTGCACCCCCTAATGGTATCTGACAAGTCAGTTAGAATTGGTTTCTCTCTTTTTCTACTCATCGCATTTGATGACTTCCCATTTTTAAGTTCACTGATTCTGTCTTTAGTGCGGTCAAGTTGCCTGCGAACCCATCCGGGGCAGCGGCCATCCTGTCTGTTGTCCTTTTCATCTTCAGATAGTCTTTCCGGTGTCTTTGTGGGTTTCATGTTTCCTTGTCAATATTTCCATTTCACTCATTTCCCACTTTTCTTCCACATCTTCATCTGTTTCTTTGAAGGTAGTTGTTCTGAAGGCCTTGCCTAGGATATTTTGTTTTTCAGGAATGATTTTGGCAAAATATAGGTTTATGATTTGTAATCATCTTTAATTTTTTTATTTTTTTATGTGCCTTGTGGTTTTTCTGTTGTTGTTGAAAATGGACATTTAAGTGTAATATTATATGAATGAGAGAATCAAATTCTTTCCATTACTATGAATTTTCTATATCTGATTATTGTTCTTTTTTTATTATTGTAGGATATTCTTCTGCTAGGGACTCACTTGGAACACAAATTTCAGCTCTTATTGGTTTTTACGCAATTGTTTTTAGCATTTCCCTCAGCATACGGGGACACATTCTAGATTTCTTTATGTCTATAGTTGTTTTTATTTTTTAATATATTTTTATTTTATTGAAAATTGATTTTTTTCCTGTGATATAATCTACTTATTGTTTCCTGTCTCTATACTGTTCTCAGCTTCCTCCTAACCTCCCTCCCTCCCCTCGGGATCCACCCACTTTCAGTCTCTCATTAGAAAACACACAAGCTTCTAAGGGATAATAATAAAATAAAGTAAGATAGAACAAAAACAAACAAATTGAAAAAGTACAAAACAAACAAACAGAAGGAAAAGAGCCCAAGGAATGGTATAAGAAACAGACATAGACAGAGACCCGTTCATTTGCACACTCAGGAATCCCATAAAAACACAGAACCAGGAGCTATAATATACACATAGAACTGTAGGTTAAGGTAAATAAGTAAATACAATAAGATAAAAGTAATAAAAAAAAAGTCCTGACATTCAACAAGGAAACTACAAAGATGCCGTTGAGTTATTTTTCTGTTGGCATCTACTGCTGGGCGTGGAGTTTACCCTTAAGAGTAATTTGTTTCCCCAGTGAGACTCTTTGGAGAAAACTGATTTTTCAGTTACAAGTGGTTACCAATTGGATATTGCTTTAGGTTTAGGGATGGGGACATGCGTCCACGTCTCCTTTCAGCTCTGATCAGGTACAGACCTGTTCAGGACCTGCGCATGCTGCCTCCGTCTCTGTGAAAGCATATGTGCATCTGTGCTGTTGTGTTGTTTATTTGGTATCCACTATCCCCTCTGGCTCTTACACTCTTTCCATTGCCTCCCCTTTCACAGGGTTCCCTGAGCTCCCAAGAAAGGGCTTTGATGGAGACATTCTTTTAGAGATGAGTGTTCCAGGACTCTCATTGTCTGCATTTTGTCTGGCTGTGGGTATCTGTATTTGTTCCCATCTACTACAGGAGAAAGCTTCTCTGATGATGGCTGAGCAAGGCAGTGATCTATGAGGACAGCCTAATGTCACTAGGAGTCATTGAATTACTATATTCCTTTAGCAGTATTTGCTTTTCCTTCAGATCTCTGGGCTTTCTAGTCTCAGCTTCTTCATCACCCAAACAACATCGAGCATGGGTTCCGTCTCATGACGTGGGCCTTAAATCAAATCAGATATTGGTTGGTGACTCCCACAAGCTCTGTGTCACCAGTGCACTTGCATGTCTTGCAGGCAGGGTACCATTGTAGATCGATGGATTTGTAGCTGGTTGGTGTTTATGATTCTCCTTTGGTAGGGTGCAGAGTACCACTGGCCAGTAGGGGTGAAAGCTCTGGGCAGGAAGCAGCTCGACTTCTCTGTGTTCAATGAGCTGTGCAGGTGTCATTTCAAGCAGTAGGGTCTTGCTGTAGTTTGTGGACAGCAACCTACAGCCTTCGCAACAGCTTGTGTTGCAAGCCAAGGAACCCCCTTGTTCAACAATTTGATTAGATAAAACCCATTCCCAGTTCTGGAAGCTTCATTTGGTTCTGAGAGATGGTTGTGGTTCTGTTCCCCCTGTTCTTTGGCTAGTTCATTTAGATTGCCTTCATATTTATATATATATATATTATATATATATATATATATATATATATATATGTAATTTAGGAAGCTTCTACTGTATTAGGTTTCCATAATGATCCTTCAAATGCCCCTTAACTTTAGCTGTTCCTGTTTGTATTCCCTCCCTCACACCCTTTACCCCCTCCCCATATGACCCTCCTGTTCGAGTCCCCCCACATCATGCATCCATAACTATCTATTGTATTTCCCCTTCCTAGGAAGATTTGTCTCCCCAGTCCCTTATTCTATATCCAACCTCTGTGATTCTATGGATTGTAGCTTGCTTATCTTTGACTTAACTAATATCCATATATAAGCGAATACATACTGTATTTGTCTTTCTGAGTCTAGGTTACCTCTCTCAGGATGATTTTTTCTAGTTCCATCCATTCACTTGAGAATGTCATAATTTCATTTTTCAATGGCTGAGTTAGAGTCCATTGTGTAAATATACCACATTTTCTTTATCCATTCATCTGTTGATGGACATCTAAGCTGTTTCCAATTTCTGGATATTATTAATAGAGTAGTAATGAACATGGTTGAGCAAGTTTCTCTGTAGTGGGATCAGTGTCTTTTGGGCATATGCCTAAGAATGGTATAGCTGGATCCTGAGGTAGATGGATCCCCATCTTCCTGAGGAACTGCCACATTGATTTCCATAGTGGCTGTACAGGTTTTCACTCCCACCAGCAATAGAGAGTGTTCTCCTTACTCTACATCTTTGTCAGCATGAGCTGTCACTTATTTTATTGATCTTGGCGATTCTGACTGGTGTAAGATGAAATCTCAAAGGAGTTTTGATCTGCATTTTTCTGATGACTCAAGATGTTGAATATTTCTGACTGCTTCTCAGCCATTTGAGTTTTCTTTTTTGAGAATTCTCTGTTTAGATCTGTATCTCATTTTTTACTGGGTTTTGTTTTCTTGATGTCCAGTTTTCTGAGTTCTATATATTTTGGATATTAGCCCTCTATCAGATGTGTAGTTGGTAAAAATATTTTCCCATTTTGTACCCTGTCACTTTGTCCAAATGATGTCCTTTGTCTTGCAGAAGCTTTTCAGTTTCCTGAGGTCCCATTTATTAATTGTTGATCTCAGTGCCTATGCTAATAATGGTATTCTCTTCAGAAAGCCTTTTCTTGTGTCAATGAGTTCAAGGCTACCCCCATTTCTTTTCTATCAGCTTTAGTATATCTGTTTTTATATTGAGGTCTTTGATCCATTTGGAGTTGAGTTTTGTGCAAGGTGATAAGTATGAACCTATTTGGATACTTCTACATGCAGCCATCCAGTTTGACCAGCACTATTTGGTAAAGATGCTGTCCTTTTTCCCAGTGTGTGTTTCTGGCTTCTTTATCAAAAATCAGGTGTTCATAGGTGTGTGGATTTATGTCTGATCTTCAGTTCAATTCCATTGATCAACATGTCTGTTTTTGTGCCAATACCATGCTGTTTTTGTAGTACATGAAATAGGGAATGGTCATACCTCCAGCAGTTCTTTTATTATTATTCAAGATTGTTTTAGTGAACCTGTGTTTTTTTTTTTTTTTTTTTTTCCAATAAGAAGCTTAAAATCATCCTTTCAAGATCTGTGAAGAATTGTGTTGAAATTTTGATGGAGATTGAATTGAATCTGTAGATTGCTTTTTGGTAGGATGGCCTTTTTTTTTTTTTTTTTTTTTTGCAAATTAATCCTGCCAATTCATGAGCATGGGAGAGCTTTCTATCTTCTTATATTTTCTTCATTTTATTTCTTCAATGACTTGAAGTTCTTATGATACAAGTATTTCACTTACTTGGTTAGACACCCCCAGAATATTTTAATATTTTATATTATCTGAGGCTGTTGTGGAAGATGTTGTTTCCCTGATTTCTTTCTCAGATTATTTGTCATTGTATATAAGAGGACTACTGGTTTTTTGTTTTGTTTTGTTTTGTTTTTTTTTAGTTTCCTGGTGGAATTTTTAGAGTAACAAGTATACTATCATGCCATTGGCAAATAAAGATATGTTGACTTCTTCCTTTCCAATTTGTATCATCTTGATCTCCATCAGTTGTCTTATTGTTCTAGCTAAGACTTTAAGCACTATATTGAATAGGTCTGAAGAGTGTGGGCATCCTTGTCTTATTCTTGAGTTTAGTGGAAATACCTGAATTTATTTCCATTTAGGTAGATATTGGCTGTGAGCTTGGTGTAAACTGCCTTTATCCAACAAAGGAGTGTTGGATTTTATCAAAGGCCTTTTCTACTTCAAATGAGATGATCACATGGCTTTTGTTTTTCTGTTTGTTTGTATGATGGATTACATTTTTTGACTTACATATGTTAAACCATCCCTGCATCTCTTGAATGAAGCCTAATTGACGATCTTTCTGATGTGTTCTTGGATTCAGTTTGCAAGTAATTTACTAAGAATTTTTGCATCTATGTTTATAAGGGAAATTGGTCTGTAATTCTCTTTCTGTGTTGAGTATTTGTATAGTTTAGGTATCCATAACATAAATTGGGCAGTGTTCCTTTTGTTTCTATTTTGAGGAACAATTTGAAGAGTATTGACATTAACTCTTCTTTGAAATTCTGGTAGAATTATGCACTAAAACCTTCTGGCCCTGGGCTTTTTTTGATTGGTATATTTTAGTCACAATTCCTATTTCACTAGAGGTTATAGGTCAGTTTAAATTGCTTATATAATCTTGGTTTAACTTTGGTAGGTGGTATGTATCAAGAAAATTATCCATTTCTTTTAGATTTTCCAATTTGTCGAAGTACTGGTTTTTAAAGTATGTCCTTACAATTTTCTGGATTTCCTTGGTGTCTATTATTGTGACCCCCTTTTTATCTCTATTTTTTTTTAAAATTTGGATCCTCTTGCTCCTCCTTTTAGTTAATTTGGCTAAATCTTACTGATTTTCTCAATGAACAGACTCTTTTTTCATTAAATCTTTGTTTTTGTCACTGATGTTTCTATTTTATTGATTCAGCCCTGAGTTTGATTATTTCTTGCCATCTACTCCTTTTGGGTGTGATTTCTTCTTTTTGTTCTAGAGATTTCAGGTGTACTGTTAAGTTACTAGTATGAGGTCTCTCCAATTTTTGTATGTAGGCACTTAGTGCTATGAAGTTTCCTCTTAGAACCACCTTCATTGTGTCCCATAATTCAGGTATGTTGTGGTTTCATTTTCATTCAATTCTAGAAAGTTTTACATTTCTTTCTTAATTTCTGTTTTGACCCACTTTTTCATTCAGCAGTGAGTTGTTCAGTATCTATGAGCTTGTAAGCTTTTTGTTGTTGATAACCATCTTTAATCCATGGTGGTCAGATACGACACAGGGAGTTATTTTAATTTTCTTGTATCTGTTGAGATTGGTTTGTGTCCAAGTATATAGTCTTTTTTGAGAAAGTTCCAGGAGATGCTGAAAAGATGGTATATTCTTTTGTGTTTGAGTGAAGTGTTCTGTAAGTACCTGTTTTGTTCACCTGATTTATAACTTCAGTTAGCTCCAGCATTAGTATGTTTCATTTTCTGTCTGGATCACCTGTCTCGGTGAGTTTTGGGTACTGAAGTTTCCCACTATCAGTGTGTGAGAATCAATATGTGATCTAAGCTCCAATAATGTTCTTTTATGAACTTGGATGCCCTTGTGTTTGGTGCATAGATGTTGAAAATTGCAACGTCCTCTTGGTGGATTTTTCCTTTGATGAATATGTGATGTTCTTTCCTATCTCTTCTGATTCATTTTGGCTTGAAATCTGTTTTGTTGATTATTAGAATGGCTACACTGGCTTACTTCTTAGGTCTGTTTGCTTGGAATATCCTTTTTTCCATCATTTACCCTGAGGTGATGTCTATCTGTGATGGTAAGGCATGTGTTTTGGATGCAGCAGAAAGATGGATCCTATTTTGTTGTCCATTCTATTAGTCTATGTCTATTATTGGAGGAATTGATTGAAGCCATTGATGTCGAGAGCTATCAATGAGCTGGGATTTATTGATTCCTGTTATTTTGTTCCTGTGTGATCTCTCTCTCTCTCTCTCTCTCTCTCTCTCTCTCTCTCTCTCTCTCTCTCTCTCTGTGTGTGTGTGTGTTTCTCTCTCTTTTAATTTGCTAGGATTATTTATTCTTTCTGTTTTGTTGGGTGTGGTTAACTTCTTCAGGGTGAAGTTTTCCTTCTTGCACCTTTGGTAGGGCTGAATTTGTAGATAGATAAAGTTTAAATTTGGTTTTATCTTGGAGTGGCTTTCTTTCTCCATATATTGTGATTAAAAGTTTTTCTGGGCATAGTAGTCTGGGATGGCATCTGTGATCTCTTAGAGTTTGTAGAACACCTGTCCCTTGTCTTTCGGTTTTTAGAATCTCTCTTAAGAATTCAGGTGTAACTCTGATAGGTCTGTCTTTATATGCCACTTAGTCTTTTTCCCCTGCAGCTTTTAATATTCTTTCTTTGTTCTGTATATTTAGTGTTTTGATTATTATGTGCTGAGGTGAATTTCTTTTTTGCTTTAGTCTATTTGGTGTTCTGTATGCTTCTTTATAGGCACCCCGTTATTTCAGTTAGGGAAATTTTCTTCTACAATTTTGCTGAAAATATTTTCTGCACTTTTGACCTGGATTTCTTCTTCTTTCTCTATTCCTGTTATATGTAAATTCAATCTTTTCATAGTGTCCAAGATTTCCTGGATGTTTCATGCCTAGATTTTTTTTTTTTTTTTTTTTTGGATTTAACACTTTCTGTGACTGAAGTTTCCATGTCTTCTGTCTTGTCTTCAATGCCTCAGATTCTCTCTTCCATCTCTTGTACTCTGTTGGTGAGACTTGCCTCTGAGTTTCTGGTTCAAGTTCCTCAAATTTTCATTTCTAGATTTCCCTCAGTTTGGATTTCTTTGACTGATTCTATTTCCATTTTCAGGTGTTGAATTGATTTATTCATTTCTTCCTACACTTTGTGTTTTCATAGATATTTTAGAGAGATTTACCCATTTCCTCTTTAAGGACCTCTATTGTATTCTTAAAAGCTATTTTAAGGTCCTTGTCTTGTGCTTCAGCTAGTCTGCATTTCTTGGGGCCTACTGTAGAGCCTTGCCGGGCTCTAGTGGGAGCATATTGTCTTGGCTGTTATTGACGGGGCTTTTAAGCTGTCATCTGTGCATCTGAATTTGGCATGATTGTAATTCTAGGTGCTGGTATCTGGTCTTGTCTTTGTTGCATAGGTATTTTGTTTCTTGGTTTCTATTGCCCTTTCTGTTTCTTAGCCAAGTGTGGTGACTGTGTGTTTCCTGGTAGGGGATGCTTCTAGAATCCTGCTATGTGTGTCCACTGGAGGCTCCAGGTACAACATGTTTCTAGGTATCGGGAGCTGATTCTTGGGGATGGGGATGGATTAGAGGGGAGTGCTGATGGGGTCCACAGGAGGGAGGAAAGAGGGTGTTTCACCGGAATCTGCTGCATTCACTGGGAATGGGGCAAAAAGTGAAGAGAGACTCACTTCCTTGCTTTGCTGGTCTCCTTGCCCCTCTGGCAAGCTTGGTTGGTGGGTTCCCAGAGAATGCCTGATGGAGATGGGGGTGGAGATAAGGGGAAGAATTGGGGGAGGGAAGGTTGGAGGAGAAGATCTGTGCAGTCCTCTGGAGATAGAGACAGAGAAGGAGGGGAGGCTGCAGCAGGTCGTCTGATATAGAGCTGAGCGTTTGACTGAGGGATTGGATTTGGAAGAGAGGAGGGAGAAGCTGACCACCCCCAGGGCTGTAACTCTGAGAGCAGAAGCAACAAGCTTTCAAATCTCATCTCAGAAGATTCAGCCATCAACAGACTCCAGAGTTTTAAAACAATCACACATGGCAGATTCTGCCAGAGCAAATTCTGTTCATGGAGGAGACAGATTCCTCATGCTTTCTACTCTGTTATTTTCCCATAATCCTCTTAAAGGTAAATCATGTTAAGTCTTTGAACTAAGATATTATTAAAATATTAAACCTGTCTGATCTGAGAGCTTCCTTCTTGAGGATTAGCTGTCATGGTACTAAAAGGTATCATGCAAGTTTCCAGGGAGGGGAAGCAACCAACATTTCTATCCAGCTATGATGCTTATGAACCATAACACATGGCACACTATCTCTAAAGGTACATACAGTAGTGGCATAGATAGTTTGTAGTAACCAATAGCTTTCTAATTGGACTTAAGGCAAGAAGGAAATCATGCTTGGTACTGGAAACCTAGCCAACCACCCAGACCTAGTGAAATCATGACTTTTGGAAGGGAACCAACATCTCCCATTTTACTAACCAGGATAATTCCTAACTATGTTCTAAATATGTTTCCTTATACAGACAGATAAGTATAGGTCTACCCCTCAACAAAGAAATGTCTCCTTGAAACAAATGGAGACCATTACAGAAAACCACAACCAATCAGATTTCAGAGAACAAATAGCATATGGTACCCAGCCCCAAGGGACACAGCTACAAACCAGCTTCTGCACCCAAGGCATGGGGACCGAAGAGGAAAGGGGGGTGGGAGGATTGTAAGGGCCAGAAGAACAGGAAGTTTTCTGCGAGGTGTTTGTCTCTTGGAAGTATCAGAGCAGCGACACACGCAACACAGTTGCCCAAACAGGTCCTAAGCAAGGATGATACCAGCAGCCGTGCTAACACTGAAGGGGGAAGTCTTGTGGGGCCTCAACCTTAGATAAAGAACAGTGGAAACCTGAGGATCACTGAGAGTAGAAGAATTAGTCTTGCCCGGAGAAGAACCCCCAAACTGGTCATCCAATACCAAATGGTCTGCCCCGAAATCATACACATACAAGTAAGTAACACTATACAGACTGAGCAGGTGGTACTTACATATTTAGGAACACACTCCCCAACAATTAAAGAACACTGTTTTGATAGAAATAGTAGCTGAGGTTAGATGCTAATCTATTTCCTCAGACACATTTTCCAAAGCCTAGGCTTTTGCTCCACGTAATCAAGCAGTGACTGAAAGCTGAGCAAAACAATGAGTGGGCTATCCATTCAGAAGACAGTCAAAACCAAAGAGAGCAAGGCATGGTCATCTGGGATGATCACAGAAGAGCTAGGACTTGAGCCATCCTGCAAAGGGCTGCTGGAGTTGAAAAACAATAGAGATGAGAGGGGAAACTTTTCTGGGTAGGATGTACAATCAGAGCACAAGTCCAAAGGCAGGAATTGAGATTTCTTCTCCACTGGGCAGACCGAGACATCATGGAGACAATGATGGCGAACATAAATAAATATGAACACAAAGAAAAACATTACTGCTTATTTATAGTACTTAACCTCCCACAGTGGGTCTGAGAGGCATGGAAAATTGAATTTATCTTGGGAATGCAGACTCAGGTATTTGACTAAGGCTGCCCGAAAGGCTAGCTGAAAGAGAATGCAGACTCAGATATTTGACTAAGGCTGACTGAAAGGCTGGCAGTTTAAGAAGCATGTCTTAGTGTTCACAGAATTTAAAGTCCATTCATGTGGACACACTTGCCCCTGATTTTCTCTAGAAGCCTTGCTTACTTAAGCCTAATTCTATTCCTTTACTTATTTGTATTACCTCTGTGTGCTGCCATTGTGTTAACAGATTGCCAGCTTAATTCTGAATTCCATTTAGAAGCTTTGGGTCTCAAATTGGGATTTTTTTTTCAAGAAGTCAAAAGTTTATTTGTCTACAAGGAAAATTACAGATATCTTTTCAGACTTTGGCCACATGTGGTCCTCCAGGGCTGGTTGGTTTCAACATTAATTTGGTTAGTCAATAATTAAAGTAAATATTGTTATGGTCTGCCTACTGATAGAGACCTTGGATCTTTTAAGTGTTAACACACACACACACACACACATACACACACACACACACACACACACACACACACACACACCTTTAAACTAGACCTGCTTAATTATTCACTTGTTTCTAAAGAACTACTTAACACAGCCTTCCCAGTGTAGAGAGTAAAACCATGGAGTTAGTTCATATACAATCAAGGAATTCTTCTTGAGGAACGTGTAGCTGTGGTCCTGGAAGGACATCAACAGGGGCCATAGGACAGTCAAGAAAGAGAATGCTAATTACAACTCCAGTTAGACTCAAAAGAGTAATAAATCAAGAAGTTGGTCAGGCTGGTCAGACTGAGTGGGACAGGATCCCAAGCACAAGTAAGGGTCAGAAACAGATGACTGGAAACAAAGCCAACCTGGGAAGTTACCCTGGGCAGGTGCAGACATTGCTCTGGTTGGTGACACCAGCCGAACAGAGCTCTCGTTCTGGCGGTGTCATGGGGGGGGGGGTAGTGGATTGAAGTCATTTGATGAGAAGGGACCACGCGCTAAGACAGTTCCTCAAGCACTTGTTTGGCAGTGTCGGTTTTCTAGCCTGTCAGCTGGAAGATCTGCACACTCTCATGCCGGCAAGGATGAGAACATTCACACACACCATCTGCAGACAGCACCTGAAGTTTTGAGCTAACACTTCTCCCATGCCCAGCCAGTCCTCCCTCAAACTCTGCAAATCTATTCTTGGTAAAGATGCTAAAAATACGAATCTGCTCCAGATAACACGTGAGGAGAGTAAACAGCCTCGTCAAAGCTCCAGTTCACTCATCCTTCCTCAGCACTGACAGGTACCCCGGCACCTTCTTCAGGGAGGAAGTGAGTGTCCCTACGTCTCAAGACTAAGTATGGAAGATGGGAGAATGCTTGTGTGTGGATGTGTTGTACTGTAAAATCAAATACACTGACCAAACTCTAAGACAGAGTAGAGTGTGTGCCAAGTTTGCCCGCGGTAGCATAAACTTGCCTTAGCTGTTTCCTGGAGATAGGAACTGGAATTCTCCTGGGTAAAGCTGGCTGAGCTCACACGTTTCACCCTTGGCCTACTTTGTTTATCTCCAGACCAATGAAGCATTCAGTCTAGACCGTACAGTATTTGCAATGGCTCCTGTTGCTTTTTTTTTTTTTTTTTTTTTTCCCAAGCATCTGGTTTTTCTCAGTCTCCCATGTGACTCACCCTGCATGGCCTTGTGTTAGGATCCAAGAACTTCTGTGGAATGTCCCATCCTGTGCGTGGGTCACTGAAGACATCTGTTGAAGCCTGGGGCCTGTCCTCCAAGGTGGCTTATAAAACAATAGAAAGGAGCATATTTTTGTAGATAAAGAATTTGAGACATTTGCCTATGACTCTGCACTGGACTTCAGAACAGCCAGGATGCTCCTGCTCTAGAGGTCCTCCTGGGAATGTCTTACAGTGGGAACACGAAGGTCCTAAAAGAGGCCTCAGCTATCACAGTTGCGTTTCCATATTGTTCCTGCCTCTTATGTCACAGCAAATGCTCCGTGTGTTGCTCCTTATTTTCTAAAATTCCCACCAGTGAACGAGTCTTCATTGAGATTCACTGAATGTGAGCAGCGTGACTGCAGAGGTAGAAAGCCCTGATGTGTGTGTGTGTGTGTGTGTGTGTGTGCTTGCGTGTCCTGGGAATGATCAAGCTTTTATCTTGCACAAATTAGGAGAGAATCCACTAAAGAAGAAACACCAAGACATGGTTATCAAGCAAGAAGAGGCGTTATGCAAGTAAGAAAGGTATTTGTCAGCTCCCAAATGAGCTAACAAATACACCCTGTGTAAGGGAACATCAAGCAACAGGGGATGGTGTGTCCCTAGACATAAATCGTATGTGGCAGACACATTCTGTGGAGTCTAAAAGGAGAACATTGTTGGCAATTGGAGTTTGGATGCTTTAGAAAGAGCTTTGTGCTGAGCTTTGTAGGAGGGGCAGAAATTGAATGTTGAGTGTATCGTGAAGGCTTTTCAGGCCTTGTTCTAGTTCAAAATAGCTGCCAGTAGGCAGTTAATAATAACATCTGCAATTCCACAAGAGATAACCAGCAGCCTCAGGACATGAACCCAGAAACAGTGTGGTCCACTTTACTCTCTTAGGGATCTACCATGCTACCTCACTGTTGAATATAGATACCAATAAAAATAGCCACAATGGAGGCATGGGGACACTCAGAGTCAGAGGAAAGTTGATGTAGATATTGATGTTTTTGAACTGAACTACAAGATACAGCCTAGTTATTCATGAGGACGTTGCCAGACTGCAGAGGGCTGTCCTGAACTCCGAAACCTGGATAAGCGATATTCTGAGCCTACCTCACTAAAGCACAAACACCAAGATATGGTTATCAGGCAAGAAGAGGCATTATACAAATAAGGAAGCTATTGTTTCAGTGTGGCCAGCGGGACCGTTTCCAGAAACAGATGGGAGGCTATGAAAAGGTACTTGGAACTCTACTGTGGGAAACAGGGAGTGGACAGAGTGGAACAGGGTTTGCAGTAAGAGAAGAGCCAGATACGCTGATGACAAGTGAGCATTTTGTCACTCACGAACAAGCCTCATTATCATCTGTCCTCTGGCTGCACTAGAAAATACTCATGAAAGTGACAGCAATTGAATTATTAAAACTTTTTGGTATCCTTAGTTCACAGAGCAGGAAATACTGCTCTGTATTAAATGAATACAACGTTCACTGGTTAAGAATTTGCAATATGTGTCTCTGATATTTATATATTCTCTCTCTGTGTATGTGTCTTTTCAATGTGCATCCAATATTTTAAACATTAAATAATGACCAGAACATGTTCAACCCCTAAAGTGAGGATCCTTTTGAGATATCACTTACACTTGGAAGGCTTTAGGGGAATATCATGAGACAGAACTCAGGCTGGATAAATGATACTGTATTCACTCCTCTATCAAGTTCACCATGGGATGAGTAATGAGATGTCCTTGATTAGCCATATCAACAAGTCTGTTTGTGTCCTGATGAATGGTAGGCACTGGGATAGATAATGAAGGTATGGGGATGGATGGTCCTGGCTCTTGAGAGCTTACACATTGCTGGAAGGTGCACAAAGCAATTTAGTGGGGATATACATAGAATGCCATAGAAGCACAAATGGAGGGGTTGTCCTAGGATTTGCATGTGTGGGTGTGACTGACTGGACTACACCATCTGAGACATTCTATAGGCAACATCTGTTACTTGGGAGAGGAAAGATGATTAGTAATTAGCCAAGAAGCATTCAAGTTTCATCTAAGAATCTGGGAAGGTGGTTTAATCACAACCATGAAGACCAGTTCAGATCTCCAGCATCCATCTCCAGTGCAGAAAAAGAGGGAAAAACAAGAACCAATCCATTTCCTGATAAAGAATATGATAGGCATGCTGTCAAACCACCTTCTAAATAGTTATGTTTGTACATACCAAGTTAAGCTGCTCTTACCTTTGGACAGAGAAGCCACTTTTTGCAATGGGTAATGGTTAATGCAGAGAGTCCTAACTGGTCAAAATGCCTAGTGTGGTATACATAGTCACTCTCCTTTAGAGATAGAGCATGGCTAGGTTCTCCATTATACAGTATATGGTTCCACACCTGTGCACATATTAGGCAACACTAATTGAACTAAGAGATTTATTAATCACAGTAAAAGATTACTTGAATTTGGTAGGGAGATGGGGTCAGAGCTCTATGAGGAGTTGAAGGGAGGCAGTGGTGAATTGCTATGATAAAAACACATTATTTAGTCGGATGGTGGTGGCGCATGCCTTTAATCCCAGCACTCAGGAGGCAGAGCCAGGCAGATCTCTGTTAAGTTCTAGGCCAGCTTGATCTACAGAGTGAGATCCAGGACAGCCAGGACTACACAGAGAAACCCTGTCTTGAAAAACTGAAAAACAAAAACAGAAACAAAAAACAAACAAAAAACAACATTATTTATATGTATGTCTCAAAGAATAAATAAATATGCTTTTTTCTTCCTTTTTTCCATTTTTCCTTTTATTGAAAATATTCTTTTCAGTATAATATATCCTGACTATAGAACCTCCCCCTCTACTCCCAGTTCCTCCCTATCTCCCCTCCCCTCCAGATCTACTACCTTTCTGCCCTTCATTAGAAAAGAACAGGCTTCTAAGAGACTGCAACCAAACATGACAAAATAATATATAATAAGATTAAGCAAAAACTTCCATATGAAGTCAGACACAGCAACCCAACAGGAGGGAAAAAGAGTCCTAGAGCAGACACAAGAGTCAGAGACCTAGTTATTCTTACAATCAGGAGTACCGTAAAACTACTAAGCTAAAAGCTATAATATGCGGAGGGCCTGGTGTAGACCCGTGTACGCCCTGTGCTTGCTGCAGGTATGGATATACATTAGGCTGGTGTGGTGGTTTGAATAAGAATGGCCCCTGCCATGCCTGCCTGCTGGCTGCCATGCTTCCCACCATGATGTCGATGGACTAAGCCTCTGAAACTGTAAGCAAGTCCTTAATTAAATGCTTTCTTTTATAAGAGTGACTTGTATAAAAGTCGTGGTGTCTCTTCACAGCAATAAAAGAATGACTAAGACAGCTGCAGATGGAAACTGATCAGAAGAGACTTCCCAGGGTTGACTACTTTGATAATCTGATGAGTACATTCAGTTGCTCTTAAAAAGAAACTTGAAATGACAGAGGATGCCGGAACAGTCTCAGTGTAAACAGACATTGCTCACCGTCTGTTTGTGTTTGTTTACGTAATGATGAGTGCTCACAGATGGGTCTGGAGCCAGAACTAAGGGAACCAATAAAATGATAGCTAGTCATTGTGCCCCAGCTCACAAATGCCAGTCTGCCCAGGCCCCGTACTCACTGCTTCTGTGGCCGCAACTGCTAGAGGATGCGTGCCACAGATGTGTTGCCTGGGAAAACCAACAGATGCTGACAGGAACTGGTTTTTATAGTTTTTTTTTTTTTTTTTTTTTTTTTTTAAGAGTAGAAAATAGTCTCTCTTCAATCTAATCACTGAATAACAACACACATGTGACAATATCCCCAACCCTGGATTTTTGACCTTAATAGTGTCACGTCTTAAATGTGAGTCATTTGGATATTCTTTATTGCTCATAAGAGCGAGGATACAATTAATTGCTTCAAAATCCCCTTCTCTCACTAATCATTCTTGGTAAATTGTGAGGTTTCATTCATAACTTCTTTTTTCTTTTTCTTAATTTTTCTCTCATACATTACATCCCAACTGCAGTTTCCTCTCCCTCCACTCCTCCCAGCACACCTCCCCCCTCCCCCAGATCCACTACTCCTCTTTTTCCCTTCAGCAGTCCTCCCAGAGATACCAACTGAACATGGCATAACAAGATGCAATAAAACTAGGTACAAACCTACATATTAAGGCTGGATCAGCTCAGCTCTGGCTGGCTCAGTTCGAATCAGCCCTGCTCAGCCCGGCTCTTTGAAAAGGGACTGTAAACAGGGCATTCCTAGAAACAATGTTACTTCAAGGCAACAGAATGCTCCTTCCTTCTTGAGTATGCAGAAGGTGTGGTAAGGGAAAACACTGGACCAACTAATGTAGATCAACTCCCCGAGGGGCCTCAGGCGGGCCCCCACAGCAAATCCAGTTCAGATCTTTCCTACAGTCATAAGAGGAAACCTCTGCTCAGAGCAGTTACATAAACAAATGCCTATTGGAATAAACCAGGCTGCTCTGGGTGATGAAACAGCTGAGACAGAGAGAACAGAAAATATAGGAGAAAACACAAAGAAAATTTTTTTTGGAAAACTTCTATAAATGAACAAAGACCAAAATTAACAATAAGAATAAATGATGTTTTATTGTCTGATCTCATAGATACAGGTGCTGACGTGACCAGAGTCATTCTTATATTCTTACTCGTAAATCCAAATCCTTTATATGATACTTCCTAGGTAAGATTGATTTGTCTTAAAAGCAGGCTTTGCAACAGTGTATTGAGGAAATGACACAGAAATCTAAAGTCTAAGTCTAAAGAGTGGATGCTCCATGGTCAGATGTCCATTTATTAGGATTTGGTATTTCCCTATCCCAAAAGGTGAAGTAAATGCTACATAAAAATGTGTTCTATAGAACAGAAACAGTCTGAGGTCTTTGTTTTCATATGTAATTGAGTATTGTCCTTTCAAGGTCTGTAAACACAACTTCTTACCACCTCTCTACTACCCTTTGTGATCACACATACCTGTTTGGCTGAAGTTAAAAAAAAAAAAAGATGAGGTGAGCTTGAATTTCATCAGAGAATCAGTTGCCTTCCATTAAAGACACTAGGGTTACATTCAGATCAATGCTTCCCAAAGACTGTGCCCTGGATCTCATGTCAAAATGCCAACCCATATTTCTTTTTTCTTCCTTTCTTTCTTTCTCTTTCTTTCTTTCTTTCTTTCTTTCTTTCTTTCTTTCTTTCTTTCTTTCTTTCTTTCTTTCTTTCTTTCTCTTTCTCTCTCTCTCTCTTTTTCTTTCTTTCTTTCTTTCTTTCTTTCTTTCTTTCTTTCTTTCTTTCTCTTTCTCTCTCTCTTTTTCTTTCTTTCTTTCTTTCTTTCTTTCTTTCTTTCTTTCTTTCTTTCTTTCTTTCTTTCTTTCTTTCTTTCTTTCTTTTAGGCATTGGTGTTTAACCTGCTTGTCTTTGTGAGGGAGTCAGATCCACCAGAACTTGAATTACAGACAGTTGAGGGCTGTCATGTGGGTGCTGGGAATTGAACCCAGGTCCTCTGGAAGAACAGCCAGTTTTCTTAACTGCTGAGCCATCTTTCCAGCCCCTCCTATTTTCAAATTAGCTTGTGAGTTGATTTTAAAATAAAAATCTAAAGTTGCTGAGATGTTAATGACTGGTACTTGGAGAAGGTTGCTCTTTTCCATGTATGATTCTCCTTCATTTACTCATTCAATAAATATTTATTTACTAGGCCTTGGAAATGATAGATTTTGTAATTCAAGATCCCCAAATAAGACTCTACACTTAAGATGGGCAACTGTTTACACATACTGTGACTAGGAAGCAGTTAAAGAAAGGACATGAATAGTGTGGCTTCCTTCAACCATCAACAGCATAGGTGATGAGTCCAATATCAGAATTTGGGGCAGTAAGAAGGGAAACTACAACAAAGAATGTGTGTGGAGAGGTCCACCTGACAAGAGACGATGAGTTTCAGATAAAGGACTCTGTTAGCCCTTGATGACTTGGAAGGAAAAGCATTAGGCAAAATTATCCTGACCTCACCCTCCTCAGTCCCTCATTGGTATGATCTATTAATCAAACCCTCCTGGTATTGTCAGCACAGGGGAACTACTTAGGGCACAACAGTATAAGAATGCAAGAGAGTGAACCCGGAGAAGCAAAGGAAGTTATCAAACATAGAGATGAAAGATGGGAGCCTAGATCAGTGATCTCACAGTTCAGTAGTCATGAGCACTGACAGCTTATGAGAACTCATAGAATTACCTCAGCAATTCTAGCAGTCAACCCAGAGAGGACACAGGAAAGCTAACCCAATATGTTGATTATTTCTGTTCTATAGAACACATTTTTATGTAGCATTTATTTTACCTTTTGGGATAGGGAAATACCAAATCCTAATAAATGGACATCTGACCATGGAGCATCCACTCTTTAGACTTAGACTTTAGATTTCTGTGTCATTTCCTCAATACACTGTTGCAAAGCCTGCTTTTAAGACAAATCAATCTTACCTAGGAAGTATCATATAAAGGATTTGGATTTATGAGTAGGAATATAAAAATGACTATGGGCTTAAAACTTTCCCAAAGGATTTTCAAGTAAATCCCCCACTCAGAACAATCTATTGCCTGTTCAGAGGAAGCTAGAAAAATTTAATTTTTACTATGCCCAAAGGTTAGCCTGTGAAGAGACACGATTATTACTGTTGATAGACATAGCAACTTGTTAACATTAGTGTTGAGAATTAACATTAGGTGATTTTATTAAATGTTTTTCTGTAATAATATTTTAGGCACTAGGGTCATTTTGTGTCATCGTCACTGTGCTTAGCAGTTCCAGATAGATGGTAAAACATTATTTTGTCCTCTTTGTTCAAGTCCTGAAAGGAACCAAGAGGCAGGAAGGAGAGTTTACCCTGCTAGAGCTGAGCCAGGCTCTGGCTGCCCTCAGCCTTCGGAATACCTGCTTCTTGGCTTTTGTTTTCCAAAGGCATTTCCACATCACCCTCATCCATCCACTTCTCAGGCCTTTGGGCTTGAACTTAATTGCATTACCAGCCATCTGATGGCTGACTGTGGAACTTCTTGACTTCCAAAACTGCATGAATCAAATCAGGTTCACATCTCTAGCTGTTGTTCTATTGGTTCTGTATTTTTTTTTCCTAGAGAGCACTAACCAATATATGAAGTGACTAAGTTTAGGCAAACAAACAATAAACCATTTGTAAGAAATGTACAGAAAGCATGGAGAGTAATCTCCCAATCATCCTTAGGTGGGATCCCAATAACTTCTCATTTGCCATTCCTTCTGTTATGTCATTTCAGAAGAGGAATGTGTAGCCAAACAATAATGACATTCAGAGATCAAGTACTCAAGGACTTGTGAGCCTGAGACCATCAAAGTGTTTGAAAAGATAGATCAATCTCTTTGTACAAGAATCAATGGATGTCTGATATCTAATTTCAAAATCTGTCCTTTCATTTCCCATCAGCCTTGCCTAGGTCTTTTCCCTTTATCACTCAAGCTTCTCATTCCATTGGTTTGACGTCACTGTCTCACCCCTTTATTCCCGTTCATCCATTACCTAGTACTAAACCTTCCCCTTGTTATGCCCAGAGACCAGTGCATCCCTCAACCCTCATCAGAGAAGCCTCTATTTGTAGTAGATGGCAATTATCCTAGAGTCCCACAACTGGTCAAAGTGTAGAGCGTAGGAGACTGGGGAATGCTGAGTCAAACCTCTTCCTCCCAAAGCTCATGGAGTTGAAAGAGTGGACGAAATAGAATTGAATGGCAGCAGGAAAGAGTGTCCTCTGGACACAGCAGGACAGCGGCACATATGAACTCCTACCCACTGTGGCAGCATGCACAAAACCCATGTGAGCTCAAGCCAGACCACATCCCAGAGTGGCGAGGAGAGGCGAGCGCTAAGTCTCACCTGTAATCTTGGAGCTATTGGCAGTGGAGAGCTTCTTGGAGAGGAAGAGCCAGTTTGCACTTCCCCTGGTAAGTTGGTAATGTTCCAGGAAGAGGCCACACACATCTAAGAATATGTAGACAGTGTAAATTGGACTTGATTGGGAGGTGGGGGAGGATGTAAAGTTGAGTGCGTGGTGACTGGAGGGGGAATGATGGATCTGAGAGGAGTTGGAAGAGGGGGCAAATGTGAACAAAACATGTTGTACTCCATTCTTAAAGAACCGATAAAAAACAAAGAAACGCAGCAGGCAGCAGCAGAAGAACACCTGTTGAGCAGGCTGAGCTGTAGCCGTCTCTAAAGCATAATGCAGGCAATTCCCCATTATGTAATAACCATCTTAGAATGAGGTCAGTTTTGATAGGCTCATGTGTGACAATAGGCAGAGGCTGGGTTTACAGGCTGGTAGCTCTGCGGTGTCTGATTGCCGTCTATTCTGACTGACAGCGCTCAGCCACATCACTCCACCACTTACCATTCACTAGGACAGAGCCTTTGTTTCGTGTTTGGGGCTGTATTCTGCAGCAGACTTCCACTGAAAGCCCATTTTCCTTCTGTTATTCTAATTATGCCTTTCCTTCCACGAGTATTTATTTACCTTTTCCACCAGACTGTAGGTTTTATTCAATAAGCAATGTCAGTTTATTAA
Organism: Peromyscus leucopus; assembly: GCF_004664715.2. NCBI lineage: Eukaryota > Metazoa > Chordata > Mammalia > Rodentia > Cricetidae > Peromyscus > Peromyscus leucopus. The sequence continues at coordinate 22,842,614 of NC_051079.1, forward strand.
CAGCAAAGCAGCTAATGCCCAGCACTTGGGGGGCACTCAGTCATACAGGTTGGAGAAATGCTGGTGTCTGTTCTATGTGTAATGTAGAGAAGAGAAGAACGGTCGGACATGGCAGTTCATAAACTAGCCGGGTGTGAATATGAATCAAAACACAAGTTAAGAACCCAAGGGTAAATACCCGCTTCTGAAATGAATGGAAGAGATTTCTTTTTTTTTTTTTCTCAGAAAATTTACCACCCAAAGCCAGCATTTTTCTCCTCTCTTTGAAATGCATAGAAATATTGAAAAGTAAGAGCCTTTGTCAGTTTTGTGACTGAGAATGTCTTTCTCAAGAATCAAGCACAGCCTCGTTGAAATGCCAATGGCCAGGTTTCTGTGGTCTGGGAGGGATTTACATTCAGTGGGGCATCTCTCTGGAAACTGTGAACGCCACGTCTATCCCCAGAGGTCCAAGAACCTTGTTCTTCTGCACGAAACCAGCTCACTAACAGTTGCTTCGGTTTTGGTTAGAGTGGGTTGGCCTTTGTCACGGTACTTGTCACCCTCTCACCCTGGAGATCGTTGCTTATCTCGAAGACGCGGGGAAAGGGGTTGACGGTGGCTACACAGAGAGCGAGGTTTCTTCTCTTTCTGGGCAACCCCCTGTGATAAACCACATTACACTTTGTTTTCATACTTACTGAATAACAAATATGTTTTCTGTTTCTACACCCTTTTATAAGAGAAGTTTCCTGGGATGGGAGGAGATTTTGTTTCTATGTATTTATTATTTATATTGGAAACAGAGTCTCACTATGTAGCTCATGCTCACCTCCGACTCACAATCCTCCTGTCTCGGTCTTCCGTATACTGGGGTTACAGGTGTGGACTTGCCCTGGTTTCCACTTCTGTGTCTTCAGTGCAGACGGGACAGTCAGGAGAACAGATGGGACGGTAGGAGCTGTCAGTGTGAGGAATCAGAGCAGTGTTTCGGTCCTGTGAAGAGGAGCAGAAATGCAAAAAGTGCTGCAAGAAAGGTGCACAGAGAAGCCCAGGACTGAAGACCCTCTCATGATAAGGCAACTTGGCTTTACCCTATCAGAAACGAACAAGCAGGCAGAGTTACCATACATAGGATTTTCCTTTGGAAATGGATACCCCTGTGATGTGCAGAATGGATCAGACAGAACAGCATTGGCCATGAGGAAACTGAGTTAGTTGAGAGGTCCAGTTGACAAGATGGCTTTCAGTAACAGATTGAGTAGCTCTAATAATCACAGTAATTACAGTAAGTGGTTACTTGGTATCCTGGATTGCCCGTGTGCATTCTTCTAAGCCAGTTACATGCATCACCATACGTTTTCACAACTCTTTGGGATTTGGTTTATTGTAGTATTTTTAATGATGAGAAGACTGAAGCACAGACCATCACAGCTTTTATGAGGTAGAAGAGGAGCTGGTTCAGGGGTCATCCTCTTAACCCCCAATCTCTTCTGCTTTTGATAGTTGGAATTAGGATGGTAGCAAAGGAGACAGGGCCAGAAGGATTGATTGAAGACTTATTTAGGAGGTAAAGCAGAGCATGAAAAGTGAGTGGGTATAGAAAAAGGTCAAGAAGATGTTTACAGTGGTTCTCAACCCTCCTAATGCTGTGACCCTTTAATATAGTTCCTCATGTTGTGGTGACCCCTGATCATTAAAGTTATTTCATTGCTACTTCATAACTGTAATGTTGCTACTATTATGAATTGTAGTATATGCATTTTTTTGGAGATAGAAGTTTGCCAATGGGTCGTGACCCACATAATTGAGAACTGCTGGTGTTGACTGTTGTCTAGTTTCCTACCAATACAGGTGGGCCATGAATAGAAGCAGAAATAGCAAGAGCACAGAGACTTTAGAGAAGCTAAAGAATATGAAGAACAGCAACAGCCAGGACCTAGATGCCCAAAGTAGTGGCTGTTAGGTAGCTCTGTAGCTCAGGGGAAACAGACCTGAGCATGCAGAGGGCAACTGCAGTCATAGGAACTGACTGAGACACCTAAGGACAGTGAACATAGCAACGGGATAAAGCCCACAGGAATCACTAAGAAAAGGAGGGTGACTCCCCCTCCCCTGCCCATGGCTCATTACAGAAGTGCATCCTGAGAACACAGGGCAACATAGTAGGAAAGTGTGGTATTTGCAAATCTCGGCAAAAATGTCCATGAAGTAGGTGGGGTTAATGCTGTTGAGTGTGTCTATAAAGTCAGGAAGAAGAAAGTGATGTAGTGATGTGCTGGCATGTAGTTCAGTTGTAGAGTGTGTCTAGCGTGAGTAAAGCTCTGAGGTCAATCTCTAGCACCTCATGAAATAGGTATGTGGCATGTAGCTGGAGAGTTTTCTCTCCGGGTCCCGCCAAGCCCTGGCAGTCCGACAGCCCACTTATAAAATAAACACACAGACCCTTATATTATTTAAACTGTTTGGCCTAATGGCTCAGGCTTCTAGCTATCTGGTTCTTACATCTTAAATTAATCCATTTCTATAAATCTATACCTTGACACGTGGCTCATGGCTTACCAGCATCTTCATATGCTGCTTGTCATGGTGGCAGCTGGCAGTGTCTCCCTCCACCTTCCTGTTCTCTCAATTCTCCTCTTTGTTAGTCCTGCCTATACTTCCTGCCTGGCCACTGGCCAATCAGTGTTTTATTTATCGACCAATCAGAGCAACACATTTGACACACAGACCATCCCACAGCAGTGGTACACACATGTAATCACAGAACACAGCAGGTGGAGGCAGGAAGAGCAGAGGTTCAAGGCTATCTTCAGGTACAGAGCAAGTTTGAGGCTAGCCTTGGCTACAGGAGGCCCTGTCTCAAAAAAAAAAAAAAAAAAAAAAAGCCAGTAAGTAAGCAACAAAGGGGTCCTCCCTGCCAAAGCTTCAGCCAGGTATAGTGGGCACCTACCCTCGTTCTTTGTGGAAATACACCAAGGTAGTGCTTCCTCTTCCTCCTTTCACATTTGTTCTGTTTAGACGACAGTCGTTTTTTGCCCTATAGCTACACCATATTGCTTTCCTTCTGTGAAGAGAAGTTAGTCATGTAAGACTTCAGAGTCTCTTGGGGCTTTGGGAAGAAAACACAGAAATTGAAGACTGGCGCCATTTTCTAAGTAAGAATTTATTTCCACAAGGTCAAGACAGTAGACTCCATAGTCTCCCTGAAACCTTAGGAATGCTGCCAGCTCAGAAGCTTTCCCTGGTTTTGACCCACGTCTTCCTATTAGTGTCCTTTTTTATAAGTTGGCAAGTAACTTGGCATTTTGCTTTGCGAGCAGCTTTAGAGTGAGTTAATGATGTTTGCAGAGGGGTTTTTGTTTTGTTGTTTCTTTTCCAAAATAGACCTGCTAATGGGATTTGTGCTTGTTTTGGGTGGGCTGCTGTGGAGCGCATTGTTTGTTTTTAAAGGTTTTAAAGAATGACCGAATAACATTTTTATTATGTACATCTGAGAAGCTTATTCCATCCTGTCCCCTGACATTTAAAGTTGCTTTAGGGTTTTCTCTTCTCTGGCTTTTTATTTATTTTCCCCTAACCTTTCCCACTCCCCTGCCCTCCCTACTATTGGCCTGGAAACAGGCTTACGATGTGATTTTCCATTTAGTTTAAAGTGGAATTTTTAAAGAAGTTTTTCCATCTTCTCTGCATGTGGGTGATGAAGAAAACTTTCCCCATCGAGGAGAGCTGGGAAAGTACTGTTGGATGTCCCCACGAGTGGGTAGGACCTGAAGCTAAGATGCCAAATCCAGTCCTGAAAAAGTAACTAGGAAGCTAATGGTGAGTCCTAAAGTACTTGGAGATGCTCTGTTTACCCATCCCAGTCTGTCTGTATTGGTTCCACAAAGAAATGGTCTCATATTGACTGTGATTCTGAAGAGCACTCAGCCATGCCCGTTGTAACACTTGATACAAGCAAGAGCTTGATGTAGGGTGTGAGAGTGGACACCCTTTCCCAGTTTTGCTACTCATTTGCTGGACATGTAGCAAAATCCATAAGCACTGTTTAATCTCTCTTGAGATGTAAGTGTATAGTTGCTGCAGGACAGACAGTGCATGCCTTCAGTTTGGAGAAAGAGAAAGCTGCCCTGTGAGAACATTTACTCTTAACTTCTATGTCTATTGTAAAGTAAGGTCCCAATCAGGATGACTTCCATAGTGGTGTAAGGAGATGTTACTTCTACATAAAACAACAATAACAACAACAAAACTAATAAGTATTCCTTTTCAGCTAGGGGAGCACAGGCATTCCTATGTGGGTGTGTGGAATCAAGGTAGTAGATGCTAGAAGAGTGTGAGGTGTTCTGAGCCTGAAGGGGTGTAAGCAATGGTGGGATACTCAGTAGGGGTAGCTGGATATGTGGAAGTCTTTACTACCTGGGAAGAGAGCCAAGAGTATATGTTTCCTGAGCAATCTGCACATGCCATAGAGCTCCACAAATGACCCAGGTAACCTGATACATGATTCAACCTATGAGTAAATTTGAGTTCTAAAAGACTGGATAATTTACCAAGAGACACTTATTTAGTAAAGGAAAGGAGTAACATCAGAATCTAAGTGTATCTGACATCAAAGTTCACTCACTTCCCAGCCATCCTGCCTCCAGTACCTACTCCTTCCCCTGGCCTCATGGGGAAGGACGATCACTGTGGGGTCCTGCTTGTTTTCATTCCACACACAGGCTAGAGGGAGTGGCTCCTGCTTCTGGACTTCAGGGATGAACACATGACCCACACCTGGCAACAGGATTCTTAGTAATCCCTTGGAGATCATGACTGGGTAAGAATCAAGTTGATGAAACAAATCAGTCCAAGCTCTGGAGCTGAGGAAAATATTCTTTCTGGCAGGTTTACCAAGACTGAGAATGCCAGCCAGGAGTGGCTAATGAGTGACCTTGCCACCAACATCAAATGCTTGAACACCTGTTTTTTGCTATGCCCAAAGCTCACATGTCCCCTGAAACATTCATTTATTGAGGTAGTCTTTCAAATTAAAATGTTTTTCTGGATCTTCTGTTACTTGCAACCAAAAGAACCCTGACTGTATGTGCACTGACAGCGAGAACTTCTGAACTTGTTTCTTTTAGTCTTTGAGATTGCAATATAATTACATAATTTCCCTTCTCTTTCCTCCTTCCAAGCCCTCCTTGCTCTCTTTAAATTCATGGTCTTTATTTTTTGCTAATTGTGGTTCTAGATGTAGATATAAACATATATTCCTAAATACAACTTGCTCAATCTGTATGATGTTACTAGTATGCACTTTTTGAGGGCTGATCATTTGGTACTGGACAACACTCACGGTTGTCTGTAGTGACACTCATACCTTGGAGGTAACCAACACCTCTCTAACTGGATTTAAGACCCATTCAACAAGAGGAAAAAACCTGCCTTGTATGGAAACCTAGACAACTATTCAGTGTTAGTGAAATCATGGATCTTGGAGGAGAATCTACAACCACTAATTTACTAAACCAGGACAATCCTTAACTATATTCTAAGTATTTGTCCTTATACCCACAGGTAAATTTAGTCCTCACCTCTCATCAAGGAAATTTCCTTTGGCAATAGATATAGACCATTACAGAAAAACCACAACCAATCAAAATACAGAGTTATGGAGCCCAGTCCAAATGGATACATTTATAAAACACTCCCCTACCTAAGTCTTAGGGGATATTGAGCAAGAGGGGGTAGGTTGCAAGATTGTTAAGAGCCAGAGGATCATGGGGTTTGCTGTGATATTGTGTCTCCTGGTAATGTCTGAAGCTACACACATAGTCTCACCAACATGGCTGCCTAAACATGAGCTGAATAAAGACAACAAAAGGCATTCTAACATGAACAAGGGAAAGCCTATGATACTTCAACCCCACACAAAGAACTAAAAGGCAACTAAGGAACTCTGGGAGCAGAAGACCTCATCTTCCCAGAGCAGAGGGAAAATTTAAAGGGGTTTCATTGTCTTGGGTCTTTGAGAATTGGCAGTTCACTGAGCTTACAACATATACCTCTGAAAAAGTTAAATAGCTACCAAGTGCTCCATTAGTTTTTATTACTACAGTAAAAGATCACCACACAGTGAGTGGCTTAATATAATGCACATTGTGTTACAGTTTTGCAGTCACGAAAACTGACATGGGTGCTGTGGGGCTAAAATCTAAGTGTGGTAGAGGTACAATCCTTGTGGTTGGTACCAGTAGATCATCCTTGCCTTTTCCAGTCCCCCACATATTTTGTGGGTGCTACTTTCCTCCATCTTTAACTCCCCTCATCATACATCTTTCTTGGTCTCTTCTCCCTCCTACCTAAATACCTTTGCAACTACATGGAATGCACCTGGATAACTTAGGGAATTTTTCCTATTCTAAGGTCAAGTGAATGGTTAATTTCATCTGCAACATCAGTTTTGTCTTTGCTATGTAAAATAACAGATTCACAGGTTCTGGATATATGATGTAGACATCTTTGCGGAATGTGGCATATGACATCATTCTGTCTACTATACATACATCCTCTATTTTCCCATCACAGATAGAAACATGCTTTGCTTTGTTTTAATCACCTGTTTAATTTCCTGGTTCTCCAACAGAGTATCATCATCTCTTCTCAGTTTAGTCTGAATGCCAACTATGGAGCCATAAAAATTATAATTTCTGCAGAAGATCAGAGAAAGCACAATTAAACGGGGACAGAATGGGCTTGGGCTTTCTAGAGAGTGATTGATTTTGTTATTGCTGTATCTTTGTTACCTAATACTTTATTGGTTTTCAAAAACCGAATCCCAAAAAGGTGGGATTTGGGCTGGTATTTGTAAGATGGGCACCATTTAAGGCTTTAGCATTTAAAGTAAGCCTGGAGCTCAGTGAGGAGCCTGGAAAAGCAGTGCTGCTGTTGGGGATCCAAAGCAGCAGAGACTGGACTTGACCAGGCAAGGTCGGGTGTTACAGCCTGTGTGAGCAAACAGCGCACATAGCAAAGACTTCTTCTTTACAGACAGTGAGCACTTCTCAGTGTCATTACACACCCTCCATGCACCTCCTGCACTCACTCCATTGTTGATCTCATCCAGCCCCCATCAGGACCACCAACATTTCAGAACGTACAGCTTCCAGGTACCCGATGGATGTTGTCCTGCCACTACCTAAAAAAAGCAGCTCGAATATTTCAAATTAGACTTTGCATGTCCCAAATCAAAACTCCTGAGTTTCATACCTCCTCTCAACTTTCCTTCCCCCAATCTTCCACATCTGAATAGGGGGATATTCCAGTCTTGTCTTCATATCTCACATTTAACCCAGCAGAAAATGCTACCTGCTCTACTTTAAAGATGTTTCTACCATTAAGTGTTAGTCCACATTAATCAGGATTACGATAATGGTTCCCTAGTAGCTGCTCTCACCTCACCACTGCCCACTACTCTCAATAAAGTAGTGGAGCCCTCCTTTTATGATTCTAATTATACCTTCATTCAAGCCTGCTGTGGCCGTGAATCTCACTCAGAATAAAAGCTAAAGTTTTCACAAGGCCCTGTCAGTCTCCACACCATCAAGTTCGCTCTCTTCTCTTCATCAACCTACCCCCAACCTCAGATGTGGTCTCGCTAAAGCTCCACGGGCATCTTTGCTGTTCTGTAAACACACCAAGGCAGCATCTCAGAGCTTTGGCACTGTTCACTCTTCATAGACCTCTTAGAGAGAACAGACGGCTCGTAAGTGTTTTTGTGGCTGACTTACATCTCGTTCTTTCATTTCCTTCAGCTCTCTGTTAAAACTTCATCTTCCCAGAAGGGCTCTCCTTTACCACCCATTAAAAACTAATACTCCCCTTCCCATAATCCTCTAGCCTTCTCTCTGGGCTTTCTGCTTCTCTGCCACATCCATCACCATCAGATGAACTGTTGAACTTGCTTATTCTGTGTCTTCCTCAATAAAAATTAAAGCTCCAAAATGGACATAACAAGACCATTTTTTTTTGTAACTTATACTTGGGCCCTGAACATAACTCAGCACATAGTACAATCCAATAATTCTTTGCTGCATGAGTATTAAATAATGAGACATAAGTGAGGAAGAGCCACCTAGTAGTCAGCTAAGGAACAATGAGGTAGAAACAGACTGTATGTAGGCCATGGACTTGCACAAAGCTCAATACAGGGCACTGGGCTGTGCATTGAAGAGTAAAAGAAGCAGAATAAAATAAATTTGCAAGTGAGAAGCTCTCATAAAATGTTAGAATGAATACTGAAAATGAAGGTAAAATAAGAGTCAGGGGACAATATTTAAATAGTGAAATTTGACATGTCTACAAAATACCCAGGTAGGTGGCTTCCTCAGCAGAAAAAGGGACTAGGACCGTGCCTGGCTTCTTGCAGGAGTGAGTAGAGTCACTCCTGCTGGATGAGGAGGACTCCTTAATTACTCATACTCTAATGTAGCACTGGGTGGATCTGGTATTTAGCTTAGTTTAGGAATTAATCAGTGTATCCTGATTGAGAAACAGCATGTTTGGAACTTGGTATGCTGGCAGAGATGACCCACGGAAAGTTCTAGGGAAGTGTGTGTGGAAGATATAAATAACTCAACAAAGAAGAACATGAAGGTGTTTACCTGCTTGTTCATGCTACTGAGAAAATCTGAGACTTATCAGAACATCTGGAGACAAGAATATGTCATTTTATAAAGCATGCTGTAGACTTCATAGTTCATGGATTGAGTGATTCGTGATTGAAGAACTCTACAGTTTTACATTCACTGATAACTGGGCTGTATTACCCACCCTGACTGCTCAGGAATGTGCTACGTCGTAAATCTTGATTAAACCAAGCACTTAGTACTCCCATATTGCCTCAATTGCTATTTCATGAGATTGCAGCTAAGCAGTTTCACTGGTTAAATATTGGCAGGGTCCTGTTTTCTTACTATTCAGTGAAGGGGATTAGTGGCCTCCTCCAGAGGGCTGATAATGGAGTGGAAAACCTCCCATCCCTTCCTGAGTGAGGGCAACACGGGTCATCTACTGTGGTTAAGTTGACTCCTTACTTCACAGCAGATCCTCAGGTCCCAGAAGGGTAACTCATCAAGGCAGAGTCCCACCGGTTGCTCTGAATTCTGATGAAATAATGATATTTCCCTGAACAGCTGAACCCCAACAGGTCTCTGACAGGCTTGTGCCAGTTCCCTTGAGACATCTTTTTGGAAATGGCAGTAGTCCATGTCTGTCTTGATACCCCTGAAACAACATCTATGAATACAAAATTGCTTGCCTACTTAAAATATACCACCCCCCTTCAATGTGTCATGGAATAGGGATGATTTTCCTTGCATGGTCCCTCCTTTCTGAGCCATCTTTTTGGAACAAATGCTTCCTTTTCCCTGGATGATATGAATAAATTCTCATGGCATGGATAAATTTTCAGTACACACGCTAGATTGGCCAAACAGTAAGCGACTGTTTTGCTTTGTTTTGGGATCTGAGATGGGAGAGACAGCAGCATAGTGCTGCAAACATCATGTTTACCCAGCATTCGTATATCTAAATTTCAGCACATCATAATGCCCAACTGTCTAGCTCCATGACTTGCCTGAGGTCTGAAGCTACCCTGAAGGAGAAAAGCTGTGGCATTCTGGGTCAAACCTGTGACCATCCCCCTTTTCAAGCTCTGCCTTCTATCAAACTATTGCAATGACCTAGACACCAGTTGCATAGCTTCAGGTCTCATAGGGATTGCTGGAACCTTCCTCAAAGGTCTTTACTGCTCTTTATTCCTACCCTCTATTCTTCCCGCTGCAATCCCATGCCCAGCCTTAATTTAACCTGTCCTGTTCCATTATTCCCCTGTAACCCTTTTACCACACCATTCTATCTCCCTACTGTTTAGGGCCCCCACCCCACCTCATGGCCCCTTGCTAGTTTCCTGACCTCTACGGGCATTCTCATTCTTTTTGAGAGGCTATGATACTTTCCATGACCACCTTACAGGGCACCCACTTTATGAATAGGAAGTACAGCCTCTAGAAGGTGGCTAGCATCCAGAGGTAGGTCATTTTCCCGTGTAGCATAGTTAATTGGGAAGTCACTTTGGAATTCTCCCTGTATTTTCTCATCTTGCACTCTGCCAAGCACTTTGTCAGGGGTTGCATTCCCTTGTCTCAGGGCTTTGCTGCTGAGTTGTTTGAGGTCTGAATTTGTCTATATTTCCTGTATTTCTTATAGTTGAAACATTGATGTGAATGTACTAGATAGAACAGGGAGGAAAGGAATACCTTTAAAATGAACCGGGATAAGAAGAAAACTTACCAGAACCTCTGATATGAAGAGCGGATGGAATCTTTGTTAAATGTGTGCTGTTGACATGACCATGGCCATGTCAAATATGCCAACGCCTTAGACCCATGGGGACAGCGAAGCCTTCCTTGGTTCAACTGCAGATGCTGACAGTGTGCAGAAAGTGTAGACTTCAGCTTCCTCATCCCAGATGATGGCAGCCTGAGACTGCTCCCTGACCCTGTCCCAGACATCCTTACTGAGCCTGGCAGGGCTGGGGATGGGACCACCTTCTAGTCCTTATGTTGGGATTCCTTGCTCATCCCATCACCAGGTGAACTGCTTGTGTTATCTATGTCTGTCTTTATCTTAGTCTTCTGTCACCCCAGTCAGGTTCATGAACCCAGCCATGGCCATGGCACTTCAGGATGCTGACAAGGTCATCCAAAGAGTCAATTTTATAGCAGTGAGCAGATGACAAGAAATAAAGATTGGAGCTGAAATTAATGAATGGAGACTGCAGAGAAAGAATACACAGAATCAAAGACTTGCTACTTTGAAAAGATAAACAAGCTCACAAACCCAAACTAACTTAATTAAAAGAAAGAAAACAGAAATTCAAATTAATAAAATTAGAGATGAAAAGGGAAAAGCTGCAACAGATTAGGGAATACTTTGAAAACTCATATTTTATTAAATTTGGAAATCTAGAAATAAACTCCTAAACACATATGGCCTGCCAAGATCAAAAGAAGAAGATGTAAACAACATGCACAGATCCAAAACAAGACCTAACACTAATGTCACACAAACTGTTCTAAAACAATAGAAAGAAAACTACTGCCACTCAATCTGTGAGGCCTGGATTTCCCTGATAAAAAACTGATAGAAGAAAACAATCCCTGAAGCTGTAGATCCTTTTCCTTGACAAACACAATTTAAATATTTGCCTTAAAATACTCATGAACCAAATTCAAGAATACATTAAGAAGATTATATACCATGACTAAATGAAGATTTGATTTCTAGGTTTAAGAGTTCTTCAATACAGGCAGCTCAGAAAACATAATCACAAAACGTAAACATCTCCACATACAGGAAAAGACTTTGATAAAGCCTAACAGCTCTCCATGATAAAATTTCTGAAGAAACTAGAAATATAAAGAATATACATCAATTTAAAACTGTTGTAATCAAAACCCATAACAAATATTTTATCAAATGGGGAAATTTTGAAGTATTTCCTCTAAATTCAAGAATGAGACAGGGTGCCCTCTTTCTCCATCTTCATTTAATATAGTGCTTGAAACATTGGCTAGAGTAAAAATTAAAAGCAAAAACAGGAAAGGAAGTATTTTTGTTTGCAGAGATATGAACCTATAGCTAAAAGAACATAATGATAGAACAAAATAATTCTTAGATGGGTCAGAGAGATGACTCAGTGGATAGGAGCACTTGAGGTCCTTGCAGAGGACCTATTTAGAGTCCCAGAACTCACATGGTGGCTTACATCTGCCAGTCCCAGGAGATCTGATGCCCCCTTCTGGCCTCTGTGGGCACTGCACACACATGGTACACAGCCAAAAGCACCCATACATATGAAAATAAATAAACAAAAAGAACTCTTAGGGTTAATAAACACTGTCACCAAATAAAATCTACATTCAAAACAGACTCTTTTTTTGTGCCAATAACAAATTTGCTGAGAAAGTAGGAAAAATAGGCCAGTAAAATAGATGCTTTAAAAAAAACCTAGAAATATCTAAACACATTCATTACTAGAATTGGGAAAACCAAAGGAATATGTTTGCAGATGTGCTTTGCACATAGTAGGCTTGCAATAAAATTATCTATGTTTCTTCTCTGAAAAATGAAAAATGGGTAAAGCAGCCTTTCACAGCCTCGGGGCTGTGAAAATAAAGAACATTTTAGTTTTCCTTTGGTAAGTGGAAGATGAACCACAGCTAAACTTAAGAAAAAAAGAGTATCTTGAGCCAAAATTTGCTTTAGGAAGATTATTTTGGCAACTCTGAAGAAATAAACCAAACCATAGCATAAAGCTTTGTCTCTCTGTCCTTACGCTGCAATATTTGTCCTTCCTTTACAGACATAACCTATCAGGGAGTCAGGGCAAAATAAAGTTCCCCAGGGATGCCTGTAGCTGTGGAGTTCTGTCTGCCCCTCTTCTCAGCAGCATTATAGCTAAGCTCCAATATGTGCTCTCTCTCTAACTGCTTTCCGCCAGGATCGTCTATTGCTCCTTGAGATTTCTAAGCTCCCATGACAGGTATTGAAATGCCACTAAATGATCTTGAGTAAGCTGTAGGAGAAAGTTGCCTTGTTCAGTCAGAGCACAAAGTTGTGTCATTATAAATACTCTAAGAGAGATGTTTTTCCAAGTTAGGATAGACTCTGTGTTCTTTCCTGGAAGGTAAGTAGCATTATAGAAGGATATTCCCACATGGCATGCCTGTCTCTGTCTAGCTGATGCCCAACACTAACAGGCTCATCACTCAGGATAACCTTCATGGTTCAAGCCATGCTCCTAAAAATCAGCATTTATTGGAGATCAACACAATGATAAGAAAAACAAAATCAGTGAATCAACCTGCATAGTATTTTAGAGTCCAAAAATCCTGCATATATATCTATATGCTAATAAATGGAATCCTCCTTAATAATCTTTGAAGGCACTCAGTTTATTTTTTCATCTTCATTTTTTTTTCCATGCTAGAAGTCATTCTGACTCAATCTCCATGTCATGCTGATACTGTATTGAGCTCAGTCTTGGGAAAAGGTGATAAATGTTTTTGGTGTTCAGTGTGCCACTGCCAATCTTGGCTTCTAAAGACTCAAAATAATTTTTCATTTGGTACAAAACATGGATTGTGTGAAATATCAGATGTTAAGAGAGCAATTGCTATTTAGAGCTCTTGTGAGTCATTCAACATCTCGCCCCAAGAGCGAATCTTCTGTATATGTTCTGTACTTCAATGTAGACACTGAGTCCATAGAGAGAGCCCATGCAGAGATAGTCTGAGGCACTGTGCTCTCTGGAAAGTAGAAGGAAGGTGCTGGAAGCTTGGAGGAAAACAGTGTTGACTATAAATTCCATAACCCAAGGTCTAGATCTCTGTAATTGCTTTAATCTTGCTCTTTTGTTTCCTCCTAAAATCCAGCCCGACAATCATGCCGTTGTTTAAGAACTATGTTCTTTGATAGACCACAGGGAACCGTATGAATCAGTTTCCGGAACCATATTATCTAAGCCAAATAACTTTTCTTCTGGTTTTGGAGTGGAATGCCTAGTACACCCTAGTCCTTTCTCCTGGATGGCAGTATTGTCCTACCATCCTCTTCCTCACCTGTTCCCTGGAGCTTTGCACCTGTCTTCCGATGCACTACGTCCCAGCAATGCCACCTAAAAGCCAAGAAAGATTTGTAGTCTTATGTTTCTGGCTAAGATAAATTAATGGTATGGACTTATTCTCTTGGCTAAAGTGACTTTAAAATGGGGGAAATTCTATTTAAAGAGTAGCTCTAAAGATGTTGAACATCAGGCCATGATATGCAATGGTCCCTGAGAATAAAAGCAAATAAAAGATTCCATGATTCTTCACCCCACTGCCCAAGACACCAAGGCTGACCTGACTATGGATGCTACTGAGTCCAAGACCTTCAGCCCATGAGAACAACACCGAGTCTTCAATATGGCACCATTCCCTGGGGGTGACCAACCAGTGAATTAGTGGAAAGTTGACTATATTGGGCCACTTCCAGGGTGAAAAGGGTAGTGCCTTTGTTCTTGGGATGATTACTTGTTCTAGTTATGAATTCCCTTTCCTGCATGTAATGCTTCTGCCAAAACTGCCACGCATGGATGTACTGAATGCCATTCCCTTTTTGTGTGGCATTCCACATGGCTTGCTTCTGATTTGGAAACTCTCCTGACGGCCAAAGAAGCGCAGCAGTGGGCTTGTGCGCGTCAACCCCACCGGCCTTATTTTGTCCCCACCATCCTGAAGCTTGATAGAATGATGGCACACCCTTTCAGACCCAGTTCCAGTGCCAACGAAGCGCAGTAACCTGGATGGTGGGGGCAGGGTTCTCTAGAAGGTGATATATGCTCTGAATCAGTATCTAATACCTGGTACTGTTTCTCCAATAGCTACAATTTGTGGGTCCAGGCACCAACAAGTGAAAGTGGAATAATATCACTCACCATCACCTCTATTGACCCACTACTGAAGTTTTTGCTTTTTGCTTCCCCAAACTTACATTATGGTAGCCGAGAAGCTTTGGTTCCAGGAGAGGGATTGCTTCTGTCAGCAGGCAAGATAAAACCTGTTGATCAGCCCACCAGCTCTCCCTTACCTCATCATCAGGGTGAGCTCTCCTGCATTGTCCTGGCAAGTTCACCCCTTGCAGAGATGAGCAAGGAAGGGGACCAGTTGTCCTGTTTTCATGTCCTCAGTTCGGATCTCTGACACCTCCAGGGTCAGCTCTACTGTGTTGCCCAGGCATAGCATAGGGGCCACTCTCCCGAGGGCTGCAGTTGATGGAGGAACAGAGCCAGCTCTCCTGTTCTTATGATCTCAGGGCCAGCTCTTCTACGCCTCCAGTGTTGTTGAGGCCTGGGGTGGGGGGTGGCTCTTTCTCTTGCCCATGCCACCCACCATATGACAGATGAGTTACTGACTACCTGGTTGGTGATGAGGACAAGGTAGAACTGGCAGGCTGACCAAACCTGCACTACCTGGGCTCAGAACAAGGATTATGGGTTGGCCCACGCCAACATCCACCCCATATGTGATCTGATGGAGCACATGAAGGGACCGGTCCTATAGACCCTAAACTGTAGGATCTCCACAACTCAGGGAAACAATAGGATATCCAAGAGGAGCCGCAGTGAGGGTCCAGCATCGATAGTGTAGCAGAAACCAGAGGCCTCGAACCAGACCAGTGACTTTGCAATGAAGACTTGCAAGAAAGATATGTGGACAAAAGGGTTTACTGTGTGACTCACTGTGTCATATTACAGCTTCATGATGAGACTGAGTTTTTTTCCTTCTCTCTTTTTTTCTCTTAAATTTTCTTTCATTTTGCTGGGGGAGGGCAGAGGGTGGAAACAAAGGGATGGGGAACTGAATGGGATGGAGATGCATGATGTGAAAGACACAAAGAATAAACAAAAAGGAGAAAAAAGTACAAAGTGATGTCATAATACATGTGTATAATTTAGGATAATTAAATCGTGACATGATTAATGCATGCATCACTTCACATACTTACCATGTATGTGTATGGTAAAAAAATTAAATTTATTCTTTAAAAAAGATTTTTTTGTCGGATGGTGGTGGCACACGCCTTTAATCCCAGCATTCAGGAGGCAGAGACACGTAGATCTCTGTGAGTTCAAGGCCACCCTGGGCTACAGAGTGAGTTCCAGGAAAGGCACAAAGCTACACAGAGAAACCTTGTCTCAAAAAACAAAAAACAAACTAAAAACCTTGGCCACTCCTTATGTCCTTGAATCAATAGGCTGATAAAGAAGTTAGTTTGGCCAGGGATGGTTGGTCTAGACTACCAGGAGGAAATTAGGCTGCTTCTCCACAATGGAGGTAATGAAGTGTGTGTGTGTGTGTGTGTGTGTGTGTGTGTGTGTGTGTGTGTGTGTGTGTATACACGTGCGTAGAAAGCAGGAGATCCTGCAGGGCACTCTTTGTGCTACCTCATCCTATAACTAAAGTTAATGAGAAACAACAAAACCTAATCCAACAGGATGACAGATAGCCCACTATCTTCAGCAATCAAGGTTTGGTCACCCTTCCAGGCAAGGATCTAAGACCTGCTGAGGAGCTTACTGAGGGTGGAGGGATATGAAATAGGTAGTAGAAGAGTCCAAGTGGAGGACATGTGACCAGTCACAGAAGTAAGGACTGCAATTGCCGTAAGTGTTTCTGTTCTATTTTGTTAAAAAAAAAAAAATGTTTGTATACACATGCACAAAAAAAGGATAGTTTGGATCTCTCTCCTCTATTTCTTTACTACACACTATAGCATAAATCTAGATAACATCAGTAGGTAAGTGTTGTAAATCTATATAATCATATTTAAGTTGTGGAATACTAAAAGACTAAGAATCCCTCAAGGGACTTTGACATCTATTTTGGGGAAAGAATTGTGCATTTACAGTTGTATATGGGATAGTTTTATCACATTGGATGAAATGACCTTGCTTTTATTTGAAAATTAAGCATGACATAAGGTGGTGTGATTAGGTGTTATGTTGACCAAGAGTGAACTTCTAATGGTTAATCTTGATGGGTGACTTGATTGGATCTGGAACCAACTTAGACACATGACTCTGGGTGAACCTTTGAGGGATTTTCCAAGAAAAGTTAGGTGAATGGCAAAGCCCTCTCTGCGGTAGGCAGTGTTGCTTTGACTGCTCATCTTTTGCTTTGTGCTGGTAAAAGCATCTACTCAGCTGCTGCTACTACTGTTGCCATCCTTTGTACCAGGTCTTTTCTTTGGGGCCACCAGTTAGCTCCCAAATCGTGACATGGAGACTTCTCATTAGTTAAGAATGTTCAGCCTTATCTTATGCTCTTGTAATTTAACCAGTTTCTCTTCGTCGATTTCATTTCTGCTTTTGACCTCTCTTTCCTTCTGTAGATCTTACTTTCACTGCTTCTCATACCTGGCTGGCAGCTGCCTGAATTCTGCCCTGGGTGTGTCCCTGTCTTTCTCCCTCATTCTCTTCTTCTTCTATTTTCTGAGCCTTGATTCCTCCTGCTATTTATTCTGCCTGCCAGCCCTGCCTATCCCTCTCCTGCCTAGCTATTGGCTGTTCAGTTTTTTATTAGACCAATCAGGTGCCCTAGACAGGCAAGGAGAAACAAATGCAACACATCTTTACATAGTTAAACAAATGCAACACAAATAAATGCAACATACTTTTACATAGTTAAAGTTAATATTCCACAGCAAAGGAGAATCCTATTTTTAAGGAATTTCACCCTGAAAATTCTAACAATTACATTTGCATCTCATTGAAAGTTAACAACACAGTTCAAACTGGCTGCAAGAGAAGCTAGTTTTTGAAAAATAAAATAAAATAACCTTATTGAGGTGACCCCAGCTAAAGATTTGGTCTCAGGGAGCAGAGCTGAAATAACAGAAATTGGCTAGGAATTTGTCTAGAATCTGTGGTAGGGTTTAAGACTAAAGGTAAAGAGGAAAAAGAATCTGTGAAATAGTATCTCACGTTTGAGAAAATTCCATTCATGCTTTTTGCTATTTCTATTCATCAGGCACGTAATACACACAGGTTAGCATCATCCATCACCAAATCCATGTACTCATAGAACAGGACTTTCAAACTGATCATAGAGTGAAGTATGTGAGAGTTGAATCAGGAAGATAGTGTTCTTAACCATCTCAAATCACTCATCTGCTGATGCTTTGACAGTTATGTGTCAGGATAGTGTAGGCATCCTGAACATACAGATGCTCCCTGATTTCTCTAAAGACAAAAGATAAATGCATAAAAAAAGCTCTAGTGAGTCCTAGATTACTTAAGAGAAAGCACATCCAGGCTGAGTACCACTTAAACTGAAATGCCTAGTATCAGAAGTGTATAGACTTTCTTTGGACTTTAGAATGGATGTACATAGAATTGCCACATACATACAACATACAGTAACTTTAGAGTATTGTCACACACACATATATTATATATTATATATTATATATTATATGTATATTATATATTATATATTATATATTATATATTATATATTATATATTATATATTATGTGTGTATATATATATCATGGAGGGGATCCAAGTCTAAACAAATTTATTTATATTTCATGCATACACATGTATACTAAACACATAGCCTGAAGCTAATTTCTTTTTATTTTCAGTAATTTTAATAATGTGGAAGTTTTCACAGATAGCATCACGTTGGCACTCAAAATTTTAGGATTTTAGAACATTTCATATTTTACTTTTGGAATTAGAAATACATCATACTTAGAAGAACCCATCTGTGAAAAGCAATGGTGAGGAATATTGTGATAAAAATGAGTCAGTTGAGTGGTGAGGAGCCACACAGCAGAATTTTACATATTTCTAGAGTCACAAGCAAGAGCCTGTGGCACAAGAGCACTGAGGGTCCCAACAGAACACTATGTAGAGGGTTCCCATTGGCTGAGGGGTCCGTTGGTGCCTTCTCCCCTCAGAAAGTTTGTTTCAAACCTCTCAGAACTTAGCATCAAAGCTATGGAATTAAGTAGAATACAGTGTTCTAGAGGAATAGAGGGGAAACCTGGAGAATGATGTGAGGAAGGAGATGAGAGGGCAGGATAGGGCTGGAGAGATTGCTCAGCCATTAAAGGCTAGGCTCACAACCAAAAATATAAGAGAGGGCAGGATAAAGGAGGGAGTATGGGGAGGGACAACTAACCCCAAAGGCCTTTGGAAAAGTCAAATGGAAACACACTTCTGTAGAAATTTCCTAAAATATACATGTATATGAATGGAATTTAAGTGTAGTTACTATATCTTAATGGAGACAACTCCCCTACTAGACAGTATATGTTACCAAGTAAAAATTCCACTACCAGGAATAAGTTAAATCTTTTTGAGTAATGTTTTAGTTTAGTTTTTTTTTTTTTACATCTAAAAGCATCCCATAGACACCCCCTAATACCATGGGCCAATAGTATTGGTTACCTTCCACAACCTGATAGTAAGACCCTGTCACTAATATCACCACAGACTTACATCATGAAGAAACTGAGCTGGCGTTCAACTAGAGGCTTCCCCTCTACTGACTAGCATCCACAGTGCTAGAGGATATTGTGCTCTTTACTGGAGGAGAAAAGCGATTGTCAGTCTCAAGTGGCTACAAACCCTGTGAGCTACAGCAGTGACCTGTCTGCAAGGTACACTGGTGCAGTAGTGGTACAGATGTTATGGGAGTCACCAACCACCTTTTACAATTGGGTTTAAGGTCCACCCCATGAAGTAAAACTCACACTTGACACTGCTAAAGTGGCTGAGAAGCTGAGATTGATAGGTCACAGGCCCTAGGGAAAACCTAATGCTGTTTTTCCTTCTAAAGGAACACAACAATAAAATGACTCCTGATGACATATTGTTGTACCCATAGATCAGAGCATCTTTCAACTCTTATCTGAGAAGCTTCTTATTTCAGTTGATGATAATTAACACAGAGACCCACAGAAGGACAATGTGTAGAGAGTGAGAGAGAGACCTTGGAGCACTCAGTCATAAATGGGATGTCTTTATCAAGCCCTTCCCCTCAAGGCTCAGGGATCTTTGCAGAAGAGAAGGTGGAAAGTTTTTTTTTCAAGACAGGGTTTCTCTGTGTAGCTTTGTACCTTTCCTGGATCTCTCTCTGTAGACCAGGCTGGCCTTGAACTCACAAAGATCTGCCTGCCTCTGCCTCCCGAGTGCTGGGATTAAAGGCGTGCACCACCACCACCCGGTGAGAAGGTGGAAAGATTTTAAGAGTCAGAGGTGATAAATGGCTCCAAGGAAAAAATGTCTTCCGGACACAACAGTGCTGATATACATAGGAACTCACAGAGATTGTGACAGCATACACAAGA
This sequence comes from Peromyscus leucopus, assembly GCF_004664715.2. Classification (NCBI taxonomy): domain Eukaryota; kingdom Metazoa; phylum Chordata; class Mammalia; order Rodentia; family Cricetidae; genus Peromyscus; species Peromyscus leucopus. The sequence goes on from NC_051079.1 coordinate 22,862,549, forward strand.
CCTATATAAGGTCAGGCTAGGCAGAATCCCATGGAGAAGTGGAAGTAGCCAGAAAGTCCTATCTCTAAACAAGAAGCCATTTGCAATTGAAACCTACCGGAAAAGGGAAAGTCAGTTTTCTCCAATGGAGTGTCATTGGATATATCAACCACACTCTAGGGCAGGTACCATGCTCAGGAATAGTTGGCCAACACAAAGCAAATTTCATGGATTTGTTTTTGTGTGTGCTTTTGTTGTTTGATTTGGTTTGGTGTTTTACTTTGCTTTGTTCTGTTTTGAGAGAGAAATAACATGAAGTTGGGTGGGTATGGAGGAGAGAGTAGTTGGGAGGAATTGAGAGGTGTAAGAATATGATCAAAATATACTGTATGAAAATTTAAAAAAATTAAAACGTGTAGTTAATTTACCTGTTACTCTAGAAATAGTTAAGCAAGAATCAGTCAAATCTGTCATTTCATAAAAGCTAAATTATGAAATTTTAAATGGAAACCCAGAACAGAAACACAGCTACCCACCCACAGGCAGATCATAGAAAGGACACCTCTCTTGGGGTCTTTTGTTCTCTGCTCCAGCTGTAAGAGAATCCACATCACAGAGCTGACTGGTCTGGTGGCCCTGGGTGACCTAAATATATTCAGGGATTCCTGTGAAAAATGCAACCCTGTTGACTTTACAGCTTTATTTAGTCTCACTCCAAGGGATGGCTCCATCTCTCAGGCTGACCTGAGGCAACCCCTTGCAGCTGCAGCCTTGAGAAAATCCTCAGTAAACTCTCTCGTGAGGACAGAACAGGAATCCTGAAAGAATCATGAAATTTCTGCTTCTCTTGGTTCCCAAAGTGCCCCTAGATGGGTGAGGAGATGTCGAATAAGGAAAGCAAGTGTGCAGAGCTTTCCCTCAGGCCTGAATCACCCTAAGACCCAATCCTATAGCTCTTCTCCTGGAGTCTGTGGAAGGACTCTGCAGGAGTGCCTCTGAATTCAACTCCCCCACCCCCCCCTCTGCCTTCATTTCAGATCATAAGCCTTCTTGATACAATTTCTGGTTCCAGCCCTGATCCTTCTCCAACAACTAGTCCAGGGACAATAACTGATTACCATGCTTCTTATGCTTCTTTCAAGTAGCTGCCTAAGGTAATACCTTCAGATCCTCTTGTGTCCCCTTGATGTCTCTGTGGTGTGGTATTTGGAACACTTACAGGTAGGCGGGAGCCCTCACTAAGTCTGAGTAGGGAGAGGGTTGGGTGTTCTTTGTGAAGATCTAGTCTTCTGGCTTGGTAAAAAAGCCACAGAAATCCAGAAAAGGGAGCCAAGTGCAGCTTTCCAATGGTTTTAAGTCAAGGTTAAATCATGTACATATGCCTTCAGAGACTAAGGGCAATAGGGAAAAGGATTGCACGTTAGTTTCTGTGTACTTTCTTGCATGGTGTGGGACATAGTGCGACGCTCTGCTGGTGTCTGCCTCATGGAGGCTCACTGCGCACCCTGCTCCAGGGCAGTTGGTTCTCATTGTTTCAGTCCATCTCCCCACTCCCTCTGCCTGACACACTATTGTGGATAACAACAATGGTCATTTATTGAATGGGTTAATGTACACTGGTGTCCATTTTATTCAGACACTAAACTCGGGACTTGGGATAAAATAATGAAAGGATAAATAGAATCTCCTCCTGACAGAGTTTGTAGTTTCATAAGGGAAACAAATTTTGAGCACCCAAATTCTTAAGTGATGATAGCCTTCCACTTGTGGTGATTCAAGTTGTGATATTCCAACTTTACGAACAGAGCACTCAGTAGAACGTAGATAGCATTTTCCATTTCCATCCCTTCCCGAAAGCACAATAAACAGTTCTCTGCCATGATGCTAGGAGCTGCCACCAGCCAGCTTCTGATCACCCAGCTCAGGAGTGCAAAAAATCCCAACTCCAGACAACTGTCACCAAGCTGGGATGCTTGCTAGATCAGGTGTCCGAAAAGCATTTCTGGCTTGTAATTGTTTCCGCTTACAGAGGATGTATCAGGAGGTTTCCCTTTCCTACGCTGAGGAACAGCTGTCTTCACTTGCAGTTGCGCTGAACTGCCACACCAAAGCACCCAGTTTTATAGTTATTTTAAAAGTACTGACCTAGCAAGTAGCTCGGGAAGGGCTATTCCAAGCTTCTGTTAGGGGGTTTACCTCAGTAGCTGAAGGAGAAGGAAGAGTTAATCTGTAAAAACAGGTGCTCCTGTCATAGGAAATGGGTACGACAGACAATGAGAACATCCTTGACTGAGAATCCAGGGGAGCGCATGGATGGCAGCCCCACTCTGTGCAAGAAAGCACACAGAAACTAATGTGTGTTCTCCATCCCTATTGCGCATGTTTCTGCTTACGTCACCAGCCATAAGCTCCAAATTTAGGGCAAATGAATATCAAACAAAGCTTTAACCTTGGTGTAAAACTGGATTCTCATATGAGATGAATATTAAGCAAACGCTCAGAAATAGAAAAAGAGAAAAATTAATGTTTTCATTTCATTGAATACATCTGTAATGAACTGGATTTGTCCTTGGCATGTGGACTCACTTACCTCCCAAACATTGTATAGGTGCTTTAACCTCCAATTTATTCCGATTCACAGAAAGCAGAAAATAATACGCCAGTTTTGAGTAAGGAAAGGAAACCAGATTTATGTGGATCAAAAATAGCTTTATTGTGCATATATAAACATAGTGGAAATTAAAACACTCTTGCTGCAAAATTGGATATTATGCTTTTTTCCCAATGTAAGAAGAATCTGCAGACATTAACTGCATCTACATGAACATCTACCCTGAAATGTACTCATAGACAGTTTGACCCTTTATCAAACTACTTGGACCTGTTCCTGGGACTTATAGAGTTTGTGTTTCTTTCTTCAGTCCCCATTATCTAGAATACTTAGAAGAACAGAGCTATTCTTCTGACCATGACACAGACTTCTAGCTAATTTCTAAAGCCAGTATCCTTCTCTTCTTGGGGCACAGCTCACTACCTAATCCAGGAGCTCTCGTGTGTGTTCAATGTAACAGGAATGATAAAAGCCATTTCTATGCCTGGTCAGGAAGACGTCTTAGTGGACGGAGCTCTTTCGTTCTTCAGCAGCTTTGTAAGAATAAGCAAAGTGTCCTTGCAGACTTTATGGCAAAGGCGGTTACTCCATGAGACAGAGACTGAGCCCTGAATCAAGGCTAGTAACAAAGAGCCCACCCACCAGGCACTTGCTGCTTTGAGTTCAGACTGGGTTCACTCTTCATTTCTTCAGCACGGCAATTTTGTGAGCTCAGCTATGACATGACTTTTACATTATACTTGGTGCAGAAGGTGATTGCATTAGAAGGACACTGCATGATAGCCAGGTTAGTCTACAGCTTTGCTAGAATTGGAGTGGTGTATACATATGCTAATAAATAGCAAAAATGACCATTTAAGCCATGTTTTAGAATCTTTTAGTGTCTCTTCCATCATTATCACCGATCACATTTCATCATATTTATTGCGATTCAACTCTTATTGGTTGCTGGATGGTTTGGTTTCTTTATTCATAAATATTGTGAATTGGCCCAATTATGGGAAATAACTTACAGTTCATATAGTCACACCCTAGGAAAGGGATACCTGAATTTATGTCTTTACTTATTTTGTTATGTATTTTTGAGACATTGTCTGTCTATATAGCCCTGGCTGTCCTGTAACTCACTATGTAGACCACACTGGCCTCATACTCCCAGAGATATGCCTGCCTCTGCCTCTCAAGGGCTGGGTTAAAGGCATGTGCCACCCTATCTGGTGGGGCACATGAATTTAAAGTACAATATATTTGAGTGAGCTGGCTAACTTCCCAAGTGAGATATAATTTCCAAAACTTGTAATATACTTGATAAAGAAGAAGAGGTAGTGACGGGAAATAATGTGGTGCTTTATAAATTATAGCAGCATGGGAGATGGTAAAGTGGGGTGGGGTGTGCTATAAAGTGTGGTGTCACATCATGACTGTGAATCAACCCCCCTGAATTCACCATTTACTTAAGCTGTAATTTAGGCAGACTTTATTAAAACTCTCTGGATGCAAGTTTCTTACCCGTGAGTACAGAATGTCAGCTATCTCATGAAGCTGATGTTTAGTTAGATGGGATCTCATGTGTAAAATATGTAAGGCAGTCATGGAGATAAGCACCAACTAATGTTATCAATTGCTGGTTTTAGTTACTTTATAAGCAGAGGGGCAGAAAAAAATGGCAAATATGGTCAGTTTCTGAGATTTCTTCAAAAGCTATTGTGTTGATATTTTATTTGTGCTCTAACAGATAAAGCTTGCCTGGGGAATCAGAGGACAAAGCGGCCACTGTATTAAACGTAGAGGTCAGGCAGTGGTAGCACATGCCTTTAATCCTAACATTTAGGAGGCAGAGATTCATCCAGATCTCTGTGAGTTCAAGGCCACACTGGGAACAGAGATAGATGTGGTGACACATGCCTTTAACCCAGGAATAGTTAACCATAGAGGTCTGGAGGTCTGTACAGACAGACAGGAAGTGATAGAGCTAGGTGGAAAGAGGAAATGATGTAGCTGGGTGGAGAGAGGAAGTAAGATGGCAGGGCAAGGAAAGGTATATAAGATATGAGTATACAGGAAATACTACTCTTGGGCTGAGGATTTTCTAGCAGTAAGAACTTGTGGCTGGCTTGTTCTATTCCTCTGATTTTTCAGCTTTTACCCCAGTATCTGGCCCCGGGTTTATTATTAATAAGACCTTTTAAGATTCGTGTTACAGCTATCTTGTAGACTCTCCTGGAGGGGTCTGTCCTGTCACCATCTAACTGCCCTGTCTGCCAATCCCTTGCATGATCTGACTCTGGATTCTCCAGTGCACCTTCCCAGTCAGGAGTCAAGGACTGGAAAAACTCACGAAGTCATGATAGTAGAAATTGGCAAGGTCCTCTCTCTCTCTCCCAACCCTGTTCACATCACTACTGGCAACCATCACCATGGCTTACCAATTGCCAATATTATGTTTTGAAAGACCCAATCCCTCACACCCATGATTCTATCTCTAGCCCCAGAGTCAGGGTTCAAAAAGAACACATGTTTCTGAGTTCCTTGGATCCTTTCCAGAAGCTCCTTTGAAAAGATGCAGTTTTTCACTTTGAGGAGAATCTTAAACTAGTTGTTGCTCTGACGAGGTTCGGTCACTAGTGCCTTAAAGTGCATAAGTTCATAAATACCGTCAAGTGCGTAAGTGGACACCACTGCTGTCATTTCTGTTACCGTGCTATCGTTTTTAAAGTCTTTCTCTTCCTTTTCCTTAGGACTTCAAGCATCCTGCAACAGTTTTGAGTTTTGTCCAAATTCCATGAGGTTTTAAATTTTTAATACTAATGAGATTTATGAGTCACTCCTTGGCAGGGTCTGTGGCTTTTATCATCTCCTGCGTTAGAAAAAGACTCAGAACAAGATACAAAATTGAAAGGGAAAACAGTGATCCATCTCAGAAGTGATGGAAACAGAGCAGAGGAGGCAAAGTGCTTCTGATTCTACTAGAGACAAAGCTGGAGGAAGGAGCTAGTATGGGCTGTATTCCTTACGTCTAAACAAGTGATTTTTTTTTCCGTCTTTCATCCCATGGTTCTCCCCGGTCTTTACCTTTCTATTAATCCATTAAGTGGTCTTGTATTATAGGGTCATGACCTTCCATGCAAAATTTCCACTTTTCCTGATCTCTTCTCTTACACTAGAGGATACAGACAAGTAGTGTTGGAACCTGACCTCTGGATGTCAATAGATACTTGATCCTGCTCAACTTTTTTTTTTTTTTTTTTTTTTTTTTTTTGGTTTTTCGAGACAGGAATTCTCTGTGTAGCTTTGCGCCTTTCCTGGGACTCACTTGGTAGCCTAGGCTGGCCTCAAACTCACAGAGATCTGCCTGGCTCTGCCTCCCAAGTGCTGGGATTAAAGGCGTGCGCCACCACCGCCCAGCAATCCTGCTCAACTTTTTATTCTTATCTATCCAATCACAAATGCAATCATTTCCCCTGAATTCTTCACTTAAAGACAACAGACTAAACCAGAAAGAAATGAGAACTGGGTCTAAGAAGATGCCAGCACTGTGAGCATCTTTTCTAAGTTAGCGAGAGAAACTGTTGTGTAGCGAGTCACACAGTGTTGTAAGGATTTTGATACTGCAGTGTGTGGCATGTCCCACCTGTCACCTCTACTAAGTCAGATGAGCCTAGCCTGTGTCCCAAAGTGTGGTGTGTGTGTGTGTGTGTGTGTGTGTGTGTGTGTGTGTGCGCGCGCGCGCACGCATGCACGTGCATGTGCACACACACACACACACACACACACACACACACATACCCTCATGAGAAAGAGAGAGAGACTCAATATTCGATACTCTCCTAATAACTGATAGCACTAAGAAAGTATTATTCCTGAAACATGGCACAATGACATCTTGATATATTATGATCATATGATGACATGTCTTACTACTATGTGATAGTACGGTGTTCTCTCATTCATATTGATACTTGTGAAACAGAGCTCTTCACTCCCTGTGGTGAAGGATTCTTCTTGCTTAGATAGATTCATTGAGGACTGATCTCTTCAGTACAGTTCCATTGTGCAGAGGACACCTGAAGTAGAATCAACTTGATCACATCTTTAATTCTAGTTTTGGACAGCACATGCGAAAGGTAACAAGATTCCACTTGTTTTCTCTAGGGCCCTCCCACCTCAGCTCAACACCCTTGAGCACTGTTTCAAGCACTTCCTCCAAAGACTTTACTTCCTTGTTGTGTAACAAGACAGTTAAGGTTAGCTTTATTAGAGTGTGAAGTACGTAGATTCTGAAAAGACTCGGGATTTCTTCTGTAGCATTTACTCTAGACAAGGAGTGCCTAATTAAGATGAATTTCTAGCTACACAATGTCCCTTGGGCAAGACCATGTTTACACTCTGGAATATTGACACTGGCAAAGGGGGCCAGACTTTTGGCAGGTTTTTTGCATAAACAATGCCAAGCTGGCGAACTTCCTACATTTCTCTAGTCTTTTTTTTTTTTTTTTTTTTTTAAATATCTAGAACACTTTCCAAGAAATAGTTTAGGCCAGTTAGGGTTTATTCTTGGTATTTCTGTGTTTATTGTTGCATAAGAATCTAAGTCAGAATCCACTTCTCTTCCAGACTAGTCAAAAATAACACATGGGCCTTTATGTTCTGCAAAAGAAGACAACTTGGGATTCTAGAAGAAAATACAAATTAGCTTTCTAGCTAGTTCAAACTGTCCATGATGCCCTATCAGTTCTGAAATTTTGAGGGAACACAGGTTGACAAAGACAAATAAACTTGACCGTCATCCTCTATGATCGAAACAAATATTGTAACAATTTTTATGTGTCTTGCCTCACTGAACCCACTTCAGACCCCATCTGTAGAATTCTGTCTAGTAAAGCCCTTCCTATCTTGAGGGTCGATCTTAAGCACTCTCCCCAGAATCTGAGGTCTAGAGTCATCCTCAGCTCTTTATCATCTCATCTCATATTCAAATATTGCTTTTGCAGTGCTTGGCCAAAAGATTCAGAGTCGTCTTTAAAGTCCTGCACAGTTCAGTTCTAGCTTATATTTCTAATTTTGCTATTATCCAACCCATTTTCTGTGGTCCACACAAATAAGTTCTCTTATTTTTCCTCCACCTAACTTTTTGCTTCTCTGGGTTAGCACTTCTTTTTATTTTTATTTTTTATTTTTTCTTTTATTTTATTTTACAATACCATTCAGTTCTACATAACAGCCACAGATTCCCTTGTTCTCCCCCTTCCTGCCCCCCTCCTTCCCCCAGCCCACCCTCCATTCCCACCTTCTCCAGGGCAAAGCCTCCCCCAAGTACTGAGATCAACCTGGTAGACTCAGTCCAGGCAGGTCCAGTCCCCTCCTCCCAGACTGAGCCAAGCGTCCCTGCATAAGTCCCAGGTTTCAAACAGCCAACTCATGCAATGAGCACAGGACCTGGTACCACTGCCTAGATGCCTCCCAAACAGATCAAGCCAATCAACTGTCTCACCTATTCAGAGGGCCTGATCCAGTTGGGGGCCCCTCAGCCTTTGGTTCATAGTTCATGTGTTTCCATTCTTTTTATACAGTGACTTTTGTGTAAAATGTTTCCTTTTCCCGCTCTTGCTTAGAGAATTCAGATACTTATAGCTCATAATAGGTTATCATGTATGTATACATATATATCATCCATATGGGTGTGGATGCTTATTTGTATGAATACATTTCTGTAATTCACATTTAATAGACAAGACAGGCTCTTTTTTTTAAAAAAAAAAAAATTAAGCTAATCAAGGTCTTGGTTAGGATTTCTATCACTATGATGAAACACCATGACCCAAAACTATACTCCACAGCTCCTGGCACTCATCCTGTGATACTGACAGCTCCAACGTGCTGGGTCTCTTCAACTGGGCTGCACTTTCACTAATAGCTTTCCCTGGGCTCCCTTCAAAGGCACATGCCACATGCTGCCAAGTCTCAACTTCTCTCCATGACCACTTCAATCCTGGACCTTCTACGGCAACTGAGCCTTCATCTTCACCAATGGCTGCCCAGCTCTCTTCAGAAAACCAGCCCTGCCCCACAGGGCCAAGATTCAGCCTCTCTCTACAATTAGTTTGTGTCTTTAAGACCAGTGGCACCTGATTCGGCTGCTAGCATGAGATGCAGCCTCGGTCCCATCTGCACCACAACCCAGAGGAAACACTCCAAGCTCTATGATCCTCAACAATGCTGGTCTCTTCTTACTCAAGACCAACTCTTCAGCCCCAGCTGACCAGTATCCATTGTCCCAGTAAAGCAGAGTTTTCGTTTTAGTTGTTCTTAATTCAAAATATCAACAGCCCTAAAAGTCTTTAAAGGACTCTGAAAACTTCCGTCTGAACTTCACAAGCCAGGCCACCATCATCTGCTCTGCCCCCTGCATACTTATTGTCTAAACTCTGAGTACACAATGGCTTTTCCAGCCCGATGTTCAAATGCCATTACAGTCCTCCCAAAACAGATAGTCAGGTCACAGAAGCACACCATGATCCTGGTAAAACTTCTGTCTCAGTTAGGGCTTCTATTGCTGTGATACTACAACATGACTAAAAGCAACTTCAGGAAGAAGGAGTCTATCTTATCTTACTTCCAGGTCATAGTCCACATAGGAAAGGAAGGGCAGAAACTTGGAGGTAAAAACTGGTATAGAGGCCATGGAGGAATGTTGCTTACTAGCTTGCTGTCTCCCTAATGGCTGCTTCATCCCGTTTTCTTATAAGACCCAGGACCACCAGCCTAGAGGTGATGCCTCCCACAGTAGACTGGACTCTCCTGCATCAATCGTCAATCAAGAAAATGGACCACAGGCTTTCCCAGAGGCCAGTCTTGTGGGAACATTTCCCCAGTTGGAATTCTCTCTTCTGAAATGACTCTGGCTTGTGTCAGTTGACATATGGCTAATTAGCACATCAGGGCTGGAGAGATAGCCCTCTAGTTAAAAGCATGTACTACTCCTAACATGAACGTTTGGTTCCCAGCACCCACACCTGGTGGCTACTATAGCTACCTGTAACTCTAGTTTCAGGGCATCTGACAGCATCTCCTGATCTCCATAGGCACTGCACTCATGTGCTTAAACCCAAACTCCCTCATACACACATACATATAATAATTAAAACTAAAATCTTAAAAATAATCAATATAATTTCCATTAAAATATCAATGACATTCTTCACAGAGGTAGAAAAGGCAATTCCGAAATTTATATAAAACCACCAAAAAATCCTGAGCAGTCAAAGCCATCTTAAGCAATTTATTACTTAACAAACTGCACTCCAGAGGTGTAGCCACTCAAACAACATAATGTTGGCACAAACCCAGACACAAAAAAATAGAAAAGAATAGAGAATCTAGAAGTTAACTGAAATATCTTCAAACAACTGATTCTGACATTCTACTGAGCACATGGATTGGAGAAAAGACATTTGTTTCATTAAGAGATGATGCAGAAACTCTCACCAGTTACAGAGACAACTTTGAATGGATTAAAGACTGAAATATGATACCAAAAACTATAAAACTGTGGGACAGAAAAAAAACAAGGGACATGATTCAAGATATTGGAAAGGGCAAAGAATGTTTTGGATAAGATATCAAAAGCACAGGAAACGAAACCATAAACAAACAAATCAGATGACATCAAAAACCTTCTGCAGAGCAAAGGCCATTGATCAACAGTGAAGAAACACCCTACAGGTCAGGATAAATGTTTGCAAACCAGGTCTGACTAGAGATTGATATCTAAAATATGCAAGCAACTCCAAAATCTCAGTATCAAGCAAACCTGCAGTAGCCTGATTTTGAAATGGGTGATATACATAGACATTCTCAGATGTAAAAATGTGCTAAAACAAATGAAAATACTCAACATCACTTGTCATCAGGAAAATGCCAATTAAGACCATAATAAACCCAGTGTGGTGGCACAGGCCTCTAATCTCAGCACTGGGAAGACAGAGGCAGCCAGAGCACTTTGAGTTTAAGACCAGCCTGATCTATACATCCAGTTCCAGGACAGCCAGGGCTACATAGGAAAGAAGAGTGCTATGAAACAGACAAAAGGTTGAAAAAGACTAAAGATAGTGAGTGTTGTTAAAGATGCGGAGAAAACAGACAGTTTGTGCATTGTTAGGATGTAAGTTGCTATGTCTGTTGCAGGAAACAGTATAGCCATCCCTCAGAAAAACTTAAATAGGCCTGCCATATGATTCAGCAACTCCACTGTGGGTATATTCAAAGTATGTGAAACCAGAATACCAAAAACCACACCTGCACTTCCATCTGCAACACCATTCACAACATTAGTGAAATGGAAACAAGCAAGTGTCTATCAACTGATTATCAGGTGGATAAAGACAACGTGGCACAAAGCATGATGGGGTACTATTCAGTCCTAAAAAGAATGAAATTCTGTTGCTTGCAACAATGTGAAAGGAATTGGAAGTCAGCGTGTTAAATGAAATAAGCTGGTACAGAAAGACAGGTAGATGAGCACCGTGTGGGCAGGCAGCAGGGAGAGATGGGGTAAGTTATCAGTGGTAACAAAGCCATAGTTAGTGTGTGCAGGAGACTAACTCTAGACAACAATAATGCACAGCACACTTCCAAAAGCTGGATGAAATGGCTTTGAAAGTTTCTAAAGAAATGGTTAGATGACTAAGGACATGAGTACGTTTCGCTTGGTTTAAGCATTACACAATTTCTCCATATATTGGAACATTTCATGGTACTCCATCGATGTGTACAATTCTCTGATAAAAATATGCATTAAAAATAAATTTATAGATAAAATTAAACTAATACATAAAGCCATAGGAAGAAAACAACAGTTACTTGGGTTTCCATTTTCATCATAAAAACATGAACATTTCAATAACTTCCCTTCCTTGCAATTCTTTATGTGTGAATATATATGTGTAATTATCTTGTTATATGGATAAAATAAAGTCATGCCTATTTTTAGCATATTCTGTTTCATTAACAATAAAATTTTTGGTTTTGCTTTGCTTATTTAATTGTTCCTTCCCAATCCTATCCAGTTACTTCTACCTCTAGCTCATCACAGGTAACCAATGTTTAGATTATCGCATTCTTTTTCCTTTCTTTCTTTCTTTCTTTCTTTCTTTCTTTCTTTCTTTCTTTCTTTCTTTCTTTCTTTCTTTCTTTCTTTACTCACACATGATCTTACATGCACTGTGTATTAACATTGATCTCCTTAAAAGTAGATTTTAATCGATTATGAGGATGACATATTTGGAATTCCTCCAGACAATTTAATATAGAATGAAACAATTTTATTAAATCTCTTTATTCATGTAGCCACACATAAATATAACTATATACTAATACACAAATGTACACGTATGCCTATAGTTAGCATTTGTGACATCTTTATTTTGATTTGCTTGTTTTTCTCTCTGTCTCCTCCTTTTTCTTTCTATCTAGGAGATCTGGTTAGTTTTCTGTCAACTTGGCATAAGTTAGAGTCATCAGAGAAGAGTGACCTTGAGTTGAGAAAATACCTTCATCAGACTGGATGTGGAGGCATTTTTTTAAATTAATAATTGATGTGGCATGGTCCAGTCCACTGTGGGTGGTTCCACCTTATTTTATTTGTTAAAGATAATGTAGTTATATTTCTCTATTTTATATTATGTTTATGTGTGTTTTACCTGCATCCTGTCTGTGCACCATGTATGTGCTTGTTGCCCAAGAGAACCAGAAGATATTGGATCCCCTGGAACTGGAGTTATAGACAGATGTCAGCTGCCATGAGAAGCAAACTGAGGTCCTCTGGAAGAGCAGCGAGTGCTCTCAAATGCCGAGCCATCTCTCCAGCCCTCCACCTTATTTTCCGAGGCAATCTCTCACTGAACCTGGAGCTTATTGACTAGCTAGACTGACTGATCAGTGACCTTCAGGGATTCTCTTGTTTGTGTCTCTTGGTGCTGGGATTACAGGCATCCGTGGGTCACCTGGCTTTTTATGTGGGTCCCAGAGACCCAAACTCAGGTCCTCGTGTTTGCTCATCAAGGACTCTACCCACTGAGTTATCTCCCTAGCCCCTCCATGTGTTGTTATTTTAATGTTTTCACTGAAATGAAACTGCAAGCGTATGTGTGGTTGGTTTTAACTGACTGCTTTAGATTTAAAGACAAAGACAATGCATATTTCTATTTTTAAATATTTATTTTTGTATTTCTTTCTGTGTATGTGTATGGGTGATTGTCACAAATCCATGCTATAGTACATGTATCTAGGTCAGAGTCATTTCTCACTCTCACTTTGTTGAGACAGGTTCTTTCTCATTTGTGCTATGCACTGTACTCCAGGATATCTACCTAGAGGAATTCTCCCATCTCTGCCTCCCGTCCTATGGTAGGAGTGCTGGAATTATATATGCACACCATAGCATTTGGCTTTTGATGTGTGTTCCTGGGATGGAACTCAGGATCACATTCAGCTTTGTATATGGGTTCCAAGGATCAAACTCAGGTCCTCTGGCTTTGGCTGCTGATATTTTTACCTTCTGAGCCATCTCCTCTGCTTTATAATGTCTATTTTTAATTGACATTAACAAATTGCCTTGCAAATGACTGCAGCACTCACTTTCATTAGCAATGCATGCATGGCAGCCTCATCTTCATCAATCAGTCTGAGTTTCACATGAAAGTTAATGAGACCACTGGAGATGAGAAACTCCCTCCTCGTATATATGATGGTCATTTGGAGCTGTTCTCATATGTCTAATCTTTATATTCATATGTTTTTTTCTTTTTCTAACAAACCGGTAGAAGCGGTTTGTATACTAGTGTGGTACACAGCCTTTTGAAACGGCTCCCAGTGCCCCTGCGCCCTGATAGTCCTCTGTGGAGTGTGTGCTGGATCTCGTGACTGTCTTCTATAGGTGAGTGTGTGCTTAGAGTGGTCCAATTTTACTTGGATCATTACAACGTTACAGAACAACATGACCTCTGTTTTTGCAGTGTTCTTGCTGAAGCTTTCTTGTTTATGTGAAGAGACTGTCCTGGTAAGGAACTATCGGGCCCCAATCCAGCATCCTGCAAACCTAGGCCCTTATCCCGACAGTACCATAAGGATGTGCACTTGATTCCATGTGATCCTGGAAGCAGATCCCTCCTTACTGAAGTCCTCAGGTGACACTCTATCTGGTTGGTACCTTGATTACAATTTCATGAGAAACACTGACACAAAGAACTATGCCGATCTGTGCCTGGATCCTGACCTCCAGAAACCCTGAGGTCCTGTATGCATACTGCTTTAAGCTGATCACTTTAGGAGCCATTTCTTAGCACTGTTGGTATTGCAGGGTTAGATAACCAACTCAATTCTATGTGTTAAAGCCTTCAACTTCACTTAATTTTATTGGTGTTTTTTTCTGAATATATTTAAATGCACCACATGTGTGTCTGGTGTCCAAAGAAGACAAAATTAGGCATTGGAGTTGTAAGCCACCACGTGGGTACTGAAAACTAAGCCAGGGTCCTCTAGTAGAGCAGCTAGTGATCTTAACCCCTGAGCCATCTCTCCAGCCCCATATGTTAACTTTCTATCTGGAATGTATATTGCAAATGTTTCCCTAGATATTGTCTCTATTAATTTATGATTTAAATTTTAAAAAATCATATAATAAAGTATGCATTTTTCTTTTATGGCTTTAAAATTATATATACAGGTATATTTATATTAAATTATATGTCCTGTATATGTGTCTCTCTCAAACCTCTGTACTTTGGTTTGGAAACATAAAGCAGTAAAGGAGAGAGACAGGCACAATCTTTTCCTGCATGGAATCTTCGTACAGACTTAAATGAGTTGATGCCACTGTGGTGAATGACTAACTTAAGTGGTCTATGATGACAGCATATGTCAGGAACTTCAAAAATGATCATGATGGAGCAGAGACACTTAACCTGCAAGGTGAAGGGTGAATTAGGAAATCAGGGAAGTAGAAAGTCCCATAGAGAGACCACTTCTGGATAATTTTCAATGTGAGAGAAAGCTTAACCCAGCTGAGGAAATGAAGAGGAAAAGGTGGGTGGCCTATAGTTGTACCTACAAGTCACCAATAATAACCGAAATTGGTGAGCTAGCCAGGCATCAGGTGATGAAGAGTCAGCCTCCCAAGACACACTACAGACTCAAAATTTTATCCTAATAGAGAAAAAGGAATTTCAGATTCAGAGTGTCAGGGATGTATATTTTTAAAGTTACTATACTTGTAGTTTGAAGGATAGATTAGAACAGAAATTAAGTTAAAGAGATCATTTCAATAATGCGTCTGCTCTGCTATGCCCTGTGATTAATTTTTTGCTTCGGTTGCAAGATCATAGGTTTCCATATAGCTTTTTCATACAGCATTTTGGTCAACCCTTCTTCTAGCCCCTTATTTCCCTTTCCTGACCTTCCTCCATTCTTTAGCTTTTCTACCCCTGCCTTCCCAACTCTCGACATTCATTTTACCTATAACTAACCAGGTAAAAAAATTACAAGTGACTTCAGTTAGCCTAAGTTTAACTAGGAATGAGAGGGTGATATGACATTGGCCATAGGGGATGTCAAAAGGTTTGTTTGGGACTGTTCTTGTTGTTGTTTGTTGTGGTTGTTCTTGTTTTGAGTTAGTGTTTGGTTTCATTTGATATTTAAGATGGGCAAGGCTTGAACATGATGGAATTGGCTAGTTCAGAATAAATGGCCAATGATACGTGGAAGAGCAAAGCAAGCCTAAACCAACACAAGCTAAAAATTTTAACTCCTGGCAAGATGATATTTCTAAATATTTGGCAAACATCCATCTAATGTGAACAGGAGAAAATTTATTTGTAAAGTAAATATATGGCATAATTTTTATAAAATTCTAATGCTAATGAATGATCAATTTTAGGCACAAATTTTACACACCATCTCTAGTATTTGGAATTGTTTTTTTCATCTCAGGAATTTATAATCCAATCTGGATTTACAGTCATCTTTATTTGCTTCAAAGTAGCTTGTTCAAAAATATACTTTAAAGAGATTCCTTTGCTAGATCTCATGTCGGTAGGAAGTTTCTTCATTGTTCTATGGTTCTTACTTTCTATTACTATTTTCTAAATGAGGTAGCATTTTGGTTTTATGTGTTATATAAGTCATTTTCTCCCGGGAAGTAGCCTTGCCCTTTATGATACAAGTGATCACAACTTATGTAGGGGTCAGTTTGTAAGTTTCAAGTGATGACATCTCTTCAGTGTAATCTTGAGAATTATTGAACCTGAATACAATGTGAAATATACATGGTTTGGTACCTTCAGCTCTATAGCAAATATTTGTTTACATATGACTGATACTAATGTACAGGACAAAATAATATCTGTACGTGCAAAATATAACTGCACTATTTTAAATTGTGAGATAACAAGGGGCTGGAGGCATTTTAAAAGGAAAATAATGACAAAGAATGTTCACTGTATCACCTAGATATTTTTGCCTGGCTCTGAAGATGATGTGGTGATTCACCATTTTGACTGATGCTGACAATAAGGATCCCTTTGGTGTCTGAGTAATGAGAATGAGGTCATGAAGATGGGCATTGAACACATGCCAGAGATGAGGTTTCTTCCCTTCTAACAACACTACTGTAGTCTGTGTAAGTGGTTATGACTGGCAGCAGACTTGCTCATAATATTTAAATTGCTGTTTGCTCAACTCTTGGTTTTGTTCATTCTCTTTGGTGGCTCACATATAATTGCATATAATCAAATGTGTGTTTGGTACTTCACCAAGCATTTTTAAGGGTTTCAGCTGACTTCAAGAAACTGTCAACTGGCTGGCTTTGATGTTGGTATCAAATGACTCTACTTTTGCATCCATGCATCCTGCAATGGGGGTAGGCTAGAAGTAGAGTGGAGCATGCCTGTTTGTCATTTGTTTTTCTTTCTTTGGTTTGAGTTTCTCTTCAGTGAGAGGGTCTATTTTATGCTCTGTGTCTCTAGAGTTATATGTGAAAATCCAAGTTAGGAGGTATTCCTATTTCTATAATTGCTTATTCCATGGCTGCTATATATTTGGGGTGCCAGGCTTCTGCCCGGAAGGCCTTCCTTCTAAGGCAGATGTGACAGCAGCCAGTGAGAGCTTCCTAAGATGTCAGGTGCTCTGTTGATGCAAGTGAACTGTGTCTCAGCTGACTGACCCTTCTTGGGAAGGGGGCTCCCTGTCAGCCATGGACAGAAAAGAAAAATGGGATGCAGAACACAGAGCTGTGGATGTGTGACCTGGTTACATTCTTCCAGCCCCGACTGGAGTGTCAGAAGTTTAAGGAGAATTTTGACATGGACATAGGAGTATGAATCAATCAGAGAAGCGTAGATTGCTGTGATGCTTAATTTTCAGAAGCCAGCTGAATATGATGATGATCCCACTTGCCCAGACGACAATCTGCTTCTCTGGGGGACTGTCTGTAGCATCTTGGTTTAGGTGTAGAGAAGATCTTCACATTGGAGAAAATATTTAGGGAGAATGTTATCAAAACCCAAGGAGAGAAGACTCCTAGATTAAGACAGGTATCTTAGTCTGTTCTTGTTGCTATAACACAGTACCTTGACTGGGTAGTTTATAAATAGAAATTTCTTTGTGACTTAGGAAGGCTTAGAAGTTCAAGATCAAGAGCGTCTGGTGAAGGCTTCCTCTTGCATCTTGTCTTCATGTTATGGCCTTGGATGGTAGAAAGGTTGAAAGGGCGACACAGCTTTCAGAGTTCTCTTCTATAGGGGAAATAATTCTACTCCCAAGGGTGGAATGCTTATGACTTAATACTTCACAGAGGCCTTTCTTAATACCACCTGGATTCAGATTCTATTTCAACATGAAATGTGGAGGGGTATAGACATCTACAGCATAGCGGGAGATTGATTCAAGTTAGGAGATATGGATTTGTAAAGCAGTGATTTGAGATATCTGACCCAGTGCTGGGATCCTGACTGTATGGTTACAACTATCAAGAAGCTACAGTGTTAATGGGTTGACAAAGTCCTGAAAAGGCCACCTGATTCTGGCAGTGATTCTTGCAATATGCAGTCTTAAGTTATTCCAACTGAAAATGTTAGTTATGAATTTTGTGATCTGAAAGAGGCATTTCTACCTTTTGAGCCATAACAGGTTCACATAAGGAGGAGGGAAGGGGAGGTACCAGCTGGTTCCCTTCTACTTTAAAGAGTTTTAAGTCAACTTCCAAACAAATATGCAGGAAATATCCATAGCTCTGTGACTCACCCAGAAAAGAGCTGGTTGCAGGCACGATAGGACACATGTCCTATCCAAAAGTGTGTTGCTGGTGTATTTTTAATCAAGACTTGGAGAAGACATGCAGAGGAGGTCCTTTTAGTCCCCAGATCACAGAACATAACGGTGAAAACAATGATCTTTATTTTTCATAAATGGCCCGTTGAAGCTCTGACATTTCCTTCTTGTGAGACTTTGCCCTAGATGGTGCAACAGTTGTCTTTGGAGACTGAAGTTCTGTTTGTGGGTTCAAGTACCAGCATCCTCATTTATTATAAGAGCTACATGCCCACAGGTGAGCTATTTCAGCTCTTTTCTCTTTACTTTTTGTGGTGATTGATCTCTCTTGTCATCTTGACTCCATTTGGAATCCCTGGATGTATCTATGCAGTGTTTTCAGTGCTGCTCAACCTAGACGGGAAGACCCAAAGGGAATGTGGTGTGACCGTCTCTTGGCCTGGGCTTCAAGATGGTACAATAAAGAGCAAAAGAGCATATGAAGTATGCAACAGCATTCATCTCTCTGAGTCCTGATTGTTAATGCAATGGGACCAGTTCCCTCCACTCCAACTACCGTGACCCCCTGTGCCATGATGTACTATATCCCTTCAAAATATGAGCCCAAACAAGCCCTGCTTTTCTTAAATTGTTCTTGTTATAGTGAATTTTTTATGTTGCTGTGATAAACACTATGACAGAAAACAACAAAATAAAACAAACAAACAAAATCTACCCAGGGAGGAAAGGATTCATTTCAACTTATAAGTTACAGCTCATCATTGAGGGAAACCAAGGCAGGAAATCAAAGCAGTAACTTGAAGCAGAAATTATAGAAGAATACTACTTACTGACTTGTTCTCTAGACTCTGCTTGGCTAGTTTCCTTTTACAGTGCGGGTTCCATTCCCTAGGGATATTTCTCCCCACAGTTGCCTAGGCCCTATTGCATCAATTAGTAACCAAGAAAATGCCCCACAGATAAGCTCATGGTCCAATTTGATATAGGCAATCACCAACTGAGACTCCCTCAGCTCATTCTGGACTGTGTCAAGTTGATGGCTAGGACTATGTAGGAGACTTGTATATTGTCATCACAAGCAACATAAATAATAAACTTGTCTATAAAATAAAAATAACAAAGCCAGGTATGGTTGCACATGCCTATAATACCATCATCTGGGAGGCTGGGACAGGAGAATTGTGAGTCCCAGGGCAGCCTGAGCTACAATTGTGAGACCCTAGCTCAAAAAGCCACTGCCATTGATATGCTTTCCACCCAACGTGGCTTTCATCAATTACATCAGTACTGCAGGTTGTTTTTAACGAATATAGATTCAACACTTTATCAAGGAATTAGGTGAACTACTTAATACTTGCTAAGATAGAGTACTTGTCAAGCAGTAAACAGCTAGTGAAAGCCGTTTCTCTTGTGGGCCTATTCTCTCTTCTTTAAAAAGAAGTCAATAGAATGGTATCCTATAGCTCTGAGCTGTATGTATGCCTTGATGGAAAGGTTTTACTTCATTTGTTTGTTGTTTGTTTGTTTTGTTATTGCTCCCTAGTAAGAGTCAGCAGATGTTTTCTAGAGGGATCTACCATTTCTGTATAGCCAGTCATTCAGCCTTGACATTGTAGCGGGAAGTGGTTATAAGGAACAGGAAAAAGAGTGAGTATGGCTGCATTCTAATAAATCATTACTTACAAGTAGGCTGTGGTTTAGATTTGGCTCATTAGCAGTGTGTGCTGACCTCTGTTATATAGAGCAGAAATATGTGGGAAAAAAGAGGGATGCAATTTGTGATGGAAAAAGGATAGAGCAAACCACACACTACAGAATTGCCTAAGCTTATAACACTAGCTTAGCTTGGAAATATCTTTATAGTGAGCACATGAAAGAGTGTAGATGTTCTACAGCAAAGGTGGATACTAAAACACAATAAATTGCTTTCACAAGTGTAAATATTTACAAATCCAAGCATAGATATGTAAAATAAGTGAAATCAGAAACAGTGGCCTCCAAGTTCACATTTGCTGTATGTCAAAACAATATGGGAAGATGGAAGGTTCACACAGGCATGGCATTCCCTGGTCATAGTATGAGGCTAACATTGCCTTTAATTTTATAAGTAACAGGACAGTTGCACTCTAAACCAGCTCAATTATCTGCATGGTGATTATTCAGCCTTCAAGTCACCTTTTCTATTGTGTCTTGTCATTTGATCATTGATTACTGTGACTAAGTTGTGAGAGATTTTCCTTGTGAAGTTAGCTAAATGACTAGTGGCCTTTTTCAGGGCTTTGTGGCATCTGGAACTTTGATAAAGGGTTCTCAAGTCCATGGTGGCTATACTGTGTATGTGAATATAATTTGAGAATCTGCTGGGGAAAGATGAAGAACAGAAATACAACGAACACAGAGACATGAAGCATGGGAAGTAAAAATGAAGAAACAATCATGGCACAAAGTAAAATCAAGAAAAAAAAAATGCCTCATTTGGGCAATACTCTGGGATATCAGCGGGAGACAGGGTATGAGCAAGTGACCTCCTGTCTGCAGGGCCTCTGCAGCCCCTCCCTCTGCAGCCCCTCCCTCTGCTAATGGGTGATGCTGCTCTGTATGCTGTGAATGTGTTGCTCTGATTGGTTGATAAATTAGATGCTGATTGGCCAGTAGCCAGGCAGGAAGTATAGGCAGGTTAAGCAGACAAGGAGAGTTCTGGGAAGAGGAAGAGCAGAGTCAGGAGTTGCCAGCCAGACACAGAGGAAGCAAGACATGAAGGCAGAACAGAGAAAAGGTATCAAGTCACATGGCTAAACATAGATAAGAATTATGGGTTAATTTAAGTATAAGAGCTAGTCAGTCATAAGCCTGAGCTAATGGCCATACAGTTCGTAATTAATATAAGTCTCTGTGTGTTTATTTGAGTCTGAGCAGCTGCGGACTGGGCGGGACACAGGAAAACTTCCAACTAGACTCTTCAGCCCCTCCCTCTTCAGCCCCTCCCTCTCCAGCCCCTCCCTCGTCAGCCCCTCCCTCTTCAGCCCCTCCCTCATCAGCCCCTCCCTCGTCAGCCCCTCCCTCTTCAGCCCCTCCCTCGTCAGCCCCTCCCTCTTCAGCCCCTCCCTCGTCAGCCCCTCCCTCATCAGCCCCTCCCTCATCAGCCCCTCCCTCATCAGCCTCTCCCTCACCAGCCCCTCCCTCTTCAGCCCCTCCCTCGTCAGCCCCTCCCTCATCAGCCCTCCCTCGTCAGCCCCTCCCTCGTCAGCCCCTCCCTCTTCAGCCCTCCTCTTCAGCCCCTCCCTGGTCAGCCCCTCCCTCGTCAGCCCCTCCCTCTTCAGCCCCTCCCTGGTCAGCCCCTCCCTCGTCAGCCCCTCCCTCGTCAGCCCCTCCCTCGTCAGCCCTTCTATGCTGTTTTTGTGCCACAGCTGCCTTTCTCCTCCTTCCCTGTGTTCCCCAGAGTTCTTTTTCCTGTATTTTTTTTCCTTTACCAAAGAGTGAAGAGGATCATGTTGTAGCACTTCAGTGCAACACAGAAAAGAGGAAGCAAATAATTATAATGGTTGTCTTGACATTGACATAAACTTCAATCATGGTTTGCCATTTTTTGATCATGGAACACAGTTTGTCCCAGGTGACACGCATGCCATGAAAGTTAGTCAGACAGTTTAGTCAGACAGTCAAGCTAATTCCGTAGTTAGTTTGAACTTTTCTAAATGCAACTTAGTCATTCTGTACATTAGCAAGGCTCACTTCAAACACACGACCCCTTGAAGCCATCAGATGCCATTTTGGTTCTCTGAGTCCTGAAGACCACTGTTTTCCAGGGTTTCTAATATTGAACATAGCCAGAGCTTTCACATCACAGCAATCTTTCTTAGAACCACTTTCTTCTTGGCTCCCTTCTTGCTTTCTTTCATCCAGCGTTTGTTCTTACTGGCCATGGTGCAGCTCAGAGGGAAAAAAGGGCCAAAGTGCAACTCTCCTGAGGAACTCTCCTTGGGTGACCCTTGCTCTTTATACGAAAGTTTCTACCTTTGAAGAAATTTTGCCAAGTATTCTGGAGAGAGAAAAAAAAAAGAGAGAGAGAAACGTTGGTAAGTTTCAGGTACAGCAGAAACACAAGGGAAGCTTTTTCCAACACATGAACAGAGGTGAAGTTCAGAAATTCTCCCTAATATTAGGGACCCACATCTGAGCAGAAACCCGAAGAAGGGAAGGGTCTCTGGAGATGATGAATGAAACATCTGGGAGAGCTGGTCCTAGATGCCAGAGCTCTGACAATGGCTTCCAAAGTCACTGGTCATGCTGGACATGATGACAAGCATCTCTCAGGAAAAACCAGCCATGGCCATGACCAATGGAGTCAACACAATACACTGGTAGAAGGGAAATTCTTCCACTCATTTCTTGACAGTAAAGAATCTCAATAAGGGTGGAAATTATGTTTCTCTCACCTTGACCAAAAGGGAGAAGGCAAGCCTAAGATTAATTTAAATATATGAACAAACATAACGATTCTTTGTGTTCTGAGGTAGGCTCTCACAATATAGTCCAAGCTGTCCTGGAATTCACTATGTAGCCGAGGCCAGCTGCAAATTGCCAGTGAGCCTCCTTCCTTGGGTTTCTGTGTGCTGGCATCAAAAAGGTAAACCACCATGTCTAGAAACAGTGGTTTTTGTGAAATAGAATCGTGGGCTGATATTCATGTACCAACGGATATTTGAAAATGGAGTCTGGGAAGGAAGAGACATTCTTCTGTTCTACATGGCACAGCCTTTGATTTAAAACCAGCAGGTCCTACAAGGAGTAGATGAGGCATGCAGACACAGCGTGACCACAATGGGTGAGAAAGAACAGAGGGACAACTGCCTTATAAACCCTTCAGAGGGTAAATGAGTGCCTAGAAAAACATAGTGTGTGGGTGGAGTAAAGTAATTGAGAACAGCTGAAAAACCCAGTGAGGCTTATTTTTTTTTCTCTGAACTAAGAATGAGTAAAATGTCTTTTTAAGAACTGGAATATAAAAGTGAAAGCAGAAGATAAAGGAAATCTACTCTATTTAGCTGCTCACACGCATGCACACACAACTGAAATCATAGCCATGTGACCCATTAAGACAGGCTTCTCCTGTATCTTAACTCATCTGTTGTGCTTGTTCAACTCATCCTTGCAAGCTTGGGAGCCATGACAGACAGAAAGGACAGTGGGTCCAGGATGGGACAAAGACAGCCTTCTGTCTATAAAGGCTGTGCTTCCTCCTTCTCTTCCTCCTCCTTTCCTTCTCCCCCCTCCTTCTCTTCCTCCTCCTTTTTCCTCTTCTCCCTTCTCCCCACCTCCCTGCATACTTGTGATATGTGGTATGTGGAGACCAGAGGAGATCACAGGGTGTCTTCTTCTATCCCTTTCTACCTTATACAATTGAAACAGGGTATTTCATGGAACCTGGGCCTAGGCTGGTGGCCAGAAAACTCTAATGATCCTTCTTTCCTTCTGCCTCTGGCCCCATGATGTTGGGTTTAAAGACATGTACCAATGCCCAGCTTTTTATTTGGGTGTGGGAAATCGGAACTCATGTGCCCATGCTTGAGCAGTGAACACTTTTACTGTAGACACATCTCCCAAGCCTACTCTATGCCTTCATGAGGAAAACTCACAGGACAAAGGGATGAGGGGAACTAACTCACCACAGCATGATAGCTGTCAACCATGGCCACCTTGACAGCTAGAACAGTAAGATATTCTCACAGCCACACCCTACCCCAGCTCTTACTCCGAGGGAAAGCCAAAGGATTCAGAAGGGGAGCTTCTTGCTTAATCTATTAATTTAGTATTACCTCTTCATTATTGTTAGACATATACCAGCCACTTTATATGCTAGAGTTTATACCATTATAATCACACACGATGCTCATTGTCCCTGTTGTAAGATGTGAGCCCCAAGGTGAGTAGCAACAGAATGTAATTCAAACCAGGTGCTCGGAACCCAGAATCCACTCTCTTGCTGCCTGCATGTAATGCTGCTTCTGG
The DNA here is from genome assembly GCF_004664715.2 of Peromyscus leucopus. NCBI lineage: Eukaryota > Metazoa > Chordata > Mammalia > Rodentia > Cricetidae > Peromyscus > Peromyscus leucopus. The sequence goes on from NC_051079.1 coordinate 22,886,469, forward strand.
ATGCTCAGTAACAATTGCTTCCACCCATATTCTACGGAGGCAGCAGAGCTGTGGGGCATGCCTCAGGAGTGCTAAGCCACCGACGTCTAGGGACCACACAAGGTCCATGATGATAATTTCCTGTGAAATGACTTATAAAAATGGAGATTGTCACATAAAAGGGACAAAAAGTCCTTGTAGAAAGAACTGAGACCCTAATACATAGCTCCTGGGAAATATGATTTAAATTTTTATGTTAATATACTAGTTCTAGGATCAAGAGTCTGATGGCTGAACAGGCTTTGAAAAAAAGTATCCAGACAAAATGAGCAATTTCGTTTTATAAAATGGCATCAGTTACCTTCATAATGGAGGAAAAAAAACATGTACAAACATAAAAAAAAACCAAGATGAATATTTTCTATTTGAGGAAATATAAATATATATTTGAATTGTACACACACACACACACACACACACACACACACACACACACAAGGAATTATCCTTTATTTTCAAATGTATTAATGAACCTCTCTCCAGGAACACATTCCCTTTTTTGCCCCTACAAAAATTGTTATACAGGTGATCTTAACACCCCTGTGATTATTTCTAAACTCTCACTCAAAAGAATCTGTAAAATGTCTTTGTCAGTCTGAGCCAACTAATTTCAGGGAAATTAAGTCCAACCATTTCATTTCCTGATTTCTAATGTTACTTAGCAAAGTACCATTGGCATGGTCTATATTTGTTCATTCAGTCAATGGACATCTACTATGTCCTGGGCACTGAATAAACAGAGGTCAAGCATTGGATTGGCTCCTGCCTACCACCAGGTTAGGTAAAATGGTGCATGGTTCAACAAATAATTGGGATAATGTTTTGAAATATTGTGAGAAACCTTTTACTTTTTTTGGATTATTGTTATTATTATTTACATTTTATTCCTTTCAACATTTAGCCATGCCCAGAATCAAACTATTGCCCTAAAGAAGAGAGAAAAGAATTCAGCCAGGACAGAGTCAACTTTCTAGCTGTAAATAGTAGAAAAAAAAATCCCTGGACATTCCCATTTCTCTAAGCCCAGCCGCTGGGTACCATGGAGTAGACATTGTCTTTGGTTGCAGCCATTTTTTCATTTACGTTTAAATTCGGAGGCTTTGGGTATATGATCCCTGGACAATTGCCCAGTTTCTGGAAAAGTCTAGTATTGGGACTGAATACGTGCAGTGATTCTCTGTGGCCGAGTTGGGGGAGGAACCCTGACAAGGCATGGGAAAGAGAAGCAGATACAGCAGTGTGACTTACCAGACCTCTGGGTAGGATGATGGGTGGGAGAGGGAGACCTACACACACCTGGATAGAAAGGTACCTGCTATTATCCGAGTCGCCTGCTAGCCATCTGCTTTGTTCCTTGCTTACACCAAGTTCTCCCCTAAGTATTTTATAGACCACCCTTCCTCTGGGGTATTAGGGCATGACTTACAGATGAGGAGAAGGAAAACACACTGGAGGAGAAAAGACTGGAGACATAGAGATAAACTTAGGGGCAGAGGTCCAGGCCCGAAAGGTAACAGCCTTGGTGCAGGAGTGGAAATACTGTTCTTAGTTCTCCGCTAAGGAGGGCAGAGGGAGACTTGGGAACTGTCCCCATACCAATGGCACAAGATGTTCGACAATGGGACCATCAGCTAGTAGGGGGGTTGGGGAAGAAACATGATGAGTTCATGCTATGAAACATTCAATCTCTAAAATAATGGAGGGAAGTGAACTGGGTTATAAGTGAGGAGGATCGGAAGCTAGTGGGACAAAGAAACCCACTGTGCTCCTTAATGAATTGTGGTGCCTCCGCAGGGAGGTCTCTGGGCTTGAAGGAGGGCTCTACCCTTGACCTATTTTTTTTTTTTTTTAATAACCGGGGTGTAGACACGAAACATGTACTCATCCAGTTGGTACATGACACAACTTCTGAAAAGGTATTCATTACAACTGCTGCCAGGTTAATGCCTCCGTAGGGCTAAAGGAATTGTCTGAAACCAGCAGGTTGATGCTTAGCAGGATAAATACGCAGTCCTTCTTTCCAGATTTCAACAGGAATGAGCAGTGCAGTCACAAGATCCGAGGTCAGGCATGAGAGTGGGTACCCCTTAGCAAGTATAGAAGAATACGAGTTGCGTTAAGGTTTGTTAATACCAACAACGAAGCAGCTGCTTAGAGGCAACCCCATACCCTGCCCTGCTTGCTAGCAACATTGCCTCTGCTTTCTGAAGTTCACTTTATTTTAAAATGAAAACAACTGGTCTAAAGAAGCTACCAGTTTTCAAATTAAGGCTTTGGGCCCCTCGTTCCAAATGCACACGGAATCTCTCACCTAGTGCTGTATAACCCAATTATATCATCAGTTCATCCAGAGGTAAAGGGTAGTCGCTGGGTACGAGTGTTGTCTCCTGTACTTCCCAGGAAACTTTCCACTGAGTCGAGCCATGTGACTGTGCTCTGGCAGATAAGAATGAGAGCTGAGGGGACATAAATTCTTAACCACAGCTGTGTCTCCTTCATCAATTTCCTCCCTTGACACCATGAACTTTGAGTCACATTTGAGGGGCTGGCAGAGAAGACAGAGAGAGCCTTGACCTCTGAGTCATGATGTGGCAGAGAGCCCAGCTGATGCACATGACTTCATATGAGCAAGAAAGCCTCCCTTGCAGTTACTGAATCCCTGTGGTTTAGGTGTACGAATGCTGTTGCCATGGACATAGCCCAACCCTAACCACATTTATTCTTGAACATCCCTGGATTATCCCTGAACATCACCTGGCTCGAGTGTGCTGATGACTCAACCATTATAATCCTCTCCAGGAAACTTTTGAGAAACTCAGACTGTGGTTTCAGCACAGGCATTGGGTGAATAAATTCAACTGTCTACATACAAAGTCAATAGAACTGAATTTTTGGTGGTGTGCTAAAGGAACCCACTGTAGGGTCCAGGTAATTTTTATTAAATAATGTTACTAATTCATAGTAAAAGTGTTCACTCGTAAAATTCAGTGCAGTGCATGAATTATACCATTCTGTGTTCTTATGTCAGGTAAGAGTTAAGATCCCCATAATTCCCTGAAATTATAATGGAAGAAATCTTAGTGTTGAGCCATCTAATGCTACCAAATGTCAGACTTTTAAGACAGAAAACTGAGCCAGAGGGGTGGATAAATCTATCCCCAGTCTGTGTGGTCTCCTTGATTCCATGTTCGGTGTTCTCCTTGGTGTATTTTAAAAAATAAAATTAAAACATAAAAACACATTCTCTGATTCTTTCTGCAGATGAGCTGACTCCTTTCTCCAGAGTTTCTTCAATCTTTATGACTTCATGAAAGGGAGAAGGAAAGGTTTCCTGGTGAAGAAAGAGAATGAAGAAAGAGAGGAGCAGATTGTAAGATGAACCTCGTTCCTATAACTGCACACACGTTTCTCCTCCCTGAAGTCCCAACTCACCTCAAAATGCTTTCCCAGTCAGATGTGTACATACCCCGAAAAGGCTTCTTTGTGGAATGGGTACCTTATTGTTTTTCCTTATCCTGGTGTCTAGTAAATATTAATTAATAAATGTTGCCACCTGAATTATATATAAATTATATAAAATTTCAATCTGAGAGCATCATTAAGGTTTTTTTTTCCATATTCTCTAACCCCTCACTGCTCCAGAGCTTAAGAAGAAGGACACGTACAGTCCATTAGAATGACTCAACCTTTGATGTGCTATTTCCCTCCTTCTCCCTTTCTGTTCCAATGTATTTTCTCTTCAGGTGGAAGGGAATCAATCCACAGAAGAGCCAGGTGTCTGCCTTCCTTCTTCAAGCAGGTCCTGGTTAATGGGAGCTCTAAGACCCTCTGTCGCCATTGACTTGATTGCATAAGAAAATAGAGTGGTCCTTACTCTTGTACCATTTGCTGCTCCTCTCTGACTCTTTAAAAACCCGCCCCTGTGCTCCAGAACCCCTGCTGGGTCTGCAAGTCTCTACAGCCACTCATGAGGAAGGTGGTTCCATTCTTCCCTGTGTGCCGTCTGCTCGGATTTTGCTGGAGAAATCCTGTGAGATCTCTGCCTTTGGAAAAGAAAAAAAAAAAAAAACATTAAATTTTACTTCCCTCTAATTTAGAGGTGTGAGAGAAACTCAACCCTCACAAAGACCTCTTAAGAATTTTGAGAATGGTGATTAGGAGGATAGGGGGTTATAAACAGTGAGTGGCAGTGTAGTAAACGCTTGCCTCGTAGGTTCTGCTGGAATACTCAGTGGTGAACCTCCTGGGGAGGTCTGTCCTAATGCTTATGCGCTTAGTGCACAGTTGTTTCTAGAATGACCCCTCTACCATCAGTCAACCATCTCGAAAGAGCAAGAAACAGTTTTCTTCTATACCATCAACATTCTTATGCTGCAATTGTCTCCTACCCCCATGTGCATCTACCCACGTACGTTTTTATTCACATGACTTTTAAATGTAAATGTAACACAAATTAAGTGTAACACGAATCTTAAAAGGTCTTATTAATAAAAAAAAAAATTCAGAGCCAGATACTGGGGTACATTCTGAAAGATCAGAGAGGCAGAACAAGCCACAGCCAACCTCACCTCACCAACTCCTCAGCCAATCCTGTTTCCACGAATCCTTATAATGAAAGTCTCTGTGTCTTCACCCCTGAGGGTCTAAGTTGAACTGCTTAAAAGCCTATAGTTCCCGGTCCTCATGCTTTATATATCTTTCTGCTTCCTGTCATCACTTCCTGGAATTAAAGGCATGTGTCCTTCCCAAGAAAGACATGAGATCTCAAGTGCTTGGATTAAAGATGTATGCCACCACACCTGGCTCTGTTCCCAGGGTGGCCTTGAACTCACAAAGATCCAGACAGATCTCTGCCTCCCAAGTGATAGGATTAAAGGTGTGTGTGCTACCACTGTCTGGCCTCTATGTCTAATCTAGTGGTTGGCTCTGTCCTCTGATCCCCAGACAAGTTTTATTGGGGTGCACAAATAAAATATCACCACATGTAAGAGCAAAATGTGCTAGAATAAATTCAGGTACAGAAAGATAACAGATAAAAATCATTTCCTATATGTCAAGAGCTTTATTCCTGTACAGTTAACCAAATTTCTCATGTTGGTATGTGTATGTGTTTTCTTTGTAATTCCTTTTTTCAATGCATATACAAGTGTAAATATAAACATATGTGGTTCCATTTTCATAAAAACAAAATTTTGAATGCATTACATATGCATATATATTATAAACACGTTTCTATATATTTTTGTGTCTGCATAGGTATGTATATGTGACTGCACATATAAACATGTTTGTTAAGTCTTTCTCCACTTTCCACAGCTATACGGACATAGCCCATCTTTTGGGGAGTTTCATGCTATTCCTTGGCATCTTAAAATGACGTACTTGTCAATTTGCTGATAGTCTTGGGGGATCTTCACAGTAAAGGAAAACACAAGGGCACACGTGCATCTTCTTCCCTCTGGAGTCACTGCTTTTTGTAACGGAATCCTTTGGTTTCGAGGAATCCCCTCGCAGGATACAAGCAATGAGCAAAGAGGAGTGGGGCAGGGGCGGACCCTTCAGTCTGCCCCCCCAGCTGGTCTTCCCTCTCACCATTCCGCCTCAAGCACGCAGAAGCAGCACCAGTGACTTGAGCTGTGCAAGCAAGAACGCTCTTCGTCTTTGATAGATTAAAGAAGGAAGCACCAGCCCTTATGAGGGGAGCACTGGAGGTTGTCTCACCTCGGCACCGTGCTCAGCACGTGCTCAGCCCCGGAAGGCAGAGTTTCGCCCTTCTGCTGGGTAGCCACAACTAGGTTAAGGCTTCCGAAACCCTCATGACCGTAGTGCTGAGTGCACAGTGAACTTTGCAAATAACTCCAACCATGAGAACCTCTGTGGTTGGAATGAGCTCTTGCATTCTCTCCCTTTGCTAACAGACAGACATAATTCTAACCCCCTTTAATCTTTTCAATGCTCACATTTCTTTTGTTTTTCATTTTTCTTTATTAAGGAATTTTCTACTCACTCTACATACCACCCACAGATTCCCCCTCCTCCATCTTCCCACCCTCCAGCCCTCCTCCCAAGCCACCCCACATCCCCACATCCCCCAAATCAAGGTCTCCCATGGGGAGTCAATGCTCACATTTCTTAGTATAATTCTCCTCCATGACTCTCTCTCTCTCTCTCTCTCTCTCTCTCTCTCTCTCTCTCTCTGGTTTTTAAATGCATTATTCTGTGGCACTAATTTTATAGTCTTGCTTGGTATGTGTCCATGGCTGGTTAGAACATAAAAACATTTAAGAAACAAGTAAGCTATAAATTACAAAAATAAATGAGTGTGCTAAAAGAAAAAATAATAAAAATAAAAAAGGACAGAATCCTGTCAGTAAAGCTTCTGGATTGTATGGTGCTTTTATTTAGAATATGATAAATTCTACTGAATTGTCTTTCAAAAATGCCATGACAATTCTCTTTCCCATAGTTTCGATACCTATCATCAAAACATAGGTTTACTTCTCATACCAGTTGTGGGAACACACACCTAAAATCCCTCCATTTAGTGGCTAAAACACAGAGATGGTGAGTTCAAGGACAGCCTAGATGACATAGCAAAAACCGTCTCTGATTTTGTGTGTGTGTGTGTGTGTGTGTGTGTGTGAGAGAGAGAGAGAGAGAGAGAGAGAGAGAGAGAATCTATTTTTAAACATTATATACCACCAAAATCTTCCTATATTTGCCAGTTTAAATATATAGTTGTGTTCATTTGATTTGTAATGGTAGGTGACAATTTTCAGCATTGTAGACGTCAATTCTTTGTACTTTTCCTCTCTAAACTGCTTCTTGTTAGTGTGTATTACCCTCTAACCCTGTGCCCCCTCCACCTCTGCTCTTTCTATCTTATTTTATGAGTACATTTTTAACTAGTATGGATCTTGCCTTTGCCTTTTGTGCATATTACACATACTTTCCCACAGTCCTCATCTGGCTTTTTACTATTTCTCATGTGAGCTGATTTTGCCAAATCGAAGTTTGAACTTCTCATCTTCCATGCTCTCCCGCACAGTGCCTCGGCCTCTTGTTAAACTTAGAAGGTTCTCTCCACTCCAGGATTATAAAAATATGGAGTGCATTTATTTAAAGCACGGGATGACCAAATTCAAACAGGCAACAGTAATGTAATTGATGGCATGCCAAAGCAAACAGCCCAAAGCTCCGCTGAGGAATCTGCCTAGCCCACATTTTCCCCTCTCACTGTATTTTTCCAGCCTGTGCTTATTTGTCCCGCCTCTAGGCAGCCTTGACTTTCCACTAAATCCCCCTCCCGCCTGGTTCACTCCTGGGCAGGGAACTGCTTGATTTTGCTGGTTTTGCCTTAGTTGTCAGAGACTGTCATCACCAACGAGTGGCCTCCATCTACCTGTGCGTCTCTCACCCCAGGGCCTCATGCAGCAATACCGACTATATTTCCATCCTTTCTCTTTTTGGCCCCCGCCCCCCTGTGTCTTCCTGAAGTCATCCAGCAAGAGAGCCAACACTCCCTGTCACATCTGTCCCAGCTTGGCTCAGTCCCAATGGGAAAGTTTGATGTTGCAAGCTTTCAAGCTTTTGAAAGCCTCTTGCGTTTCCCTGACTTAGAAGCAGGCAGGCTTCCTTGACTTTCTTCTAATTCAATCAGGACAAAGAAAAGCAAGCTGAGTTTACTGCTGCCTGTCTCTGGGGGAGCAGCTCCAGGCAAAGGGCTGATGTAAGAGTCATGGTTCATGGACTTTCTCTGCCCTGCCGCTTCCTAGCTTGCCCTGAGGCTGCCTTTTCTCTCTCTATGGGGACACTGTGTCTGGGTGCATTCTGCTATAGTTTTCCTCCTCGGAGGGACTGTCCGTAGGCCAACATCAAGGGTTATCTTGAGAGAACTAAAGCCCTAGACGCGTCTCCATGCCAGGGCCCCCACATCAGTTGTGAGCAGTGACTTAAACAGACTCTAATGGAAAGATGACAGGCTTACTGTGCGGATAAGGCTCCAAGACAAGTCCCCAGCAGCCCCCACAGTACAACTCAGGTGACTGTCCCTTCATCCCTCTAGGCAGACATGGAGGACTATACATCTTCTCTCCTACTCCCCAGAGACCTGTGGAGCGGGCTTGGGCCAGGAAGTTAAGGTCTGTACCAAAGGCTGCAGTTTCCCTGAGCAAGGCTGGGCAGTTGAGGACTGACAGGTATCTCTGAACTCACACCACATGGAAAGGTACCTCTTCTACCCTAGCTGTCCTGGTGGAAAGCTGATTACTGTGGCCCCTTGTTGGTAACTATTAGGGGGCAAGATCCCACCTCATAGTGCCACTGTCATTCCTGGAAGCATTAAAGAATGAAATGTCAGGGTTTCCAGACATTTCCAGACTCTCAGTCTCAGGATTTTTGTTTATGGAATGTGGCTGCCAGTTACATTTTCCTTTTTCCTGTCTGTTCATATTTTCAGGTATTTCCTCTAAAATGTAAGTATTGTATCTAGTAACCAAGCAAAGATGCATTTATTTGGTTGGTTATTTTTATATCTGAGTATTTGTATTTGTGTGCATTGAGGCCAAAAGAGGAGGTCTAGTGTCCACCACTCTCATTTTCCACTTGATTCACTGAACCTAGAGCCACCTGAACTGAACCATCAAGGCCCTCAGGAGATCCCGTCTGCAGTGCTGAGGCATGTGGTCATGCCCGCTGTTTACCTGGGTGCTGGGGTTTGAACTCAGGTCCTCGGGCTTATGCAGCAAGGACTTTTACCTCCTGAACAGTTTCTAGTCATGAGGTTTTATTTAATTAAAAAAAAATCTTATCTTGAGCTTTCAAATATCCCACGGAGTGTTAGGGTTAGGGTTAGGGTAAGGGTTAGGGTTCAGGTGGATAGGGTGATGACATCACAGGTCCCTGGCATTAGGGAGTCTTGGCTAAATGTCAGTTGTTACTGTTATTAGTACTGATATTATTTTTGAGAAGAAGAAAGAGTTTCAGGGTGAAGTTGAGAACAGCATTGAGAAGGAGAGAGAGAGAGAGAGAGAGAGAGAGAGAGAGAGAGAGAAAGAGAGAGTAGCTATAGAGTGGATAGCGTGTCTCATGGAGCCTGATGTCTGTTTAAATTGCCCACATTCAAGTTTAGGAGCAGTGTGAGGTGTGCAAGTACTGAACTGAGGCTCTCTGCCTCAGGATGTTATTATCTTGATGTTTTCTCAATGATAGGTAGGGGCAAGTAATTCAGGAACAAATAGATCAGTTATCAACATTGAACAGTAAAGAAAGGCTAGAAAAAACAGGAGAATCTGAGAAAGGCCAGATGGGGCTTCCTTCCTGGAGGGTCTCAAAGCAAAAAACAAAGCCATTGCAGTCTGCCATGAGGTCACTGTCCCCACAGTTCCTGGAGGGTGTGCTGATCACCCAGATAGGCTTTTCTGAGAGATCTCTGACTGTACATATTCCGTGCCCTTTCTTCAACAAATAAGGTCAAGAGTTCCAGTGCAAACGCATGCATTAAGACACACAACAGCCCTATCTCTTAAGTGCTGGGAAGCCTGCGCTGAAGCTGGGTTCTCTCTGCTTGACATGCATCATGACTCTCTCATACCCCAAATATTTCAGACTCTCCCTTCACTGAAATGAGTAGAGAAACAGCGGTTCGGGAGCACTCACATTGAAAGTGCACGTCAACCAGAGGGTTCCCCTGCCTCCACGGCTTTCTGCCTCCAGCTTACACACGGGGCTTCTGCTGTTTGGAGTGCCAGAAGCCCCGTGAGGGATCCAAGCATTCAAGCTGAAGGAGGCCGCTCTGAGATCTGAGGGGCATGTGTGGCACAAGGCCTTCCCTGTGGGAAATCCTGACATGGTTAGTCAGGATGTATGCACGGGTGGGGAGGGTGGGCATGTGAGAGGTCACAGGGCCACTCGTGACAGGACCAGTCATAAAGAAGAACCCAAAGACGACATCTTGCCTTTTCATCTGAATTCTATCAATTTGATATGTCTTGTTTAAGAAAAATATGGTGCTCCAGAATTTTTAGACAATCTAGTCAGTCATTGTTTATCTCTACACATAATTTCCTTTTTTAAAATGCAAGATTTAAGATTACAGGGTTAGCCGGAAGCAACACAATTATCCAAGCAAATGGTCATTGATTGCCCAGCTAATCAAATAAACTTAAACCTTGGAAGAAAAATAGATGGTCTGTGATCTAATCACTCCTCGACTTCATAAAGTACCAGGAAAACCTGGATTATTTCAGAGAGAAAAGTTGCAAGTATATAGTCACCAGTCATGCCTTTAACATAAGTACTTAAGAGCCATGCCAGTAAATTGAACCTAACCTTGAGGGCCCCTCAGATAAGAACAAGCCCACTACACCTCACCAGGCTCAAAGCAGTGGTTTGAAGTCTATACTTAATAACGGTTGAGCTCTCATGTATAGCGATCTCTCTCTCTCTCTCTCTCTCTCTCTCTCTCTCTCTCTCTCCCTCCTTCCCTCCCTTCCTCCATAGCTCTGTGCATGTATCTGTGTGTGATTGTGTACCTGTATTTGTGCTTGCACATGTGTGACTGCTGGTGTATAAGCACACGTGTGTGCATGTCTGTGGAGGTCAGAAGGTGATGTCTGTGTCTTCCTCAGGGGCTCTCAACCTTCTTTTTTGAGACAAGGTCTCTGTTGAATCTGGAGTTCACTAATTCAGCTAGACTAGCTGGCCAGCAAGCCCTAGGCATCCTCCTTTCTCTGCTTACCCAGCACAGGAAACACAGGACTGTGGGTGTGTACCGAGGTGCCTAGTCCTTTAAGACTGGGGATCTGAGTTCAGGCCCTCACTCTCATACAGGAAGAGCTCTACAGACTCAGCCGTCTTCCCAGCCTCCACGGTGGTTTCTGTAAAATTATTCCATAGAAGGCGCACAAAGAAGATGCTGTCACCAACAGGGGCGGGACTACTGTTCCCTCCCAGTGTGATTTATGAGACAACAAACCACACCATTTTAAGACTTACCATAATTTCCTAGATGGTTCTAATGTTTACAAGGCTAAAACAAGGATGATACAGACAGAATGCAAGGCTGTGTGTGTGTGTGTGTGTGTGTGGTGTGTGTGTTGTGTTTTTTTTTTTTTTTTTTTTTTGTGTGTGTGTGTGTGTGTGTGTGTGTGTGTGTGTGTGTGTTAGCATGCCCAGAGCAGGGGGAGATGGCCACTCCTGGTGTTGCAGAAGGGAGCCTCATCTTACATTAGTTCATCCCTCCTTAGCATCATGTTAGCACCAGGCAGTATGGGTGCAAAATATTCCCTGTTAGAAAAACTCCACAGACAGGGAGGAGCTCATACTTGGAGTTAGGCCCTAAATTTCACACTAGAATACACTTATAATTTTCTAGAGAAGCCATTTCTAGATTTTTCAAAAAAAGAAAAATAAAGGCTAGCATTTGTGGAATATTTGAGAATGCATTGGGTATGGTGTCTGCATTTCCCTTCTACTCCCTTTGGAAGCCCCATGTTGGGTGTTTTATCATCATCTCCATCTTAAGGAGATGAGGAGCCAGCCCAGGGAGGCTGAAGAGCCCTGCCAAGCCAGGTAACTAACTAGCAAACCACAGTGTGGAGGCTAGAGTGCAGGCCAGTCGGGCAGCAAAACTCTGGTTCCACCAAAGCTCTTCTGAGGCAATTTACCAAGAATTTTCTGACATGTCATCTCAGGTAAGCTTCAAAGGATACTTGCACATCAAATATTATCTTCATCTTATGAAAAGCTAACAAGGTTAAAACATGTGCTTGGGTTATCGTTAATGCCAATTGTGGAATCCATTAAGAATGGTCCGGCATGGTGTTTCCCACACAGCATGCTTTAATTATTCATCATCTAAGAGATGTTAATGTGCAGTTTTAACAGAAAAATTTATCAACTCCTTTCTGCATAGGATTGCCAAGTTTAACAAATGAAAATACAGAATGCCTGGTTAAATTTAAATTTCAGATAAACAACAATTGGTTTATATGAGGCAAACTTACTCTAAAAAAGTATTCACTATTTATTTGAAATTCAAATTTAACCAGACATCCTGCATTTTATCTGGCAACAGTGTTTCTGGAAGATATATTTAGTATGCAACAAGCGAGGACATTTTAAGTTAATTGGAAAGGAATATAAAACGATTCCACTATCATCAACAGTACATATATGGATATGACATTTGCAGAATTCCTATGCAAATGTGTGCTACAGCTTCTGCTCTCCAAGGGTCACTCAGTGTAAAAACAGTGAGAGGCGATACATAAGCTTTTAGTTTTTTAATTAAAAAATTATATGTATGGCTGTTTTATCTGCGTGTATGTCTGTGGTCCACCTGTGTGTCTGGTTCTCCAAGGATGGCTGGAAGAGGGTGTAGGATGCCCTGGGTCTGGAGTTACAGGTGATTGTGAGCCATCTCATGGTGCTGGGAAATGAACCAGGGTCCTCTCTCCAATCCTTCTTTCAGTTTTCACTGCTAGAAATTAATAATAGAAATTCTCATTTGCAAGGCTGGGACTATAGCTCAGTGGTAGAGCACTTGCCTTTCATGCATGAGGCTCTAGGTTTAACTCCCTCAAAAAAAAGGGGGGGCAAAGAAAAGAGAAATTATCACAGTGAGGGAGATACAGGGCAGAAATGAATGCCTTACCTTTCTGGGGACTTTAAGAAAGCAGTGTGTGTGTGTGTGTGTGTGTGTGTGTTGTGATTCTGTAGTTTTGTGGCATGTTAATATTGTGTAAGTCATCATCTATGCACTGTTTCATTTAGAATTTATCAAAAATTATGTTTATGAACTGTGTTATTTAAAGGCTCACAAAGAATTGCGTTATACAAAATAAATGCACTGGGATCATTTTGGTGCAGGGTAGAGTGGTATGAGGTGCAGTGGGTACCCAGGGGCAGAATGGAGTGATATCAGGCCTTTGCCAGTGCAGAAAAGTTTCTGCTCAGGACACTGCAAGATTTGTTTGCTTCACATTGGGACATAATTTTATTCTCATTTTTTAATATTCTTTTATTCTTGGAACGAAATACCATTTTATAATGTGAATCACATATGCTCAGTGGGGAAAAAAAACGATGCATGTACCCTAATACAAAATTTACTCATACTGTAAAATTCCACCCACGAGAGAGAACTACATGAAAGTGAATTTCCTTTATTTCATGTGTCTCTCCCCAATACCCCGTCTTTCAGATATTGTTTTACTCTGTAGATTAGGCTGGCCCCAAATGGCTTCAAATTCACAGTAATTTTCCTGCTTCAGTCTCCCAGGTGCCTGCATGACAAGACTTTTTTCTAGATTCTCAGCATACACACATGACCATACACACTCTGAGCACATGCTTGGCATGTGCATGTTTATAGTGTTCACAGACCAAAAGCTTTCTGAAGCCATTCACCTGGAAACAATTAACCAAATAGAATTAGAATGCACTTTTACCAGGATGTGATGGATTCAATCCATTTTGCCTAAGAAACTTGACTTTTGAATGCACCCTCCAGAGCCCCCCCCCATGTACAGATAAACGTGAGTACTTTCCATAGCAGCTACATAGCAAAGCTTTGCATTCCAAAGATGCTGAAAGTGTGTCTGCATATTGTTTAAAGTCTTCAGTCTATGCCCCTGAGTATCTCCAGTTGCAATAGAGCTTTGTTCTCGAGAAGGAAGTTGAAGGTCTGATATTTAGAGAATAACAAGACTGAACTGGCTAGATAACGTGGGTGACCTGTTTCTGGTTTCAAACTCATCTGGGATTTGAGGCAAAGTATACAGACAGAGATCAACAGATGTTCCATCTAGAGGGCCTGAGATGGCTCAGAAGTTAAGAACACTGGCTACACTTGTAGAGGACTCCGGATCCATTTTTAGCACCCAAATAGTATCTCACAACTAGCTATGACTCCAGTTCCAGGGGATGTGTGGTGGTTTGAAAGAAAATGGCCCCCAAAGGGAGTGGCACTATTAGGAGGTGTGGCCTTGTTGGAGGAAAGTGTGGAGGAAGGCTTTGAGATCTCTTTTGCTCAAGCTTCCCTCAATGTGACAGTTCCAACTTCCTGTTGCCCTCAAGATGTAGGACTCTCAGCTCATCCAGTACCATGTCAGCCTGCATGCCACCATGCTCCCTGCCATGATGATAATGGACCAAACCTCTGAAACTGTAAGCAACCCATCCCAATTAAATGTTTTATTTTGTAAGAGTTGCTGGGGCCGTGGTGTCTATCCGCAACAATGAAAACCTTAACTAAGACAGGATCCAATCTGTTCTTCTGGCCTCCGAGGACACCATGAAGTAGACATACATGCAGGCAAAACATCATCCATATACAACTGAAGTGTTCCATTCACAGCAGCAGAGCTGAAAGATGCAAGCTCTGTAGCTGGCTGGCCCAGGGGTTCCTGCAGCTTCTCTTTGCATGGACTCAATGCCTTGTGTATTGAATATACACATACCATTCCTGGCTTCTTAACAGTCTGTCTGAAGTCCCCTTTGCCGTACTTCTCAGCCCTCATTGTAACTACTACAATCAACTCTAAACTGTTAAGTAGCTCTGGGTCGGGTCCCCAAAAGTCTCCTTTTCCAATACTCTTCCAGGATGCGAATTTGAGAGTTATGATTTTCAGACTCGGCTCCTAGGGTTTTTCAGTTGTTTGCTTGCTTTGCTTTTAAAGAGAAAGGAAGTTCTCCCCGTCCTGTATTTCAGTGGCTCCAAAACTTGTGAGCATGTGATGTTGTCTCGAGGTACGGAGCCCTGTTGTGTGGTTGCCCTCCTTATCGTTAAGTGCAGATTCAAGCTAGAAATGAAGAATAAGAGAAATGCATGCCCTTCTCATGGACATCTTGCTTTGTCCTTAAACTGTCTTCTTTCATGAGGAAAGTTTTTTTTTCTCATTACTTCACAACTTCCAACAATAATTAAGGATATCTGTGAGAAAGCAATAAACCGAGGTACAAGCCTTTTGCTTTCTGCTAAATCAAGAAATAAAATCGCTCATGTGCAAAATACATTTGGTGGTTTTTAAAACAATAACTTTTAATGAATAAAATTAAAGGAGAATAGCATTTTTTTGAGTGAGTAGTCTTGTGTTACAACCACCACTAGTTATACAACTGTGTAACAAACTTTGAAATATCGAGCCTTAGCAGCTGGGAATCACCATGCTGTAGGCGCATGGACGCCCCGTGGGTGGGTGAAGTGCGAAGAATTTCCCTCCATAAACTTTCATCCATGGGAGAAAACAAGCCATATTCCAATCCTATCTGGGTAAAAGAAGCCTGTTTCCTTGGGACTGAGGTGAAGCTGGAGGCTCCAGTTCTGGCTTGGGAAGAAGCAGGGAGTCTTATGCACAGAGTGAAGTGTCCTTCACTGCAAGATGGAGGGATAACAAGAGCCTTCGGAAAATCCCATGGAAAGCACGAGAAAGGGCCTCTAGGGCAGATCCTGTCTAGAAGCTATTAATAGTTCAAAGTTTTCTCCTTGGCATCCAGCTGCCTCTTCTTTTTTCTGTACTTCAATAATCCTTTGTTAAACATGCTTCAGGCTTTAAGCTGGTGCACGGAGGGTGTATGGATGCCCATGACGAGAGTTCATTGTCCATACTTAGGGAGTGAAGGCATTATTAGATACAGAAGATGAAAGTGGAAAATACAAAAGAAGTATCAGACCAAAGCAAGAAATCTGGCTGAAGGGCTCAAAGAGGCCAGGCCATTTAAAGAGACATAAAAGCATTCCTGAGGAGGTCTCCAAACTTTCCTCAGCATGACGGATGGAGAAGAACCTGGTAGATAGAGCCTGTTCTTCACATAGCACACAGTAAGACTGCAGATTCCTCCTTCCTTCGTTCCTTCCTTCCTTCCTTCCTTCCTTCCTTCCTTCCTTCCTTCCTTCCTTCCTTCCTCCCCCTCCTCCTTCCTCCCTTCCTTCCTTCCTTCGTATCATCGTTATTTGAATCAGCAGGAAAAGTCAGCAAGGAAACTGGAGGCGTTAGTGACATTTGAGTCGAACTAGTTCACTGGGGCATGTCAAACATCTCACGGCGTGGGCACTCACACAGTCGCCCGTGGTTTCTTTTCGTACAATCCTGCAGTGTGGAGATCCACAGCAAGGTTTCAAGGCGGGCTTCTGCGGCCTGCAGAGAACCACTCTCTCACTGCGTCACCACACAGCTTTCTTTCTGTCTATGTCCTGGTGCCACGTCCTCTTCTTAGGAAGCCATATTGATTTAGTGGTTAAAATCACCTCTTTAAGGACTCCCTCCAAGTTTAGCTACATTAAGGTGCCAGAATCCAGGAATAATCCACCACAAAGACAGGGTTCGGGCAAGCCAAACATTTATTTAGAAAAACTGACATCGGGGAGGCGGTAGGGTTGGAACTCCAGACCACGTCCCTGAGGCAGGGGCAGCAACTAGTTTTTAAAGGGGACACCAGAGAGACAGAGATAGATCCCTAGTCCTATCTAATCATAACATAACATGGGGAGAAGCAGTCGGGGACCTTCCATGGTGACACACTTTCAGCCTATCAGGGAGTCCTGTGGTTTGGTTTGAAACAGCTCTGGCCCAACCAATCTGAAGGGGGTGGAACCCTTATGATTTATGCCTGCGAGAGGGGTTTTGGGGTGCTGCAGCCTAGCTTCAGGAAATGGTGGGTAACAACAGTTCAGGGCAGAATAGCAGACTGGGACAAAGTGGAGTTTCTGCTGCTAACTAGGATCTAACATTCCTGCATCTTCTAGTAGGTCATCAAATCACTGATTTCCAAGGTTCGGGTCCTGTATTGGGCCCGCAGGACTAGGAGCTTAACTGCATTGATCCTCCTTTGAATGAAGCAGGAGGTAGAGTTCAACTGGCAGGATGCATGTAGCATGATTAATAGAATTGCAGCTAAAGGTCCCGCCATTTGTATTCTCAATTGGCATTTTAGGTAGCCATTTTGCACCCCCGTGTCAGGGAGTTTCCTTTTGACTTAGCCTTTTTCAACTTGTTATGGGGGCAGGATTGATGTACTCTCTTCTGTAGCTGCTTCCAACTGAACTGGGGTGTCAATTGTCAGGGCCCCGGAAAGCTGGAAGGCTAGTCCAGGCATTTATCAGAAGCATCTGATTATCTGATCCAGGTGGAGGGACAGAGAGTAGTCACATGGGCTGGACTGGTTCACATCGGCTTTCGGTGAGTCCGAAGCTCAGCAGCTTATGGTTTGCAGGTGCTCCCTGGATAGTGGTGTGTCCATCGGCCAAGTGGAAATCTGCAGAGATACAGACTATGGACAGAGGTTAAAGTTCAGGGACTTAAAGAAAAACATTACATTTGAAACGTTTTTGTTTGACCTGACAGGTGGATCCATGCCTTATGACTTTGATTCCTTGAAGCTTACGTGAATTTTAGTTTATCATAGGAGATAAAAGTTTTAGCTATAATTAGCATTACCATTGTATTGAAATCCATATTGTAGAAAAAGCAGTTAACAGGTGTCTGTAAAACAGCTGAGACAGATTTACACCTGGAGTCACAGCAGAGGCTATGGCTTTGGGTTAAAAAGTGTGAAGATTTTTTAGAACATCAGACCTGAGACCCTGTATGGACTTGAATCATTTACCAGAGACATAAGTAGTTATTAGAGAACAGTCATTGTAAAGCACATTCTTTTAGAAAGTAACACCTGAAACCTGTTTATCTTTAACATGAAACCTGTGAACAAGGCAAGCCTGCCTGTCCCTTATAAAACAAGAAACCTAGTAGCTTTAACTGACTAACGAACTGACTGATGAGCTAACAAGGTGGCTGGAGCCTTGAGGGAAAGAGCTTTAAAATGACAAAGCTATTCCTAGCCTAGTCATCAAACATCATCAGAGATCTGAAAGGACCAACCAAGATGACAGAGACCGACTGGCTGCCCAGACAGCTACCCCAGGTTCCTCTGTGGTCGTTGGGCAGAGACCCGGGGGCAGCATCAGTCTTTGGCTTCCAGGCCCAGAAGACGCAACAGACTTTCCTGTGGAGCAGAAACAAGGGGACTAGCCTACCTTGTCTAGGCAAAGCAGGGGGATCAGTTTCCCCAGTGTCCTGCTTGTCTACAGTCTGGACAGGGTCTTGGCAGCAGGTGAGGTGAAGGACAGTTTATGGTTGTTGTTGTTGTTTTGTTTTGTTTTGTTTTAACCCAGTGGCCAGCCTTGCCATATCTAAAGGAAGCTCCAGGTGGAGGTTCTTCTGTGCCCATTATCTTTGGAGAAGATAGAGGTGCTTCCAGGAGCCAGCGTGTCTCTATCATGAAAAGCTTTTTCTTTTTTTAACTAAGCATTTTTAAATGCCGTATTCTCAGATCTCTGAATCATACAAGGACCATTATTCTAAGTGTAGTTCTGAACACCTCAAGGCTTAACTTTGAAAACCTATATAAGAAGCCAATCTGAACATATCAAAGCATTTGATCTTTTATGAGGTGACAGACTATTAGTGTCAAGATAAGATTTTCAACTCATACATGTAGTCCATAAGGAGACTTGGAACTTTCCTGATCCTTACACAGTGTACCATTTTAGAACACAACAGTTCCCTGTACAACTCAGTTTACCAAAACAGTAACAGCCTAACAATGCTAGCAAAAACAACGGGGTTAACATAAACCTTTAAGCCAATGGTTATCAACTTTTTTGTGGTGTATTGTTGTGAATCATGATTCAAGCATCCCACATGCAGGCAACCTTAGGCTATTCCTGCAAAAAGGTCATTTGACCCTGAAAAGTCATGGCCCATAGGTTAAAAAATTTCTCCATGTTCTCTCCCCAGACTGTTTAAGGTCACCATCTCACTGCATCGTAAGATAGGACAATCCCAGTTTCTGTTGCTTAACAGTTGGGGCCCTAATTTTAGTTGGCCAGTTACGGATTGGGTGTTTGGGATTCCAATGCAGTCTTGAGCCTTTCTCAGGGTGGGCCTTTAAGCCTGAAAAAACATGTTTTGAGTTGACATATTTCAGTTAACAAAAACAGTCAAAAGCAGAATTAAAAGGGGTTTTAAAAAAAGCAAAAAACAAATAAAACAAGATTAGAACATTTAAATATTTGCCCAGAACTATTGACACTGATGGATTAGGTCTTTGTTTTTAAGATTGCCTATATAACCCTTGGATTATTAACCCTCTGTTAAAAATTTGAGTTAACCTTTTTGTTGCAAGTATTATAGATTTTTTTAACCATAGCCAGTTAACTTACACTTTCTCTTGTTCTTCCTGACTGCCAATTTTTGACCCTGAACAAGGACACAGAGACTTTAAAAGCAAGTCTGGGTCTAAAAAATGGTGAGCCAAAACCCAATTCCAGAGCCAGCTCTTCAATAAAATAGAACAGCATCAAACAATTTTAGTATTATCCATATTCAATTGACATTTGAATCCCTATTACATTAGATCCAGTGACCAGAGTGCCCGGAGATGAATTCTGAGCCTAGGTAGCTGGCTGCAACAGGAACAGCTGAGCTGCAGCCTAGAATCTAGGAATAATCCACCACAAAGACAGGGTTTGACCAAGCCAAAAATTTATTTAGTATCAGGGAGACAGTAGGGTTCAGGCTCCACACCATGTCCCTGAAGCAGGGGCGGTAGCCAGTTTTAAAGGGGAACACCACAGAGACATCTCCCAAGTCCCATCCAATCATAATGTAATACAGGGAGAAGCAGTTGAGGACTTTCCATGGTGACACACTTTTAGCCTATCAGGGAGTTCTGTGGCTTGGTGTTTTGGACCCAGCTCTGGGCCAACCAATCTGAAAAGGGTGGAATGCTTGTGGTTTACACCTGTCGGTGTGAGGGATTTGGAGGACTGCAGCCTAGCCTCAGGAAATTGTGGGTAGCAGCTCAGGGCAGAAGAGCAGACTGGGACAAATGGAGTTCCTGTTACTAACTAGGATCTAATAGCTACAGTTTGAGGGACTAGAGCATCAGACTTCAACACAGACACCTTGAAAGGATCCATTGTAATCTGTGTATGTATCAGGGACTAATACAGATGTCAAAATGCAATTACAACCTTGACCCTAAAGTCCAGAAAATTTCAAGTTGAAGCAGGTCATGTGGATGCCAGGATAACACCTTGCCTGCTTCTGATCCTCTCCTGGTCTGCTCTTTGCCACAGTATAGCACTGTTTTGAATTGATCGCCTGTCTAGAACCCGTAGGCTCTCTCTCAATGCTAACCTTGAAGATTTAAAAGGATGGATCTCCATTAGGGGTCAGTGGAGTGGTATGGAACAAAGGATTACAGGGATGAATGTCAGAGAGGGAGGAAGCCTCTGCCCTCTAACTCAGCACCCAGGCGCATGCCTAAGTAATGATGAGCCCTGCCTCAGGCAAATTTGCTTTCTACACTTGACTTCCCCTCTGCCTCTGGGACGCCCAATACTTCATTCAAATGCACTCAAGGCAAAGCACTCAAAGGCTCACAGAGTCTTGCTGTGGCGGGTTTCCAGCACTTCATTCTCCTCGTTAATGGTGACAAAGAACATTGCACAAAGCAGCCAGGATGTTGACACGCTCCTTGCTTCACGGTTTACTTCAAAGCCTCCTCCGAGTTTCGTGAATTTTGCTCTCTGAAACAAAGGATAGTGCCGACATAAAGGGGCAAGTATGCCAATGAAGCGATTCTTTTAAAAATTATTTTTAATTTTTTATTAACTCTTTGAGAATTTCGTATAATGTGTTCTGATCATCTTCACTCCCTCCCTCAACTCCCCCCGCCCCATGATCCACCCCACTCAGCTTTGTCTCTTCTTTTTATTTTCACCCATCAAGTCCAGTCTGTGCTGCCCGTGTATTTATGGCTGAGTGGCCTACCATTGGAATGTGGTCAACTTACCAGGGTCAATGATTTTTAAAAATTGACTCTTCCTCTCCCAGCAGCTATCAATTGCCAATAGCTCCTCAGCTTAGGGTGGGACTTCTTGTCTACCTCCTGTTTCCATGCTGAGATTTGGTTTGACTTGAGGAACGTGTGCATATGACTCATGCATACAGTCACATGACTGCAAGTCTTATGTCTTGTTTCCTTATATCCATCCACTGCCTCTGATTCTTACAGTCTTTTCTGCCCCCTTGTCTTCAATGACCACCGAGCCTTAGGAGGATGGGATGTGTTTATAGATGACCTATTTTTTTTTTAGGTTTTTCGAGATTTTTAAGGCTGAGCACTCCATTGTTTCTTATTCTCTGCATCTTGGCCAGTTGTGGGTCTCTGTGTTAATCACTACCTACTATAAATATCTAGTGAGCATCTTCCTATGAGGACTGCTACTCACGATCTACAGTGAGGCTACTGGATAACGGACCTAAGAAGTCAGTACAGTTTATTGTTTTTATTATAATTTCCTATTATTTTTATTTTTTTCATACAATACATTTTGATCATATTCCTTCTCCTCCCAGAGCCTCTGCTCCCCACTACCCACCCAACTTCATATTATTCCTTTCTCTTAAAGCAAAACTAAAACCAAACAACAACAAAACCCTGTTTTGTGGATTGGATCCCTGATCTGCCTAGGGTTTATGAGGAAATGAAGAAAAGAAAGATACTCATAGAGTGAAGCTTGGACCAAGTGGGGCTCTCTGTGCTACTGACACAACCCGAAACCTCGGTGTGTTTATTAGGTACAGCACAGGGGAAGGGGTTACCTAGATAGGAGGTGTCTGTAAGCAGTAATCTCAGGCTTTAAACATCTGTGACAAGGACACTGTAGTTGCTAGTCCTGATCACTGATCAATTGTCCATAAACACTCAGACTCAGACTCCCAAGGAAAGTTTTGCCTATCCTTTGAGTCTGCACCATATGGGTAGCAGCTTTGCCAATTTCCCATGGAGTCCTTGACAGGACTATGCCCACGTCAAAATACACATTCACTCAGGAATTCAGTCACTCAGTGATTCATATACTCCCTACAAAAATCAACCCGTAAAAACAAAACATGGAGTCAATTTTTTTTGTTAGTAATGACTCCTGAGTGTGAGGACTGACCTACAGTGTAGTGTCATTACTCAGTCCTCATCAGAGAAATAACTTCTTTTAGTAGATAGTAATTAACATAGAAACCTATAACTAGAAAATGTTCAAAGACTGAGAGACCTCGGAGGTCTTGGCTCTAAAGGAGATGTCTTCATCAAATCCCTCTTCTCAAGGGATCTATGCAGAAGAGGAAAAAAAATCTAAGAATCAAAAATGATGAATGTCTCCAAGAAAACAGTATCTTCCAGAAACTGATAAACTAGTCTGCCTCTATCTTGAACTTGGAAGCCATCTTACCATAAACTCAAAGTAGATTCATTCCTGTTTTTGATCAAATCTCTGTTTCTCAAGGATTGGGCCATGACCCACCTATAACCTTAACTAGAAATTATTCTGTACTGCCTGTTCCAGGAAATGGCATCTCTGTCTGTTTCAAAAGGTTATTATGACCACCTTGTTATGACCATGTTGTTATGACTGCCTTGTTGTTTCCACCTTGTAGTATAACCAGCTTGTTATGCTTTGTTCTGATTCTGTAATCCTGCCTACTTGCCTGCCAACTCCCCCTCTTTGGAAATTCACTACTCTTAATCTATATAAAAAAAATCTTCCCCATGTCTAATGCTGATCTCTTGAAACCTGCCTTTTTGGAGGGACAGCCTGTGTACATAATTTTTTAAAAATAATGCTTCAATTAATTACGTGCTTTAATTAATTTGGCCATGATGATTTGGGTTGATGGTATTTCTCCTTGAATCTATGGGATTAACATTTGGAGGCCCCAGTGAGATCAAGACTCCAGTGCATATTCAGAAACTGGACCTGCTCCTCTAGCCCTCCAGGACTGAAGAGCTGCTTCTTAGGGCACACTTTGGAGACATTCCAAGGCCCTGGGGCATGCTTTCATTTCCAGAGACCACATCAAGAGAAAGCAACAAGCATCTGTTTATAGAGGCCTCCTCTGGTAAGTCATAGATACTCTCTGTGACATCTGGTTCTGTAGAATCCTGATCTAGGGGTATGAGGGTGGGTGTCTAACTAGATCCAATATTTCTCTACCCAGAGCAACCATCAAGAAGTCAAATGGCCTATTTTGTTAGTTGAGAGTTCAGCCAGAGACACCAGTTCTTTTTCTGACACACCTTAGGACCCTGGGGACACCCTGGTGAGACTGAGAGCTGAGATAGAAATCCTAGAGGCCTGGCACCTGAGCACCCACTGGCAGGGTTTCAATACCTAGGATGCACAACAGAACCTAGGAACTCCAAGGACAACGCACAATAGTAGTGCCAAGAGACTGGATAGGCCCACCACAGGCTGCCAGACATCACGGGGAGCCAAGACAGCAACCAGATAGGCCCAGCCTAACTAAACCAAGGAAAATCTGACACTTAGGAAGGCTCTGGTGGTTCCTGGTGCCTGGGCTGTGCAGGGAGGCAGTTGAGGAAAAGCCTCCTATTTTGTTAAAGCAGCAGCAACAACAACAAAAACTTCTTTGATCTAACCGGTGAATCTCTGAACGACCCCAACTGCTGTTGTTATTATTCCTACTGTTATTTTTACCCTGTGTCTTGTCTTGTGTTTTGCCTGTCTCTGTGTGTTCAGACTCAGGGAGACTGAAACAGAAGAATGACATGAGTGATAAGAACAGTAAGCTGGACAGTCCTCCAGCCTGTGGTCTGTGTATTGGTTTCATGTTTGTGGTCTCTACCTCTTGTATGTGCTTCTGTACCCCACTAATCCTCTCCAGTTACAGGCAGACTTAGGCGCCGGACCAAGCTCCAGTTTCCCTCACTCCCATGCTTCTGGCTTGGGGCGATCAGATCCCACCTCCCGAGGATGCCACCCTGGGCTGCTTTGTGCGTGGACTGCTATGCTACTTTGCTAGCCAGGGCTCCAAATCTCTTTCTAGTTGCCGGATTCAGTTTAACAGGGACTCAGATGTCTTCTGAGTGGCGATAATGTTGAAATATTGTTTTATGCTGTTCTGTATTGAAAAGCTGGCTCTGGAGTTGGGACATTTCTGTCCTATGTCAAGCAAGTTACCAGACTTTGTAGAGAAAAGGAGCATAGCAGAGTGGGAAAAAAGAAATTAGACTATTGGTTTCATTTAACCACCCAAACTTCTAAGATATACCCTTATCTCAAGGTGTATAACACTATTATATAACTTTCCTTATCTCATGATTTTTAAGCTTGTTGGATATGGTTAAAAAAATCTATAAAATTTGTAATAAAAGTTGAATTAAAACTTATATCACAGGGTTAATAATTAGACATTTATACATAGGTAGTCTTACCATTCAGGCTGTAAAACTCAGCACATAGACAGTAGCACCAGCCAAAACAAAAACAAAACAAAAACCTAATCCATCAAAGTCCATAGTTTTGGGAAAGTCTCCAAATATATATACTAACCTTGCTTTTTAACTTCTAGAGTTCTACTTCTGACTAACTGTTCTTTTTCACTAAAATATCAACCATGAAACATGGTTTTTCTGCTTAAAGGCTCATCTTGAGAAAGGCTCAGGAGTACACTGGAGTCCCAGACACCCAGTATAAGTGCTGGCTGGCTGACTAAAGTCAGGGCCACAACTATAAATACCAAACAGTAAGCATCAGAAACTGGGATATTCCTATCTTTTGATGCAGCAAGACAATGACTTAAGCAGCCTGACAAAGAGCTGTAAAATATCCCTCCTTACCTCTATTCAGGCTAACTTATGTCTAGCCTCTTTGTCTTTAATAACTTGGTTAAGCTTTAGCTATTTTGATAAACTGAATCATACAAGAAACTGTGATATTCTATAATGGTGCGCTATGAAAGAACCAGGAAAATAAAGTTGCCAGTCTTCCTACGGACTGTATTTATGATTTATACTAAAACACCTTCAGTTCAAGAACAGCAATTTTAAAGGTTAAGCTTAGCAAGAATAAAACTGTAATATTCTAATCTTATAAAAAATGACTAACTTGTAAACTGTTAGAGATAAATAAGACATGCAAATTAATAGTCACCTTACAAATGAACATATTCTTTACAAATATTAATCATTTACAGGGACAAGCTTTATTTAGCCTCCTGTATGTGCTTACAAGGTTAAACCTAAAGCAAATAGTAAAAACAAGTAAAGCTGATTTAAAATCGGGTAGGCCTAGTAGATGGCCCTCAAAACTTTTCAGAGATCTGCTGAACATGGCATTTAAAATGTTTAATTAAAAAAAAAAAAGCTTCCTATGATAGACAGAATCACCAGATCCTACTGGCAACCTTCAGGTCTCCAAAGAAGATACTGGGTTATTGACAAAGCCATCCAGATTGTAGTAAAGCTAACCAATGGGTAAAACTGCCCCAAGCCTTGCCTGCTGCCAGGGTCCTGCACAACTGGGGACACTGCTGGGTTGACTGTGTACTCTGCCTTGTCAAAGTGAAGTCAGTTTCCCCAAGTTCCTCCTCCACCAGAAAATATCTCAGACCTTCTGGGTCTGTCAGCCTAAGGCTGATGCTGTCCTGTGCAGTTAGTTCGAGGTTTAATGCTGTCTTATGCGACAGCTGAAGACCTATGATCACTGACCCCTACTAAGCAATCGAGACCACAGGGGCCTGAGGTAACTGCCTAGGTAGTGGTAAGTCTCTGTCATTTTAGTTGATACAACGGCCATTTGAATTCTATTCCTGCTATAATTTATCCTTCTCAGATCTCTGATGGTGTTAACCAGCTAACTGTAGCTTTATCAGTTTACCAGCATCTGGTTAATGCATTCTATATGTAAAAAACAGGCCTTATTTTTCTAGAGCTATTAGGTCACCTGATTTAAAAAAAAAAAAAAAAAGGCAAACTCACAGTCAGTTTTTCCTTACTAACAGCTTCATATTAAAGGATAAACAGGTTTCAGATGTAACTCTTGCTATTTTAAAGAACTTGCTTTTCAATGACTGCCCTCAATAAGCAACCATTTCTATATGTCTAATGGTAAATAACTGGGTAAAAAGTTTAAAGTTTATATAAATTATAAAGATCTAAAAATAATTTAAATTATAAACATCCGAGGGTATAAAAAGTCTAAATAAGTAATAAGGATCTAAAATGACTTAAGGTATATAAATACAAATTGCTAATGTTATACTAAGATTCAAAAGTTCAACATTTTAACATCAATAAAGTGCTGATAAGCTGATAAAGCACTACTATTATCAGTCAAAAACTTGAGATTTCAAATTTCCTCTGGTTGTCTTTTAAATATAAACTAAAGATATTTCTCATTATGGTAAAGACATCTCTTTCCAATCTATATACTCAGCCTTCTGGACAGGAAAAAAATGTTCATGCTTTTAACCCAAAGTCATAGCTTTTGCTATAAGTGTGAGTCTACTCCAGCTGTTTAACAGATAACTACTGTTCCTTGCTCTTTCTACAATAAGGATTTCAGTACAGACTTCAAACAATGGTAATGTAAGCTCCAGGGAATTAAAATCATTAGACTTAGATCCACCTCTCACAGGCCAAAGGGACTCCAGATAAATACTCCTGTCAATCAACAGCCTACACTCCCCGCCTATTGCCTATTCCTGGGGGAGGGGGGCTCCAAATAGAAAGGGTTCCTTTAAGTTCTTCAACTCCTGTCCCTGGTCTGCATCTGTCTTGTCAGAGTTCCACTTGGCTGGTAGACATCATCCAGGAATCAGCTGTGGACTACAAACTGCTCCAAAGGTGACCTACACCACACCAGCCCCAGGTAGTTCTACAAAACCGGAAAGCCCTGGACTCATTGAAAACTGATGTAAACTAGTTTAGCAGATGTGATTGCTCCCTGACTCTTCAGTTGGGTCAGCAAACCAGATGCTTCTGATAAATGCCCCATTGTCCTAATCACCTCCCAGCCTTGGACTAACATTCCAGCCCTCCTGGGCCCTGACAACAGTGTCCTTTCAACTGAGAAGCAGTAACAGAAGAGAATTCCTTGCTCCTTATCCTCAACAAAAGATTGAAATAGTAGATCAAAAGGAAACTCCCTGGAAAGGGGGACAAAATGGCTACCTACAGTATTATTAATACCTATAGTACCTATTGGCATACTACGATTATATGTTCTTAGTTCTTTCTATGCTAATCAAACAGATATATGATCAGGCTATGCATCTTCCAATACATTACAAATTTTGTCCAACTACCACCCACCCAAAAAGAATGCTGAGACCCTATCAAGGACTTGGTAGAGATATATAAGACAAGAGGGAAATGATAAACCAGCCTGCCTCCATTTTGGACTTCAAAGTTATCTTATAGTCAACTCAAAGTAGATCCATTCCTGTTTATGATTAAACCTCTGTTTCTCGAGGATTGGGCTATGACCCACCTGTAATCTTAACTAGAAATGGTTCTGTACTGCCTATTCCAGGAAGTAACAACTGTGTCTTTTGTTTTATCTAATGTGCTGATTTTCCAATATTAACTATAAAGACTGATAATGGCCGGGCGGTGGTGGCGCACGCCTTTAATCCCAGCACTTGGGAGGCAGAGGCAGGCGGATCTCTGTGAGTTCGAGGCCAGCCTGGGCTACCAAGTGAGTTCCAGGAAAGGCGCAAAGCTACATATAGAAACCCTGTCTCGAAAAACCAAAAAAAAAAAAAAAAAAAAAAAAAAAAAAAGACTGATAATGAACGTATTTCTTTTGAGTTACCTTGTGGAAACCCACAGAGGTTTCCTAGTGAGAACTAACTTAGAGTCCAAGAATCTGAGCTTGCTTTACCCAGCAGGGCTGCATAGGGGAATGACTGGACCGTAGGCATGGTTACCAGGTGTTTGGAAGCATCTGCACTTGACTGTGTGGTGTGCTTTGATCTAGCAAGGGGGAGGTCTTTTGCCCCACCCCTTGGCATTGTTATAAAAAGCCCTTTTGAAGAGACATTAAGGGGCCAGTGGATTTTAATTCAGGTCCTCCTGAAGTTGTCCTTTGTCTTTGTCTGTCTTCTCTCTACTATATTTCTATCTAAAGTTTCTTGTTCCTCTCCTCTCCTCATAGGAACCCTTTTATAAGGTGGGAGCTGGCCTCCCACATTACCTCCCAAAGTTTGTGCTCTTAAACTGCAACATCCCCCACCATCACCTGGGTGCTCCATGGTTTTCTTAACTAAAGATGACTGCTGAGGGTTTGATTCAGCAGCACACAGGACCACAAGAATCTGACTAAGAGACTGAGGAGGTGACTCATTCAGTAAAGTGCTTATTGCACAAGCGTGGGAACCGAGTTTGATTCCCCAGCGCTCAGGTTAAGAAGCCAGGAACAGTAGTTCATGTTGTAATTGCTGTTATCACTCTGGATGTAGAGACAAGAGGATCCTTTCAGTTCTCTGGGGAGTCAACCTAGACTGCTCTACAGACTTCATGTTCACGGAGAGACCCTATCTCAAAAAAAATGGAATATAGTGATTGAGGAAAGACATGACATTAACCTCTACCTCTGTATTCCACACCCATGAGAGTGAGCATGAGAGGGAAAGAGTGACAGGAAGAGAGAGAAGAATTTCATTAAATCTAGGGAGGTTTAAAGCATCACTAGCTTTCCTAGAGAGGAAAGGAAGGGTTTTTCTTGTTACCCATCTAAAGAAAGCCTTTCCTCTGTCAAAGCCCGTCTCCCACCAGTGCTTCAACTTGATTTGACTCCAGATTTTACCCAATTCTCTGTCTCATTCCCAGTGTCAACATTTTCTGATAAAATATACAAACCATGAACTCAACAGTGACTTTGAGTCACCCTTGAAATATTTTTACCCAGGATCAGTCATGACCACATTCGAAGAGCACTTAGCCTATGGCTAATACAAAAATTCTTGTTTGTTGATGACTGATATGGTCAATCCTCTTAAACATGACAATTAGTGTTGGTCATAAATGGGAATTTCTAGGGTGATCCCTCCATGGTTTTTGTTTGTTTGTTTGTTTTTGTTATTGTCATTTGGTTTTGGTTTTGGTTTGGTTTTGAGGCCCGTTTGTTTTTCTGCTAATGTGTGAGAAATTTAACTGATTGTTCACTTTATGCTGCCTGCTTATCATTTTACTATGGTTACTGCTTGGGTGGCCCACCACATTTTGCTGCATGTCTTTCTTTCTATGATCTCAGTTTCTGTTTTCTTTCAGTTTCTAAGTCTTCAACCAAACCCACATTCTAAAACACCCTCCGCCCTGCCAGGCTACTGAGCACTGGCATCAGTCAATGCTGGCTGTGGGCTCTTGGCTGGTCTGCTGTACCAAATGACTGTGAACGTTTGCCTAGCGACCTGCTATTTGCAAAGCAACTAAAGCCTGTGGTCACTTAAGGATGAGTGATTGAGGAAGGAATTGGGCCTGTAAAACCCAGACAGTGTGAAAAATGTTTCCAGAATACCACAGAACTATATCCCCACCACATAAAAAATGCCTTATCTCAGTAAGGGAAGAGTCTGAGAAACAAAGATGACGTTCTCAAGTTCATGATGCTTATTGCAGGAAACTGTGTAACACAGACCCCTGGCTTCCAGGCAGCCCAGTTACATTATACTCTGTGGCTCCCAAGTGCTGCTCTGACATTCTACAGATCCCACAATGCTGCCCCACTTCAAAACCTTACAAGTCAGCTCTATGCATGCCAGTTAAAATTATAGGTCCATGTAAATGGGATGTCCACCCAAAGAAGATAATCCCTCCTCTTTATGTCAAAGATTGGCCATTTTACTCACCTGCCAGCCCCTGAAGCAGGTGGGTGGCAGTTGACACAGGGCACAGGAACACAGCACACCGCCTCACTGGCCTCTTCCGATCCCTCCAGTGTTGTCCTGCGGAAGTTCAGGCACCTTGGCTCAGTGCGGTACTACTCCCTAACTACTTGCTTTCATTCTTGCCACCACGTTCCTGTCCCCTTCGCACTGCATTGCCCTCGGATGACACGTCGTCCTTCCCACTCTACTTCACATGACACTAGTTGAGTCTTTAAGAGCAAAGCCTCTTTGCTGCCTTTGCTGCTGAGTGACCTCCTTGGCTTTCATTCTGAAGCCATCTCTAGTCAGTGTGTACTTACAGTCAGGTTTTTTGTTTGTTTTTGTTTTTCAGGTTTTGGCTTTATGTCTCTGCTCTGGGATTCTCCTTTCTTGAAGGAACTGCCCGTTTGAAAACTCTGCACCTCGTCCTTTCTCACACCTGTGCCTGTTCCCTTGCTTTTCTGTCCCCTGTAAGCCCATTTTGTATGTCCACCTACAGAATCCTGCAAATACCTCAAATAACGTTCCCCTGCAATCCATTCCTTAACTATCTCTAATCTTCATTCAGTTGCTGTTATAAGAAATCCTAAGTGTAGTGGTTTAAAAATTTTTATCAGCATATGATTATGGAAGAAAAAATTCAAAATGAGAGAAAAATCATTGCCAGCCGTACGTGTGACAGAAGAGTAATGTCTAGAACACACAAAGAACTGAAAAACTAAATAAAAAGTAATAAAATACCCAACCAATAAATGGGCTAATGATATGAGCACATAGTTTTCAAAAGATACAGTACAGTCAATAAGAATAAAAAAAAACATACACATCCTTAGCCATCACAGAAAGGCAGATTAAAAACTACATTGAGCTGGCCATGGTAGCCAGCACCTTTAATCTTAGCACTCAGGAGGCAGAGGCAGAGGCAGAGGCAGAGGCAGAGGCAGTTGGGTCTCTGAGTTTGAGGCCAGCTTGGTCTACAGAGTGAGTTCCAGGACAGCTGGAAAGGAGGATGAAGATTCGCAATCAGTTGCAGAAAGATGGATGCAGCTGCAGATGATGAGACAAAGCAAATTCAGTCAGTCTCAGAAAGGCAGCTACTCTGTTTCCTTCATGTGCAGCTCGTAGACATTATAGATACATAGCTACATATATGTACTGAAAATATGAAAGTGGGAACGAAACTGTCTGAGGACCGAAGGGGATGTGAAGGGAGAGGGTAACAAACAATGGGGGAGAATATGCTTCCGGTGCATGAGACACTGACCTGAAAATGACCTTATGTAGCCCTGTATGATAAATAAAAACTAAAATCCAAAATGGCTTTTAGTGGTTTAACATCAAAGTTCCAGCATATCTGTGCTTCCTCCAAAGGTTAAAGAGGAGAACCATTTCCTTGTTTTTCCATTTCCCAGAGCTCATCTTCATTCTTTGCCGAATGACCCCCTTGACATCTTAAAACTTATCAGGGTAATATCTTTAAATATCACCCTTTGTCCATAGTCTATGCCTCCCCACCCTACCCCTACCCCATTCCTCCTTCCTCCCTATTCGAGGACCCTGTGATTACACAGGACTCCGATTATCCAAGAACTCTCCCTTTTTCAGAATCCTTAATGATACCCGGAAGTCCCCTTTGCAGTTAAAATGACATATTCACAGACTCCAGGAGTTAAACCACAGACATTTTAGGGCATCACTATTCTGTCTACAACATCACAGTATAGAGAATTTATCTTTTTTTTTCCAGTTTTATGATCTCATAGCATCATCATTCCTGTATCTATAGCTCAGACATCACCAGGGAATGCCTTGAGCCTGCCTGCTTCCCTGTAGCAGGACAAGCTCTGTGAGCGCAGGAACTGACCTTGCTGTTTTTCTGTTCCTGCAACAGGAGCCCTGACACTTTGGACGTGCCAGGTTTCTTCTGTTGAACAACTCACAGTAGTTTTCTGTGCTTTGTTGTGTCTTTAAAGATGACCATTGGATATAAAAGTCCACACTGTATATGCTTTGTCGTGTCTTTAAAGATGGCCGTTGGAGAGAAAATGTCCCCACTGTAGACGGAAATGAGGGGGTAGCGAGGAAAGAATGGTGTTGCACAATTAGCCCGCCTGGCTGCCATCGAAGATGAACTTAAAGAGCCAGTTTGAGATGCCGTTCCGTCTCTCTCACTTTTCCTAGCACAATGCCTGACACACATATCCATCTAGAGAGTGTCTTCTGGATGAGTGTGAATGAGTGAATGAAGACAAAAGCTTTGGGGGCCACTTGTACGTGTGTCTCAAAGCATTGGGAATTCGTGAAAGTTAATGAAGTTAGTTACATTGCCCAGTGAGGCTCCGTCACGACCTAAACAAATCACAACACTTTAGTTTCTGGTTCGTTAAAAGCAGATCACAGCACACTCTATCATGCCCTTTCGCATTAGAGAAATATCCTCCTTTTCCTGCTACGCCAAGTTCGGTCGCTCGCCATTCTCTTGAAATGGGTCCAAAGACTCTGAGTGGAAGCTGGGAGCTAGCCAGTGAGGCACCACCGCTAAGAACCATCCTTTACTGCTTATACTGCATATTGCTGTGATGAAATATCTGACAGAAAACAGTCCAAGAGGGCAAAGATGGCTCCCAGTTTGAGAGGGGACAGTCCATCAGGATGACGAGGCACGGCAGCAGAAGCGCATGACTGCCTGCTCCCATCTGAGTAGATCAAGAAGCAGAGAGAGGTGATATTAGCGCCCCTCCACCATTTTTATGTAGTCTAGAACACCCACATTCAAGGTGTATCTTCTGTCCTCAGTTAAACCTCTCTGGAAATGCCCTTGAAGACATACATGGGGTCTATGTCTCCTAGGTGACTCCAAATCCAGTCCAGTTAGCAGTGAAGATTAACTATAACATGACAAGCCACTGTTGACTTGAAAGCCTTGCCAAAGAAATATTTCTTCCCTACCCCCCTCTTCAGCTGGGACCTTGTGTACAGCTGGTATGTATCCTGGGTCCTAGGAACTCTGTGGGCAAAGACTTAACTCCATGTCAGGGTGTACCTATATTATAGTATCACAACTGCACTAGCTTAGGCCAGTGTACCTACGGATGAGATGCCCAAGAACGCACATCCAAGCCCTTGTGTTTGCTGCTGGCGGTAGTATAAACTTCTCAGTCTTTCTGCGAGATAGTTTGGTGGAAGGTTTGAAACCTGCTCTTTTTTCCTGTCCTTTTCTATATAATTTCATTTTAAGAAACAGCATAACTTCCCTCCTCATTGCAACATTACAAATGGACACAAAGAACATTTACACTAATGTGTTCATTGTAAAACTATTCATAATTAATGATTAGAAATAATTAAAGGACTATCAATGAGGTACTAGTAGTTAAATTGTGGAACAGTAAAAAGTCAGAATACTGAACATGCATTTTTAAAAAGGAGATTTATAACCTGGCATGGGGAAATCTTCTCAATATGTTGCAAAGTTAAAAAATAACAAAAAAAAAAAAAAACGAAAGTTGCATTTCATCCGTCTGAAACAAGCTGACTTTTGAAGATAAAATCATAAGATAATATATGCCATCAGGGAGTTTTGCATGATAAAGAAATTATCCCTTGGCTATGTGATTTGGGGATGCTTTCTTCTTTGAACATTTGAACTTGTTTTGTTTTGTTTTCTTCAGTTGCATTTTGTTTTTCTAGCTGAAAAAAGAAAGAGGAAAACCCTATTTCTGAAATTATAGCAACAGTTGCTAGGTGAATTCTGGAAATGAGGGAGGTCAATGTGAGCATTTGGTAAGAGACCAGAACATAAAGCACTTTTCTCTTAGAGGAAATTGCAAGCTGAGAAGGAGGTAACAACTTTATTATAACTTTATTGAATAAACTTTATTGAAATTAACTCCTTCATATTTCATGTCCACAAAGTAACAGCAGTCACATACAAATCAGTGACAATGACATTTCAGTGCCAAGACTCTACTGATGAAGGCATCTGGCTCTCCTTGGATGCTTCTTCAGCCATTCTGTTAAAGAAATGAAGACAGGGCCATGAGTAGTGAAGAAAGGAATATTTTAAAAGCGGGGTTGAATTAGTCTGCTTGGGTTAAATTTTCTTTTTAAAGGGTCCCATTCATGAATGCAGTAAGGTTTGAAAATGGCTTCTTCATTTCCCTTAAGTCCCTACATCCCAATATGCATTTTTCTTCTATTTTTCTACTAATCAACTGAGACCTCTTTTTGTATGCCAATTCTTTGAATTGAATTTGGCCTGCAAAATAGTAGGATGCAATCAAATTTATTTTTATATGGATGGTTCCATATGTTTAAAAGTCAACATGCAAATATATTTAAAAATTCTAGACTTTTTTAAAAAGAGAAAAAAAAATCTCCTTGAACTTAAAACCATTGGGTGATTCCAGGTGTTACGAAGTGAGGTAGCTCGTGTGCCTGCCTGGGTGACATATGACAATGGCAGACACAAACCTCATTCTTCCTTTGGCTGCTAAAAATCGAGTACTCCAGGAGATCAAGACAGCGCAGTAAGGACTCATTCAACAATAAGCTTCATATTGACACCCTGCAGATAATCATTCAGTGTCTCTAGTTCAGTCTACAGTAGCCAACAACACTCCCACTGTTACCATTACCATGGCAACCACAAAATTATACCTTTAGAACTTACCTAGTAACACAATGTCTCTACTACAGAATAATAAACCCGGTTATCTGTTTACTCAGAACTCTAGCATTCAAAAATATTGACGAGTTTTGTTCCAAGTCTTGGTTCATCATTGGCTGCATATGATGTCTTCAGCTATGGTAAGATTAGGACTTTAAAACCTGGAAATTTTCTGTTTAGTTCTAGAATAAAAATTTACAAAAAAAAAAAAAATCTTAATGTTATCATAGAACTCTTACCACTGTACTAAGCAAATTCTACAAGTTTGGGGGAGAGAGAAGGATTTGGGTGGCTGGATAACTAGAGAATTTTTTTATCAGAGATATTTGAAATGTTACATTTCCTAGGTCCAGCCTCCCATAGCACCACCCACATTCATACCACCTTCTACCTACCCCCCCTCCTCACATTCTCCCCTCACGCATGCGCTTCTCACCTCCTCCTGACTAACCCTTCAGCCATCTCTATACCTGTCCATGAGTATGAGCTGATTATGCATGAGTTAAGATGAGAATTGACCTGTCTTGGCAATAAAAATCTTAGCTCATTCTTCATTTATCGACATAGTCTAAGATCTAAAGCGAATGCTCCCAGATGGAACATAATTATTCCTTGCTCATCTTAGGCAGTGGGTAGAATGATTGTTTTAATGAGGACTAAGAACTCATGTTAGGGAAGCAGAGCCAGGATTTCTGATGTTGAGTATTTGGATCCATGCTTACAGTCAAGTCTTTTACCGATTGGTCATTCAAGTCTTTTCTGGAGGAAATAAAAAGAAAATGAGCCTCTGAATACAGCATCAGCTGGAGTGGTGTACAGATGCCTGGAAGAAAAAGATGGGGTGAAATGAGAACCCCCAAAGGAGAGGACAAGGATGATCTACCAGGAGCTACATCCATCAAAGGGACACCAGCTGAGGCGTTGATGCAGTGACTTCTCACGTCAGCCCTCAAGGGGTGTCCAGATGGGGACTGGGGAAAGGGCCATTGCAAGGAAATTTTAATTTTGCCATTTTGTAAAACTTGTCAGTATTTGCAGCATTGTGTGTGTGTGTGCGTGTGTATGTGTGTGCACACACACACACACACACACACAAATGAACTTTAATATATACTATCGAGGTGTTAGCTAGCACATGTACTAAGCTAATTAGAAACTCTTATGACCAATAGTTCCTAAAATCCTCATCTAAACATGCACCAGAGAGTTTTTAATTACGATAAGCTATATTAGTGTTTTCTTCCCTGATGGAACTGGAGGTTTGCGAGTTAGGAGGCTGACCAAGGTGATTAGAGAGATACTCTTTCCCTGCATGCATTAGATGGGGTGAGGCTGGTAGCCCAGTCTGCTTGCAGATGGTGCCTTTGGTGGAGAATGCTACGAGATCCTGGGCCCCTGGACACTTAACTGAATTCTCCTTCAAGGTTCTATCTGGAGGCTAGCTGGCAAAACTATCTGTTGCTCTTGCTTTAGCATCAGTCAATCCCATAAAGTACATGGTTAAAAGGCAGAAAAAGTAAATATTTTGGCAAGCTTACAGAATAAGTTTTCTCACCATTCTGGTAGTTCTTTGCTGGTATAACTTTGTAAGTTCGATAATACTGAGTCTGAGACTGTAGTTCATAAATTACATACATATACTTTTATTTATTATAAGTTACTAACAGATAGAGAGGGCTTTCAGATAAAGGCATTTGGGTCCCACCTACTGCAGCAATTAAAGCTTGTCAATAGCCAGCGGAGAGCATTCATCACTGGGAAAGGCCAGATCGGCTTGTGTGTGTTCTCAAGGTGGGGCAGCAGATGAGCAGTGAAAAGACAACATTGGAGCAGGATCCTTGTTTGCCAACCACAAAGCTAATACGAACAGGATCCCCCTCTTAAAACATGTATTTTTAATTGATATTGAACTACATCATTTTCCCCTCCCCTTTCCTACTTCTCTCCCCTCCCAGGCACTCTCCCTCCAACTTCTCCCATGTCCCCACCTCAAGTTGGCAGCCTCTTTTTCTTTATTATTGTTATATATACACATTCACCATATTGTTACACACACATATACACATATGTATATTGTTATACACAGGCTGTGTTGTGAGTGTGAGTGTGAGTGTGAGTGTGTGTGTGTGTGTGTGTGTGTGTGTGTGTGTGTGTGTGTGTGTGTACAAATATATAAACCAACCCGGCTGAGTCCATTTTGTTGGTAGTGTACATATGGTTTCAGGGTATGTAGTATCTGTTGGACAACCAATAAAGAAGTCATCCCTGGGAGAGGTTAATTCTCCATCAGCATTCAGTTCTTCTCCCAGCCTTTAGTTCTTCATCTAGGGGTCGGACCCTGTGGAAATGTCCCCCTTCAACGTCAGCATGCCCATGGATATTGTCACTGTTTCAACCTTGTTTACGCAGCCCTCTATAGGGGAGACGATGTCATCACAAAGTTCCTGGTTTTCTGGCTCTGACAATCTTCCCGCTCCCTCTTCCAGGACATTCCCTGAGCCATAGATGCAGGAGTTGTCTTCAGCAATGGGGGCTTACCTTCAACCCCTGAGGCTCTACTAACAGTCTACATTGCTTTGGGAGTGACTTGAATTACTCTGAGCAACCATTGGAAAGGAGGTTTCTAGTGCCTGGTACTGGGGTTTTTGTTAGTGTGCAGTTCTTGTGGAGAGCATTGCCAGCCTAAGTGGCATAACATATCCTATATCTATATTAATTCTATGTGTGTATACATATACTTATATGTACTACATATAATTTTAGGAAAATATAAAATAATATGATTCCTTGAAGTTATATCAAACAACTTTGGTATATTTGTCCCTCCTTACATTGCCAGCATGCACTGAGCAAATGTAAGGCAAGGCACATGGAAGTCCCAGACTGAGCCTGGGAAAAACTATAGGAATTCTCTCAGTTCCTCTACTGGCCCTGAATGCCCAGACTGTCAAGTCCTGAAATATTCACAGTCTCTTCCCTACTCTGTTCCTGCTGCTATAACAAAATGCCTGAGATTAGGATACTGAGCAGTAGTAGTATTTCTTATAGGTCTAAAGGCAGGCATTCAAGATCAAGGTTCTGGTAGATTCTGCATCTTGCATCTCTTTCACATAACAGGGGGGCAGAAAGGAAGAATGCTGTGTCTTCACATCGAGGAACAGCCAAAGCAGCTTCTGGTAGCCTCTTTACTAGCCCCACTGAGTAGGCTGAAGCTTCCTGAAAATCCGCACTTTTAAAGGCCTCGCTTTGAACATAGAATTTGGGGCACAGCAGCATGCAGACGTCAACAATGCCCATCAGATTTGCGTCAAGCACTTCCAGCTCCTGGCCTCTCAGTGAGTCTCCAGAAGGAAGTCCCCACTTCCTCCAGGTTGAAGAAGTGGCCATTCCGCCAGGCGTCTGAGAGTGGTCAGTCGTGGATGACTGCTCCGTTAAGTGGGGATTTAGAAAGAATATTCACATGAGAGGTGAGTCCCAGTGCCAATATTTTCCCAGAAACAAAGTACATTCTTGTGATAGATTAGTGTAATCAGAAGACAAGGGTAGTGGTGGAAGCAGGGTGGAAGGGAAAGCCAGGGCTGTGGGAATACTGGACAGCGATGGGGGAAACACCAGAAGCAGCAGTGGTCAGGAGCCACGCGTGAGAAACCCGTCTCATCAAAACCGCTGTTCGGATGAGCACCAGGCCAGGTACTCAAGTGTCCGAGACAAAAAAGAGCAATTAAGGAATCTGGTCTGTATCTATGTACACAAATGCTCTTCTGCATGTGCCTTTTGTTTGTTTTGTTTTGGGTTTGGGGGATTTGTTTGTTTCACAAGAAGATGTTTCTCTTTGTTTCCTTCAGGCGTGGAAAACACACATTCACCGCATAGATGGCATAAAGCTGACAATAACATCTCTGATTCCCATCAAATAATTGCTGAGACACCAACCAGGGACATGGGAGCCGCTGCCTAAAGATTTCGTTGTGGCGTGGAATAGAAGGGAATGCCTTAATTTTTTTTTTTAAAGAGAAAATAGGAAGATACTGGACAATGCTGACGAATCTTAGTCAATCTCAGGGGAAGGTCCTGAGCTCTTGATAAGACAGGAGATGATCTTTCAGACTCCAGCTGCTTTACAAGGAGAAAGACCTTTGAGGAACTATGCAGTGTACGAAGGCCCAGAGCCTAGTTAATAGGGACCTTCACAAGGCACTTGACACCCTAGTTATGTCCCTGCAGATAGACTGAAGTAGAGGCAGCCATTCTGGAAGCTGATCTTTGGACTAATGCTAGAAAAACTATGTCCTAGTGACTTGGGGAGCTGATGTGGCCCAGGATTCCTGTGGCTGAGCCTGAGGCTCTATAGTAAAGTGCAGAGGTCAAGCCCTGGCAGTGTTCCAAAGGAGCCCCAACCCAAGCTGATTTACATACAAAGAGAAACTGTAAAGGGACTTCCAGAGTGCTATGTAGGATCCTGTTCAGTCACGACTTCTTCACTGCCTTAGAGAGGAGGAGGTATCACAGGACACCAAGGTGGAGAAGAGAATAAAGTTAGCTCTCAAATGGCCTGGCAGATCAAAGAATAGGTTAATACACACACACACACACACACACACACACACACACACACACACACACACACACTGTAGTAGTTCCATCATCAACTATGGCTTTGAGAAACATGGAAAACATCCACAGTTCATTCTAATATTTATAATGTTAAAATGTCAACAAAAAGCATGAAAACCATCCACAATCAAGTCTTCAAGACCTGAGCAGTACATTTCCATGTTTCAAGAGGCAAAGAACTAATAATCTGTCCTTGTGGCTAGAATGAGGGAGTTGTAGGTTTCTGTGCATACATATACATATACATAAAAGATGGTGTATGTGGCTTAAATGCAGTGATGTAGGCCAGGTAGCATACCTTCCTTGAATCATAGAGTTAAAAGCATGAATAAGGTGTACGGATAAACCTGCAGGGTTCAGGCTGAGACCTTTGGTCATGAGAGCCTAGATTAAATAGGCTAGGACTTGACTCTTAAAAGGGTAAAGTATTTCAATCTCAGAATTGAGAAAACAGAGGACAAATAATTTAGAAAGTTAAAAGATAATAATATCAATATTTTTTAAATTAAAAGAACCTATAGCCAATGTTTTATATCCTTGTAATGCTTAGGAGTTACATTATAATTATAGTTCAATGTCAATTTAAAACATCTAATCAAGTAGTTAATTTATATTTACAGTTTACAATGCAATTTTTTATTAACTTTATACACAGTATTATAATACTCAAAGGACTTAGGGTTCCAGATATTCATATGCTTAATTTGTCATATTTATGTGAATTACATTGGAAGGTTTGCCAATCAAGCAATCAAATTACTCTAGAGGGAAATAAAATATACTAAACTTACAAGTGCATTTCAGGATATGTGCAAGTGATGAATTCCCTGGGTTTTCAACAGAGT
This sequence comes from Peromyscus leucopus, assembly GCF_004664715.2. Classification (NCBI taxonomy): domain Eukaryota; kingdom Metazoa; phylum Chordata; class Mammalia; order Rodentia; family Cricetidae; genus Peromyscus; species Peromyscus leucopus. The sequence goes on from NC_051079.1 coordinate 22,926,371, forward strand.
CAAATCTGATTCAGAGACCATGACAGTGACCACTGAATAATGCTTTGCAAGAGAGATTTGAAATGGAATGTGAGCTCAAGGGTGAATGAGCTTAGATAGAACCGATGGGATGAATTAAGTCACACCAACTTCTAAGAATGAAATAAATGTCTAAAGAGTCTTTTCTATATATGATAGCCATCTTTGTGTGAAATAAAACCTCTGAGCACTTTGCCCAGAGAGGAGACAGGCCTGCAGAGGTGTGGAAATGGCTGGTGATGGAATCCTCAATCAGTTGGCGGTTGTAACAGAAGGTAGAGGCTGTCCAAAGACACTGCCACTCTGCTTTCCTGCACCGGAGGAAGCTGACGCTCCCTGGGTTCTGTGCTAACATGTCACTTGATTAATTACCCTCCTTCCTGGAAGCATATCTTTAAGGCCATTGTTGTTAACTGTCCTGAGAAGTAGGTCCTTCCTCCCGCCTTCCTCCCTTCCGTTCTCTATTTCTTTCTTTTAGTGGATAATGATTTAAAAAAAAAAAAAACAGTTGTGGTGGGTGAGACTGTTTCTCTCCTTCCCTACAAAGTCCCTGTTGAGTTATAACACAATCAGCTCTCTAAATTCTGTCATATGTTTATTAAACAAGAATTATTATCTTTAGAGTCCTACCAGATGTTTATCAAGCAATTTCCATTTTTAAGTAGACCCCCGAAGAGTTTATGCACTCTATCTTTTAATGTCAGTTGACTATGCTGTCATGAAGACATTGCAAGTGGCAGGTGTGAGTATATTTTAGTGACAGAAATCTATAACTCTGTGGAACAGCTTGCTTCCAAAACCAACAGAACTCTCAAAAGGACACCAGCTTAGACTTCTGAGGTAGTTTAGCAGAATCTAACAAAATGCTTTTTTTAAAAAAAAAAAATGCCTGAGAGAGACAGGCTTGAGCTGTCCCCTGACACTGGCTTGGAAATGGTAGACAATCCCTTTGGCCTTTCACTTTCTATTGTGAAGGTTGTAGTAAGAACAAGAGCAAATGATGTGTATAGTGTCCCCTAGCAAAACGCGTTAAACGTAAACAGTCGCTGTAGTTTTGTGTGGTTCTAGATGGCGAGGAGTGGGAATCAGAACTAGGAAAGAGCACGTTCAGAGACAACACAAAATTCCTTCCAGGTCCTAGGAACACTTCAAAGAAGATGGAAACTTTGATGTAGAGGGGCTCTCTACAACACACAGATTCTGGAATGCTGGCTCATTTCCTGCCCTTCTGCGATTTGGATTCCGATTATTCGTTTCCCTTCACAGGAGGGGTCTGCAGCTCCATCAGTTCATAGGTTGAATGCATTGGTTCTATAAAAATTGCCTGCTCTTCAGCTGGCTTCTCTCCCAAACACCACTCAGAAGTACCCCTGTGTCTCCCTTTCTGCCAGCAGCCGTGTGAGTGGCCTTGTGTTTTCCTTTATCAGGGAAGTGCGTAGAAGTTTACCAGTGTGCAAACTCACAGCCCAGCTAGACAGAGCTTCCCACAAAGCCCACCTGGTATTTAGTCTAGAGAGGTCTCCAATGAAGCAATGGTACTTGCTGCTGGGGTTTAAAGCATCCCTAAGCAGCCTGTTGAGCTTTCTACCTTTGGTTTCTTTTTGTTGTCTGACTCTTACACAGTCTTTGCATGTCTCCCTCTTCCTCGATTATTTTCTTCTAACAAGAGGGCCACACCCTGCTCAGTACTCACAAGATTCTTGCTATAAGACAGCTATCCATAAGGTATCATTTCCTGAGTCCTCATAGACCCAAGTCCTGTCTGGACCCTGACTCTGACTCATCTTGACATTCTACTCATCCTAAAAACTTCTTCCAGAATTCCCCAACACCCAACTCTGTGAAAATTCCCTGAACACCCAACTGTTAGTTTTACTATAACTTTTAACAGATTACAATCAATTTTAACCAGCTCATGCCTCCCATGCCCATTGGTCACACATGAAGAGCCAGAGGAATCCCTTTGATCTTGATAGATGGAAAAATAGTAAAAATGATGTGAGTGATCCGTGTTTGAAAATTCACTAATTCCATAGTGCATGTAGGGGCAACAAGGCTGGATTTCTCACCTTCAAAATCCCACGCCAGCGAAGTGTCCTGGAGCTAGATCTTGATACTCAGTTCACTGATACCAATGTAACTTGGTTTTTAAAAATATGGGGGACAGCAGTCTAATGGTATATGAAAGAAAACAACAGAAACATAAGGCTTTTTTTTGGCACTGAGGCATACCACGGAATCTTCTAGTTTTCTGTTGTGGGGTATTCCAAGGACATTCGATGTTTCCTGTCTCTGGCTTCCATTATTCCTTCTATTTTGAGGTATTTGTGGATTCACACATAATCATAAGAACGTGCAGAGATTTCACTTAGCTTTTATCCAGTTTTCCAGGTGATGTCGCCCGGTAAAAGGGCAGCGCAATGCCACAGGAGGACACTGCCTGATACTGTCAGGACGCAGAGCATGTCTGCCAAGCAAAGAGGCTTCCAGGTGTTCCTTCCCTTCCCTGGTGACACCCACTAACCTGTTCTTCACTCATTACTTCTTGTCATTTCCGAAAAAAAAAATTGTGCACATGAATTACATACTAATCATCTGGGATTGGCCTTTTCCCTACCAGGCATAATTCTCTGGAGGTTTATCCAAGTTTTTGGCTATAACAATAACACATTCCTTCTTATTGTCACCCGGTGGGAGTACAAATCCATAGATTTGTCCATTCTAAATACTTAACACAGTGTGTCCCTCCATCTTTAAATATTCTTTCCCTATAATCAGTATGCTTTTCTTTCTTTCTTTTTTTTGCTTTGTTGCTATGTCTAAAACTTTTAGCACTATGTTGAATAAGAAGGGAGAAAACAGAATTCTTACCTTCTTCCTAGACAGAAGAGAAAACAATTCAGCTTTTTAACCATTAAGCTTAATATTAGCCACAATATTCTCGTATTTTTAAAGAATAATCCTCAGTAGTGGGTTTGAATTCCTCAAATGATTTTTCTACATCTGTTTGCAAATCATTCATTTATTACCGTGGTAAGATTTAATGCCATGTATTACACTAAATACCAGTATAAGTAGCAGAGACATGTATATTGATTATTTTCAAATTTACCTTTGACTTCAAAGAATTAGAATTGTGTGTGTGTGTGTGTGTGTGTGTGTGTGTGTGTGTGTGTGTGTGTGTCTGAAGTACTCTAGAATTTTCTGCACTGGTTGATGTGGTCATGTAATTCACTTTCTGTCCCAAACTGAATAATTTCTCTTTTGACTGCCCCTTACCTCATCTCCACAATAATCTACACACTTTCATCTTTATCAAGGCATCTTTATCTTTTCCTTCTCCATGTTAGAACAGCGGCCTGCTTCCCTCCACGGCATGCCTGACCTCGTTTTCATAGTTCACATTTTCTTTCTCCAATACCAGCCTCCGCATACAGATTTACTCAGCTTCCTGCTGTGGAGAGTTGGCTCCTCAGCTTGTTTCACTTGTCTCTCTGCATGGACAGCAAGTTCAGCATCTTTAACGCCTTCTCTGCCTCACCAAGTGCCGTCAGAGTCGCTGCCCCTTTTACTGCGCCCGGGCAAGCATCTCCGGATCACAGGTGCAGGTGGCCTGCTCAGCCCCGGATGTTTCTTCTCTCTCTCTCTCTCTCTCTCTCTCTCTCTCTCTCTCTCTCTCTCTCTCTCTCTCTCTCTCTCTCTCTCTCTCTCTCTCTCTCTCTCTCCCTCTCTCTCTCCCTCTATCTTTCATGCAGCCCCAAAGGGGCAGGAAGAGACTTTAATTAGGGGAAGAGAGGATTCATTAGAATCAGAGACAGCGAGCCTGGGAGCAGAGGAGCCAGAGTAGGCGAGCTGGGCACTCAAGGGCTCACCTCTGCACCTCCAGCACAGGCTCTGTACCCAGGACAAGCAAGCCTTGGGGCCTCTTAGCTGGGGAGGTGTTGGGATCAACTCTTAAGGTTACCAGTCGGGAGGCAGAGGCAGGCGGATCTCTGTGAGTTTGAGGCCAGCCTGGTCTCCAGAGAGAGTTCCAGGAAAGGCGCAAAGCTACACAGAGAAACCCTGTCTCAAAAAACCAAAAAAAAAAAAAAAAACTTTACCAGCTGCTCCGTTGCTGTGGCTGGATCTACATACTTAGAACGGACCTCCCTGACCGCAATGATCTGAATTCCTTTTTAACTAAAATGAGTACTGACTCCCAAAAAGATGGTTTGATTGGAATAATCAAAGTTCTCTGAGCTGTTTCCACTCCTGAAAACTTGGCTTGAGCTTGGACCTGTTCTCCTTCACAGATTTCCCCAATATTCTGGTCTTTTTCTCCTTTCAGTGTTCAAAGTGAACCTGGATACCTGCTGATGTGAGATTTTCTTCAGATTTTATTTTAGGAATAAGAGGGCACCCTGTGAACCCCTGAATCTTCAACTTCTTCATAGTAAAAATCAGACTTTCCAAGTCACACCATTGTGGGTCCTCTCTTAACATTCACCTGAGAGTCTTGCTACCAACCCCCAGTATACCATAACACCTTGGGGAAGTCGTCTCTGCTCCTGGCCTTCCATCTCTCGGTTCCTGTGCGTACTTAGAGGGAAAACTGGATGCAGCCAAATCTCAATTTCCTGCATGTCCCCCGTTCCTCGTCTCCCAAACATCCCACTTCAGTTCACAAACTATGCAGCCTACTCATCCCCCTACAGATTCTACCTTCTCGAACTTCCCTGTAGTTCATCTCTGCCCCTAACTCTCCTGATAATTGCAGATTGTCCACCCTATACCTGTCCTCAATTATTCTATTCTCTTCTTAGTGGTTCATTTTCTTCAGAGAATGACACACGCGTACACACACACGCACACACACACAGGCACACACATATACACACACAGGGGCACACACACACACTCAGACATAGTCACGGATATATGCATGCACACACTCAGGCATAATCACAAACACACACATTCACACACGTGCACACACACAGAGGTACACACACACCCCTTACAGGAGATGTGCCTTCCATTGTCAGAGCATCTCTTCACAATGTGCAAGGTCCGAGTCTTTTCACACAACAAATGAAAAAGCTCAGCCGTAGTTCAATAGCAGTGCAGCTGCTTAGGAGCAGGAACGGGGGCTGAAAGCGAGAAGTAATTTTATTTCCACCTGAGTCATGTGGAGTCTGCAGAAAGAGGAAGACCCCTTTTCTTCCTGCTGGTCATTCTTGTGCTCTTACTCCTGCCTTATCAGACATGGTCCACTTGACCTTCAGCTGTGGCCCGGTTGTCAACGTCTATGACCACATGGAGAGAGACAGAACGAGGAGGTCTGTCTCAGGATGGCTTGAAGAAATTTAGAGATAGAAGTAGCTAGGTTCGGCCCTGAGAAGGAAGGAGGAAGAGTTACCGTCTTCTGAGGGTGAAGTTAGCCACAGAAACTCTTTCAGGTTTTCCCAGGCAAACCTCATATGCAGCCACGGTTGCTGGATGAAAATTATTCTTAATGTCTTACCCCCATATTACTTAAATTTGTATAACAAACAAAGCTCTGGACTCATTTTGAGTACCTTGAACTTGTCAAAGCTGTATAATCATTTCTTGGTTTTGACTCCTAACACCAGAGCAAGTTTACAAAGACAAATAAGAGGTAAGTTGTCGCACTAACAGCAGCCTGAGAAGCAGCACCTCAGTCATGCAGAGTGTGTGGGCATGCGCGTTAGGCCATCCACTCCCCTGATACACGCTGACTAAGGCTAGAGCCCCAGATACACATTGTCAGGGATGGAGTCAGCTATGAGATCTGATAACAGCCTTGCCATCACCCCTAGCATTCTGGAATAAAAATCTCCTTCCAGGAAGTGGTTATGGTACCTGGCCAAACAAGATTGTTCACATCAACTCCATCCTCCTAAAAGCAATTTTTTAAAAATCCACGATTGGTTTTTTACAATAGATTAATCAGGCCATAGAAGTGAATCTATGTGTTCCTTGTAGCCGTCCCTGGCCAGAGATGGTTCTTCTGCCTCTAACTGCCACATGGCTCTGAGAAGAAAACTATGTGGAATAGTAAGTGAAGAAGAGGACAGCTACCCGGGCAGCCAGGCCAGCTGACTCAGGCCTGGGATCAGCATGGTAACAGATGTCTCAACCAGATGGTGTGCAAATCTCGTCGACATACCCTAGAAACATGGAATCCAAAGGAGAAATCCAAAGTGTTTCTGTGCTAGGCGCCTGTCCAAACACAAATGCATGATGTCAGGCTGCTGAACATCAGGCTTGGAGAAAAGGGTCTTCACCAGGCGTGTGTAAAACTGCTGTTTGATTTCTCCCACCTTCCACTTCTGCTGTCTGAAATCTCTCCCCAACACACCATGTTTTTATGAAAGAAGTTCTGCTCCATTAAAATGCATATACCCTCATGAAAACCATGGCAACAAGTTCAGTCATTTTATTTTTTTTTTTCTTTGAGAATTCTATACCTGTGTGCAATGTACTTTGATTCTCTACAACCTCCACTCCATGCTTCTGGCTCCTCTTGGACTCTGGTGGTTCCCTCCCACCTTCACGTCCTCTTACGTGTTTCTTTTTCTTTTTGTTTCTAACTTACTGAGTCCAGTTGATGCTGCCTTGTGAGTACGGATGCTGAACCATCTGCTGGAGCATGCACAACCTCCAAGAGGCCATACCCCTCGAGAAAACTGACTCTTCCTCTCCTCGTAGCTGCAGACTGCCAATAGCTCCTCAGTCAGGGACATGCAGCCTCCTGCGCCCCTCCTTCTCCATCCACATTGGAATATACCGTCTTGATCTTGTGCAGGGAACCACAGCTGCTGTGAGATCATGACAGCAGACACTTATGTCTAGAAAACACTGTTTCCTGGCAGTCCAACCCAACCTCCGGCTCTTCAAATCTTTCTGCCCCCTCTTCCACACTGTTTCCTGAGCCTTGGGGAGTAGGGGTGTGAAATAGGTGCCCCATTCATGGCCGTACACTCTCCAGTCACTTATTTTCTGTGCTTTCGGTTACCTGATAAGTGAAAACTGCTGCAGACTTCTTGAGAGCATGTCTACACACAAGTGAAATATGGTGACTGATTTTAATTTGTCAACTTGACTGGGTTACAGGATGCTTAGATAGCTGATTAAATGCTATTTGTATGCCTTTCTGGAAGACATTAGCATCTGAGCTGGTGAACAGAGACCTCTCTACACAAGTGGACCTCCCCCATACAGCTAGCTTCCTAGTCATTGAGGATCCAAATATAACAGAAAAGCAAAGGAAGCTGGATTTGCCTCTCCTGAATTTGCAACTCCGGAAACTAGAAGATTAAGTTGGGTGTGGTGTCACATGCTTATACTCCCACCTCTCAGGAGGCTGAGGCAGGAGAATTACCATGAGTTCATGACCAGCTTGGACTACACAGCAAAAACCCTGTATCAAATAAGCAAACAAAACTAAACATTTTGGCCTTGGCATTCTGGTACTCAGAAGTTCAGATCAGAACTGGAATTCATGCCATTGGCTCTCAGGCCTGGTGGTTATATCCTAGGTCTCTGGGTAGAAGATAAAAGACAGGCACTGCTCAGCTGGGATGTTTTAAGAGCCTGTCCCTTACAACAGATATCTTTAAAACTAGATATGTATGTCTCTTTTGTTTCTTTGGAGACGATGTCCAATGCTTCCTCTTTATTAATATGGGAAATGAGAGAGATCACAAAGCTAGAGGAAGTTATAAATAGCAGAGTTAGCTTCCCGAGATGGCCCCACAGAGAAGGTAAAGTAGCTCTGCATTTTAGCAAAGACACTTCACTGTACAATGACTTATCCCTCAGCTGACAGGCTGCTGTTGTCTTCCCGGTGTTGTGCGCCATGATATCTGTGATGAGGTCCTACACATTCAATGAGCTAGTGGCTATTTTCCACACTCTTCCCGGGGCCTGCTGCCACCACACTTTTTAAACATGTCCTTCTGAGCTAATCTTCCTCCACAAGAACACACATTCAGTACCCCCTCATTATCACATTTGACAAAGCCGATCCCAGCTGTTAGTGACAAATAAGAGCTCCAGTTACCCCTCTCCTAGAAAGCAGTGCCCCGGAGCTCTGCAAGGAACAATTACTTTGCACAGACTAGTCTTGTAATGACAAGGCACAAGCCAGGGAGACTGACAGCCCAGAGAAAGCCTGGGAGACTGCTGGCTAACTTCTCCTCTCCCAGATACCAGCAGCTTGTCAATAAGGCTCAGGGAAGGAGACAATAGGGAGGAGTTTGGAGCCTTCACACAAAGAAGTGTCATCTCACCCTGTAAGGCGTCAGAGGAGTGCAGGAGACACTTGGCTGGGGCTTGCCCAAGGCACAAGGTGGAGAAGAGCATGGGATGGCTCTAGAGCAGGTGCTTAGAGCGCCAACACTCACCTGTCCCATCCATTTAGCTATACCATTATAATAACCGCAGCCTAACCACCCTAATAACCTCAGCCATTGACTCCTTCTAGATGGCAGCCATCATTAAAAACAGAATGTATGCCGGGCGGTGGTGGCGCACGCCTTTAATCCCAGCACTCGGAAGGCAGAGCCAGGTGGATCTCTGTGAGTTCGAGGCTAGCCTGGGCTACCAAGTGAGTTCCAGGAAAGGCGCAAAGCTACACAGAGAAATCCTGTCTCGAAAAACCAAAACCAAACCAAAACAAACAAACAAAAAAACCAGAATGTGGGTTGGTCTAAGACAAGGGTTCGTATAAGAAGTTGAAAGGGTTGCTAAAAGTCCCAGAAAACAGATACAGAGAGACTGGTTAAAGCATCTGAGGCTTTTCATCCCTGATGGAGGAAAAAAAAAAAGAAAAGAAAAGCAAGGGTTACAAGATGGGAAAGATCATGGGATGTGAGGGATGCAGCTCTGTCTGTGCTGCCTGGAAACTGAGCTAGGACCAGTGTATTGAAAGGAATTAATAGAAGCCTTGGGCTCAGAGAGACCCCAACTAATTATTACAGCTGCTCAATTTGAAGAACCCAGCAAATTACCACATTCTTCAAATTCTCTTTCTACAAGGCTTTCACACTGACGACGTGGGTCTGAGTGGAACAGTTAAGCATCGGCAACTCTTTTCCAGAGCTTTTCATCCTTTGCTCAATGGGCACAGTCGTGTTTTCTTACAAGTTCTTTATTATATCTCTAGTATATTCCAGGGGTCTGGATGAATGATCGCTTTCATGGGAGAAGGAGGACAGAGCCAATGAGAGAAGAGAGATTGCATTAGTTAGGTTCCGATCTTCAATCCTGAGACCTCAGCACTCCTAAGGAAGAGTCAGTGCAGAAAGCAGCTCAGAGTCTGGGCTGGAAAGGAGGGCTGGTTTTTCCTTTTATCATTTGTGTTCATTCGGGCTCACCTCCCAACAATCTACTTACAGTTGAGGATAATGCACCCCACTGCCGTCTACCACCACCATTCCATGTGGTTCACTGGCCCATCCAGAACACCACAGTTAAGCACGAATATGTACTCTGGACGTTGTTTTCCTTTCTCCATCAAGAAAGACCTGGTGCCAGACTCCCTTCATGTCTTTTCCCCTCACACTGCCACAGTTAGTGGACAGTAACTGACAAGGGGGAGGGGCAGTCCAAATTCAAGCATCGTGACTTGCTAGCAAGTATTTCCAGCCATGAGTAAATTCCTCAAGGCACTAGACTGGGCGTGGTGGTGTGCATGCCATTATTATCAACACCTAGGAGGCAAGGGTAGGCAAATCTCTGCTTGAGGCCAGTCTGGTCTACATAGTAAGTTCTAGGCCAGTCACAGCAACACAGTGAGACAGCGAGACAGTCTAAAACACACACACACACACACACACACACACACACACACACACACACACACACACACACAAGACAAAAACCACAGAGCTCAGATTGTTGTATAGCCAAAGGCTTTCAAAATATCGTGCTCTCATCTTTTTGCATGTGTACGTGACACATGCACAGTGTGCATAGGCATGTGAGGGTGTGGAACGGCACCCAGGTGTCACGGCACGCACGTGGTCAGGAAACAACCTTAGGTGCCAGTCCTGATCTCACACCTTGACCAAGGAAGTTCTTTTATTCACAGCTGTGTATGCCAGGCCAGCTGGCTCACACGGCTCCGGGGTTCTGCTCTCCTCATCTCCCATCTTGCTGTAGGCTCTTGGAGATTACAGACCTGCACGATGGCACCTGGCATTACATGGGTGCTGGGGAGCTGGACGCCAGGTCTCACACGGGCAGAGCAAGCGCTTTGATCCCCCAGCCCCAGATATCCTTATTATAGAAATCATAAGATTGTACTTTTGTGCAATTTTTAACTGGACGCTTAAGTTTACATAGTTTCAAAAGCTGGGATTTAGCCCCTGCTTTAACAGAGGCCACACTGGCATCCAGAACCCCAGGTAAGTACCTCCTAACTGAAGACTGCCAATACTCCCTCAGAGTCTGCCCAGCCTGCCCCCAACAGCCCCCACTTTCCTTGCCACCATATCCTGGCCCACAACTCAGGTAGAAGCCCCCTGCCCAACCAGATGTCACGCCAGCTGCCAGAACTCACAGTAGGATGGTTGTCTGAGAATTGCCCTACTTCCTCAGTGCTTTCCCAGCCCCCCCAACCCTCCCCTCCTCTTTGCCATGCCCCAGCCCCAACTCCAGTAGAGACACCAGAACCATAGGTAGCCTACCTACCCCAGCACTGTCCTCTCTCAGTGCCCACCCAGCCTACAACCAACCATTTCCCATCACCATATCCTGACCCCCAATTCCTGCAGAGGACCCCCAGTTGGACCAGAGGGCATGCAGGCTGCCAGAACTCCAACCCCCAAATTGGGTTGAGACCCTCTACTCAATGACAGACCAATCCAGCTAGAAAACCAGAGCAGAAATAGAAACTGGCGTGGGGTGGGGTGCAAACAAACACCCATCCAACAAAGACTACTCGGAAATTGGCCACATGGACCTATAATTCCCCCCACATACAGATGCCTAGACACTAGCATAAAAACAAAATCAACAGCAGGCCCTGAATATTCCAACACAGCTGAAGCACGAGAAAGTGACCTTAAAAGCAAATTTATGAAGATGATAGAGGTCCTTAAAAAGGAAATGAATAAATCCCTTAAAGAAAGTCATGGAAACAAACAGTTGAAGGAAATGAATAAAACTGTTCAAGACCTGAAAATGGAAATAGAAGCAAGAAAGAAAATAGAATCTGGGGGAATCCTGGAAATGGAAAAATCTACGTAAATCAAAAGGAACTACAGATAAAAGCATCACCAACAGAATACAACAGAAGATACAATAGAAGATTCTTCTATAGATAGAAGAGAGAATCTCAGGTGTTGAAGATACAATAGAAATACATCAGTCAAAGAAAATGTTAAATTTAAAAACTTCCTGACACAAAACACCCAGGAAATCTGGGACACTATGAAAAAAAACCAAACCTAAAAATACTAGGAATAGAAGTAGTAGAAGAATCACAGCTCAAAGGCTCAGAAAATATTTTAAACAAAATCATAGAAGAAAATTTCCCTAGCCTAAAGAAGGACATGAGTTGTAGAATATTATTTTTAGGATGCATTACATTTGTTTATGCTGTGGGGTTTTTGTTTAATGATGCAAAGATTGGGGAGCAAGAGAAAAAGGACAGGAGGACTCCAGGGCCCGGTCACCCAGCGACACAGCAAGCCACAGAGTAAGGAGGAAAGAAAAGCAGGTAGAAAGGTTAAAGCCCGGATCAAAGGATAGATGGGATAATTTAAGCTAAGAAACATTGGCTAGAAAAAGCCAAGCTAAGGCAGGGCATTTATAAAAATGAACAAGCCTCCATGTGATTTATTTGGGAGTTGAGTGTCAGTTCCCCAAAAGAGTAATGAGTAAAAATAACCAACATATAGATATGCTTATAAAAATACAAGAAGCCTACAGAACACCAAGTACATTGGATCAGAAAAGAAAGTCCCCTCACCACATAATAATCAAAATACTAACATATAGAACAAAGAAATAATGTTAAAAAAAACTGCAAGGAAAAAAGGCCAAGTAACATATAAAGGCAGATGTATTAGAATTATACCTGACTTCTCAATGGAGACTCTAAAACCAGAAAGGCCTGGACAGATATCCTGCAGACTCTAAGAGACCACAGATCCTAGCCCAGACTGTCATACCCAGAAAAACTTTCAATCACTATAGATGGAGAAAACATGATAAAGTCAAATTTAAACAATGTCTATCCACAAATTCAGCCCTACAGAAGGTACAGAAGGAAAATTCCAATCCAAGCAATTTAACTACACCCATGAAAACACAGAAAATAATCTCACAACAGAAAAACCAAAAGAAGGGACACACACAAACAACACACACACACACACACTAACCAACAACAACAATAAAATAACAGTAATTATACCAATCATGGTCATTGGTTTCTCTGTATATTAATGGACACAATTCCTCAATAAAATGACTCTTGTAGAATATTATTTTAAGATATGTTGCATTTGCTTATACTGTGGAACATTTGCTTTAATGATGCAAAGATGTGTTGCATTCCTTTATGTTGCATTTGTTTAACTCTGTGAAACTGTGTTACTTGCCTGTCTAAATACCTGATGGTCTCATAAAGAGCTGAGTGGCCAATAGTGAGGCAGGAGAAAGGATAGGTGGGAATGACAGGCAGAGAGAATATATAGAAGGAGAAAGAAGAAGGAGCAAGAGAACAAGGAGAGGAGGATGCCAGGAACCAGCTCCAGACGTGAAATAAGAAGGAAAGAAAAGATATACAGAAATAGAGAAAGGTAAAAGCTCAGAGGCAAAAGGTAAAGGGGATAATTTAAGAACTGGCTAGAAATAAGTCAAGCTAAGGCCAGGCATTCATAAGAAAGAATAAGTTTCTGTGTGTGATTATTTGGGAGCTGGGTGGCAGGCTCTCCAAAAGAGCAAACAGGAAAAAAAAATCTACAAAAGACACAGACTAACAGACTTGATGAGAAAACAGAATCTATCCCTCTGTTGCATACAAAAAACATACCTCGGCAGGAAAGATAAACATTACTTCAGAGTAAGGGTTGGAAAAAGATTTTCCAAGCAAATGGACCTAAGAAACAAGCTGGTGTAGTTATTCTAATATCTAACAAAATAGACTTTAAACCAAAATTAATTAAAAGAAACAGGGAAGGACACTTCATACTCATCAAAGGAAAGATCCACCAAGATGGTCTTTCGGTTCTTAACATCTATGCCCCAAATACAAAGGACACTGTCAATAGGACAAAGTGACAGCCCACAAAATGGGAAAGGATTTTCAGCAATACCACATCTTACAGAGGGCTAATAACCAAAATATATAAAGTACTCAAGAAACTTGACATCAACAAATGAAATAATCTAATTTAAAAACAGTGTATAGATCTAAACAGAGAATTCTCAACAAAGGAATCTCAAATGGCTGAGAAACACTTAAAGAAATATTCAACAGTCATAGCCATCAGGGAAATGCATATCAAAATTACTTTCAGATTCCATCTTACACCTGTCAGAATGGTCAAAAACACAAAAGACAGCTCATTCTGGCGAGGATGCGAAGCTAGGGGAACACTCCTCCATTGCTGGTGGGAGTGAAAACTTGTAAATCCACTAAGGGAATCAGTGTGGTGATTCCTCAGAAAATTGGGACTCTACCTCAAGGCCCAACTATACCGCTCTTGAGCATGTGCCCAAAGGGTGCTCCATCCTACTGCAAGGACATTGTTCAAACATGGCCATTGCCGCTTTTGCCTGTACTTGGGACCCTTTTCTTCCTGCTGGGTTGCATCGTCCAGTCATGGTGTGAGTTTGTGCCCGGTCTTACTGTAACTTGTTAGGCCATGTTTGGTGGATATCCCTGGGATGTCTGCTCTTTTCCTGAAGGAAAAGGTAGGAAGAGTGGATCTGTGGGAGAGGGGAGGTGGAGGGAGGGACTGGGAGGAGTGGAGGGAGAGACTGGGAGGAGTGGAGGGAGGGAAAACTGGTGAGGATGTAATGCATGAAAGGAGAATAAAAGAAAAAATCTGTAATCTAAAGAATATTATAATAGTTTTGCATTTTAAAATGAAAGTTGTAATTCTTGAACAAATATACACAATGGAAACTAAACATCATGGTATTGAGTGTGACAGCATCATTTTTTCCCAAAAACAAATACTTCTGTAACTTTCAGAAATTTGATATTTTTTCTTTTTCCTCTTAAACTAATAGTTTTTATTTATTTATCTATTTGTTTATTTGTTTGTTTTTGGTTTTTCGAGACAGGGTTTCTCTGTGTGGCTTTGCGCCTTTCCTGGAACTCACTTAGTAGCCCAGGCTGGCCTCGAACTCACAGAGATCCGCCTGTCTCTGCCTCCCAAGTGCTGGGATTAAAGGTGTGCGCCACCACCAATTGGCTAGTTTTTATTTTTATTTAAGAACTTTATCTCAATGTCATGTTATTTTTGGTCAAAAATATTTTATCTCCTTATTGCCTTATCTGCAATTGCCTTATCTGCACCTAAACTTTCACTTTTATTTCCTGTGACCACAAATCTCTAAATATAAAAAGAAGTCTTTGCAAAGTGAATTATTTTTATTATGTATACATTGTTCTGCCTGCATGTATGCCTGTAGGCCAGAGGAAAGCACCAGATCTCATAATAAATGGTTGTGAGCCATCATGTGGTTGCTGGGAATTGAACTCAGGGCTAGGGAAGTTCCCAGGAATCCCCAAGGATGACCCAAGCTTAGACTACTAGCTATAGAGGAGAGGGTGCCTGGCTTACCCCAGTAATCAGATCGGTGAATACTCTGTGACCACAGAGCCTTTCTCCAGTAACTGATGGAAACAGATGCAGAGATCCACAGCCAAACACCAGGTTGAGCTCCAGGAGTCCAGTCGAAGAGAGAGAAGAGGGATTCTATGAGCAAGGGCATTAAGATCATGATAAAGAAACCTACTGAGACAACTGTGGTGATACATTGTGTTCCCCAATATATTGTGCACCCTAATAAATTTATCTGGGGATCAGAGAATAGAGCCAGCCACTAAACTAGACATACAGGCCACACAGTGGTGGCACACACCTTTAATCCTATCACTTGAAGGCAGAGATCTGTCTGGATCTCTGTGAGTTTAAGGCCACACTAGACAGAACCAGGCAGTGGTGGCACACACCTTTAATCCCATCACTTGAAATCTCATGTCTTTGCTTGGGAAGGACACATGCCTTTAATCCCAGGAAGTGATGGCAGGAAGCAGAAAAGTATATAAGGCGTGAGGACCAGCAACTAGAGGCTTTGAGCAGCAGTTCAGCTGAGATCCCTTCCAGGTGAGGACTCAGAGGCTTTCAGTCTGAGGAAACAAGATCATCTGAGGAGTTGGTGAAGTGAGGTTGGTTGGCTGTAGCTTGCTTTGCTTCTCTGATCTTCCAGTTTTCATCACAATATCTGGCTCCAGGTTTTTTTCAATTAATAAGACCATTTAAAATTCGTCTTACAGACAACCAAACCAAACTAGTGGTGTTGTGCCCACATCGCAAGACCCCCAAGAAAGACCACCACAGAGCCTATATCTAATGCAAAACACAAAAGAGTTCATTGATAACAAGCAAGGTTGGGCTTGGTCCGCATCCAACATCCAACACAGGAGGTGGAGGAGGACGGCCTGAGCACTCACTTGAAGGCATTTATATAGGAAAGGTTTACATGCAGCTTGGGATTGGATGAGGGGGCTAGGGGTGAGGTAGTTCTTTGAAGTTACTGGCTGAAATATAAGCATGAGGTTACTGATGGCTAACAGGATTCAGGGTATCTACAGAAACATAAATTTTTTTACTCCCTATGTCCTGCTTTTGCTGAACCCAGGATAGATACATTCAGATTTATTGTTCCAGTCCTATTCTCCCATAAGTTTAATTTCTGGTCAGTTGAGTCCATTACTTCCCATATCCTGTTTTGCCAAGTCCAGGACTTATTGTTTCAGCCTTATGTTCCTATGAGTTCAACTTCTGGTCAGTTCTAAAACTGCTGGTCAGCAAATACCTTTGGTGGGGGGGGGGGAGCATCTCTCAAGATGGCTAGTGATTTTTCCTTTTCAGTGGGAACTCATGAAGTTTAGATAAACAGCAATGGAGCCTGCATGGGACTGGACTAGGCTCTCTGCACAAGCGAGACAGTTGTGTAGCTTGGTCTGCTTAAAGGGCAGTAGGATCAGGATTAACCCCTGGTGCATCAGCTGGCTTTTTGAAGCCCACTACCTATGATGGGACACCTCAAACAGCCTTGAGGCAGAGGGAGGGGCTTGGACCTGCCTCTACTAAGTATACCAAGCTCTGCTAACTCCCCATGGAAGGCCTTACCTTCTTGTGGGAGGGAATGGGGGATGGGTTGGGAGGCTAGAGGGGTGGAAGGAGGGAAGAGGGGGATCTTTGATTGGTATGTAAAATGAATAAAAAAATTTCTTAAAAAAATATTTTTAGAAGCAGTGCACTATAGATAACTTGAATACCTTATACTTGGAGGAAGAAGGAAGAAGGAGAAGAAGGAGGAGGAGGAAGAGGAGGAGAAGGAGGAGGAGGAGAAGGAGAAGGAGAAGGAGAAGGAGAAGGAGAAGAGAAGGAGAAGGAGAAGGAGAAGAAAGAAGAAGAAGAAGAAGAAGAAGAAGAAGAAGAAGAAGAAGAAGAAGAAGAAGAAGAAGAAGAAGAAGAAAATGGGAAATCGCATCCCAGTGCCAGATGATGAACTTTAGTCATTAATTTATGCATCTATCAATGAAGATTATCCTGCTCATGTGAAACAGGAGGCCCACATAAATTCTACTCCTTTTGTTTATGTGCATGTTATATACACTGAAAATGTTTTACTACAGCAATAAAACTCAATCCTCAACACCATGTGGCAAGATTCATATCATGACCTATAATCAAAACTACTTTTGCTTCTCTGCCACCTGTGGGCTTGGGAAGGTTCTTCCGAATCTTTAGTGTACGGGGACTCTGAGCACTGGGGAGTCTGAGTGGCAGAGACTTACTCTCCAGTTATTTTGAATAATTCACTTTCTCAGTTTCTGGGAAGTATACCAAGAAAGATTCACTCTGACTTCTCAAATGATTGTTAATTATGCAGTGACACTTGCATTTAGCACCACCTTTTAAAACCCATCTCTTTAGAAATGGCAGGAATAAAACCACATGTTTTTTTAAAGCTGATTGAACACTTGACAAAACAATGTTTTCTGATGAAATACTTCTATCTTAATTTTTGCTTTAAGTGTATTGGTTCCACTTTAGCACTGGAGATTTAACTCAATCATGGAAAATGTCTTTCAGAAATCCTCATCAATAAGGACAACCTTAACTATCAAATAGCTAAATCAGGTACAATTTCTATCAGAAAAAAAAGTCAACTTTCTTTTTCTACTCAAATAGCTATTTTAAATTTTATAAAACATTTGTGAAACTGATCCCTAAAAACACTAATCAAGGTAATGCACCTCTAACTGTTACATGTTTAAGTAGGTTGTAGAGCAAGATGATCAACATGCTCTGACATAAAGTCACGCTGGCAAGTTTATGTCACCTTGACACAAGCTGGAGTCATCTGGGGAAAAGGAACCTCAAATGAGAACATTCCACACCACACTGGCCTGTAGGCAAGTCTGTGGAGACACTGTCTTGATTGATGGTTATCACGAAGGGGCCCTGTTCACTGTGGGCAGTGGCAGCCCTGGGCTGGCTGAGGAAGCCATAGGCAGCAAGCTAGTAAGCAGCATCCTCAGCATCCTCCATGGCCTTTGCACTAGTTCCTTCCTCCAGGCTCCAGCCTTGAGTTCTTGCTCCAACTTCCCTCAGTGATGGGCTGGTACCAGGAATCATTAAATGAAAGAAACCCTTTCCTTCCTGAGTTGCTTCAGGTCATGGAGTTTCGTCACAGCAAACCCCCAAGACAAAAGTGTTATGATTTGAATAGGAAATGTCTTTCAAAGGCTCTATTTCAGAAGTCACTGAAACTTTTGGACATGGGGCCTGGCTAGCAGAGGTAGGGCCCAGGGTTTACAAGATATAGCTGAACCCTGACTCAGGCCTGGCTTTCTGCTTCCTGGTATGAGATCTGAACATTCCCAGCCATATGAACCTATCACCACAGGCTCTGAACATGCCTTTCCCACTATGAGAGCTGTAAGTTCTCAAACCATGAGCCAAAATAAGTCATTCTTCTTCTAAGTATCTGTCAGGTATGTGGACTTAATGGCAGTAACTAGTAAAAGTAACTAACCTACAAGGTAGGTTGTTTCTCCAGAAAACTTGTATGCAACTCTTGAATGCTGTTGACTGGCTTTGAAGAATAATTATGTAAGAATTCATGTCAAAATCAAGAATACCACTAAGAATGAAAAGGTTCTTCCAGGCTGTTAATCGGTCTAACAGCACAGAAATTTTGTTCCAATTAGGAAAGGATATTAAATATTTTATATGATAATGTGAGGAGAAATGTTTATAATTGAATAAACATTTCATGTCATAATTTGTACAATAGTTTTGACAATTTTATTAAACAGTGTACATCATCTGAAAGAATCCTCATGAAAGTGCCTTTATCTTTGGATTTAGCCACTTGATAGCTTCAGAAAGCCTTATAATTCCATTTAAAATAGTCAGCAAGAGACACAATGACATGTACCTGTAGTCCAGCTACACAGGAGGCTGAGACAGGATTATTGCTTGAGCCCAGGAGTTCAAGGCCAGCCTAGGCAACATAGCAAGGTCTGGTCTCAGAATGAATGCATGCATGCATGAATGAATGAGTGAGTGAATGAGCAAACAAACAAAATCAGCACTGCCAGTCCGTGACGTCTTTCCTGTTTCTTGTTAGTCGAGTAATCTTCCTAGTCAAGTAATCAAAATCTACCCTATGGACAGATGCTAAGAACTGTAGAAAGTGGTTCTATACAATCCCTTGCAGAAGCCATTTTTCCCTAGTTGATGTCTCCTACCATTTTGTTGTGTTGTTGTTATTGCTCCACCCTGTCTATGATCTCCCTCAAAAGGACAGGGAGGAAAAGGAAGATGTGTTAAGTAAATATTGTCCTTATTCCCATCATTCCACCTTCCATACATCTACAATCTGAAAATCCATATGAGTCCAAAGACCCCATTTGTTGCTCATTAACACTATAATCATCATTAACACGAATGAATAGGAGAAGGAAAAGCTTGAGACTCTGTCTTCATGACTAATTAGAAGGAACCTTCTGTTCCCTCTATCTAGGGTTGGGTGTCATGTTAAGGGCCATGTGTCATATCTGAGATAGATGAAATTTCTCTTTAAAAAAAATAGTGTGGAAAAGGATTATTATGAACCCAGAATCATTTTCTGCAGATTGATTTTAGGAAAAGAATACAGAAGACCTTAAAACAAACTTCCTTAAAACTACCCATAAACATACAAGTATACGCTCTGTGGAAATCTGCCACACACTCCAGTCTGAACTTCTTGAGTCTCTTCTGCTCATATATCATCTTTCCTGAACCAATTCAAGACTTCTTTTCTTTTTTTCAATCATAGAATCTCAGGGCCTGGAGGAGGATTACTGGACATTTCCAAGGAGAACCCAAGGAGGTGCAGATGGTACTGCGGTCAGGCTGTTGGAACGGTATGGAGGAGCTTGTTTCCAGTCTGCTTAGTGCTACTGCAAGTAGTTCCACTGTAAACAACAACTCTTCATAAAGGTTCCTGACCCTTTGTTGGCAAAAAAAAAAAAAAAGGGTCTCACTGCTCCCTAGGCCCAAAAGATTAATGTTGAAAACTACCTTTCCAGCGGAGGCAGGTGATAGACGTGAGTGAGGCAGGGAGTGAGAACAGATGAAGAAGAAGGCATGTTTCATGCCAAAGCAGAGTCCACTGTATCAGCTGTCCTCCTATTGTTACAGCGACCATTTTTCTACCTAGATGTTTGCGTGGTTATATCAATAGGTTATATCTGGTCCCTAGTTGTTTGGCCATCTGCTCTCCAAGGCGATATGGTAATACTTTTTTTTTTTGCTGCTGGTGAGAGAACAAAGTCTTTGATCAAAGTCTGGGGCTCCTGCTTGACCCCAGCCGGCCTCCAAATGTAGCCTTGCTCTGCCATAGCAGGTATTAACCATTAACACTTTAATGGCTGCTCCTGGAATGATTCTTGTATGTTTACAGTGGACGGCAGGGTCAACAATCTATCCCTGTAAGCTTATGGAGCCTGAATGAGTCGTCTTCAGTGACCTCCCAGAATATCACAGGATTTTTTTTCTCAGAACTGTAAACATCATGCATTCCAACTTCTGTGTTTTTACAACTGCTGGCAACTATTTCTTTGGGGGGGGTACCAGCACTCTGATTAGTAAATGGAAGCTCCATGGCCTCCAGTCTTGCTTTAGACATACTCCTCATAACCATGGTCTCCAGAGCTCCAAGAACTTTCAGTTGAAGAAGCATCTGTAATTCCAGGTTTCAGATTTTCTTATATACACAATATATAAGAAACCTACAATAAACCCTAGGTTGTTTTAGTAGTGTATTATTTCAAAATTATGTCCCCAAATTCTTTAGTTTTCCCCATTTCAAGAGATGTAACTTGAGTTTCTATCTTGGAGAGTATACCATAAGACTGTAAACTTAATGGCTAATTTACACGAACAGAATATGGTATTCGGTTTGGGGATATCGTTTGTTTGCTTTCTAGTTTCTTTTTCTTTTTTTCTGGTCTCTGATTGTAAACCAAGCTGGCCTGAAACTCACTGCGCAAATGAGGCTGACCCAAGCTGATGGCAATCCTTTGGACTTGACTCCTTAGTTCTGTGATTATAGATGTGAGCCACCATCCCAGCACAATGGTGAGATCTGAGACTTGATCAGAGTTACTTGGGCTTGTTCCTAGCTCTTTTTTGGGTGTGGTATGGGGTGGTGGTGGTGGTGGTGGTGGTGGTGGTGGTGGTGGTGTGTGTATGTGTTGCTGTAGATAAAATCCAAGGTATTATGCATGCAAGGCAAGCTATTCTACCAACTCAATGATATTCCCAAACATCTCTTGATATATTCTTTAGGAGGGCAGAAATTATGGGGACATCTAGACAGCTCTGACCAAAGACCTGTGTATAGAGGGACTGAGATGCTGTGGTGGTTTGAAAAAAATTGGCTCCCAAAGGGAGTGTCACTATTAGGAGGTGTGGCCTTGTTGGAGTAAGTGTGTCACTGTGAGAGTGGGCTCTGAGGTCTCTTTTTCTCAAGTTTCCCTCAGTGTGACAGTCCGTCGACTTCCTGTTGCTTCTGAGTCAAGATGTAGCACTCTCAGCTCCAGCACCACATCTGCCTGCATGCTGCCACGCTCCCCTTCATGATCATAATGAACTGAACCTCAGGTATTGTAAGTGAGTCACCCCAATTAAATGTTTTCTTGTAAGAGTTGCTGTGGTCATGGTGCCTCTTCACATCAGCGGTAAACCCCAAGATAGGTGCCCGGCCAACAGCCAAGGGAGTGGGCGTGGTTCTCCAACCCCAACCAGAACATCAGGTAGCTGTAGCCTCATTTGACATCTGGGCTGCTAGGAGATACTAATAACTACCAGCTATACTACTCCAGAAATCCTGACCTGTAGAACCCGTGGGATATGAAAGTATATGGTTTCAATATGCAAAATGTGGTTGCCACCTCTTTAGTAGCAACAGAAGATTAAGATGGACAGAAATCAAATAACAGAGAAATGCCACCCCAAAGGCCCAGTCTCATCATCTCTTCATAATCTTAATTTGATAAGGCAGAGTATATCCCCTTATAGCTGTGATACCCATCCAAGCAAAGGGAGCTTGTTGAGTAGGAAAGTAAGGATTGTTTCTAAGTAGAAAGGTAATGAAATAAAAGAAGACCTTCCTTTATATGCAGAGGCATTAGCCTCTGAGTGTGTATACAGGTGCTGGTATCTCACCTGAGATGTGCATTAATTTCAAATTAAACCTAAAAACCTCCAATTTATATCTCTTGACATGCACGATCAGGAACCAGGGTCTTCCCCCAAAGCATCTCTGTCCACCCTACTGAGGATACACTCCCAGTGTGGGGATGGGGATTGTAAGACCTCTCTCTCTCTCTCTCTCTCTCTCTCTCTCTCTCTCTCTCTCTCTCTCATTTTAGAATTCTGTTCTTTATCCTCTACTGAGTTGAAATCTCAGTATCTACCGTACACCAGTCGATTTTGAAGCTGTTCCCTAAATCAAGGGGATGCTTCTGTCCCATAATGAATGAGAAAAGCAGTAGAAATTTCTCAACAGACAAGATGGCAAATGGGGCTAGAACCATCTGATGTTCTGGCTGGGGTTCACTTGGCTGTTGGCTGGGTAACTCAGTCCCTTTATTCATAGGTGTCTCTTAGAGCTATCTAGATGTTCCCATAACTTCTGCCTTCCTAAAGAATATATCGAGCCGGGTAGTGGTGCACGCCTTTAATCCCAGCACTAGGGAGGCAGAGGCAGGCAGATCTCTGTGAGCTCGAGGCCAGCCTGGTCTACAAGTTGAGTTCCAGGACAGCTAGGACTGTTACACAGAGAAACCCTGTCTCAAAAAACCAAACAAACAAACAAGAATACTTTGAGAGGTTTGGGAATATCATTGAGTTGGTAGAGTAGCTTGCCCTGCATGCATAAAACCTTGGATTCTATCTATAGCAACACATGTACACACACACACACACACACACACACACACACACACACACACAGACCCCACACACAAAAAAGAGCTAGGAATAAGCCCAAATACCTATGGAGTATGAATCCCCCAATTTTGTTTTCAGAGTCACTTGAGACCTCTAAAAGGCTCTGATGATGGCATCTTATCACCCACAGGGTTCTGAGTGATTACATACCTACACATTAACGGCTCAAATGCTTAGTTCAGAATTATATCCTCTTACACATGTAAGCCTTTTCTCTGTGTGAAGGTGCAAACACTTCAGAGTGGGTCACCATGGCAAGGACGGGGTGAGAAAGTACATTCTGAGGTGTGTGGGAATGCCCTAGAAAGAAAATGTCTAGAAATGAAAGGATTTGGATTTAACTCGCCTTTGTGACCAAGGCAATGATGTTAATACCCATCTTAATAAGCCCCTACCTTGCCCCTAGTCTCATAAAACCCTCAAAGAGAAAATTCTTGAAAAGGTACATCTTCTCCCTTCTAACACTTGGCCGGGTGTGAGAGGTCCTGGGAACGCAAAATAACCATGGATCTGCATAGACATTAAAAAGTATGACTGCAATGACGGGCCACATCACAGGTGTCTTACAGCTTGCATATTTATTGAACCAATACTACTAAAATAGCTCCAATACATTGGGTACTTATGAGAGCAACAGTAAGGACCACATGTTACAAAGGCTGCGTCTCCAGCGGTGCGCAGCTGCAAGTCTACATAAATGCCACAAATGCACAATACTGTTTTCTTGCTCTATTTACATAGCTGATATATCTATCCTAACAAAGGTGGGGGGCGGGAGGGGGGAATGCACGAGAAACTCAGGCCAGTGGGGGGAGCGAGAAGAGAAGGAAGAAGGACAGTGCATGCGTCATTGGTGTTTAACAGTCAGAAGCGCAAACAGTTCAGAACAAGGCCTGCCCTGTCAAAGGAAGAGCTAAAGACGTTATATAAAAATTAAGGTGGGCTTTCAGTCTGGCTAACACAACAACATTCCGTGAAGAGATGGCATTATCGGATTTTATTTTTGTTTATCCATTTCACTGGGAGCAAGGACAAAAATGTAAACTCTACACCTTGCTTATCAAAACTGCCCCCCAAAAAGGTGTTTTGCCTTTTATCAACGTCATCATCATCATCATCATCATTATTTTGTAAAGACATTTTTTCCAATTTCAACTTTGGGACAGGTATAATTTTCAAATTCCTACTCGGATGTCAGTACTTGGATTTGTTTTTCCCACATGGCACTTATTGAAAAAGAGTGGACCTTTACCCCCCTGAATACCAGTCAAACAAAAAGAATCCAAAGAGATACCTCGAGATGCCTGGGGAATTATTGCTTTTCTTTTTTCTAAGTCAGGCAGGTGAGGCTGCAGAACGGAAGAGTTCTGGTAGGTACATTACAGTTTTGTGATTGCTCCCGCTAACGTGACTGCACATCCACCAGAGCCAGCCATGAGGGGACAGCCCCTCACCCTCCTGGTAGCATCCGCTCAACCTACAACACTGAAGAAGAAAGCCACACTGAAGACACAAGGAAAACAAGACGATCCAGTCTAGAGAACAACATTCGGGGAAACAGAGTACCAACAACACCTTCTCAGAACATGGAAATAAAAAATAACTCCATCAGAGCTACCTCGCCAAGGAGCATGTTGAAAGTCCAAAATAGCACCATTCATCAGTGTCTCAGGTCCTGTGGCAGCATCTCGGTCACTTACCACCAGGAAACAATGAGTTTCAAACTACTTCTATACATCAAAAGAGTACATGGATAAAATATAGAGATATACAGACAATTGATGAACATAAACTACTAGGCTTGTTACATCTAAGTGAGAAAAAAAAAAAGTGGGGGGACTCTCAGCCTCTGCAAGAAGCAGTCGGGAGCCACGTGATGAAAAGGTGGGAGTGGACCAGTCATGTGAGAGCAGAGGGAGTCTGAGTTGTGGAAGACATTGTTGTAGCGAACCAGGCCTGAGGGCCCACCTGGGGGGGTTGTAAACGTGGATTCACAGTGTGAAATTCTGAGTATTTTCACTTGAGTCTGAATGATTAGAAACTGTTTTGATGATACCTATTTGTCCACTGTAAATTCTCTAAAGCAAGGCTTAGAGTCCCATAGTTTCTTCTTATATTTGATGATTTACACAGAAAAAAAAAAATCCCATATATGATACCAAGACCTCATCAAAACCCCATACACCATATGCAATACAAATGGAGGTGTTACAATTAAAAAAAGTAGAGGTAACTGATATTCGGGGAGCAGAACTCATGGCTGCCTGGTGGAGTCAGAGAGGCAGCGCTGGTCTCCTCCATCTTCTCACGGTTCACTTCCTTTGGCACAGGAAGTCTTCCCTGCAGGGAACACAGACAGAGAGACAGACAAACATACACACACAAATATATACTTAGTCACTTTTTAAACCATTTGAAACTTTTTTTTTTTTGCTTCTTCTACCCACTTTTATCCTTGAACTTGTGCTATTTTGCAAACAGTTTATATATTAACAGTATTCCCTTGAATGTAAATATTAGGTCAGTGGGCGGTGAAGCAATTAAAGACCAGCTTTCCTTTGCTTGTGCAGAGGCAAGTGTTTCTGTCATGGTGGTGGCACTGTTCCTCAGAGTCGGATCTCTGGGAGAGTTGCTAGTCCTAGACAGCACCCAGGATCAAACTGGGTTGGGAATGCACATCAGAGTGCCAATACACTTTTTAAAGATTTATTTTATGTGTGTATAAGCATTTGCCTGCTTGTATGTACGTGTACAGCGTGTATGCCCAGTGTCCATGGAAGCCAGAAGAGGGTATTGGATCCCTGGAACTAACTGTAGTTACAGATGGTTGTGAACCATGATGTGGATGCTAGGAACTGAACTCAGGTCCTCTGCCAGAACAAAAAGTGTTCTTAACCACTGAGCCATCTTTCTAGACTCCCATTTTTTTTTTTTTTCAGTGAGTGATATGATGGAGGGCTGACAGTAGTCTATTTTCCATTACACAATAAAGACTTTAAATATCACGGTGCATAAATCTCCCTACATGAACTTTCTATAAGCAGCGGGCACACTTCATCCAAGCGCTAACGTCGGGACTAAAATGGTACCCAAGATCCAAGTGTCTGAGGTGCACACAATGGAAGGGAATCCCAGATGGCAGCTGTAGGAAAGAGAAGGAGAGTGGGAAACTACGTCCAGAGGATGGTGAGATTCAGGCAGCCTAGAGCTCAAGTCTCTCCTTACAGAGCTGACCACTGAGATGATGGGCCCGATGGATGGCTGAGGACCACTGCTGTGCCGCTTCGGCTGACACACAGGCGAGGCTGACGGGAAGCGCAGCCTCCACCAGAACTGAGCAGCAAAGAGAGCAGGACAGCGGGGCCCACTGAACAACTGACACAAAAAACTTCAATCATTCGAAGAGGAAGATGGCATGCCCCATCCAGACACCCTCACAGTGAAGACGAAGGTCTCTCTTAATTAAACCGTTACTTATTGGTGTTTTCTTAGGGAGGAAATAGCCTTTGTGGGTTTTAAGTGTTTCTTTTCTCTTTTCTTTTTCTTTTTATCTTTTTTTTCTCAGGTTATCGGTTCTAACAAGAAAGTTTCAGTGAAGTTACCTGGATGGAAGTGCTTGGATTGAAGTGATATTCTGATTTTGTGACGTGTGAATTATCACATTTGAATCTATGTTGAGGATGAATTTGGGAGGCAGGAACTTCCAAACAACCTGACACATTTGAATCTAAGTTGAGGATGAATTTGGGAGGCAGGAACTTCCAAACAACCTGAAGCTGAGTACTGTTTCCAGTGGCCTCAGGGTAGATCACACAAGCTGAAGAAACAACACCTACTGTGTTCGGCACCCAGTGTGCCTACAACTTTGAAAGCATTTCCACGTATTCCCTATGTGAAACACACACAATGTGCCCCTTGACAATCCAGTCTAGGTTGTGATGGTGTTTTGGTATCAGTAAATAGCCAGAAAAATATAATTCTTCACACACCATTAAGGATCTAAATAAAATTCCTCAAAGCATATTATTGGGGCACTCAATAATAGTGTGTAAAACATAGTAAAAATTAGTAGCTTTCAACCTTGAAATTTGGTATACAACCCACAAATTAAAAAAAGAAATCCATTGATATTTTCCAAGCAATGCCGCCACCTCATCTGACCAGTTAGTGCGGCCTTGAAACCGTTTCAAAGTCAGCACACTGCTGTGTCTTGCTTTATGAGACTCAGTACCACTAACCTTTGACCTCCATGGAAAACACACTATAAAATGAAAACTGAGAGCTAGGGAAGAGTATTTCAGATCTGAATTTAGCACTAGCATGACTTTGTCTCCCTCAGGCACTTCGTCACTCATTATGGTTCTGAATGCTTGCACTCATTACTGGATTTTGAACCTACAGAGAGAAACAGAAACCAAAACAGTCCCTACCCAGTCTGCCCTTAATTAACTTGTTCTAGGGGAGACACCCAAGTAACTGCATGACAGAAGACCATCAGTAGGTCATGCAGAGGCATGCTACTGAAAGACCTTGAGGGCCAATAAACTAAAACGCCTTCAAGGGGAGGAACTCCCAAAGAGACGGCTCTCTGCACCTCCTCCCTGGAGCCTGGATTTACTAGATTACAATCCTCTTCTTTGACTCCTACCATTCTGTTGTAAAGAACTGTCTGTGTTCAGCATACCCTTTTCCCCAGAAGTCAGGCCTTAGGATAGTTGAGGTCATACAGTTACCTTTCTCCATCATCCATATACACACACGATGATTCTTGTGAGGCAGAGGGCCCTGAGTAATCTACAAGTCTGAGGGTGGGGGCAAGCAGAGATGCTCGGTGTCCACAACAGGCCTGCTTTGCCAGAAGCCACCTCCAGATGGATGGAGTTCCTCCCAATGACTGCTGGCGCAATCCCAGTTACTAAGTAATGTGCTTTGGACCAAGTAAATTGAGATTATCTTTCATGCAGGTATGCAAAGGTGTGCTTTTCCAGAAGTTTCCTTCTGGACAAAGGACAAGTATATTGTGCTTAAAATACCACTGCATTTTTAGAGAAGAAATAACAAAAGAGCTGAGGGTGTGGCTCCGACTACCTACAGCGCCCACCTTAGAGCATGCTTTGATGGAGGCACAGAGTGAAGGGACACACCACTGACCTCACACGTCACTGAGGACCCTCAGATAGTCTTTCCCACTTGGTTGATATAGCCAACATCAAAGGCTGCTGTAGGGAGGGCTGATCCTTTTTCACCCTCAGCTGCTTCAGGGGAATTATGCCCTGATTTGGCCCAGAAAAGAATGTCTAAGGACAAAAATACACATGTATATGTAGAAATAATTTTAAAGGGTGAGGCATGTATCCAGTGGCAGAATATGTACCTAGCATGGGTTCTACCTCTAGCACCTTCAAAGCAACAACAATAATAATAAATAATAGTAGTAATGAGGAGGAAGAGGAGTAGGTGATGGTAGTGTTAAATGGTTAGATTGCTACTGCTGTATGTGGTGGTGCTGGAGTTGTGGGGTGCGGATGAGTTCTGTACTTCAGTTCTTTTCTACTCCAACGCAGTAAGACTAGCACAAGTTGAGTTCCATCAGGTCCCATAAAATTCCGTTCATCTGCATTTCTGCCAAAAGTTTCAACTTGACCTTCAGAAAGTCTCTGAAAGTCTAAAAATGACTTAGAATTGTTTTCTTTCCATGTCAACTGCCAGAGGACAGGACTGTGATTTCTAAAAATTCTGTCAATAATGGGAACTGCCTAAATCATTTAGTGTAAATCAGGTCATCTCATACAGGAAAATGACAGCAATGTTACATCTGGGGTGGTACCATTGCTCAATGACATGAAACTTTGATTTTGGGGGGTGGGAATAATATTGTATGTGTATGGGTCTTTGGCCTGCAACATGTCTGTGTACTATGAGCATATAGTGCCCACGAGGCCAGAAGTGGGCACTGGGTCCCCTGAAACTGGAGTTAAAGACAGTTGTGAGCTACCATGTAGATGCTGGGAATCAAACCCTTACCCTCTGGAAGAACAGCAGAACTCTTAACCACCGAGCCATGCCTCCAGCCCCAAGAAACTGCTTAATGGAAATTTTATTTTCAATGGATTTTTTCTTTCTCGTGAAACTAGCTGATCAGTGCTAAGAAGCACAATCCTTCCATTGAAGGTCAAACTGATATTTACTGCAGTCCAAAGTATGTACAGGGAAAACTGGTGACTTACCTTGTAGGTTATGTTTTTAAAAATATGTTATTTCCAAGACCAGCATAGAATTATATTAGTGGATGATTCTGGGAGTGTACAATGGACATTAAGATGAAATGAAGTAAGCCTGATCTATTTCTTTGTGTGTGTTTATGCTTCAAACTTGAAAACGGGGTTCACCGACAGCAGTTGGGGCTCTTACCTTAGTGAGACTTCCCTCCATTTCCTTGTATGGAAATGGTTCTTGGCTGACCCAGACCAAAAGTTCTGGGTAGTAAACCTATGGAGACATAAAAGCACACACATTCAAATCACAAGGTCCATCCTGAAACCACATGGCCTCACCCCCACAAGCTCAGTTCTCAATGATGATTCTAGATTCTAGGCTGTCCTCTTGCCCCCCCTCCCGCCCCCCACTGTCTGCTCAGAGCACCAGGAAACTCACTACATGTTTTCCCAATATGTACTGCACTCAGGAGAGCTTTGGCTAGTCTTCCAAGATGGAGTCCAACAGAGCAGAGATATCAATCGACGTTGGTTACAGCAGGCAAAGAGGCAGTTGAACGGCATGTATGGCAGGGTGCACTAAGGGGCCATGGAGAGCTTTCAAAGCATCTTCCATTTCATAAGTATCCTTGCAAGCCTCAATGTTTATGACATAACTATTTGGGCGCTGATCAACACTGTTAGGAGTTATCCTTCATTTATCAGAAGGTTGAAGAATAGGAGGAGGGCAGAAATGTCTTCTATTCTCTCCAGCTCCATGAGGCCACTCACACCACACTGTATCCAGCTCCCCGAAGCAGCCTAGTATCTGAGAGAGGGGCAGGGAGCTGGGCAGCTGCGCAATGAATGATTCAGATAATAAGAGTTGATGAATTCTGAGGGTGGGCGGAGGTAGAGGGAGGGAGGCAAGCTGAGCAAGTCTTCTTTAAATATACAAAGGGTTATTAGCATAAGGCTGCTGACCAGCTGTTCTCTATTTCCAGAAAGCAAGATGGAGAGAATGGGGTGGGGCGGGGCGGGGGAGGCTTAAAACTACAAATTGCAGATTTAGGTCAGCTATAAGAAAGAACTTGGCACAAGAATCGTTAAATTACTAAATGAATTTAGAGTGGAAAACTGTGAAATCTTCTTTAAAAAAATTTAGAAACAGAATCCAACAGCCATCTGTCAGAACTAATTCACATTTGATACCGTACTGCCTGAAGAGAGGGATGAAATTAGAGGAGACGCCTTCCAGATCCAAGTTTTGTAAATAAGCCTCCTGTACAGTAACTATTAAGAAGCATATCTCATTAACAGGTTAACGAAGAGACTCAGGAGTCATTTTCAGTTCTGGAAGTACTAATTGTTGAATTAGTGGTTAATATTTTGTGTGTCTCAATCAAGCTAGTTAGTCGGTTGGGGGTCTGAAGCAGAAAACATGGATGGCTCATGTGTTCATTCTTTGGGATAACATAATAGTAACTGTTTTTGCTGTTCTATCAGTGTTTATGACACATCATAGCCACGGCTCACAAAGTAACCGCATACACTATTTAATCGAGCCCGGCAGTAGGCCTATGAATAGGAATATTTTAATTTCACAGAGGGAAAAAAGGAAAACTCATAAAGGTCAGGACAACTTGCCCAAAGTAACACCCCCTGGGTCAGGACTGCAACTCAAATTAGGTTCCTAGATCTCAGCTCTCTTCTTCCCAGTGTGCTGGTGTCTCTCATTTCCCCTAAAGCAACATGTCTACTCTCTACCATCCCTCTCAAAACAATACCAGCCCACAGCTACCACCCACTTTCGGCTCTCAAAGACTTGAGGGCTCATCCTGTGAGAACCGTTTCCTCCCCTTGGAGTGCCGCTCCCTTCTGAGACATGTGCTTCCCTCCAGTCTCCCCACTTTGCTTTCACAGATCTTTCCCTCCTCTGCCCAGCTCCTTCTTAAAGAATGACACCATCTGCCTTGTTTGGGACAGGCAGCCAGTCTAGGCGGTCTCCCTAGCCAGAAAAGAGGGAATAAAATTACAATTTAAAATAAATAAGCCTTTTTTGGTTTCAAGGCATGTAACAAAAATCATAGCACATAAGATCCCACGTTGGCCTGACATCCCAGTTTGATCCCACACTGAAATCAGGAATAAGTTCACTTAATAGAAATTGACCTCAGCGACTGATCACTTTTCAACACGCTCACTACAGTTAAAAAAAAAAAAACAAAATCAAATAGTGAGAAATGGTTTCCTCAGGAAGCAAAGGCAAAGTCAAGAAATGACATTTGTGATTGTGTGTTTCTCTGGGGCTACTCCATTTTAACCAAGTCCCACTGCTTTAGCATTTAGCATATCCAAGCTACCAGAGCCTGTGTCAGCTAGAACAAGCAAAACCAACATTTGGTATAACATTCAGAACTTCTGGCAGGAGAGGCTGCTCGGGAGTAAGAAGTTCTGGGAAGATAGTTACTCTTAGATGCAAATCCAGGAACAGACTGATGGCAATGTGCTCCAAGCGGGCAAGACGTCTCCTGTGCCCACCACTGTGGCTCTCAGGACCCAACACTGTGCCACACAGGTGGCTGGACCCTGCCTGGCTTTCTAACTGTTGGGAATATTAAGAGCTGGAAATGACTCACGATGAAGACCTGAAATGCTGATGGGACTCCGACAACAGGAATGCGCTATGGACCCACCTGGAGTCCCTGTGTGGACGCTGGCTCACAGCCTCTCTTTCTCCTTGGTACCAATCGGCTCCTGCTGCACTAGACACGTGACTCTACCTGCGTTTGCTTTTCTGAATTCAAGTTCATGTTTTTCGTGAAAACTAAAGTAACATTCTTCCTCACTCTCTTTTGAGTTCTTACTTTGAGGGCTTGTATCTCAGAAACGCCAACGTTCTGGATAATGTACACAAAAATACCCTATGAAACCCAGTAAAACAAAGTGTGCCTCGATCATCACAAGAGAAGCATGGAGTCTTTCAACACCGTCTTCCGTGTAGAAAAAGAAACAGCATTTTCCATCAAATTCTTCCAGAATATTACTCTCTTAGATTTCAAATAGGGACCCAGGGATACAAGCTGTATTTTCAAGAACTACAAAAATATGAGCGTTCACTCCAAAAATATAGAGAAGGAAGAATTTAGCATTTACTCGATTTTGCCTGAAAGTATGTTCATATTTGTCTCTGAGCATACTAATTAATGTGCCTTTTCCCACAAAGTACTCATTAATGTACCTTTTCCCACCTCACTGATGATTAGATTAGGAACAACAGGATTGTATGAAGATGTCTTAATATGTTTAAATCTATGATATACATTTAATGGCTTATGATGAAAATTTACCATTTCTTATTCTCTAAAGTATTTGATTGCTGAGTCTTAAGTTTAAATATCCCAGCACAGCACACACATTGGGAATAAAAAGCTCACTTTCCTTCCTTCCTCCCTCCCTTCTTTCCTTCCTTCCTTCCTTCCTTCCTTCCTCCCTCCTTCCCTCCCTTCCTTCCAACCTTTTCTCCCTCTTTTCTTCTTTCTTTGAAGACTACTTTACTGTCAAGTCCATAATAAAAAAATAACTTCAATTTTTAAACCTCTAGGTCATAAGCTTGAAAGCAGTTTGCTATCTGGTAGGAATTATAAATAAGAACTAGTACTGTAAATTAGAAAAGTGTGTGTGTGTGAGTGTGTGTGTGTGTGTGTGTGTGTGTGTGTGTGTATGTGTGTGTGTGTTGGAGGGGAATCAAAGATCAGTCTTTCCATGTTTCAAAAGAAAAAAAAAATTAACCTAGAACACTGCCTAAATTCTTTCAAGCTTTTCATTTGAAAGCTTGCTGGTTTTTGTTTTTTATTTTTATTTTTTTCCCAGTAGTCTCGTGGTCCACGTTTAGGGGAATGGAAAAGTCCTTTGTCCTATTTCCTATCATTCCCATTATTCCACAGCAGAATTTGATTTCTATGTATTACCAGCTGGTAATTTAGAGGCTTCTAAAATTTCCCTATTTGTTTACTGCCTTTATCAACATTTCCTTGAGAAGACCGTTCTCAGATAATAGCCAACAAAGGCACCATTATATCTTTACTCTGAGCAAATATACGCCACATAGCTAAACACCACTTACTTAGCTGTTTAACAAACCTTCACAGAAATCTGAAGTAAAGACTGCTGCATGGCTTAGCTGTTAATGACCATAACTGTAACGCACTATTTTTTTTAAACCCTTGGAGGGGTCCATTGTGTTTCAAGGATGTAGACAAATGGCCTGCTTAAGACTTAAAACGACAGATGCCCACCCCTTGCCATTAAGGAAACAGAGTAGGGTAGCAGGTGGCCAACCTCCATAATTAACTCTTTGTATAGCAAAGGGGTATATTTCATAATTTAGCTGCCAATTAAACAGTGTATGCCTACATATGTACATGTTCTACTATGCCTAATTGGTCAGGAGGTTGTGAAGCCTAGTCCTACAATTTGAAGAGAATTTATGTGCATATTCATACACCTCATTTTGGTAAAAAATCCTCTGAAGTGGCGCAATTACGAATCTTCCTCAAAAGGCACCGAGACCCAAGTGTTGCTGGTCGCAAGAGTGAAGGATGTAGACTGAAACCATAAATGAGGAAGAAAGGTCATTTTTCCCTAAGCAGCATCGCACCAAAGACCAAAAGGTGCCCCAAAAATGATGCATGGTGCTGGCTCTCTAGAGCTCTGGTCTTAGAGGCCTGCATAAGCTAGACAAAGCTTCCTCAAGGGAAAGCACATGGGGAGAAATCCATTGCCATAAAAGATAGAAAGGAAAGCATGGAAAACACCAAGCCACCCAAATGATGTATAGAATCCTCGCAAACTTCAGAAAGCAGAATAAAGGTGTTAGTGCCTACGCTGGCAAACACTCTGTGATGGGAACTAACTGAAACACACACACACACACACACACACACACACACACACACACACACACCTTCACATACTGGCTGTTAGAACAATGAGTAATTAGAGAGAAAACATTATGAGTTTTCCTCCCAAGAAGGAATGGCTGGCCCTGTAGCTCGGCTGACACTTTTAGAGTCCCCATGGTTTGACAAGTCCCTAACACGGAGAAAGTGGGGTGGGGGAAGATAATTGTACCTCAAAAGAAAGATTGGGACGGCTCCCAACTTGGTCATACCCATTGGTATCAGCTCGACCCTAGGTGCGTGTTCCTCTGATGGGCCGAGAATATGTTCCTGTCTGATTTCATATTCTGTAGCAGATTGTGTGACCATTTCACATTATGTGTTGGACAATCCAAAGACTGGTAATTCTTTGCTGGCACAGTCAGAGCACTTGCAACAAGCTGTGTGGACTTCAATAGTAGAATCCTCTGAACTCTTTCTGCTCAATGTAAAGCCGCCATGAGAGGCCGCTGATGAATACGTGGGAACCTGACAGCTGTGGAATTTTATTTCTAGACTTCAACTAGGCAGAGAAAGGAAATGAAAATCTCCTTGCTGGCAACCAAATGAAAGTGTTTACATGTGAAATTAATCGTCAGCACAAGGAGCTTTCACATCCCCTCTGTTCCACAATGTAATATTCTGTTTGGCTGCCGACTTTTAGATTTTTGTCTTCTAAGAACAACAGCAAAGACTTTCAAGGGTAGCAACAAACAAAGGCAGAAACAAGCCACAAAAGGTTAACAACTGTGTCTGGCTTTTCTTTTACACTACTGTATGAACCCATTGACTATGTGAATTTTCTAGGCTTTGATGGGGCACAGTTCAAGTCCAGGTATAGTGCAATGGCTTGATAAAACAGAGTAACACTGAGGTCACCTGCAAACACTTACAACTGCCCTTTATCCCAGCCTCATTCCTGGCCAATAGGAACTTGCTCAGCACAATGAAATCCATCTAAGACTACAGACACCCAAAACAGAGAGCATGCATCGAGGGATTCTCAGTTTTCTGCCAAGACACCTCCCCGGGACTGGAGGTCAGTCTGGTACAGGAATCAGAGCCAAGTGTGGTCTAGACTCGAGGAAGTAAGCGCCGTGCTTCAAATCTGGACTTTAATGGGTGACTTCTCTGTAATGAAGACAAAACAAAGTCTAAACAGCTGGTAACCGCTCAAAGTAAACCACGAGAGAAAGCACAAGACTGAAGCTTTGGAAAACAGCTCGTCGTGCCTCAGAAGAAACTTTCCAAACAAAGAGCCAAAAGCTAAGGAAGCTTTTGAAATTCTGAGATTATGTAGCTGCAGCCGATGGACAAAAAAGTAGAGCTGGGTGGCGAGATGCCTCAGTGAGTAAGGCTTGCAGCCAAGGCCGATGGCCTGAGTATGAGCTGGCCTCTGCCCTCTGGCTGGCACAACTGTCCTATGGTACATGTGCACACGTATGTGCATGTGTGCACGGGCACACACACAAATTAATTAATTAATTAAACAAATGTCAGTAAATTGTTTTAAAGCAGAGACCACAGTAGATTTGCCTTTTCAGTAAAGGAAAAAAACAAACAAACAAACAAAAAAAAAAACATGAGAAAGAGAATAAAAAAGGAAAACTGAGTCTGTGTTAAGCTACAGCCAAAAAGCCCTTGAGGCGTGTAAGCACAGCATAAGCTTTCCTTTAGCCCTATGACTCCAACAAATATGTTATTAAGATCTTTTACCTCCCTGGAGTAGAACCAGAGTAAATATTTACTTAACACATCTGAATTCTAAGTCT
Organism: Peromyscus leucopus; assembly: GCF_004664715.2. Lineage (NCBI taxonomy): Eukaryota > Metazoa > Chordata > Mammalia > Rodentia > Cricetidae > Peromyscus > Peromyscus leucopus. Next base: position 22,962,064 of record NC_051079.1, read on the forward strand.
GGACCACCTTATCCCACTGGATGGATTTGCTTGCATTTGTCAGTAAGAGAGGAGAAACATGGCGTCTTGTGAGATTTCTCCAACGCTGAGGGTCCATCGAGGAAGAGAGGACTGGGCTATTCGTTCTGATTTACGTGCAGTGTGCCCAAGTGCAGCTCTAAACCTCAGTCAGCACTCTCTCCCACTGGAGTAGCACTGCTGTTCTCTTCCCAGCCTCCAAGTCCAGCACCTCAGAGATCCTTACATCCCAAGGCTGGCAGGAAACTCCAGACTTAAATTTTTTTTAACATTTTCAATTTTATAACTTTATTATTAAAAAAAAAAAACCTTGCAATTGCTTAAAACTGTATTTCTTTTGTTAAAGCCTTCAGTCAAAGACTAGTGAGATACTTAATAACCTAGACAGAGAATGCTGGATTTCCATGGTTTGGGCGGATGACAGACTGCTGCCCTGAAGGTCTGAAGACATTCCAGAGCATTCATCCGGTTGACTTTTGTAAAAGACCTAAGAAGAAGCTTTCCAGAAAACCTGCACAAGTGTTCATTCCAAAAGTCAACAGCCACTCTTTCCACCAGTCCAGTGTCTTTGGCTGGCAGCCACAGCCACAGCCACCCTGGCACTGGGCAAACGTCATCTCGCAGGTGCTTGTCATTGTAGACTGAGGGACCCTCACAGCCTCATAACCAGGTCTGGAGGGAAAGTCGTTTCTCTGTAAGAAGACACAGCTTCTGAGAAGCCTGGCCTTCTCGAGAAAAGGAGCAGTGTCTACGGATCTCCAGGCACAGCCTATAGGAGCTCAGGTCAAAAGAGGCCAGCCGCTAAGCAGTTTCCCAGAGCCCGACCTCGGCACAAATCAACACATGTCTAGACGGACAAGAGAGATGACAGAAGCGGGAACGGATGCGCTACAGCTCGGGACACTGCCCGGTTTCCAACTACTGGGTGAAGCAAGGACTGAAGGCTGAAGGCACTGTCTGCTGAAGAGTCCTGGAAGGCGGAGGACCAGAGAAGGAGCTCCACCCCACGTGGAAAGGGTGTTTCAGAGCAAGGCGTCAAGAAAGAAACAATGCTTTCAAGAGTTGTGAAACTGACTGTAAAGGAGACTGCAAGTTCGAAGGAAAAGTGCCTGACCAAGATCCCACCTGCATTCTAACCACCGTGAAACCCGTTTAAACTTAGAGCATCATCATAAACTTGACTTTATTCACCAACCTTCTATTTAAACCCCATCCTGAGTTTTCATTCCACTGTTAACAAAACATCAAAAGTACTTTTCCAAGAGAGGAGACCAATGGGTGTTGTGGGGACCCACAGGGACTGAATGTATAAATTCATGGACCCACAGTCTCATGTAGTAAGGTGTCATGGAGTCCATCATAATGCTTAGGATTTGTTTGTTTACCCCCCTTCCCCCTTGCAGAAGATGAGCCCAGGGCTAAGTGTTTATTCTATCATTGAGCTACACACCCCCATTTACATGTGTGCTTTTAGAAAAACAGTTGTAGGCATGTGGATTTATGCATACATTTAGTGGTACTGGGGAGGGAACCTAGTACCTTACACATGCCAGGCCAGCATTCCACTATGAAGTTTTATTAGCTCTGGGTGATAACTTAATCCCCACCATTTTCCTATAAGGATGAAATGAGCTGATACACAGTATTCGCACCAGAGCCAAGCACATGGGTGGGTGCTCCCGGGACCACTCTCCTCTCACTTACCATTCTATAGATGAAGACACTGAGGGAGAGTTGAGGGGGGGTCTTTCCTGGGGTCACACAGTCAAGACGTGGAGAAGACAGATCGCCTCTGTCCTTACAGACTCAGTGGTCACGATTGACACTGGGTGCCTTCCCTGGGGCCACCCGGATTGTCTCCGAGGCTCTCCAGAGAATGGAGAGGCCTGCTTTCCAACCCCAAAGAGTGCTGATCACCCCCTCTTAGCGCCCTGGAGATGAAATGTAGATACATTTCTGATACTCACTGTCAAAAGTAATTTTCTCAAATTATTTGTTGTTCTAAAACCTATTTCCAGTAAATAGTCACTCCTTCAAATAAAACTAAACTTAAGGAAAAAAAAAAAAAAGAAAAGCAGTCTTCGAGGACACAGGATTACAGGATTTGTTCCACAGTGCTCAAGTATTACCACTGCTGCTGCAGAAGTCCACTAGGTGAGCAGAAACTTCAGAATGGTGACATTAAGATTTTGGATGTTACTGAACCCAACTGAAGAAACACTGGCAGTCTCCGTTTATCAGTTTTCATCTCCATCCTTCCCCCTCCCTCCCTCCCTTCCTCTATTTCACCTTCCCTGGAAGGAAATGATCAACACAGCACAAATATATCTAGCAATTGCTACAGCAAATGACAAGGCCCATTTGCCGAGAAAGCACATTGTTTTATTATGACCCCCAAATGAACTCTCCAACAGCTCCTCCTCAGCTGGCCTCCAAAGGCCACTCTAATTCTGCTCACTCTTCTCTTTCCTGGAAGATACTGGAAATCATGTTCACTATACTTTTGCTTTTCAAAATTCTAGCCAACTTTAAAACACACTGCTAAGAGAATTCGAGTCTTCTCTTTAGCAATGATATGTGGAGACAAACCATGCACTGCATAAACTATAATGTGATCTTGACTAAAAAGGAAGAAAATAAACACTAATTAGAGCAGAGAGGCAGTGACCAGGCTACTAGAAATTAGAAATTCAGAAAGAAAAATAGATTTATCATGATTTAATTTGGAAAGTTTTAATTAATGTAGCAGAAATCCAGACAGTTCTAAAGACAGGCTAATGAAGAAATGGAGAAGGGGTAACAAGCCAATTACTAGGTAGTCATGGTCTAAAGACTCCAAATAACAAGCAATAAAATGTGTCCTACTTCATGCTCAGACCACATGGAAGACTACATTCAACCATAACTAAAGTTATAAGAACAGCTGGTGATTTTAGTAAAAATTCACATTATCAAATAAGGTGCTTCTATGAGGCCAAAGAATAAATTTAATCAAACCTCTGATTGAATTGATTTTGACAGTGTAGATAACTAAGCCTCATATAATAAAATTAAAGCTTAAAAAACAGTCCTCAGGAAAAGGGGGTCGGGGTAGGAGAGACTCTGTAAAGATGAAATAAGAGCATGTGGAGACTTGGCTCCCAGACCAGGATAACAAGATCTGAAGAGTTTAAGATTCCATTATCAAGAACTCAGCAAACTGCCAGGCCAAAGCACTGGATGATGTGTAGTTAGAGAGCCAAGAGAGCCTTGCTCGGAGACTTGGCCTGGTATAGATCATTGGGGTTTTGGTAGAAATCAAATCCAGATAATCCAGATACACATGTATGAAGACAGAGGGCTTAAAGATATAAGCAGATATGTTGATTCTGTATTAACTAACTGGCTAAGTATGGAATTTCCATCGCCCAATCAATCCATGAAAAAAATATTACTAAGTCTTTATTTCCTGTGAAGTAGTGGGTGTGTGGTGGGCACTTTGCAAAAGCAGAATGCACATTTTTTTTTTAATCAATAAGTGATGTCCCATTGATTTGAACTGGAACCATCAAAGAAGCAAACGCAATTTTCCTAAAGGCTTTTTAAAGGATGGGGTGCTAAGGAGATACTTCCGTGGAAAAAGTGCTTCGACACAACCACGAAGACCACACTTTGCATTCCCAGTACTCATGTAAAATCTGAGTGTGGTGGCACATGTCTGTGACCTCAATGCTGGAGGAGACAGCTGGAGTCAAGGGCTGGTCAGTCTCTCTGAAATGGCAAGTTCCATGTTTATTAAGGAATCTGGTTTCAAAAAACAAGGTGGAGAGCAACTGGAGAAGACAGTGGACATCAACTTCTAGCTTGTACATGTGCATGCAAGGGTGAGCAACACACACACACACACACACACACACACACACACACACACAATCACAAGCCACAAATCAAAGAAAGTCTGTTCAAGAAAGCAGTGTGCTCGTTAATATAATTCACCTGTTCAAGTTCTAATTATCTTAATCACACAACATCTGAAACCCTCTGACGTTCATGACTTGGAACCATGGCTGTGTGCCCTGTACCTGTTCTCTGTTTCGTCTGGTTTAACTGAGTGCCTACAGCGCATTAGGGGGGATGCTCAGCCATAGGCTGCCAACCCCACACATGCCACTATGGCCACTTAGCAAGGGTCTGACAAACTTTCAGACTATGGTCTCACCAACCTTGGGGTAACTTTCACAAGGACGACCTAGTGAAGGGTAGGAAACCGTGCTGTGCTGGAAGTACTGAGTACTTAATCCCAAGCACTTCCTGGGGCCATGCTTGCCACTGCTTTTAGCCACCTAACTACTGACTATAGTCTTTCCTTCCCAGAGAATGTCCAAGAAGCAAGGTTCTCCCCTACTTTCGAACTCCTTCCGGTCCAAACAATGGCTTCCTTTAGCAGACACCAACTTTATCCAATAAAAGTGTCCTCAAAATGCCTGGGCCCTATATTAAACAAAACAACTTTTGTAAAATTCTCCCTGCTCGGCCTGTAGTATTTTTCCCGGCTGGAAGTGTATCAAACCCAGTTCCACCAGGAAGGCTGTTACCTGCCCCAGTAATCAAAGGACAGTTGTGTGTGATAGTGATCTGAGTGCAGGAGCTGAAGGGCTAGAGCCAGCCAGCCACACCAACACTTCTTTCCACTTTCTGAGACTCCCTCTGTTTTAACTACCTATCGGGAAGGCTCTGATTCAGTATTTTCATTGGCAGCAACCATTTGGCTATCCCCCCTTCTTTTCCAATCAGTGTCTCTAACTGCCAATTTCAGCCAAAAAGGAGCAAACAGACCTTCCTTTCTTCCGCCACACTCTCTTACATCTTCTCCTCCATCTCAAATTCAAGATATTCTTGTATTGTCCTCCATGAAAGTTAGGATGGACACTGAACCAAGGATTCTGGAAGCCGGGCTCTGAGATGCCTCCAGCTAGATAATCATAACACCCTGAAGGCAAACGGTTTTAGGAAGCAGGCCAAGGAAATACTCAGTAATAATTTTGTCTTAAGAGATTTCACCACTTTGTGAAGCCATAGCAGATTCTGCTCAACTGCATCCATTAGAGTACCGAGAGGCGGTCCCTGCTGCCTGCTGGAAACAATCACTGCTAACGGAGGGCATAATGCTCCACAGCCAGCACCCTGGAAGAGGTCTGGGACTCTCCCGGGAAACAGCAAACCATAGAAATCCAGCATTCTGAGCTAACATAGTGCCACTCTGCTTAAAGGGGTATAAAAAAAGAGAGTGCAGAATTGAATTTAAGAGTTGTGCTTCTAGGGTGGTTAGATCTGGCTTAACTGTTCCCTTCACCTCCCTAACACAGAGTATTCCAGAATGTTCAGCGATCAAGTCTTTGGTCAATGAATGCATCATCTGTCCCGACTCATCTCGTTTCCTGGACCACAAGATTAATAATCTGAGAGATTGTGACTCTGTACAGGGTCAGGCTGTTAATGGTTATGAACCCTGAAGTCGGCCACCTGGTTCTGGCCAGAAATGCCAGACTGTCGTGTATCTATGACACTAACTCATTGTTTATTCCACAAGCACTGGGGCATTTATTGATCACTGGGGATGTGCCAGGTCCTGGTTAGGCATTATAGCAGAGATCAACCTGGCTTATAGATGGAGGTAGGCTCCATTCCAAGGTCCCATTAGAACATGTTAATGAAGGCTGGGCTTTGCTTCCACACTATGTAGTAACTATGTCAAATTATTTTACTGGCTGTCCAAAAGTTCTGAGTGATGGAACTTTCCCATCTCTGAATTCACCACCTTACCTACAGACGAAAGTGGGGGAAAAGCAAGACATCACAGCCTTATTGCTTCCAAGAAAGGCAGGCTTGTGTGGTGGTCAGGGTGCCAGTCCTTCAAGGTCACAAAGAGGAATTGTACTGGTGTGATACATGGACAAGGCATGTAAAATTATTTCCACCAGGGATACTAGGATTATTTCACAGAGATCATTCTCAGTCTTGAAGCACATCTTTATTTTGTTAGGTGGTGCATTCCATACAGACCAAGCAAAAAAAAAAAAAGGCACAGAAGAAAGGAACCCTGGGACAAGTGACCTGGCTAACTCCAACTATGGCTACAAATAAAGGATTATTTCAAATGGTTCCTGGCAAGTTGGTTTCACCCTAGAAATTAAACTTAGGAATATCTGGTACACTGGGAAAAGAAAAAGAAAAAAAAATGTATTTGTGAAAATGATGGAGGACAGATAAGCAGTTCTAGGAGCAATGTTCATCTATGGTGCCCTGGCTGAAAGGCCTGGAGAAGAGCCCCACTCACCTGAAGGAACTACAGCCGCTGACCTATGCTGGCCTCACTGGAAAGCTGAGGGATGGGCCCAACTCACCTAAAGCAGCTATGGGTCAGTCCCACAGACCCTAGTCCTGACACTTCCTGTGGAGATCGTGAAGCTAACATCTCCCAATGTGAGGCTCTAAGGAAGTCCCTCGTGGACAGACTTGGCTTTTCCCAACTCGGGTGAGTCATGTGAGGTGATTCCCCTCAGATACTCATGGCTATTGACTACACAAACAAGTGTCTACAGGACTCAAACGGTAATTTTATTAAGCTGCTGCGCGGAGCTGGCTTGTACTTCAAAGCATGTCTAGTTTGGTCAGGAAGACCTGAGGGAGACAGCAGCTGAATCCCTAACGCATCTGGTCAACCTGAGCATGCACCCAGTCTGCCTAACCGGAAGGAGATCCTGCCTCCTTCCAGGCATCTGGCACAGCAGGTGGCCCCTCTGGCTCAGTGGATACCATTGAGGGACTCCTCACAAAGAAAGGCTGCTGCTGCCTTGGGAGGAGTAAGAGGCAGGCTCCCTTTCCCAGGGGCATCCCTTTCCCTATCAGTGTAGCCCCCGGTCCAAGGACAGTAAAAGGGCGCAATAAAGACAGCTGCCCCTTTAACAGAAAGCATGTGAGTCGGGACATGCTCAGCTCAACCAGAAAAGAACCCGAGGTAGTCTGGTAACCTGAGTGAGAGCACTGGGCCATCTGGAAGACGCCTGCCGAGTGGCTTCTTCTGCTTAGCGCATCAAGTCCTTGACTCCTAGGTCTAATTTTTTGAGATCTGTCCTTGACAGCACAGAGGTCCTTCACAGGGAAGAAGCGCTACTGCAAGTATAACTTCCCGATCCATCCTTTTCATCTAGAATTGCCTTCTGCCTCCTCTAAATCTGCCCCGAATATCCTCAGTTCTTCGTGGACCCAATGTTTATCAAAGGCTACTTTCAAGACTTTAGAATAGAAAACGTAATACAGCATATTATTCCTTCTCATGGAAAAAGAACAGCAGCTCACTTCTGGACTCAAATTTTGTGCTAACACCAGGCAAGTGTGCGTGTCATCCTGAAACACTATATTGAGGATTTGGACACGACAGTCGGGATGAATAACAAATGTTGAGGCTGACTGATGCTTGGTCACAGGTGCAAGAGGAGTCAGAGGTGGCGTGCATGAGCAACCTGCCATGTCTAGCTCTAGATAATTTCTATTTCATCAATAGGAAAGATTTCCAATGGTACCATCCATCCTCATCCTACATACCCGCCTCTGAATTTTATACTTAGTCCTGGATTATGGAGTCTTGCAGTGTCTGCTAGATTTGCTGTTCAAAGCTAGTCTTCCTTCTGCAATTAAAATGTGCATCCACTGAGGCCAGGGGCTGGGTACGTGCCTTCTGCAATCTAAAGAACTATGCCCAGTGCTTAGGTGAGAATGCTCTTCAGGTGACAGGCAAATGGTGTATATTCCCACTGCTCATTCTTCTTAGTTTTGTGTTTTCAGGCATGCTGCCTTTGTGTCTTTGGGACCACAGATTCAGACTCTACCAGAAATAAGTGTGTGTTAAAGTCACAAGGCTGACAGTGAAGCTCCTCTTGGATTCAGGAGGGGATTTTTATAGCCGTAGGATAAGCTGCTGTGAGCTTTGAGTACCACAGATGGATCAAACCCAGAGTACCAGAACCTCATTGCCTACTCAGAGCACGGCTCTGAACACTGGGAATCGGAGCAGTCCAAGCTACTCTCTTTTGGCAAGTGCCACACTTTATGGTTTAACCACAACGTTTCTTGCCCCTGTAACAAATCATGGCAGGTAATTTGCTGTGTAAATGAAAGTTACGTTCATTTTGGGTTCCTGGCTCTTTACAAGGAGAGGTTAATGATACAAATTACCTCTACTTCACCAAAACTAATCATGGTGACTCATTAGAGCTAAATTGTAAAACATCCAACTTAATAGATATTAGCATGCACACACAAAATATTTATTAAGCTTCTACTACATATTTACTAACTTCCAAGCATGAAATATGAAGTAGAGAATTCCTCTATGGGCCTAAAATCAACTGGACAATATGAAAAAAGCTTATGAACTACTAACAAGTTATATCATTGGGGTTAGGAGCGTGTCTTTACTACTCACGAATGGATTGATATTGAGAATTTAGTGGAGAGAAATTTAAATGCTTAAGTCACAAACTAAGAGGGCTGGTAATACTTATAACACACTAGGCAGAAGAACTGTGATTTTTTTCCAGCCAATGAGATGAAATATTATTGACACTCTCTCAAGGATAAAAATGTCCTCAAATATCTATTTTGGATAAATTTAGACCCAGTGCTAAGCTGTTTTCTAGTTCAAGCCAGAAAAGCAGTTTAAAGTTGGACTCTTGCATCATACCCTCAGACAAGATAACACAGTCCAAGCACACTTGAATCTTTCCCCCTTTGTATATCTGGATTGAATTTGCTGATAAGACTGCCTTATCCCTAGCCTTTTCTTACACAGCACAAGAATTATGCAGATAAAGCAAGCAAATCCTTCCACTACCACATCACTCCAGCATCATTTGAATTACCAAGATGAATCAGATGAAATCAAAGGCTTTTTAAAGCGTGGTTATTCAGATAATTATTTCAGTCTTGCATGTCACTGAAGCTGTAAGGACATGGTCCGAAGACTTCCCAGCCATGGGCAGCACTAATGAGAAAGCCTGGGATCAAGGACACTTCAGGGCCCCCTTTCAAGGCATCTGAATGCACTTAAGGACTTTTAATGACCAGGTAAATGATTATTTAAATATTCAAAATTCTTATTTGGGGATTACTCATTCATCTGTGCAAAATATTTATATTGTAGAAGCCCATTTTCTGATTTTCGAAGAATTTATTTTAAGATTTAAAATGAAGCGAATTCCTTTTGTGTATTTATGGTAATCTGCCCTATATCTAACTTTTCAAGAAATACATAGTGTTAAAGTGGATAGCTATTTATTCCAAGGTGTTTTTACTCCAAGATAGTAGGTACTTGAGTACCATCTCCGACCTGACTATCTCTATAACTCAAGAGGAAGCTGGGCTGGGCCTAAACCCAGAGAGACTGATTATCTCCTCTGTCCTAATTCCCCAGACAATCACCAATTCTCCCCTTCATGGGCACAGGAAGGCCTGGTGAAAGACAAGATGGCACCATATAAAGTTACCTCCCAGGTAACACCGAAAGTCACTGCTGCAGCTTGTCAATTTACATCCCAAACCCAGCGACACAGGCTGCCAGTAAGACTAACCATTCCCAAGCCTTGCCTTTCTCTATACACCAGGAAGTTTATGTGAAGGGGGGAACTGCTGAAAGAGTTCTCTCATGAGCCCGTGAATGCTCCTTCCCAGCTTGTGTGGGAGCAGAGCGCCATGAACAGGACAACAGAGTCAACCCATCTTCCTTAATGCCCAGCATCAGCCATAAAGAGAACTGAAACTGTTCCAGTTCCTAGATCTCTGCTAGAACATTCCAAGTCCATTCTTAGGCCACTGGGAGTCTGTGGCAAACACATACTGGGGGGCAGGTTTACTCCACGGAGGTAAAACCAGGACTTTAACTTTGGCAGTGGATTAAAAATCTGGTTTGTTCAAACCAACTTCAGTATATATTCTAAAATGTTTTCTCCTTGTTGGCATATACAAGTCAAGTACTTTTAAAACAAAATGCACAAATCAAAAACACATCATAAAATAGAGGTCTAGAAACTTAGCAAAAAGCTATGTTCTAAAATGAAAAAAAAAATCCCAAAGATCCCTGTAGACTATCAATAATTAAAAAACATGCAGAACTCTACAAATTGCAAACAATAAAGGCAAAGGCATGTTTGCTAGAAAACTGAAAAGGCTGGAGAATGGGTCACTGATAAAAATATTATGGTCAATAAAAATGCAGAAAACTATGCTTAGAACAACAACTTAACAGTATGCTTGGGTTGTTACCACCTCAGGCATCACCTCCAATACCATCACATGACTGGCACCCTCAGAGGCCCAGGCACAACATGTGCTGTGAAAGGTGGCACAGAGCTGAAGACAGACATGTATATCATTGTATGTATTTATCATTGATTTTAATAATGCACACAACACTCTATGAATCCTGCATGCCTCCAATTTACTACTGTGGAACCCTAAGTTCTAGTTCGGTTTCCGATGCTGGAATAATATTATTGACCTAAAACAACCTGGGGAGGAAAGGGTTCATTTGGCCTAGAAGTGATAGTCCATCACTGAGGGAAGCCGTGGCAGAAGCCAAGATTGGAACCCGGAGGCAATGGAAGAACATGGAAGAACACTGCTTTGGCCTCAACACTGAATTGCTCCTCACAACTTGCTTACCCTGCTTTTTTATACAACCCAGGACCACTTGCCTGGGGTGACACTACCCACAGTGGACTGGGCCCTCCCACATCTATCATTAGTCAAGAAAAACAACCCACAGACATGCCCACAGGCCAATTAGATTGAGGCCATTCCTCAATTGGGGGTGGGGGGGCCCCTCTTCCTAGGTTGTTCTAGTTTGGGTCAAGTTGACAAAGTCTAGCCAGTGCACCCTACCAACTTAGTGTAAAAAGACCAGATATTCAATCATAACCTGTAGAATTCCAGAGTTTACTAATTTCTTACATTGGCCTGAATAGATTATAAATCTGCGTTTGAAATGACCTTCTTATAATATATGGAAATTGGATTCTCTGTAGTGTTTTATACTATGTAGATAAAAAGGCATGTTTAAGAGAAAAAGCAATGCTTACATATATTCCAGAGATGGCCAGCAGTTAACCACCCTGCTTCCTGTAAGTAATTTCTATCGTATGTGAGCCAAATCTTTAAGTAAACTAGTTACAGAGTTCTATAAAGTAGTCCCAGTTTTAATCAAAGAAAGGAAATGAACTTCATTTTGCTAAAAAGAAAGAGGTTGAAGATATCTCTAGCATCAGGTTTAAAAGAATATATTTGAATTTTTTTTTTCTTTTACATTACTATACACAAAGATTTTTCAGAGCTCAGGCTTTCCAGATACAAGAATTTCTAGAAAGTGACTTGGAATCGCCCTCAGACAATAACTGCCGGAGGTTTTATTTCAAGCAGTGGGCTTGTGCCAGAAGGGACTGCCATCTTGATGAAAGGAGCATCGAAAAGTTGTGAGAAGATTTTTTTTTTCATGAGTAAAAATCCTCCCAAGGGAAACAAAGTGCGACCGTCCACCCTGCCACCCCACGTCACGGACAAGGGAGGGAAATCAGCATTTAATATTAATTTGTCCTTGCTTTTCTGCCTTTGAATGGTTCCAACTTTCATTCTCAGCTTGGCATGCATGTCTGCCTTCCACAAAGCACACTCCACCCCCCACCCCACCCCACTACAGAAGCATGGTGCTTGGCTTTGACCTTGATCTATAGGCCTGGATTTGGCAGGGTTCAAGGGTCCCGTTTATGTTTAACTAAGACTGTCACTTGAAACATTGCAACATACAGCCTTTGTGGTCTACCTAGGGTGATCCAGTGGGCAGGGCGTCCACTCCAGGAAAAAAACCGAGTACTGAAAACTCCATTCCATCACCACCTGACTTAGTACTTTGCAAAAATGGCTGACTGGGAAGGTAACCTGCAGGTAACGGCTTGCAAGGAGTTCATTAATTACTTTCTCTGTTCACCTCTTTTGTCTTTCTGCCCCAATTCTTTAATTTCATCGTTAGCACACCAGTCCAAGCAAAACCTACTTTGCTCAGGGCTTTGACACCCACTTGTTGAAATGCCAGGCAAGGCACAGGTTAAAAAAAAAAAATGAAAAAGCTTGCTTCTTAATGAAAGCCAATCTGAACTCATTTAACTGCCTCTGATTCATCTTTCTCCTTGGAAGCTAATTCTTGGTTGTTCTCAAAGAAAACATGAAGTATATCAGATCCAATTTTAATTCACTAAATTCCACCCTCATTTAATAGAGAGAAAAAAAGAAAAGAAAAAAATAAGAAGTAAATTAGGCAGGCACACACTTTAAGCAGGGAATAAGTGCTCTGAGGACCATCAACATTTTCAGGAGGCATGCTGCACAGAAAGCTGCAGAATGTTTTTGTCTGTTTTTTTTTTTTTTCCTCCCCACAGAAGTTGAACATATGCATTCAGCTGCTTTTGGTGTGTATTTCCTATGGTGCCTGATTTAATCAGAAATTTAACTACCCTCTCTGTGGATCACACACCTTGTGGGAAACCACTATATTTCACTTTAGAGGTTAATATGTCTGCCCTCTAAAACTGAAATGTCTCTTTTAAAGGAAGTTATAAGTAGGGAAAAAATACATATGTATTTGAATAACAATACATGATACATTCATTAAAACGATCGTATCTACTGCTGTTAAGGACAGCATATACTATAGCTTGGTCCTTAGACACAGACTCAGTTTCTGGATAAGTTCTGGCTCTCTGCAATAGAAGACCCACTGCTTTGTTTGAGCCCGCCTGCCATTCCTCCTTCATGTATATCACAGCATGTCAATCTCCTTAAAGACAGAACAGTTCCTGCTGTTTGAGTTAAAACATCCTTGCTCTGAAAATCAGAATTTTAGCGTTCTATTCAAAATGACTGCAAGTCAATAGATCTAATTCACCACATCCGATTCATATAGACCGTTGTACTGCAAAGCACTCACCCACTGGTCAGAACCTTTTAAAGGTCAGATGGGATAGAAACAATAGAGAGGCAGGCTGCATGAAGGCGGGTGGCTGATACTTATATGTAATCACTGATAAGGAGCTACTGAGAATTTCTTCTGGTGACCGCTTCTTACCATTTTGAGAATCTTAGTAGTCTCGGGCTCCTGTTCCCCCTTCCTTCAGTCCAGGGAGACCAACCTGCAAAATATGTTTAAATACAGTAGACACATTGCTTCACCACAGGTCAGCAAATGCAAAAATGTCTCCTCCGAGGTCACAGACAAATAACTACTTTGTGTGCTGAAGATTAGTTCCATGCAAATTATTCTAACCACCGGAGCCTCTGGAAGAGCTTTCCAAGTGTGGTCTACAGGTTTACATAGGGACAAAGGAATCCCTGGCACCTGGCTCTGCAGTCCTGGGCTATCCTTAGTGTCTGGTTCATCTTTAAATTGCAGTTCAAAAGGTTTAGCAACTTAAAAGTAGACCCAAGTGATAAAAATAGATTGTTTTCTGGCTGCTCTTTGTTCCCAGACATACTACTGGCAGTATATTTGCAATCAAGACCAGAGAACAAGAATCAGCCTTCCGCCGTAGTGTAATGCCTCAGAGTGGATATTTTTGGAAATGGCACTGCATTACATAACCTTCCGTGGGTTTTTTTTTTTTTAAACTACACGGGGAGAAAGTCAGGAATATACACCATTATGCCCTTCTCCCGAAACCAAATAAACATTCACGTACATGCTTCAGTGGTTCACCCTCTATCTTTATTCCATTGGAGCACAACTCTTTTGTTAATGTAAGTTATAGCAAAATTAAGATGAATGGAAAAACTAAAAGTTCTCCAAACGGGGCATCAGAGGCACCTAGAGTTTTCCTATAATGTTGTTATAGAAACATAAATGCAAATCAGGTTATTAGCAACACCAAGAAAAAGTCATTTTTTTAAATACTCCCGAACCCCAAGTTCAACTGCTTTATAAGAAAATAGAGAAAAGTGTTGCAACAGCGAAAACATGAAAAGACCCACCGCCGCCGCAGCAGCAACATTGAAAGAGTAATCAAGTGTAAGGATTTTATACAGGGAGGGGGAAGCTTGCATGCACCAAAGTGCATTTAATGCAAAGGAACAAAACAGCTCCTAACAATGAGCAAGAACAAAATTAACCACACCAGCAAGCAAAACCCCACCCCTTCACAAAAGAATTCATTTCTCTCAACTTGTGCGTTAAACAAAGGAGGGGGGGGGGAATCGAGTTAAATTCCAGCCTTAATGCAGCAGGAGCAAAATGACATAATTTCTCCAAGGTGTCAGCTTTAGCTCTAAAATTCGGAGGGAGAAAGCATGAACTCTGCAAGGTTGAAGGGTCCAGCTTAGAGCAAAGGCAAGGAATGGACACAAAAGAGAAAGCAGCGCTCCCAGCTGGGGATGAGAAAGGCATATACTTACAGACAAAAGCCCCGCTCCCTGTTCACTCTCTCTCCTCTCTACACCTGAAACACAAATGTGGATGAAAAAGGGCATCATGCTAGAAAGACAGCTGAGGGAGGGGGAGGGGAAAGGGGTGGAGGAAGAAGAGGGCGGAGGGGGAAGGGAAACCAAACCCCAACCCGCTCCACTTCCAAGAAGTGCAGCCTCGGAAAAGGAGGGGAAGGGATCCCTGCCTTGCGCGCTCTCTCCAAGTGTGTGTGTCTTGTGTCTCTCTGTTCCTCTAAACCAACCTCTCAATCTCAACTCTCTCTCTCTCTCTCTCTCTCTCTCTCTCTCTCTCTCTCTCTCTCTCTCTCTCTCTCTCTCTCTCTCTCCCCCCCGCCCCGCTTCTCCTCCCACCTCCTCCCCTCTCTCCTGCTAGTGTACTAGTGAACAATGAGCTAATTCTGATGGAGCTGGCACGCGGCCAGCGCCCCAGCCTTGCTGCCACCGCGGAGCCAGACTGCTTACTCGGCAGGAATCGGCGGCTCGCGGCCCGTGGGCGCGCGGCCAACGGCGCGCGCTCCCCGGCCCCGCACCCGCGCCGTCGCCGCCGTAGGGCACTGGGCCCTCGAGGGGGGGGGGGGTGAGGAAGGGGGGGAGGCAGAAACCGCGCCGAGCCGCCCCGGGAGCGCAGCGCACACTCTGGCGGGTTCTCCGCCTCGCCGCGCGGCGGCTTTGCAGACAAATAAGGAGGCGGAGGCGGCGGTTTGGGGGCGTGCCAGGCGCGGAGGCGGCCCGCCAGGGAGAGGCGGTGCAGCCCTACTGTAATAATAAACCTGCGGCCGGGGCATCTGAGGGAACCGGGACAGCCACGGCCCTGCCGCCTTCCCTTTTATGTGCCTGTCCTGAGCACAGCAGAAAATGGTGCCCACGGCAGCCCCGGGGCGCGCACCGAGGGCCCCGTCCTAGCTGCTCCCCCCCCCCCGGGCTCCCCGCCGCGCCCGCCCCCGCGCGGGGGAAGCCCGAGCCTGGAGCCCCGCAGCCCGGCGCAGCGGGTCAGGGGCTGCGGGCGGGAGGGACGCACACGCACGCGGTCGCGTGCACCATCTCACGCGCGCACTCGGACACTGTCAGTCGCGTGCGCGCCCCCGCGCACACAGACTGCAAGAGCGGCGGCCTGGTGGGTGCAACCGGAGACGCTCGGCGCTAGAGCTTTCTTCTTCCCTCAAGGATTTCAAAGTTCTCATGCTCAGCCCCTGTAGAGCAACTTTCCTTAAGTTGTGGATTGCTTGGGGGGGGGGGGATGTTTTGTTTTGTCTTTTAAATCCATGTAAAAAAAAAAATGGATCTTTTCGTAGTAATGTAATAGCTCAAAATGTTGCAACAAACTGGTGGTGTTGCCATGACGGCAGATATCATACTATGGTAACTGTCAGAGGTTTCATGGCGAAGATTAGTTCCTAATTAAACTGCTTAGCCAAAGGGGGGGGGGGGGGAATAAAGGTTCCTAATGTCTTCTAAATTTTCTATCTATATTTTACCCCTAGTCATTAAAAGGACTGTTTCTATTTTAGCAAAGAAAAGACAGATTTACAAAGCTCAATTTAAGCCATCTGTTTACAGAGTATCTTTTTTTTTTTTTTAAGAGTCAAGCACTGGGTACAGAAATAGCAAATCTTGAAAAGTAATCTTTTACAAGCATAGTTCTAAAATAATATAAGCTTATTTGTAGTGCTTTTCAAACTACAAAAGCCACTATAGCAACAAGTACCTTTCAGAAGGATGAGTGTGATGCTTGGGAGGCCCAGGAGATCTCTGTTCATTGAGAATTTAACTACCATTTTTTTCGCTGGGAGCAGAGAGTGGGAAATACTTGGGAAGGGTTGCTAAGAACAAAGGAAAGAAACAATTCATCGAACTTCCCTGATGCATTCATGGTCAGTATTTTCCTGTCAGGAAAGTACTGGAAAGAAAGTGTGGAGCACAGTAGTCTAGGTGTGGGAGTGGAGGCCGTTTCTCCAGTCTGAACCCTTTCGTGGTAGGAAAAGAAGAGACTCCAGAGAATTGTCCTCTGACCTCCACGTGCACACTGTGGTGGCACCGGTCTGCAGAGCCCTGGCTATGCGAACATGAGGACCTGAGTTTAGCTCCTCTGGACAGGTGGAGAAAGGCAGGCGAGGCAGCGAATGCCACCTCAGTGCCGGGGGACCAAGGCAGCAGATTTCCCCGGAGCTCTCTGGCCAGTGGACACCAGGCACAGCAAGAGACTTTTTCTCATAAATAAATAACTTAGGCAGAGGGGGACCACACAGTGCCTGTAGTGTAGCAGTTCCCTCTGAACTGAAACATTCACATTCAGGGTAGAGGTTAGGGCTCCTGAAACCCAAGAGGTAAATCAAGTTTACACTTCCCTTGGGGAAGGTAAAACTTAGAAGTTCCCCATCCCTTCTCCAGCTAGATAACACCATTAAATAGAGGTCTGGGGAAGGGACTCTGACCAACCAAGCTGTGGGGAAGAAATTTCTTCAGTGTGTCAAGCTGCTTGCAAAGTGTGCAGAGTTCCATTGATGTAGCCTTCCTGAGTTGTGACTTGCATTGGGGTAGGCTTTTCTGTGATGCAGCTGCTTCTGAGTCATCCTGTGAGTAACTTCTCACCCATAGTCCTGTAAGTAACCATAATAAAAACTCACTAGTCCACCAAATTGGACTTTGATGCAATCATTCCTTTGCTTTATCCTGGGTTGCCTTCCTGGAGTAAGTGAACATGTGTGCAGTATGACTTCACAGGAAAAGTTATTTATGACTTCTGACCTTCGCATGGACCTATGCACACACACGAACCCATAAACATCCAACACACACACACACACACACACACATACATACACACTGGTTCTACATGGACACACACAGGCACCAACACAGACTTTAGTGCTTATGCAAAATTACCTTACGATGTCTTTTCGAAACCAGGGCAATTTTGTATTTATTAAATGTTAGTTTTTCACCATTGCAACTGTAGACATTCAGGTGACAGATAGTTAAGCAGGATGGCTCAAAATCAAAGCCCTGCCATCTGTTATATTCCAGAAAACAGCTATCATACAACTGTTCAATACAAAGAGCACAAATGATTCTTGAGTCCCTTCTAGGTTATGAGGGATGGGACCAACTACTCAAGGGTAGAGAGGACTTCACACCAGGTCGTCTTGCTCTAGAACTTTAGCAATAGCAGTTCCATGGCTGGCTGACTGCTGTGTCCTGCTCACTACCGTCTAGCCTACAGATTGTGCAGCGGACCAGCTCTCCTTTTTAATCACGCCATGCCATGGTCCTAGTTCATTACCAGTAGGAAAACAAAGTCTCTGTAGTCAGACTTTTCATTGGGCTGCCAGCTCACAAATAATGACACAGAGACATTATGAATTGTGAACGCCCAGCCTTAGCATTGGCTTGTTCTCAACCAGCTCTTATATCTTAAATTAGCCCATTTATTTTAATCTACATTCTGCTAGGTGGTGTTTCCTCACCTCTGTCTTTTCCATCCTGCTTCCTCAGTGTCTGGCTGACAATTCCACCTTTCTTTTTCCCAGAGTCCTTTCTCTCCCTGGAAGTCCCACCTATTCTCTCCTGCCTAGCTATTGGCCATTCAGCTCTTTATTAAACCAATTACAGCAATGTATCTTCACGCAGTGTACAAATATCCCACAATGGTCTCTCAACAATTGCCTTAAACAAGGGAGTCGCAAACCTCAAATTTGGTACCAGATGAATCTTTACTGGAACAGGAAATGAGGTGGAGAGAAGACTTTAGTCTATCGTAAGATGTTAGTAGCAAACCCATTGTGGCAACCTAATATATGCCCAAATGTTGCCAAATCCTCTCTGGAGGCAAGCTGACCCCTAGTTGAGGGAAACTGACTTACATAGTCAGAATCGGGTCTTTTCCTTGGGATGGAAAGGGTCTCTGTGGAGTCAGGCGGACTGCATGGAGAAGGGCAAGCATCTGGAGAGCATCAAGGTTTTCTTCAGAAAAAGAAAAAAAATGAAGTAGACAATGGCTTCATCTTTGACAGGTAGTGGAGGAGGAACTAAAGGCAAAGATGTGGGGTGGTATAATAAGGACAATTAGAAACTCCTCCTCTGGACACACTGTCAGCAGCCAGCTCTAAATCAAATCAGGCATCACAGAAAGTCCCATGAGGAGCCTGAATTTATGGGAAAGAAGGAGGCAGCAAACTGAAGAAAGCGGAGGGAGCTTATCCAGCCCAGGCAGCAGGGCAGGATCATAAACTTAGAAATTCTGCAGCTGGTGACACCAAGGGGCAGGAGAAAAGGCGAAGCCTGGGTTAGAACTTGACTCATGCACTCTGTCCCTGGCTGCAAGTATATGAGGGAATGTTCCATCGGAGAGCAGGTCGGAAGGAAAGGGTGCAGGCAGCCCTCGTGGAAAATTCATTCTCAAATACATCCCCATACAGCCCAATGGATCTCCCATGTGCAGTCCTGTGACTTTAGTAAGTGTTTTGCTTGGAGCCACAAATTCTAGCCAGAGGGCTATGTAGAGAGTGGCTTAAAACAGGTCTGTGGAGCTTTAGATCAATTATATATAATCTTTTGTCTACACTTCATCAGCTTTCAGTTGAGGTTTATACCACAGAGGTTTATACATATGTGACATTGTGGGCAGTACTTGATATATAGTTAGCATTGGACACATGGTAACAATAAGCCTTCCAGATAAGTTTCTAGAATAAATCCCAGATGACATGTCATGTCCTGCCCTGGCTTTTCAGTCTGGTCTGGCTGTTGTCCTTCTCTGGTGAAAGTGAATGATAGGCTGCCCCCCAGTGAATCTCACTACTCCACAAGCTTTGCATCTTTCCCCTGCTATTCCTCCTGCCACTGGGGCAGCCTTTAGTCCCTTCTTTAGTTTGCTGCCGCTTGCTTCTTCCAAACTTTAGCTTAGATGCCCAGTGTGGGGAGTCACACCTGCTGTCCCAACACTGGGGAGACGGAAGTACGTCTCGAGTTTGAGGCCACCTTGCCAACATAGCAAAATCCTACCTCAACAACAAAACAACAAATAAGGCAGGGGAGATTTTCTCCGCCGTGTGAGCATGAGGACCTGGTAGGGATCTCTAGCACTCATGTGAAAAGCTGAGTGCTTGGCTGGGGAGGCAGAACGAGGGAGCTCACCGAGGCTCTCTGCTCAGCTAGTGTAGTCCAACAAGTGAGCTCCATGTTCAGGGAGAGACCTGGTATCAAAAACATAAGAGTGGAGAGTAATTGAGGAAGAGATTTGACTTTGACCTCTGATCCCACTCATGGACACACATGTGCACACACATGAAGATGTATGTACAGCCATACAAACAAAACAGAACAGAGAATTTAGCTTAGAGGGGGAGGGAAATAGCATAGTGGAAGTGTTTAGTATTCAAGTGTGAAGCATGAATGTCTGGATTCAGTTCTCATCACTTCAACACACACACACACACACACACACACACACACACACACACGCACCACGCACGCACACGCACACGCACACGCACACACACACTACAATCTGTATCTTTTATGAATCTATCATTGAGCTCCTAGTCCACTTTAGAAAGTTTCTGTGCTCCTCTATGCTGAACTGTACACTTGTCTTTATCACGCGACACAGTAACATTGACTTCACTTTTTCTGTCTTCTCCACTGGAAGCAGACTACACCATTGTGTACCATTACTTTCCTCCTTGTTGGTGAAGCACTGGCTCTTTTCCTTGCTCCCCATACAACCCACAAGGACAGGCGAGATGGCTCTGAGAAGCAGATCCTAATTATTTAGTCAATGTGAATTGACACCCGTGGATTTGGTAATAATCTAGAGATGTGAGAACGGAGTTATTGGAAACTCCGCCAACCCAACTGATGGGGAGGAATTACATTGTGCACTTGAGTTACAAAATTTAAGTGCAATCCTTATTGAAACACAAACCAAGTGAAAATTTAGCCAGAAAGTGACATGACTGATTTTTTTTTCTCCAAAGAAACATTTTCAAAGGATTTTGGAGGATGGATTTGAGCGTGGAGGAGGGATAGAATTGAAGGAGTGAACTTAATAAAAATATGCACTGACTAATACCACTGAGTAATTATGAGTAGCTCAAGTTAAGCTGGAGACCAAGGAAAGAAGAGAGTATTCAAGCTGATTCTGTTGGTGGGCTTGCAGGATCTCCCTGGGGTCTCCACACAACACACGAGATTAGCTGGAGTAGAGGCCAAGATGGAGCCAGGCTTCTGGCTTCCTTCCTGCTGGAATAACGATGCTCCTTCCTAAAACTCAAAACACAGGAAGAAAATGAATATGGGCAGAGAAATAGGTGGTTTGGACAGAGAAATTTGTGGTAATAGAGTTCGTTTTGTGCCCGTTAAGTGTATAGCTTACATGTGCAATGTCCTAACCACTCACCTAGAGTAAGTTTCTTACCAGTGTCCCCTTTATCCTTGTGCTTCTTTTCTGTTGAGAGGTAAATTATATCTGCCCCCCACCAACTTCATATGCTGAAGTTCTGATCCTAGTGTCTCAGATTATTATTACTATGTTCAGAGAGAAGGTCTTTAAAGTGATATCGGTCAAATGAGATTGTATGGTTGGGTCTAGTCACAGGGCTAACCTAAGTCTATTGTCTAAACTGTTTAGTCTGGGTTATTTTGTTAACTCATGCCAATTCTAGCAAACTAATATAGTTAGTTCCCTTGCACTGGATATATAGATGAGTAAAGGGCCTGAACCACATGCTGGTTATGAGAATCGGGCTATTGTGGAGTGAAAGACAGTGCTGTCCTAGCTGTCTTGGACAGAATTTTATCCAGCCATCAAAAGTCACTTAAACATGTATGTGAAAGGTGCCATTGTGGAGGCTCCAATGAAATTTGTGGTTCGTGGTTCTCAAAGCATCATTCCAGAACACATAAGGGAAAGGAAAGTGACTTATGACTGCCCTGTCTACTTGTAGCTTCCAGCTGTGTTTACACAGCTGCTGAAGACAGCCCAGAGAGAGTCTCTGCCTCACCCCTGAGAGACACACACTGAAAACACACTCAGAGAGCGGCCTTCCTAAGGAAGCATTCGGTACGTCTTGAGAAATGACGTAAAATACCCAGAACTGAGCCACTGAGGACAGAGACAGCAAAAGGAAAACAGCCAGGAACTTGACAAAATGTGAAGAATAGATGCAGAACTTTGATGACATACGGCTCACAAGTGCCATTGTTCTGTGAAATATAATGAAAAAAAGAAGTCAAAAAGCATTTAGAAGATAAAGGGTAAATGTATGAGTTAAGAACTTTTGAAGATCTGGCATCATGGTGGTCTTTTATTTTGTTCAACATCTGGAAATAGTTGAAACTCCCTGGAAAAGTCAAGCTTGACCTGGAGAGGAGAAGGGGGCGGGCTGTTGCAGAAGCAAAGAGATGAGAGAAGGCAGTCTCAAAGGAAAGCTCCCCCAACGATCCACCTCACAAAACCAAGCATTCGAAACACGTTAAAATGTTTTCCTCTTCTTGCCTTAAAACTGATTTCAACTATGGTGTGAAATTTAAAAATAATACTAGTGCTTTAATGCTGTGTTAAAATAAGTAAAGGGAAATTATTTTAAAATCCCAGCATCTGGTGTGTGTGTGTGTGTGTGTGTGTGTGTGTGTGTGTGTGTGTGTGTGTGTACTAATTTGCCTTGACAAAGAATTTCTACCTTGCTTAAATTTGGAATTTTAAAGTTGATTAAAGATTAAAATAGTGAATGAGTATTTTCCACAATATTGGGGAAAATGCCAAAATATACTCAAAGCTGCTGAAAAATGTATTCTGTTATAGTAGGGTACTGCCTGTTTTATTAATCAGGTAGATTAACCAAACCAACCAAACAAACAAACAAAAAGCACCTCTAGATTGACATTTTTCTGGTATTGTGGTATGGTTAGAATGAAAACTTGAACATATGGGATACAATTCTGAAATTAATACAAGCACCTGACAGCTAAGCAATGGCCTGTTCTCTTTGTGACCATAGCCTCAGATCCCAGGATTCACTGCAGCCTGAGGTACAGAGGATAGGGCCTTAGGACCCTTCCATTTAACTGTCCACTAAATGTGGTGATTGTTTTACTTTGGAGGAAGAGACAGAAAGAGTTACCCAAGAGATAAACAGCTCATTGGAAGACAGAAGGGTCTTTGCCCTTAGGATGAGAAGGCTCCTCTTCCTCCATCCTTCTCCTCCTACTTCCTCCTTCTCCTCCTTCTTCCTCCTCCTCCTTCTTCCTCCTTCCTTCTTCTCCTCCTCCTCCCCTTCCTCCTCCTTCTTCCTCCTTTCTTCTTCTCCTCCCCCTCCTCCTACCAATACTACTACTACTACTATTTCCCCTTCTCCTCTCCCACCTTCTTCTTAAAATAGATAAGGTTATTACCCTCCTGCCTGTGAAAAAACCCTCCCAAGATCTTAGATACATCAGACAGTGTGGTCCCCTGAGAATTTGTGGAAATATACATTAAAGAATAACAAAAGGCATGTAAGTGTGTTTGGCAATAGTAATATCACGTGTTTGCTACACTCTTTTTAAAAACTTTATCTTTTACTGCATGTCTTAGAAGCTATAAAACCATATCTCTTTATTCCCATTTCAAGATAAGAAATAGAGGTAGAAAAAAAGTGAAAAGATTTATTAAGGATCACAGCTTTCACCAGCAAAACTGCTTAGGCAGTCTAAATCTTGACTAGACTGCATCACTTTTCACAAGAGCATACATTCCCCCAGAAAACTGCTTTCAAACCAAGCGTTCTCCATGGATGACAGAGTCCTTGCATTGTTCCTTAGCCTACGTACTAACATCAGCATCCATATTTCATAGGTGAACAACTGGGTAGAGAGAGGTTAAGCCATCAGATCATAGTCCTCCTTTGGTATCCTCAGAGGACTGATTCCAGGATCTCTCTCTGATTCCCAAGTCCTTGGACATAAAGCCCCTTGTGTAAATAAATGGAGGTAATGTTTGCATAAACCAAAGTGCACAGGCTTTTATATACTTTATACTTTAACTCATCACCAGATGACTTATAATGTCTACTGCAGTATAAAGGCTGTATAAATAGTTGTCACACGGCATTACTTAGAGAATGATAGCCAAGATAGTCTATATACATCCTATATGGCTGAAATATTTTTTCATCCAAGGTTGGTTGAATTAATGTGGAAGTAGAATACAATGCACATAAGATCTACTGTTTTTTTTTTTTTTTTTTTTTTTTTTTTTTTCTTGTTTTTGTTTTTAATCATGGTAAGGTGTCGAACTCACAGAATGCTGGTCTGCTGGTGCTTTAAAGCGTGGCAAGCAGTGTAAATGAAATGAAGGGACAGAGACATGAACTCAGAAAACTTGGATCCAGAATCCAATTAGTCAGCATGCTCCTATACTATAACTGTTCTGTTTGACTATGGTTCACTGGACATGACCACACCGTGTGTCTCCGTTACCCTTAATCCCTTGGCTTTGCTGTCCGGCTAGTCCTCTGACCAATTCTTCCCATGTGCACCCCAGACTTCCCAACTTCAATTTCACCTGGAGTTTGGTGTTGCACACAGCTTTCTTATTCCGCATTAATCACTTTGCAGAAGTGAAAAAAAATGTCCTAATCAATACTTTATTGTAAATGTTTTGCTTTTGCTAACTCTGTGTTTTATAGAAATAAATGAAACAGTAAAAAATTAACGCTGGGGTTGGGAAGACCTATGGGACTTCCCTTAGAAGTCTGAGATTGCTCACATTTGGAGCTGAATTTGGACAGTCTGAAGGAGAAAAAAAAAAAAAAAAAACAAAAAAACAAGTTTTCATTTGCTTAGTTTTGTTTCACTTTGCACCAAAATGTCAGCGTCTTTAACCATCCAGCTGCTATCCTGTAACTACACCCTGAAAGCTGAAGAGACAGACCACAACTGCTCCTTAAAGCCAGTGACCTCAGGCTTAGCTGATCAAGAATTCGGATGGGAAGAGTTCCTGCCTGTTCAAAGCCCTCCCCCCCCCACCCCCCCTGCCAGCTTCCCCCCCCCCCCCGAAATCTTGGTCCACACCAGGCGACACAGCTGCCTTCTTCACAGCTTTTTCTGGCTTTCTGAGTTCATTGTCTCTCTCATCTCACATTCCAGTTGTCTCTCCATGGCTTTCTGCTCTGTAGAGTTGCTTTCTCTCCATTTGTGGTGGCCGTGGGCTGGGGTGAACATGGGCATTTTCCATGAAGGGCTTGACAAGAACAGTCCTTGTCTCACCAATTGTATGAGTGACACATCTTCACTGGATCCTCTGGTGGCTCCTTTCGGTTGTCAACTTGACTACACCTGCAACTAACTAAAATCCAAAAAGTGGAAGGCACACCTGCAAGGGATTTTTGCTTAATTTGAGGCAGGTAGATTCACTAATCCGATCTTTGAGGTAGGCAGACACATGCCTTTAATCCAGATCTTGAGGTGGGAAGACACACCTTTCATCTGGACCACACTTTCTGCTGGAAGCCTACATAAGGACGTGGAAGAAGGAAGCTTTTGATCTTTGACTATGTGCCCTCGCCTTGCTGACAAGCCCATCCCTTCACTGGCATTAGAGGCTGTTTCTTCAGGGTTCCAGCATATTCTAAGACCAGCTGAGACATCCTGCCTCATGGCCTGAGCAACTACTGGATTCCAGTCATTGTGGATTAGCTAGACTGCAGCCTGTAAGGCATTCTAACAAATTGTGTGTGTGTGTGTGTGTGTGTGTGTTGTGTGTGTGTTTTGTGTGTGTGTGTGTGTGTGTGTATTCATTCTGTAAGTTGTTACCCTAGAGAACCCTGACCAATATAGTTGCTAAGTTCATAAATGAGATAATTTCTTCTGTCCACATTGTTTCATAGTTTTAAATGCCCCCAACTCTTTTGCTTTTTTCCTCTTTAAGCTTGAGGACAATTTTATTTTATTAGTGTTAACACACACACACACACACACACACACACACACACACACACACACACCCCAGGGCAGGCAACTGGAAATTTCAGCAGCTGCCCAGAGGAGAATAGATGAGAGAAGGAAAAACAGCCATGCTGTTTAAGCCAATATGGAGGTCAGGCACAGGGTGGACAAGAAGCTACATGGAGGAAAGGGTAGCTTTAGAGACAAACTAAGAAAGCCCAAAGCATCAGAGAACTTAGGTGCTGGCCACCAGACAAAAACAAGATAAAAGAAGGGAGAGGTTTGCTTCTCCGACTCAGGCCTCACAAAGTTGGGCAAACCCACTGAATCTCATGGCAGCTCACAGGGACGGTGCTGGGTGGGGGTGGAGGTGGGGATGGGGGTGGGGCAGGAATTCTGGGTAGAAAAAGTACAGGATCACCCTAAAGGAAAAATAATTCTGCTTACCTCTTTTGCATGGCTTAAGGTCAGCCCCACCTTCCTGTGATCTCTTGGCCAAGCGCTTGACCCAGCCTAATTAGAATGTTAGGTCTCCACCCAAGGCAGAGAGAGATTCTACTCTCTTGACCAGAAGGAGTTTTCTTAATGTGTCATTATTGCTACTCAAATATATCCTTCCTCCAAGATCTTTCAACCCTAAATAGCCAACACCCACCCCCAACTCATTGCCCTCATCAGTAGGGTTTTTTTTGTTGTTGTTGTTTTAGATTATAACCCAGTTCCATCATTTCCCCTTCCCTTTCCAGAACCTTCCATACACATCCTCACTTGTTCTCTTTCAAATTCATTGACTCTTTTTCTAAATTGTTTCGTTGTTGTTGCTGCTGTTGTGTGTGCATGTGCGTTCGTGTGTGTGTGTGTGTGTGTGTGTGTGTGTGTGTGTGTGTTCTTAAATACATAAATACATCCCTGCTCTATCTGTGTAATGTTACTTGCGTGTTTATGTTTTCAAGGCTGATCATTTGGTATTGGATATCCGATTGGTACGCCCCTGGGGAAGACTGTTTCTCCCATTCCGAACATTCCTCATTGGCCTACAGTTATTTGTATAGTGTTGAGGCCTCCTGGGCTTTTCCCTTCTCCACTTTTGCATGTGTGTTAGTGGGGTTCTTGTTCAGCTCATGTTCAAGCAGTCGTGTTGATAAGACTTCATGGATGTAGTTTCTGACATTCCTGGGAGACACAATCTCACAGCACACTCCTGTTCCTCTGGCTCTTACAATCTTTCCAGCCCCTCTTCCTCAGTGTTCCCTGATCCTTAGGTGCAGGGCTTGTATAGTAGATGTATACATTGGAAATGGGCTCCACAGTTCTACATTTTGATTGGTTGTGGTTTTCTGCAATGGTCTCTATTTGTTACAAAGTTATCTTGATGAGGGTTGAGGACTAAACTTATCTGTAGGTATAAGGACAAATATTCAGAATGTAGTTAGAGATTATGCTGCCATACATTATAGGCTATGGCCATTATTCCCCCAGAGGTGGAAGGTAAGTTGCTATGGCTTCAGGTACCATGTACCTCAGAAACAGGAACCAAAGGCCCCCAAGCTGGAACTGACTGAATGCCCCCTCCCTGAGGACTAGCCTTCATGGTACCAGAAGGTGCCACACAACCTTCTATAGGAAGGAAGCAAACAGCAGTCCTATCCAGCTATGACACCTATAAACAACAATGGCCAGCATGGTACAATAACCTTAAGGGTGCTGTAGTGGCATGCATATCTTGGTGGTAACCAACAGCTCTGTAACTGAACTTCAAAGACCCACTCAACAGGAAGTAAATCACGCCTGATACTGGAAACCTAGCCGACTACCCAGGGCTAGTGAAGTCGTGGATCATGGAGGAGAACGTACAACCACCACTTTACTAAGCCTGGCCAACTTTTTAATCTCCTGTTCTAATCCCCCTCTTCAAAGAGGTAAGCCTGACTGTCATTATAGAATTGGTTAAATACCCTAAACTCTTTTAAGATACCCCATAAGTTACAAGTTAGTTTAATTTACTGGCTACTCTAGGGATTTAAGAGCACATGAACAATTGGTGAGATTGACCATATCCTCAGGAGTTCAAATAATTACCATTCTAGTTCAGTCTGAGTTAGGATGAACTGAACGCAAATAGAACAGTGCACACATGTACAAAGGAATATTTTATGAAATCAATTCATGCAATAAGCAGGGTTCAGGTTCTTGAAAGTCTAGATTTAAAGCACATTTTTAGTAATTTTATGATCTCAACTGTTGATGTCAGTCCTGAAGAAGCTGGGTGTAAGTGTAATTCATCAGCAACTCTTCCAAGTAGCTTTACAGCATTTTGTCTTTTTAAGGCAGTAGTATCTTGCACCTACATAGACAGATTTCCTTTTGTCTAAGTGTCCCCAGCACAACATCATCTGTAGAACCCACAGCATCATAGACTTGCTTTATCTAAATTGAATTTGCCATCTCCTTTGCAAAGTTGAAACCATCTTCTATTCCCTGTTTATGTAAATGGGCTCATTTCCACATATTCTCTCAATCAAGGTAAAAAAGTTCCTCAAACCCCTCTTCCTCTTAATTATGAATTTTCATAAGTTCTGCATATTAAACAGACTCCTTAAGGCATTGGCAGAAGCATCACAATACCTCTCCTGCACTCTTGGTGCAGCTAATCACCTTCAATATTTTTTGAACATTTGTTTACTATGCCTAAGACAAGATGTGAGGCATCTCAGATAGAACAATGGACAAGATCTACCCAACAGCATTGTCCTGGTGGAACTTCATGCTGTAAACAATCATGAAGACACAAACAACAGTAAATGAGGCATTTCCAGATCAAGAATATTAACAACAGTAACAGATGGTGTGGCAAAGAATGCCAGGAAGAGACTGATGGTAGGAGTGTTCAGGAAAGTCCTTCCTGAGTTGACACTTGCGTTAAGAGCTGCATCATGAAATGGAGGCAGCCATTGAAAGAGCCGAGGAATGAACGTTCTTATTAGAGTGGAAACGCCAATGCAGAAGTCTTCAGGTATGGACGAGTGGGAATTTCAAAGAGACAGGGACAGCTTGAGTGACACGACGTAGCTAGAGCACAGTAAGATGCAGAGGAGATTGGGAAGTCAGACAAAGCCTCCAGGTGATGCTGGGATGAATCCATGCAGAGTGCCTCTGAGAAGCTGGTAAAGGACACAGGAGTGGATGGAGCAAAGACTGAAAGGAATAGCTGTTGAGCCTGTCTTTTGAGAAGCATTGTGTAAACGCATTCATTTGCATAATTTCCCTAAATGTAATAAAGTAATTGGGGGCGTACATTTTTTATTATTAATTAAAATATGATTTCACCACTTTTCTCTCTCCCTTCCCTTTATCCAGCCCTGCCCACATCCCTTCCTTCCAATTCTTTCCATGCTCCCTCTCAAATTGATAGCCTCTTTCTCCCCAATTATTGTTACATACACACACATATTCATATACAAATATAAAAATACAACCTGCTGAGTCTATTGTTGCTTGTGTGTATATAGTTTCAAGGCTGACCACTCTGCACTGGACAACCAGTCAGAGGGCTCATCCCTGGGAGATGCTAACTCTCCCTCTTTCAGCTGTCATTGACCTCCCACAGTTCCTTGTGCAGAGATGTGACCCCTTGAGATTCTCCTGACTCCACTCCAGCGTGTCCAGTGATAGTGCCATTGTTTAGATTCTGTTTATACAGTCATTTCTTTGAGAGAATGTTTCACAGCAGATTTTCTGGTGTTATTGATTTTACAGTCTTTGTACCCTCTCTTCCAAGATGTTCCCTGAGCCACAGATGCAGGAGCTGTGGTGTAAATGTATCCACTGAGGCTGAATTCAGTTCATCCGATCTTGGATCACCAAGGAAATAATTTTGCTGAAATCACAGGCAACACACACACACACACACACACACACACACACACACACACACACACAGAGAGAGAGAGAGAGAGAGAGAGAGAGAGAGAGAGAGTTAATAAGCAACAAAGGATTTAATAGCAATATTTTCTGACCAGAGGCTTCATAATATATTATATATACATGTACTTTGAATATATATGCAGGTATTATGTGAATATATATATATATATATGTGCTAGTAGAATATTTAGAAACAGAATTTTACTGTGCCAACAAAAATCAGCATTTCTTTATTCCAGTGTAAACCAAAATTAGGTCAAAATCCACAAGAGTGCTCTCTATGACTTCAGTCATAGTGCGTGAGCAAAAATTCATGATTTTAAATCTTCCTTTAAAATAGTTTATAGATTGCTAAATATAACATCATAAAACACTGTGCTAGGGAAATTTTTAGAGGTATGACAGTATTACAAGTTCTATTAACTTTAAAACTAAAAAGTTCCTTTCACTCTAGCTAAAAATCCTAGAACTAGAATTTGTGATAGAATTACGGTGTGAAAACTTACAAGCAATATCTTATGCCTACATGTAATTCTTCAGTCTTCCTCAAGCTGTAGTTTGTAAATTATTATTTTAAGCCCCATCAAGACCTTATTTTTATAGATCTTCCCCCCCCAAAAAAAAAACATCAGAAATGAGGTGATGAAGAAGTTGTGGGGGTTATTTTATTTTAAATTTAGAGTTTTTAAATAATTTTATGTGGTGGTATTGTGTTCCCCAAAATATTGTGCACCCTAATAAACTTATCTGAGGTCAGAGATGGAACAGCCACTATAGTTCCACAAAGGCTAGAAAATAGTGGCACTCACATCTTTAATCCTAGCATTCCAGAGGTAGAAATCCCTCTGGATCTCTGTGAGTTCAAGGCCACATTGGAAACAGCCAGGCATGGTGACACACGCCTTTAATCCCAAGAAGTGAGCCTTTAATCCCAGGGAGTGATGGCAAAAACAGAAAGATATATAAGGCGTGGAGACCAGAAACTAGAAGCATTTGGCTGGTTAAGCTTTTAGGCTTTGAGCAGCACAGTTCAGCTGAGACCCATTCGAATGAGGACACAGAAGCTTCCAGTCTGAGGAAACAGGATCAGCTAAGGAATTGGTGAGGTAAGGTAGCCATGGCTTGTTCTGCTTCTGTGATCTTCCAGCATTCACCCCAATAACTGGCCCCAGGTTTGGTTTTATTAATGAGTACCTTTAAGATTCATGATACAGTTTTGGAATATTATTTCTTTGACATATTATTCACCCTACATCACTAAATATATAGAAATTATTTTGAGCATTTTTAGTCAGATCTCTTTGTCAGAACCACCAGCTCCCCAATAATGATGCGGAGACTTATTATTAATTATAAAAACTTGGTGGATAGCTTGGGCTTCTTACTAACTAGCTCTTACAATTTAAATTAACCCATTTTTATCAATCTATGTTTTGTTTGGTGGTTCTATTATCTTTACTCTGTACTACCCATGCTACTTCCTCCTTCTCTGACTGACTTCCTGAGTGCCTGAAAATCCTGCCTAGCTATTGGTCATTCAGCTTTTTAATGAAACCAATCAGAATGACAGATCTTCACAGTGTACAAAAAGATTATTCCACAACATTTCCCCATTTTGTCTACATAAAAAGGAAAGGGTTTAACATAGTAAAGCTATATATAATAAGAACAATTATCAGGTAAGAATTACACTCACAACATTTAGTCCATTTATATTTGGCAATTTTGGAGAAAATACCTTTTTATTTATCTTATCTGCATGAATTCAAAGTCCTGTTCCTGAATTATCTTCTATCATAACTAAGGAAGACTATAAATGTGACTACCTAGTCTTCAACTCCATCAAAGATCCAGAAAGATAGATTACCTTAGTAACTACGAAGTACAGAGCAAGCAACTTATAAAACTAAAGGAAATGATAGAAATACCTGACTGTCTGGACAGTCACCCAAGATTCCTCTGTAATGTTAGGGCATCCATCTTCAGTCCACAGGGCTAGAATATCTGACAAACTTTTCTGTGAAGCAGGAATTTCTGAAGGACTGCCCTACCCTGTCTTGGAAAAGTTCATCAGTCACTTTTATTTGCATCCTGCTGGTCCGTTTGGATAGCATACTGTAAGCAGTCAAGGTAAGAGCAGTTTCTTGACCAAATGATTAGCTTTTGCCATTAAAAAAAGCAAGCTCCGTGTGGAGGTTCTTCAGTGTCCACCATCCTTTCTGAAGTAAATTGGTGATGCCAGGAGCACACATGTCTCACTGTCATGAAAAACATTTTGTCACTAAACGTTTTAAGTCAGGTGGTGGTGGCGGCGGCAGCGCACGTCTTTAATCCCAGCACTTGGGAGGCAGAGGCAGGCGGATCTTTGTGAGTTCGAGGCCAGCCTGGTCTACAGAGTGAGATCCAGGAAACACACAAAACTACACAGAGAAACCCTGTCTCGAAAAGAAAAACAAACAAACAAACAAAAAAAAAACATTTTAAATGCCATATTCTGTAGGTCTTTGAAGTGTTTGAAGATCACCTATCTATCTAAAATATATTTCTGTATGATCTTGAAAACATACCTAACATGAATATAAGTTTGACAAGTGAGTAACTATTAACCCACATTTATTATCTTAAATAGCTTTCAAAGACTAAAACTTTATATAACCTTTTAAAATGAGCTGCATCGGTACAAAACCTTAAACAAGAATAGAAACATACATACAGTATAACAAAAATAACCTTAAATTTGTATCAATATATAAAAATCCATACAATTGTAAAATATTTGAGACTAGTGGTTTTTTAAAAGTAGACTCCACAATTCACGTTTTTATCTAATCATTTCTATACTATATTCCCCTTTTTTTCTTCAGAAAGAGATTTTTGAATCTAACTTCTTTGTTTAGCTTTTTTCCTGACCATGATCGATAATAACAACTTGTAACCAACCCCACTAAATGATGACAAACATCTATAACCCATCAAATAACAAAAAAAAAACCACCACCCCATCTCTTAGGAATGTGAGCATTGTGTTCTCTGGACTGCTTCCTGTTGTTTAGGGGTTTTGTCATCTTTGGAGGACCCTGAGAAAATTAGGATAATTGTCAAGTCCTGGCTAGAATAGTCTATGAGGCTGCATCATGTCAGCCAGCAACCTTGAAGCTGTTCTGGATGCAGACCTCTGAGGAAATTGCAACAGAAGCATTCTGAGAGGCTGGGCTACCCTGGTCCCCTTGCTCTGAAAACACACAAACTTTCAAAGGTAACATACATATCTACAGTAACATAAGTATGGAATGTGCATTGTACATAACCAGCCAAAGATTTTTGTTTTGTTTTGTTTTATGTTTGAGCAGGTAAAAATTACATCACCTGTCTTGTAGTTTTTCTAGGTTTATTTCTTTATGTCTGTAGCCAGGATTTTCGGGGAGGGGGGTTCCTCACCCAGTCAAACCTGATCCTCTTTAACCTGGAAGAAATCTACAGTCTTTCATTTCTTGTGGAAACGTAAGTATAACCTCTTTCCCAAAAGCAAAACTGATTCCCATTTTAAAGTTAAGGCATTCCTAAAGTGTCTAGGCTGGTTTAATTCAGCAGTTCCTTTCACAATCGCATGTCTTCTAGCAGCTGTTATTTGCTCATCAGCATTAATAAAGTTCAAGGTTGCCGGGCAGTGGTAATTATCCTTTAATTACCTTTAATCTCAGCACTCAGGAGGCAGAGCCAGAAGGATCTCTGTGAGTTCGAGGCCAGCCTGGGCTACAGAGTGAGTTCCAGGAAAGGCACAAAGCTACAAAGAGAAACCCTGTCTCAAAAAAACAAAAAAAAAAAAAAAAAGTTCAAGGTCAATACAGCAATATACATGATTCAGACTCCCTGTGTATTTCCCATCTCTGTGTGATATATTCTTGTTTGTTTTTCATTTCTTACTTTACTTCTCTCTTTAAAGACTTTACATTTCCTTATGACTGTCTTATACCCTTTTTCTTTTATTTCTTAAGTCTATGCACAGTTTTTTAACACACCATAATCTGTTTAGAGTTTTTTTTCCCCATTGGAACCTGCTTTACTGCATGTCTGTAATCTTTCTGTCTGCATGAGAAAAACCTTAAACCAGCCATATAGCTTAGCTCATGGCACACTGGTAGCTCAAGTACACAAGCAGCTGCCAAGAGACATGTTTCTATACCACAGCCGCAGGAGAGACATGAGACTAAGAAGCAGATTAGGCTTTGTTTTTGTGTGTTTAGAACCTTTTTTTAAAGCTTTCTCAGGTCTTATGTGGATATACATGACTGGATGTTGAGTGCCATTTGTAGGCAGATTTTTCTGTTCCACTTGTCAGCTCCCAAATAACCACACAGAGACTTCTTAATAATTACGAAAGTTCAGCTGATAGCTTAGGCTTGTTCCTAATTAGCTCTTATAACTTAAATTAACCTATATTTTTTATTAATCTATGTTCTACCACATGGATTTTACTTCCATTCCATTTTGTGTATCTGACTCATACCTTGTTCCCTTCTTCTTCCCAGTATTCTCTCTGCCATGAATATCTCCTGCCTAGCTATTGATCATTTAGCTTTTTATTAAACCAATCACAGTGACATATCTCCACATAGTATAAAGGAATATTCCACAACACTTAGTTGGTTCAGAGGCTTTGTTCTTCTGGTGTCCTCCATCCCCTCTGGCTCTTAAAATCTTTCTGCTTCCTCTTTATGGTGGTATTGTATTCCCCAATATATTGTGCACGCTAATAAATTTATCTGGGGTCAGAGAACAGAACAGCCACTAGACAGACATAGAGGCCAGAAAATGGTGGCACTCACACCTTTAATCCTAGCATTCCAGAGGCAGAGATCCATCTGGATCTCTGTGAGTTCAAAGCCACACTAGAAACAGTCAGACATGGTGACTCATGCCTTTAGTCCCAGGGAGTGATGGCAGAAAGCAGAAAGGTATATAAGGCATGAGGACCAGGAACTAGAGCCTGCCTAAGCTTTTAGGCTTTTGAGCAGCAGTTCAGCTGAGATCTATTTGGATGAGGACTCAGAGGCTTCCAGTCTGAGGAAACAGGATCAGATGAGGAATTGGCAAGGTGAGGTGGCTGTGGCTTGTTCTGCTTCTCTGATCTTTCAGCATTTACCCCAATACCTGGCTCCAGATTGTTTTTATTAATAAGAACTTTTAAGATTCATGCTACACCTCTTCTTTGGGATTCCCTAAGCTCTAAGGAGAGAGATTTGATAAAGGCCTCTATTGGTGGGAGTATTAAGGCAACTCCACATGGTTAAAAGGGAGATTTATTTGGGGGTTTTACTTACAACAAGTAAAGGGATAGGTTACAGGGTCCAGAAGAGTGAAGTGCAGTCCAGCAGTGTTCTCTGGAGAACTCTGCTTGGTCTACCATCCAACATCCAGGATTACCAGGAACCAAGAGAGCCGCACATCCAGATCATGGGTCTTAAGGACTCCCATCTCAGCCCTGCCTCAGGGATAGGCTATAGGTAGGTGTGACAGTTACCAGAAGCCTCACTGGGGGTAGTACTTCCAGATCAAAGATGGAACAACTACCCACTACAGACCTCCAATTTAGACTCTCTCTCCACATAATGTCTGGGTATGGGTTTCTGCATGTGTTTCCATCTGCTGCCAAAGGAAGCCTCTCTGATGATGACTGGATAAGGCATCAATCAAGGAATGCAGCAGAATATCATTAGGAATCATTTTATTGATACCTTTTTTTAGACCAGTACTGTTGGTTTTTGTGGCTGGGTTGGTATCCATGTTTCTCTTTTAGTGGCCTGATAATACCTTCCTACACCAAAGAGACCAGAATGTAGGGGTGAGGGCTCCATGTAGGCACAACCTCAACTTTTCCATGTTCAATGAGTTGTGTAGATGTTGTCCTCAGCAATGACCCCCTCCCATGCTGTCACTTTGTAGAGAGCAACCCTTTGTTAACATCAGCTAAGTTTTGGGGGGATTTCCATGGACCCCCTTAGCCAACAACTCAATTGAATACAACCCAGTCCCACTACTGGAAGCCTTG
Source organism: Peromyscus leucopus (assembly GCF_004664715.2). NCBI lineage: Eukaryota > Metazoa > Chordata > Mammalia > Rodentia > Cricetidae > Peromyscus > Peromyscus leucopus. The sequence goes on from NC_051079.1 coordinate 22,997,477, forward strand.
CCTGGCAACAAGAGATGGCCATTTGAGACTCCTTATCCTCCATTACTGGAGTCCTCCTTAGGATCACCTTCATACATTCCAGGAAGTTTCCACTGCAGTGGGTTTCCACACCACCCCTCAAATGCCCCTCAATTCCAGCTTTCTCTCCCCACACTGTCTCCCTTCATTCCATCCCCCATCACTGGATCCCGTCTGCTTCTGTCTCCACCACCACAGTCCACCCACAATATCTATTCTATTTCCCATTCCCAGGAAGATTCATTCATCCTCCCTTGAGTCCTCCTTGTTACTTAGCCTCTCTGGTCTGTAGATAGTAGCATGATTATCCTTTATTTAACAGCTAATATCTACTTACAGGTGGGTACACACCATGTTTGTCTTTCTGGGTCAGGTTACTTCACTCAGGATGATCTTTTCTCATTCCATCCATTTGCCTGCAGATACCATGCTGTCATTTTGTTTAAACAGCTGAGTAACACTCCTTCGTAAATGCACCACATTTTCTTTATACATTCTTTGGTTGAGAGACATCTAAGTTGTTTTCAGTTTATGGCTATTGGGAATAAAGCTGCTATGAATATAGATGAGCAAGTGTCTTTGTGGTAAGATGGAGCACACTTATGGGTATATGCCCAAGAGTGGTATATCTGGGTCTTGAGGTAGATTGATTCTCAATTTTCTGAGGAACTGCCATATTGATTTCCATAGTGGCTGTATGAGTTTGCACTCCCAACAACAATGGAGGAGTGTTCCCCTTGCTCCACATCCTCACCAGCATGGGCTGTCACTTGCGTTTTTGATCTTAGCCATTTTGACAGGCGTAAAATAGAATCTCAAAGTAGTTTTGATTTGCATTTCCCTGATGGATAAGAATGTTGAACTTTAAGTATTTCTCAGCCGTTTGAGATTTTTCTAGATCAATGGTTCTCTACCTTCCTAATGCTGAAACTGTATTAAAATACAATTCCTCATGTACTGGTGACTCCCAACCATAAAATTATTTTCATTGCTACTTCATAACTGTAAGTTTGCTACTATTAGGAATTGTAATGTAAATATCTGATATGCAAATTGCAACCCACAGGTCAAAAAAATGCTGCTCTAGATAATGCTTCCTTAATTAAAATTTATTAAAACTTCATTATAAAGAACTTGAAAGTAAAGAAAAAAGAGTCATGCAGGGAAATTAACCAGACCCAACATCTAGCCATCTCAGTTAACTTCCATACAGAGAATAACCATTCTGAAGTTGTGGAGCTTCAAAATTGCTTCTACACTTTCACTATCACAAAAATATTTTTTCTAGAGAATATTCTTTTTATTTTATTTTATTTTTATTTCTTAAGTAATTTTCTACTCACTCCTCATGCTATCCACAGACCCCCCTCCTCCCTCCTCCCACCCCCAGACCTCTTTCCCAAGCCACCCCCCATCCCCACATCCCCCAAATTGAGGTCTCCCATGGGGAGTCAGCAGAGCCCAGCTCACTGAGCCTAGGCAGGTCCAAGCCCCTTCCCACTGCACCAAGGCTGTATCACATATATTTTTATGCACTTATCCATCACCAAAAACCCTGAAAATATCAGTGACAGAGTTAAAACCTCAAAAAACAATTAGCTCTAAATCTTCCTTGATGACATGTGTCTATTACCTACATTCCACTCTTCCTCATCACCTAATATTTACCTTCCTTATTCTCCTTTCTACATGTTCTTCTGTAACCATACACATATTTTTATTCACACACACACACACACACACACACACACACACACACACACACACACGGCTAGGATCTGCATATAAAGGAGAACATGGATTTTTTTTTTTAATTTCTGAGGTTGTGTGGCCTTACTCAATATTATACATCCTAAGTCTATCCATTTCCCCACAACTCCTTTGAGATACCACCTAACCCTAGTCAGAACAGCTATCCTCAAGAACTCTGACAGCAAATGCAGAGAAAGAGGAACATTTATTCACTGCTGGTAGGGGTACAAATTAATGCAAGCCATTGTGAAAATCAGTTTGGAGATCCCTTGACAAAATAAAAATAGAACTACCATTTGACCCAGCTATTTTACCCCTAAGAAAACACTTAAAGAACTCCATTCTGTTATATTTATAAAATAGCATAGAGATATTTGCATCCTTGTTGTTGGCTATTTTTGGTATTTTGCTCTTTGCTCTTTTGGGGGCCCACCACCCAGCTCCCAAATAAATCACATATGAGGCTTATTATTACTTATAAATGCCCGACATTCAGTTGGCTTGTTTCTTGCGAGCTTTTCTTAAATTATTCCATCTACCTTTTGCCCCTGGGCTTTTTCCTTTCTCTTACTTCTGTATATCTTACTTTCACTCTTACTCCATGGCTGGCTGTGTGGCTGGGTGGTTAGCCCTGGGGTCCTCCTCTTCTTGTTCTCTTCCTCTCCTCCCACCTTTCTCCTTCTATTTATTCTCTCTGCCTGCCAGGCCCACCTATCCTTTCTCCTGCCTCACTATTTTCTGTTCAGCTCTTTATTTAGACCATCAGATGTTTTAGATAGCCTCACAGAGATAAACAAATGCAACATAAACAAGAGTAACACACCTTAAAATAATATTCTACAACACACCCTCATGCTTATTGCTGCTTTATTCATTACAGGAAGAAAATTGTACCAGTATACCTATCTATCAATAGATTAATAGGTAATGAAAATATGATACATATATAAAGTAGAATACTATTCAGCTCTTAAAATACAATTTTCTTTCAACTGGTAAATATAGTCACAGCTCTTCTGTATCCAAACAGACAGTTGAGGATTGTGCACATTATTAGATATGTGTGTTCTATTTAATTCTCCAAGTTTTCACTTTTTTTGTTACTTTTTAAAAGAAATTGCTGTGTGACCTTCTATATACTGTGTTCTTGGATTAAAAGTGAATTCTTTGGTCAAGGAAGGAATAGTCCTATGAACTCTCCTTGCTGAGGGAGCAGAATTGCTCACATTTAGCAAAACACTAAGTTAACACTGAATCCTAAAGCAAATGGAATAATCATTATTCGGAAGTTACTTCTTGGTCTTGACCATAAAAAAGAAATAGTGGTAACTGGGTGCTTTTGATTTGCTCCAACCACGGAGCGGAAACTAAGTCATCAAAATCATTTGCTCTGTTACTAAGATTAGTTAATAAAGAGGGGTTACCTTAATTTGTTGTAAGAGTGAGACCTATTGTTTTCAGTTGTGCAACAGGGATGAGCAGAAATTGCCTCTGGGTTAGTTATACTCAAGATTCCCATGCAGAAATGTTGCTTTACTCTCTATAAAGAAGACTCTAGGACCAACGATAAAGTTTGAAATCACCTGAGATTCTTCATCTCTACAGTGAAGCATTTTTCTTTATAGTTATATGATGCTGAGCACCACACAATCATTGTTCTCTGTATTTTGACCAGCTGTGACTCTCTGTAATGGCCACAGTCTCTTGCAAAGAGAAACTTCTTTGTTGAGGAGAGCAACATTTACCTGTGGGTATTAGGATAACTATTAAGAATGTTGTTAGGAATTAAACTGATTTAGGAAAGGGGCAATAGAAGGTTCTCCTCTAGCTCACGTGGCCTATCCAGCCAGGGGTAGTTAACTAGGTTTACATTACCAGGCATGAATTCCCTCCTCCTGAGTGGGCCTTAAGTCTAATTAGACAGCTTTTAGTTACCTCCAAGACAAAAGTGCACTAAGATGCCTTTGAGGGTATCTTGCTCCCGTAGGTCATTTTTGTAGTTTGTCAACATTACACTTGCTAAGACCACTGGTTCATCTTCTTCCTTGGCAGATTGCATAGCACCCTCCAGTACAATGAGTGCTAGTCCTCACAGAGGTGGCTTTCAGGTCAGTATCTGCTCAATTCTTCCAGTGTCTGAAATACGGTGTCTTCAAATTCTGGGAGGCAACCAAGGGCAACAGCAATAGCCTATTTGTTCTGGAAGTCTCTTAGCTCCCCTGACCAGCAACTTAAAAAAAGAGGTTTTTCATACCTAGTACTGTGGATTTTATTGCATAGACTATGGTTCTTGCTGGGAAGTATTATCACCCCAAATGATAGAACTTCATTCAAGCAATATATGCATGCATACATACATATACCCATAGGTATATGTTTATCTAAAATTACATTATATATGTACACACATATGATGTAATTTGAGATACATTTACATATAAACATATATATAATTAAATATATGATGTAATTTTAGATAAATATAAAATAATGTTTTCCTATGAGTTTTTCAAGCATTGTTTGTTATTTATTCTTCTTTCTCCCTTCTCCATTCATATTCTCTGCCTTTCCCTTCCCCTATTGGATCATTGTCAATTTTTTCCAATTCCTCCTTCAAAGCATATGTGTGTGTGCTATTCCCTTCTCTAGAACTCCTTTTCTCTCCTTACCCCATCACTGGTCCCCTTTTACTTTCCTGCCACACCAGTTGACATGCAAATGTGGTTGGGGGAATCTCACAAGGCCCCACCCCTGGATGAAGAACTACATGTAATTAATGACTACTGAGAGGGGGAGAAAACCGTCTTCTCCAAGGAAGAGTTCCCTCAGCTGGTTATCCAATACTGAATGATCAACCAAAAATGTGTTCATATGAGCAACACTAAATGGCCTCACCAGGTTGTGTTTATATATTTGCATGCATGCATATATGGAACAGTCATATGTAAAGAAGACTAGAGATAATACATGAGTACAGAAGGAAGCCTTGGAAGGAAAGGAATTGGTGGGGGGGGGCAGTGGGAGGGGAAACAGGACAGGATAATAAGGGATTGAAAATGGTCAAAGTATATTGTAATGCATTTATGAAGCGTCATAATGAAATCCATTACTTTGTACAAATATTAATAAAATATGATGTCTTCAATATTCTTTACTGTATTTTTTTTCTAAATATGCTATTGGGTCAAACTTGTGTCATCCCAGAGTCTGATCTATTCTATCCTTGGCCCTCTACATTATACAACAATCTGGGGATGCTTAGAGCAACCCGAAGGGTTAAGCCCAGACTCAGAACCCACAAAACTGCATTCCCAGACCAGAAAATGAAAATATGTGTGTATATATCACCAAATGACATTACAAATCTTTTCACAGTAGTTTTATTTAAAATCAGCCCTAAGCTGGAAATGTTCCATAGACTCATCAGCAGGAGAATGAGCATATAAACAGTAGTCTATTCATATAATGGATGAATACTCAGCAACAAAAACAGCAAACCAATGAAACACCGGTCTAATCAAAACTATGGAAAATCACTGAAGCCTACAGAGGGGCAAAGAAAGATCCAAACATGGTTTCAGTAGCGTGAAGTCTCCATCTTAACTTTTATCACAATAGTTACTACTGAGTTTCTCCTTGAGCCTCAGCACACACGAAATTATTTATGATTCTTTCCCATGGAACATATAATTAAAACCAACCCTGGTGCTCAGAAGAAAAATTAAATATATTACATACAATGCTGTAGGCCATGAGAGTTTAATTTTCTCAAGAAACCCTAGATGAGAATGGCTATCCTACATTTTATGTGGGTATGATTTACATATATATTCATGTGAAACCAACAGCGATTGTCTCGAGAGGGAATTGGACAATGCACTTTTCACTTTGGGACATATTGCACAATTGGAATTGTGTACTGTGTGAGCATATACAGACATAAATCTCCCTTCATATGTGGTAGTGAGGTATAAAATAGGAGAAGCTGAAGACAATAAAACAATGCTACAGTGTTGTTGCACATCAGTTATGATGTGCATGTTTGTGATTTAACAGTGAAAATGTTCATGCTCAGAGGCTATCTCCTGGCTGATTCCAGATCTCTTTAAACTGACTACTGAGATTAACCATTACACTCTTCAAAAGCTGAAACTTCCAAATATCTCCAGAGAAGCTTCAAGATCATATGATTTCTTAAGAAAGTTCTCTGAGCTGGGCACAGTGTGCCCACCATATTTCTAGGAGACTGAAGCAGGAGGATCGCCTAACCCAAGAGTTTGAGGCTAGCCAGGTCAACATAGTAGGATCTGGTCTCAAAAACGAAGCCATCAAAACTATGCTTTGGTCACTCCAGAAAAGAAGCTCCCAATGACAACTTCATTCAGTACTGAGGTGTGTTTGATTTCCTTGTGCACTCAGTAGAGCTGTGGATATCATGCATAGGCCTATCAATATTCCATCACAGATGGGGTCCAATAAGGCCCATCTTCTTCCCGACTGTTTATTGGCAGTTAATGGTTGCTAAGGAAGAAGATGACATTGGTTTCAGTGGTACAACCACTGATAAGTCCTGATAAGTTGCCACTGTCCAGTAAGCAATTTCCCACTAAGGCTCCTGCAAACTACTGTGGATCACATATAGGAAGACGTGAAAGGAGGAAGGAGACTATTTGGGAAGAAGAGTTTGAGAGGGAGAAAGGGAGAAGATGGAATGGGAGGGGCGATAAAAAACTAAGATGCATTATATACTTATATGAAACTGTCAAAAATGTTAAAGACAGAAAAAACTCAGATTCTGAAAAGGGAAATAACATATAAGGAAACTCCTAGGGCTAGAGGAATAGCAATCATGCTTCCTTAGAACTCACTCACACAATTTTCCCACCACTTACAGCCTACATACTCAGAAAACAGTTAATTATTTAACACCAAAACCGAAAATATTTCATCTCCTTTCTCGTGTCCTGTGCAGAATAATCTTCGATTGGTAGCAAACTAGCCGGAACAATAAGTGTGGAACAACCTCAGCGAAGCCTTTGGCCGAGGGGTGCCCAGACTTCCCAAGGCCGGGTGGCGGGAGTCACCAGGATTCCAGAGGTGGGTGCGTTTCTCTCCAGCTCCCATCATGTCACCGCTCCTAGCAGGTTCTCTGCTTCTGCTGCTGTAAGTGGCTTTGTTCTGCTTGGCTCGGGCGTTTTTTAAAGCTACTGTCTTTTCATCTTGTATCGCTGTCCTAGGAGAACAATCTGATTGGACTATTCGGAGTCAGGCATTCAACATAATATACACACACTCAGCTGGGGACAGGTATTGGAGGGAGGGCTTCCTCGGGCAGTCTGTGGAGACTGGGAAGAGTTGGGGCAGCCTCACCAAGAAGGCGGGAAAGGATAGAGGGATGGCAACAGCGGAGGCAAAGAGCTGCAATTCACATTCTAGCTGTCGTGCGGGAGCACTATCTTCTAGAATCCGGCTGTTTAGGGGCTAATTTAAAGAGTGTGCCTTTCATATTTAGTTATTTCCATAAAAGCCTCTCCTGGGTTGACCTATTTCTAAAATGTACATAGTTTAAACTGAAGGATGGGCTTAGAAAAGGGAGTCCAGTCAGAGAGAGGGGGAGGAGGGGGAATGGTTCTCAGGTAAGGGGAAACAGAACTGAAACCCAGGTCTCTATTGGGTAGTGAGTTTTTGCCCCCAGAATCTCTGCTCTTAAGCCATGTTCACAAAGTCCCGAGGCTGAGGTCCCCGCCCCTGCCCCCGAGGGTTTTGGAAATGAGAGATGGAAATTTTAAGGGGCCAGCACTGGCTCCAAGCCAACGCATGCTCGTTGGAAGCAGAGGGGGACATGGTATTTGAAGCCACAGCTGAATGTAGCAACGTCTGCCCTTTCGGTAGAGAAGACAAGAGCAGGAAGGGGAGTGATTCACACAGGAGGGGAGTAAAATCTCATCAGCGCCCTTCCCCAGAGAAGATGAAAGGGAGAGGAAGGGAGGGCAAGGTTTGGGCTCAGGTGGTCTGTGGCTTCACAGGATGCGGAGATGTTTGTACTGAGGGTGGGTGTACAGGGGCAGCAGAGTCTAACCAGACTGCTTCCATAGGACTCAGGAAGAAGACAACTAACAGGAAGGAATAAGGAAAGAGGGTAACTCTGGGACACAGAGAAGAGTTCATTAGAGCATTTCCAAGTAGGGCTTCCAACGTTGTATTTTACGGGTTTTATTTTCTCTGATATAAATCTATTCTTTGCTATAAGTGGTGCTGTCCGCAGCACAGAGGGAAAAAAAAAAAAAAAACCTTTAGTGAGGGTTTTGAATTTTTATAATTATATGGTAAATATACATATTTATGGGGTACAGCATGATAATTTACTACATGTAGACAATGGGTAATGACCAGATCAGAATAGTTAGCACTTTCATCTCCCTTGACCCTGGAATATTTTGACTAACATAAAATAGTTACATATTTATGAGACCCATTGTGAAGTTTCAATACATGTTTACAATGCGTACTGATCAAAAGAGAGTTACTAAGGTTTCCATCTTATCCTGACTTTATGTTTAGACTCCTTTTATTACTTATAAAATATATAATAGGTTATTGTGAGCCACAGTCACCTTCTGGGCTGGAGAACTTACCACTGTCTGTGTTCTAATACCTGTCATCCAACCTTCCTTGGAGTCCTCCTCCACCTTTGCCTTCTAGTAAGAACTGCCCTGTAGTCAGGTCAACAGGTTTCAGCATCTACTCGTGGGACAGAAGGTGGAGTGTCTGTCCTCTCTGCCTGGTTTGTTTCACTTAATGTCCTCTAATTCCATCCATTTTTACTGCAGGTAATAAGATTTTCCTCTTAAAATTTATTAATGGCTGAGGACTGAACCCAGAGTCTTGCACACAGTAAGCACACAGTCAGTCCTCCCTCAAGTGACACCCTCTGCTTCTGGATAGCATTCTTTTGATGGCCTAGTAATGTCCCTTTGTGAATGTATGCCACATTCTCTTTATGTATTCATCAGCTGGTTCTATGTTGATTTCAGATCTTAGCTATTGCAAATAGTACAGCTATACACATGCTTGTGCAAGTAGTATTCTATGCATATATATATATATATATATATATATATATGATAAAGAATTCGAGATAATGTCTACAATGTTCTCAGTAATGGCTATTCTAATGAGCCCTGCACCTACAGGGAGCTCCCCTCCCCCCGTATTTCATCAGCACTTATTAGCTTTGTGTTCTTAATATCAGCCATGCCAGCCGAGGTAACACAAGAGCTCACTGTGGTTTGGACATATTCCCCTGATGGCCAATGATGTTGAATATTTTTTCTTAAACTATCGGATCACTTGAATCACTTCTTTTGAGGCATATCTGTCTGTTGTCATTTGTCAATGCACCTTTTCTCAAGGATTTTCTTTTTCTTTTTAATTATACGTGTGTGCAGTATGTGGGCTTGTGCATATGAGTGCAATGCCTGTGGAGCCCAGAAGAGGTTGGCAGATCCTCTGGGGCTGGAGTTAACAGGCAGCCATGAGCCATCCAGCAGTGGTGCTCAAAAACTGAACTCTAAGCCTCTACAAGGGCACACTATGCTCTAATCACTGAGCCATCTCTCCAGCCCTCACTTGCCAGTTTTTAACTGCATTCCTTCTTACTGATTTTTGCACTACATATTTTAATTCCTTATCGGTTTTGGATGCTAATCCTTTGTCACTGATGAATTTGCAAAGACATTCCCATTCCATGAAGTTTGTCCCCGTGCCAATGGTTTGCTTTGCTGCACAGATGTTTTCTAATCCTGCCTACCTGCTTTGCTGCAGATAACAGGAAGCAGTCTTTATTAACATTTGCCTTCATGAATTTCCTTACTTTTGGTGGGAGAGATTGAACCGAGGCGCTCCCACATGCAAACCACTCATTCTTATAATGAGCAACAAAACGTTATTTTTGCCTGTGCTAAGGAGTCTATTTTATTTCTAAGTTATTGTTTATACCAATGTCTTAAAGTATTGCCTGTTTCCTCTTCAGGTCTTGCATTAATATCTTTGTTTGCTCTGAGTGGACTTCTTTTTTTTGGGGGGGGGTGGCAGATACTGTCTAAGATTTGCATGTGAATTTACCATTTTCACAAGACATGTTTTGCAGGGCTATCCTCGCTCCAGTGCATATTTCTGGCACCTTTGTGGAGAATCACTTAGCTGTAAATACATGGAGCTATTTCTCGGCACTCTCTTATGGGAACTCTTCCTTGGGAGTATTTGCCTGGGGAATGATTTCTTTGTGCATCTTGATGGAAGAAGGCCAGGTTTCAGTTTTTTGTGTGTGGTAGAAAGAGGGAAATAACATGCAAAACACTTAGACAGCTCATTGATTGAACTGACGTAAGAAAAGCAGAGGCTAAGCCACCAGCGGCATTTAGAATTCCTCGCTGTTGCTCCTTCGTAACAACCTTGACATTGCGAAGTGAGCAGCTTCTACGGTTACCCTATGTTTGCTTTTCACAACAGAATGCGGTCACATTTCCACCACAATTTACGTGGGGAGCTGGGAAATGGAGTCGAGCGATGCCAAATGCCATTTTCTGGCCATGGTATGGCCATTACACTATGAACACATAGATGCTGTGGTTGTCTGCACGAGATGGAGCCCATCGACATTCCAGTAGGCATTAGAGGGGCACACGCATAAGTCACCCCCAGCTGAGGAGCTATTGGCGTTTAAGGGCTGCTAGAGGAAGTGGAGCCATTTTTCTTCAGTGGTGTAGCAACTGGTAAGTCGCCTGTGTTCCAGGAAACAACATCCACACTCATGCAAAAAACCCTAATTAAATAGTTGATTGAAATTTTTTAAATTCAATAACTCTATTGAATATGTAAAGTACAAAGTTTGCAAGATTGAAAATTGCAAAGAATAAATAAGAATATGAAGGAGCAAGATGAGTCAGCATTAAAGGGGCCTGCCACCCTGAATTCAATCCCTGGGACCCACACGATGGAAGGAGAGAACGGACTCCAACAAGTTACCCTGACTTCCACACGCTTGCCATGACACATGTGTGTGCACAAACATACAAAATAAGTCAATGTCATAAAACCAGAGGAGGAAATGGTAGAATCTATGGTCTTTCTTCTTGAAATGGCAGATTTCATAAGCGCCACAAGCGACAGACTAAGGGGGAAGCAAGGCTGTGTGTGTGACTTTGGGGACTGGGGGGAAAGGCAGCATGGTTCCCCTGTGGTTCGTGCTTCCTCTTGAGGTGCCTGCATGTGAGACAGCACCGCACGGTGAAGACAGGAAGCCTGTGCAATGTGGAAAGGCGTCGTCTAGCCAATAGGACCAGCTGAGCACCCAGTCAGCATCACCTGCTAGGAATACAGGTAACCAAGGCTGCTGTGGTTCGGGCTCCTTGTCATAGCATTTTCCAGCTGAGAATCCATACCCTACACAGCACAGGTATCTCTATGCACACCTGAATTCCTGACTCGAAAGACAGAGCCATGGGAAATAGTAAATAATTACCCTTGCTTTAAGTTGTTACATTTTTTTTGTATAATTAATTGTGCAGCAAAAGATAATATGGCCTATTCTCAGGACCCCCAGAAAGACACACACACACACACAGAGAGACAGAGAGATAGACAGGCAAAGACAGAGAGAGATGGTGCTGAATTTTTGAGCAGCTCTATCTGAGGTTTTACAAGTCAGATCGTATCTGCTTTCATGGCATCTGTTAGATCTCCAGCTCAATTCTTTGTACTTCAAGACTTGTGTTCCCTGAAAGATAAAGACTCTCAGGGCAGGGGAAAGGGGGGCTGGATTAGATCATCTCTAAGAAAAGAAAATGGGGGAGGGTAGAATAATGAAAGTAGACACGTGTTTCTCACCCTGTGCAGAAACCAACCAAAATGGATCAAAGACTTAATGTAAGGCCAGAAACTCTGAAACATTAAGTGCATGCTTGGAAGCTCAGGCACAGGCAGCGACTTCCAGCAAAGGTCTCTGATCGCTCACGAAACAAACCAAGAATTGACAAATGGTATTACACGGAATTAAAAGCTTCTTCACAGGAAAGGATGCAATCAATATGGAGGTTCTTCAAAGTACTAAAGGAAGAATTATCTATCACAGGACTCAGTTACACACTTATGGCATATACTCAGGAAGATTCTAAGTCCACATACCACAGAGACATTTCACATGTGTCTGCTGCTCTCCAGAGCAACCTCAGCCTAGGTATCTGTCAACAGATGAATGTACAAAGGTAAGATGCTCTCTACACTCAATGGAGCTCTGTTCAGCCACAAAGAACAAGATCATGTCATTGCAGGAAGCTGAATTGTCCTGGAGATCATACTACATGAAATGAGTCAGACTCAGAAAGGTAAATATTACATTTATTTTCAGTTGTGAACCCTAGATTTCATAAACACAAAATCATATATATGTAGGTGTGTTTATATGACATAAACATAGAAGTGAGACTATCTGGGGTCTGAGGTAGAATAGAAGGAGGAGAAAGGAGAAAAAAAAGTTGGGGAAGGGGCATATACGGTCAAATACAAAATAAACTTTATGAAAATGTCTGAATGAAACTCACCATTCGATAGCATGAATATACACCAATAGACATTATTATTAAAAACACAAATTAGGAGGGAAAGTAGAAACTAAAGGAGAGATCTCCTTAAGAGTCTTAAATCATTAAGGAACTAATTCTTCTAGAGCCCACTGAATGATACACTGACTGCATATCTAGTCTGATTTTTTTCCTTCAGTTCCTTCATTTGTAAAGCAAGGCTAATTATTATAAGTTTTGACAGAAAATACATATAAAGAGTTTAACGACAAACCTGGCAAAAACAAGCATTGTGTAACTGTCACCTGTTGCTAATAATGTAAGCATTGTACTCAGACTAAGTGATGGCCTCGAAGTGGCTGTAACTACCATAACACCATTGATGTGCACACTCTTAGGTCCATGGCTAAGGGTTCTGGAACGTCCACATGGAGAACAGAAAAGGTTCTGTAGCATGTGGAGTTGTCAGCGTATCGGTGTGCCTGGGATGTTGGAACATGTCCTCACCTGAAAGCCATTTGTGAGGTAACCTGTAAAGTCCCCCGACTCACCCCAGCATGTGCTGGAGTAGACATGGCAAACCTCAGTGATGTGATCACAGCTTTTGCCAACCTTGAAGCAGTCATAGTTGGGATTTCTGTGTTTCACGTGAGACGCTTACATTTTTAGATTTTGAGTTTATTTGTACTTAACCACACGAAATGTTTGACTGCTCTGTAAAGTGGAGCTGAAAATAGATTTCCCGGGCATCTGATCATTCCAAATTAATTCTAAAACTAACATTTTGATGAGTAAACTACAAAAGCCAGAGATTTTCCACTAAAACACAATAGATGGAAAATTCAAGTAAGTGTCTATAGCATGACAAAGAAATGCATTGTATTTTTTTAATAGGCTTTTTTCCCCAGGCTCTTGGCAAACTCACAGTAATAAGGAGTCATTGTTCCCCGCTATCAACAGGAAACAACCTTCATGCTATAGGGGACATGCTCAATAGGCTTGCTAACTACAGAGCATGTCCCATTGTGCCCTCTTAAAATCTTTATGTCCCCGTGAGAGGTGGAACAGGGAACAGAAGCAAGTCAGGTACCCTGTGTAAAGTCCTGGTCTGCTACTTTCCAGCTTGAGACTTTACGGAAAACTCTAAAAGTCTCCCCAGTATTACCTCGTATTTATCAACTGTGTGCAGAGAAATGGTGCACTGGGAAATGATCTAGCTCAGGAATTCAAGTTGGCATTTTTGGCCTTAACTTCATTTGCAGGGAATGCAGCAGAATAAGAGTTGCTAAGGTTATCAGCTGAGAGTGGAAATACTCACTCCTAAGAGATGCCTCCCTGTATGCAGACTCCAGCAGATTTCTCAGAGCTGAACAAGTTGACTTTGAAATTCATGACGCAAAATAAAGGTGGAAACTGGCCAGGAGCCAATTTATATTTGATTTTTCAACTCTATTATGGCAAAATACAACAAATTGCATGTGTTTAAAGTCTGCAATCTGATCAACTTTGACATATATAATAAAATAGACACAATATACAGTGTATGTGTAAATATATAAAATCATCCTTTTAAAATATATAATTATCTGTTTATATATAATATAATAAAATAGACACAATATATTGTATGTATAAATACAAAAAATCATCCTTTTAAATATATAATTATGTGTTTTTATATATAATATATATATATAACGAAGTCATTACCAGAATTGAGATAACCCATGTCTCATCACCCTCCATGCTTTCCATGACCCTCTTGAAGCTGCCATGCCTGCATTTCCATCCATTATCTCCTTTCTGCTGTGCCAGAGAATGTTTCATGCTTAGGAATTTTAACTAAATAATGTGTTCTACCCATCTCCTTTTATTCATTTGCTTTGTCTCTTACTCTAATGGGTCTTTCCATGTGGTCGTGAGTAATAGTCCATGGTGTGAACAAAATTATGACTGATTTATTAATTTATTTATGGTAGGTTAGTTTTCTTTTGTTGCTGTGATAAAACACCACGACCAAAATCAATTCATGGAAGAGTTCATTTGGCTTACGGTTCAAGGGGACAGTTTGTAACGGAGAGGGAAGGCTGGCAGCAGGTGGCTACAGCAGGAAGCTGAGAGGCCACATTCTCAACTGTGAACACAGAGCAGGGAGAGCAAACTGGAAGTGTGATGAGGCTACAGACTCCCAACGCCTACCACCAGTGACTTACTTCCTCTGGCCAAGTTCCACCTCCCCAAACCGTGCTACCAACCAGGGACAAAGAGCTCAAATGTGCGAGTCCATGGGGGACATTCCCATTCAAAGCACCACGTATGTACTAGGATCACTTCTAATTTGGATGTACTACAGAAAAAGTTGCTGTCCATCTTTGTGTGTAAGTCTCTGGGAGGACACGTGCTTTCGTTCCTCTCGGGTAAGCAGTAAGCAATAGAAGGGTCACATGGTGGGTGCAGACATACGGTTAACTCTAAGAAAATGCCGCGAGTAGTGGAGAGCGTCCTCGCTCCACCCGCTCGCTGACCTTTCAACAATTAAGCCAATGTAATCGATCTGTAGTCAGTTTGCTGGATTTGCTCTTTGATGACGCTGGTGGTCACTAGCTGTCCGTTTGTCATTGTTTGTGAAGTCTGTTCAAATCGCCATTTTTCTCCCGGATGCTGTGTTTTCTTACTTTGGAATTTTTAGCAATCTTTAGAAATACGCAATTGACGTTTGTATTCTGAGATACAAAATGAACTGAACTTTCTACTTCCAGTTGTAATAATTTTTAGATTTCTTAAATTTTCTAGAACAACTAAATCTTTAAATAGGAATATTTAAAAATATTTTGTTTTGGTCTTTGTGTCTTTATGAATTTTACTTCTTTTTTATCCCTTAAGTCAATGGATAAGTATGGAAATAGTAAGGATGGACAACCTTACATTACTTTGGATCTAGAGGGAGAAACAGTCTTCAGTTTTAAGCACACTGCCAGCTCCAGTACCTGCTTTCTGTGGATTCCCTGAACCATTGGAACATGTCTTCTGCTTCTTATAGTGGAAGGGATGGACAGGAAATTTGTCAAGCACGCAAGTATGTGCTGAAACACAAGTGTGTATAGGAAGGCATGGTAGTACACAACTGTGTTTCCAACTATTCCGGAGGCTCAAGCAGGCAGATCACTTGTACCCAGATGCTCAGGGCCCTCTGGCAAACATAGCAAGACCCCATCTCAAAAAATAGGAAAAAGAAAAATTAGGAATGTATAAGACTTTCGATCCAGAATGTGTGACCCATATTTCCACAAAAAGAGGAAGTGTTCCAAACATCATTCTATCACCAAAATCCCTGCTAAATTTCCTCCCTTAGTATAGAATCTTTGAAACTTAAAATTTCCTCCATGATTTTTTTTTTTATTGAAAAGTATAGCTTTGGTAAACATAGAGATGCTGAGCTCAGTCTCATATGTATTTTTACTCTAAGTTTCAGAAGCAAATGTAAGTAAAAATATCTGTGTGTTGGGGCAGATTCAGAATTTATATCTTTATCATCTATGTATCAGTGGCTGAGGGAGTGATGAATAATGGAAGGAAGAAGAATGGGGATGAAAAGTTGTATTTTATTTACGTGTTTATTAAATTGGAGAAGCATGGGGTGGAAGGAGCGATGGAGGAGGGGATGCCAGGACAGAAGAGAGGGTAAGGAATGCCGGGACAGGAGAGAGGGGCAAGGCTCTGCCAGGCCTTCCTAAGGCCTTGTAGTTCACCCTCCTGTGCTGTGAGAAGGGAAGGGACAGACAGAGGAAGAAGGCACGCACAGAGATAACAAGAACAAGCACCAGACAGAAGGATGAAGAGGTCATTATGTCTTCATTGGTCCTGAAGAGGTCATTGTCTTCATTGGTCCTCAAGGGTGAGAAAGAGATTTCATGCCACGTTGTCTACTTTTCCCTAAAAGATCTGTCACAGATGTCCCTAAAAGATCTGTCACAGATGTCCATTCAGCTTGTGGTCTTCTGCAACAAGAGACTTAGGGTGCTCTCAGAGAGGTTTGTCCTGTTTTCTAACTTTGATGGCTGCAGAATTGGCCCTGTCTCATGCAGAAACCAGGGGAGGAAGCTGAGTTGAGCCTTTGTGGGCACAGTGTGAAGAAAGGACAAAACACACGTGGGACAATGAGCCATCCTTTAGAAAGATACTTCAAGCCAGAGCTTAACATCAAACTGGAAGAATGTTCATCAGTCTCAGACACTCAGAATTCCTGGAAAGACTAGAGAGAAAGCCAGTTGTCTAGTCACATAGGATGGAATTTGGATGGATTTTATTTGGCTCTTGAAGAATAAGACATAAGACAGCTACATAAATTTTTTTTTCAAAGTAAAACACACTGTGATGGTTAAATTTCTGTGTTAACTCAACTGGGTCAAAGGCTATCCAAATATTTGTCAAACATTACTCTGAGTGTTTCTGTTAGTGTCTATTTGGATGAGATTCCCTTTTAAATGAGTAGACCAACTGCAGCATAACACCCTCCCTAGAATGGCCTCTTCATTTAGTTGAAAGCTTGGCCATACCAAACTCTGACACCTCCATGAGTAAGAGAAAACTCCCCTGCCCAGTGCCATTCTATCTGAAGCATCCGCTCTTCCTGTGTGGCAAGCTCCACCACCGCATCTTCCTGACCCTACAGCGAGCTCCAGCCTTGACAAGCCAGTGGAACGCTGCCTCTGCTGACTTTGGCCTCGCTAGCCTCTTTAATGGCCAATTCCTTTTCTCTTCTCCACCCCCTTACTCTGTCCCTCTCTCCTTTCCTTCCATCACTGGTTTTTATGTTCATGGAGGAGTCTGACTGATGGACTTTATTTTGTTTTCTCTAGACAAGTATCAGGGGGAAAAATTGCCATTGAACATGTTATGGAAAAGAATTGCCCGCAATCAAGTGGTCACATCCAATCATGGTGAATTTTCCATTTTCACATCTTACTTTCAGTAGATTTATATTGACAGTGGAGGTCCTACAAATGTGAACTTCTAGAATTCCAAGATAAAAATTATTTTAAAATTTACTTGTACTTTTATATTTTATAAATAAATTTTGCTTTGAAAATTTCCTGGTTTGCACTTTTAAGCCCGTGTTTTAAAGGAAATCTTGGGGGTTACAGGCTGGGACACACCATTAGAAACTGTTAATTCACTAAAAAACACTCTGCACTTTCTCTGACATGCATCTAGCCCACAAAGAAGACTACAGCTTCCTAGCGTGCTGCAGTATGGTTCATATTTCCTTTCTCACCTTGAGAGGACTCTTAATAATGTAAGATTATTGGCAGCTTATATTATTGGTTATTCAGTAGACTTACAGCAATGGTATAAAACACCATAAAGCATGAATGGCAGGGTTGATGGGTTTAATTCCTACAAAAAAAATAAAATTCTATGTAGAGGAAAACGAGCAAGAAGGAAAGCAAGTGACACGTTAACTGTAAAAGAGCAGCATATGACAGCTGTTGAATAGCACAAGTCATCTACAAAGAGCTGTTACTAATAGATACTAAAGGATCAAAGAGCATAAATAATTCACAAAGTCAGAATTACGAGTGTTGGGGTCCACAGAGGTTTCCTAGTGAGAGCTGAGCTTGCTTTGCACAGCAGGGCTGCATAAGGGGATGGACTGACCACGTGCATGGTGACCAGGTGTTTGGAAGGGTCTGCACTTGGCTGTGCTAGGGAGAGGTCTTTTAATCCACCCCTTGGCATTTCTATAAGTAGCCCTTTAGAAGAGACAGAAGGGACTGGTGGGTTTTAACCCAGGGCCTCCCGAGGCTGTCCTGTGTTTCTGTCTCTTTCTCCTAATATTTCTATCTAAATATTTCTCACTTCTCCCTGCTCAAGAGTACCCTGGTGGGAAAAGTGGGGGCAGTAATCACATACAAGCAATCAACACATGGAGAGAGTTTGCAGCTTCCCTTAAAAAGATACTACACAGCTAGACTTAAGAAGCCTCTCAGGCAAATGTGTGCCCAGTTCCAAACTCTACGTAGATCAGTGAGCTTCTGCAGTTTTCTGAAGCCATGGAGCTTCACGTGGGGTTTTACACTTCACTATTAGTACATTTTTATGAACTTATCTGTGCCCCACACCCAGAGCTATGACAGAGTTGAAAACAGAAAAACAATTAGCTTTACATCCTCTTTCATGACCCATGTCTTTTGCCTGCATTCTGTACTTTCTCATCACTTAATATTGTCCTTTCTTGGTCTCCTTTCTAAATTAACCATGCCAATACTAACAGCTACTTGAATATAAAAATGTATACATTACAGGATGAGATCCATATGTGATGGCAAATTTTTTTTTCTGGATTTGAATGACCTAGCTTAGTATCATACATTCTAAATTCATCTATTTCCCTGAAAATTTATGATTTGTTTTTCTTTACAGTTGAATACTGCATTTTCTGTATGTACCACATTTTGTTTTCCATTCATCTGTTGATAGACATCCAGGTTAATTTCACTTCTGTGCTATGCAAATAGAGCAGCAATAAACGTGGATATATAAATATCTATGAAAGAATATAGGATACTTTGCGTATATGGCCAGGCGTGGAATAGCGGGGTCATATGGTAATGCTATTTTTAATTTTTTTTTGAGAAACCTCCAAACTGATTTCCATATGGCTGTATTAATTTGCACTCCCACCAGCAGTGAATAAGGCCGCCTCTTTCCCCACATCCTCTCCAGCGTTTGCTGTCAGGTTTGTTGATGATACTAATTCTGACTGGGGTGAGGTGGTATCTCAAAGTAGTTTTAATTTGCATTTCTGTGATGACTAGTTGTGTTGAATACTTTTTAAAATAGTGATCGACCATTTGTGTTTCTTCTTTTGAAAGCTGTTCGTTTTATTAGCCCATTTGTTGACTGACAGCTTTATTTCCTTGGTATTTAATTTCTGCAGTTCTTTGTAAATTCTAGATATTAGCTCCCTGTCTGAAGCTTAGCAGGTAAACATCTTCTCCCTCTCTGTGGGCTGTCTGTCTGCTCTGCTGAGTTTCTTGTACTCTGCAGAGTTTTCCTGTAGTCTCATCCTGGGACGCTTAGGCCTGTTCCTGTGCCGCTCAAAATCCTTACCCATCTTGACATCTTGAAAAGCATTGCTAGCCTCCCTCTCGCAGTTTCCGAAGCTCAGATTTTAAATGGAGGTCTTTGATCTACTTTGAGTTGATTTTTGTACATTTTTTAATATTTATAGAATAGGCTTTTTTTTTTTCAACAGCATGGTTTTGCCTTCTTTATATAAAAAAACTTACGTGGCCATAGTTTCATTGCTTTATATCTGGGTCCTCCAACCTGTCCCATTGGTTGCCTGTCCTGTTTCTAGTCCAGTGTCAGGCCTTTGTAGTGTGATCTGAGGTTGGGACTCTCCGGCCTTTTCTATTCACCTTAGAAATGCTTAAGATGTTTGTGGTTATTTGTTATTCTATATAAATTCTTGAGCTATTATATTTATATATAATACAGATATATATTATATATAATGTATCTCAAAATTTGCATCTGATTTTTGATAGAAATTTAGTCTACATTAAAGTTGAAGGTTAATTTTGGCAGCACAGCCCTTGCCGTTTTTACAATACAAATTCTATCTTCTAGTGTCTTCTTCGGTTTGCTTCCTTGCTGTCTTGAAGTTTCAGCTGAGGAGCTCTTTCTCTTCTTTGGTTGGATGTATTCCCATGTACTTAACTTTTTGAAACTATTATTATTGGGATTTATTTTTCTCTGAGAGTACATTGTTGATATGTGAAAGTTACTGGGGTTTTTATATTGATTTTGCATGCTGCAATTATCTTTATTAGGCTAACATTTTCTAGTAGATTCTAGAGAGTCTTTTAAGTAGAAACTCACATTGTCGTCATCATCATCATCAAATAGGGATAGTTTGACTTTTTCTTTGCTATTTTAATCCCTTTTATGTCTCTCTCTTGTCTAATTGCTATAGTCAAGACTCCCAGCACTATATTGAATAAAAGAGGGGAGATTTGGCATCTGGATCTCATTCCTGACTTTATAGGAAATACTCTTAAATCACCTCCATTTAGTATACTGTTAGCTATATAGGTTTGTCACATACAGCCTTTATTATTTTAAAGTATGCTTCATCTATTCCTAAGGTCTATGATGAAAGCATGTTGAGCTTTATCAAATGTCTTTTTAGCACCAATTGAAATGATTGTGTGGTTTCTATCCTTATATTTGTTTATATGGTGTATTACATTTATTGATTTGCATATGTTGAACCAACTTTGCATCTCTAGGACGAAGTATACTTGATCATAATGTGTGATCTTCTTATGCTCCTGAATTTGGTTTGTGAGTGTTTTGTTGAGAATTTTTGCATCTATGCCCATCAAAGAAATTTATTTTAGTTTTCCCTCTGTGTGTGTGTGTGTGTGTGTATCTCTTGCTGTCTGTCTGTCTGTCTGTCTGTCTGTCTCACTTTTTCTTTGCTGTGTTTTTATCTGGTTTTGACATCTACTGGCTTTATAGAATGGATTTGGTAGTATCAGAACCTATGTGATCTTTTTGTGTTTGATTTTATGAAATTATCGGTTATAACATTTGCTGCCTAGATGTTCACAATTGTTACACCTCCTTGGTGACTTTTCCCTTTTATTAACATGCAGTACACTTTTATCTCTTCTAATTAGTTTGGTTTGAAGATGACAGTATCAGATATAAGAATAGATGTGCCTACTTGCTTAAAGTTTCCATTTTGTCGATGGGTTATTTTCCAAATATTTCATTCCATGCTCTTTGGGCTTTTATAGTTGATTGTGAAAGTCTCTGAGCTGATGTTTTTCTCATGCGGCCTTTAGTATTGTTTCTTTACTTTGTACTTCTGACACCTGAATATAAGGTGTGGTGGAGAGTGTCTTCTCTAGGCATGTTTACTTTGTTCTCTGAGTTTGGGAAATTTTAGCAACAATTTTCTTGTAAAAAAATTGTCTATTGCATTTGATCTCATCTCTGCTTTTTCTTACACACCATGGACTCTCAGGTTTGGCCTCCTGAATGTATTTCAAACTTTTAAGAACTATCATTTATGCTATTTAATTTTTTTCTCTGTATGTGTCTGTCTCTACTTTGTCTGCCGTCCCTGAAACTGATCTTCTGCGTGGACTTCTGTTAATGGTGCTTTCTGGTGCCTTTTTTATTTGATTAACTATGTTCTTCATTTCCAGTATTTCTGTTTGGTTCTTTTTCAATGTTTCAATTTCCTTATTGTTTCCTCTTTACTTTCTCCTCCAACTTACTAATTGTTTTATTCACTTTGATACCTGTCTTCTCCAGGTCTTGGGTAGATTTCCTTAATCCATGTGTCTGTTTTTTATTTTATTCTTCTATATAATCATTAATTCTCTTAAGGAGCAACACTCTGAATCCTTTCTCAGACATTTGGCTAGCTCTTTAAGACTTTTAGATTCCATTGTGTGGGAAATGATTCAATGGAGATAAGACAAGATCATGGTGTCATATTCTTTGTGTTTGTCATGTTTTGCTCATCTGTTGGAGTGAGTTTCTTTCAGTTTTAGCTCCCCTAACCCCTTTTCAAACTATTCAGAAGCTTTATTTACTGTGATTCCTTTTAGAGGGGTGTCTGCATGAAGTTCCGATACAGTGACTGAGGAAATCTGGTGTTGAGTGTCAAATGGAGTTGCCGAGGTGATTCCATCATGGTTATGTTCTGACATGACCAAGAGTGGGCCTGAACACCGAGGTGACCAGATGAACTCAAACCCCTGCTCACTCTTTGGATTATGTGGATCCACTATGGGCAGGAGTCCAACAGCCAACCCATTGAGATCTATATCTGAGATGGAGACTATGAGTAGAGTGGCTGATCCAAAACAACCTCTAGGGCCCTAAGATGCAGACTTCTGGTCCTGGAGTAATGACTAGAACCTCAGAAACAAAACCCCACCCAATACTGACGATTAAGACCACTAGAAACAAAGTCCCAGTCTTTCAGAGTACTCTGGGCCCTATGGAGCTGAGACTCTGGCCCTGTGTACTGACCTCTAAAGCCTCTAGGACTGGAGATTTGGTCGCTCATGATGTTCTCTTGTACCTTCCAAGCTGGAGGCCTGGGCCCATCGTGATCCCATGTTCCAGGTGGAGCTGGAGGCCTAGTGATGCATTGTTCTTTGTTCCTACCAGAGCAGGAGACCTGGTTACATGGTATCTCTGGTCCTTCTGGAGGAATTTTTATATTACTAATTTTTAAGCCTAGGCCTTAAACATTTACATTAATTAAAAATAATGTATTATTAAAAAATAATGGGTTTCATTATGGTACTTTCACATATAGGAACTTTGATTATACTTCCTCTCTCTACTTCTATGTCTTTTGTTCAACATCTTAGATTCAACATCTGAGAATAAACATGAGATGACTTCCTGAGTCTGGCTTATTTCACTTAACATGATGATCTCCAACTTCTATCCATTTTTCAGCAAATGACACTATTTCATTATTCTTAATGACTAAACAACATGCTATTGTTTGCATGTGTCACAGTTTCTTTATCCATTCAGCATATGATGAGCAACTGGGCCAATTCTGCCTGAGCTATTGTGCTTTACTAAACACGGTACATAGGTCGCTCAACTGTATTCCAATCAATACTTGGGAAAATGAACTAAGCCAACAGTTTTGCATTGATTTTTATACTATAATTCCACTACTATGTATTTGTTTTAAGTATACAATCACAAAAATATTGATTTTTGTCCAAGAATGTTTATCTGAGCAGTGTTTAAAATCGTAAGAGGCTAGAAACAAATTAAGAGCACAATATAGAAAAGTAATAAAATAGAGCCATACACTGAAACATGAGGCAGCCATTGAGATGAACATCTAATTCTTCAGTCAAGTAAGTTGTTCAAGATATATTGTTAAAGCAAAGGAGTGCAGTGCTTTATGGCATGATCTGTTTTTAATTGACAAGTTGAACACCCGGATATTTATGATGTACAATGTGGTGTTTTGATACATTTGCACATTGTAGAATGGATGGACAAAGCATTGCAACACATCCTAGCCATAGACTACCAGTTCCAGGTAGGAATGTTTAAATTCTATTCTGATAGCAATTGTCAAACACATAGTCTGTTGTTATGCACGATGATCATCAGGCATTTTGAAACGTTCCTCTTCTCAAATTGAAATGCTAAGTGCTGTGACCAGTGTCTTCCTCTAAATAGAGCCAGAGTTTTTCTGTCCCAACCACCCGGTCCCAAATAACTTATATTAATTACAAAATGCTTAGCCAATAGCTCAGGCTTATTGTTAACTAGCTCTTACTTTTAAATTAGCTCATTTCTGTTCATCTGTGTATTGCCACATGACCTGTGGCTTTACCAGTCCTCTGGCATCTTGCTTCTTGGGAGGCTCACTCTCAACTGCACCCTTCTTCATCCCAGTCCCTGTTTGATTGTCCTGCCTAACTTTATCCTGCCTTGCTATAGGCCAAACAGCTTTATTATTAACCAGTGAGAGTCATACATAGCCACAGCATACAACAGGAGCATCCCACAGCATCTTCCTACCACTCCACCTCTTTTCTCTGTCCCTAGAAAGCACCATTCAGCTCTATTTGTGCGAGCTCAACTCCTTTGATACCACTTTTGAGAGGAGGAGGATGACATTTTGACTTTAACATTTAAGAACTGCTGTGTGTTCCTTGAGACAGCCTAAGCACGGCCAAGCTGTGACACTCCTGTAGTCTCCCACTCTACTGTGTTTGACAGGACTCCATCAACTAGCTTTTAACATGCTTGTTGATAAAATAGTTTCTACTTCAAATGATTATCAGAACAACTGAATGAGAAAAGCTGTTAGAAAATGCCAAGAACTAAGTCAATATTTTGTAACTATAAACTATCAGCAAAGCCCTTCTCATTCACATGATTTGCTTTAGGCTTTGGCATTAAGAAATTATTATATGCTTATTTATATTGAAGAAATGCATTGTTATGCCTTATATTATGTAAATGTATTGCTGATAACAGGAAATTCTACCATAGAATTAATAGTATAAGGCCTTCTAACCTATATGGGAAAACACTGACCAGTCACCTTGCTTTATTTTCCTAGTCAAATTTTTATTTTAAATCTGTATCATTTTATTTATAGTCTGATAGAACACCCTAAATATCCTTATATAACAAGGCAAATCATATTTCAAAAAAAAATCAACTAAACTGCATACTTTTCTTGAGAAATTTAATACATGCATTATGACTACCTTAAGATGGTAAAGAAAGGGTTGGGTAGCTGAAAGTCGGGTGCACAGCAACAGCTAAGTTCAGTTTCCCACACAACACACAGCTTATAGAAATAATATCTACTATACTCTGGAAAGGAAAATAAGCAGATGTGACAGACCCATAGGGGAATTGTAATCTTTCAGCATTCAAAATTAAGAAAAGGGAGAAAAAGAAAAGTTTTTTGTTTGTTTTTTGGTTTTTCAATGGAGAGGAAGAAATTGGCTTAATGAAACAAGCCTACAAAACCCATCCTGCTTGTAATTCGGCCACAAGTTAGTTGCGTGTGTTCCGTTTGTGACATGGCTGCGAACTGAGGGGCATGTGTGGAGCCACATTAAAATGGGAAAATTCTTTTCTCATGTTTCTTTTTATTTGGGGCTCTTTTTATTTCTTGCTTTCCAGACTTCAAAGTCAAACTGGATTAAGGAATACAAATGGGCCTTTGAAAGGAAAGCAAAGCATGGTTACTGGTTAAAAATTATAACCAAGCACATCAAATAACAGAGCTACCCTGCACACTGGGTGCTCTGAATTCAGACGAAACACGGACATTTTTCAATTGGATTGCCCCTTATGAAGTGTCAGGCTTCAGAGACTAGTCAGGATGCTCCAGAGGAACAAAATTAGTTATAGGAAGATGTGTAAATGGAAATTGGTTCATGTGATTACAGAGGCTGAGAAAAGCCCACAGTTATACCATCTACAAACTGACATATCATGAAAACTCAAGATAGTATTCAGTCGGAGAATGAAGACCTGAGAACCCGGGGGAGGGAGGCACTGGTGTGAACACAGAGACCTGAGGACCTGGAACACAGGGGAGCTGGTGTGAGCACAGACACACCGATGTCTGGGTAGGATGAGATGACTTTTCCCAGGAGAGGGCAGGGCTCTCTCTGTGCCTTTTTTGTTCTACTGAGATGGATCTTCTTGGGACAGTCTAGAGTCAGTACACACCCTCACAGCGACACCAACTAAATGGATACATCATAGCTCAGAGAAGTTTGAACATGAAATTAATCTTCACAACCCTCCCCATGCACCGGGAAGATACTTTGTCTTCATTCAGTAGCAGGAAAAGCTGAAGTGAATAATTATTATAAAAATCCTGAAATGTGATGAATGTGGTCAACACACATGCTACACTGGAACAAAAATGTCTTATGACATCTATCGCTTTATACAATGAATATAGACTAACAAAAACCTTAAAATTTCTGAGTGCAGTACATTGTTTTCCTCATTAAGACTGCAGCTTATTATATAGCCCTACCAGACCTAGAACTAACTCTGTAGACCAGGCTGGCTTCAAACTCACAGAGATCCACCTGCCTCTGCATCTAGAGTGCTGGAATTAAAGGTGTGCACCACCACAGCCTGTATTATAGCATACATCTTTAGCAAACAAAAGTAATACAATGTTATCATTGTTTCCATTCATAATTAAATATAAAAATGGAATGTGACTTAAAATAATAAGGTTGGAACATCCAGAATCAGGAACACTGATGTCATCAAACAGCCACAAGGTTGTAGAGGAGCAGGAACTCATTGCTAGTGAAACTGCAGAATGGTAACTCTTTTAGGAAGACAGTTTGATTTTTTTTTCATTAAACTAAATACACCATTCCATATTATTCAGCACTTACATTTCTCATTATTCACTCAAAAGAACTGAAAACCAGATTTTATAGACTTGAATAATTTTGTTCAACTATGAATGAAGCTGTTCGTAGGAGTTTTATTCACAACTGCAAAAACTTATAAGCAACCAGCATGTTCCAATAAGTACACTGAGGCATACTCAAACAATGGAATTGTATTCCTCACTAAAGGGAAAAGAGCTATCAAACCATGCACAGACATAGAGGAATCTTACGTACAAAGCGCCAAGTGAAAGGAGCCAGTTTGAATATGCTTTTGTTGAGGTTTGATTCTAGCTGCATGACATTCTGGGGAAAACAAAAAACAAAAAGAAAACTATGGGGAAAGTATAATCCTGTGATTCTAAAATTCCTCTATAAAATTAAAACCTTTACAAATAACTCAATATAATAAATTGCTTTGTCTTTGCAAAGTTAACCAACATAAGTATCCTTGGTTCACACATCTCAGACCACTTTCATGAAAGGACATTGACCTTCTTTCCTATTTTGTCCAGTTTGCAATTTCTCTGTTGTTACTGTACAAACAGAGGGAGTGGATCAGTTACAGATGGGTGCTCAAGAATCAATACAATGGAGATACCAGCATCCAGAGGCGGACTAGCTGCCTCATGGCCATCACCTACTCAAGACTTTTGATTCCTAGAGGAAGTGCCGCAGTGGCTTTGCTGGCTCTGCATTGCATTCCTGCACAGTGGAAGGTGGTGGAAACTTGGCCTGCATTTGGAGATTCAAATTATGTAGTCAGGAAATTCGACTTACTCTGGTAGACTTCCCTTCACAAACTTTTTCCATAGTCACTGAATCATTCTTTTTAGTTCCACTCTACATCCTGTTTACAACCCGTCTCTCTCCCTCCCCCAATCTGTGTGTGTGTGTGTGTGTCTGTCTGTCTGTCTATCTCGTTCTCTCTCTCACTATACATTTACTTGCCTATCTATCTATCTATCTATCTATCTATCTATCTATCTATCTATCTATCTATGTATCCATTCATCCATCTATCTACCTACCTATCTATAAATACGTAGATGTATGTGTATGAGCAGTATATGCACATTTGTGTGCAGGTGTTTGTGTCCATGGACATGTATAGAGGCCAGAAGAGAGTGTGGGTATCCTATTACTACTTTCTACTTTATTCTCTTGAGATAGGAATTCTTACCACGACCTGGGCTGGCAACCACTAATTTGCAGAGATCCTCCAGTCTCTGCCCTGCTTGAGTCATAGGTGTGCTTGTGGCCACATCTGGCCTTGTACATGGGTCATAAGGATTTGAACTCAGGTACACAGCCCCTAGCCTAAGTTCATTTTCTAAAGTATTTAATTTCTACACAAATTAAATTTGTATGGGAGGTAAATTTTATGGTATGATTGATTGAATTGGAGAATATGTGCCTTTAATTATCAAATTCGGTCATTTATTTTTTTGTTTAATAAAATATACATACATTAGAAGTAGTATTTTGATAATACAAACACAATTTAATAATTCTGGGAATAAGGTAACAGTCTGCAGCAAGATCAACCACCCTTTAGTTAGAGGTGTGCAGCAGGATCATGAGCAACAGCTGTGACATTCCTGAGTGGGCCTGGGTCTGTATATCTGGATCTGGAATCTGCAATCAAAAAGGTCAGTACCAGAGGTGACCACTCAGCCTCATCTTCCTAACTGTTGCATTTGCATGAGAGACTAGAATTTGACCAGAACTTCACGGTCTCAGCATTATCAGAGGGACAGAGAAGAGCAGAGGCACCAGTGAGACCAGATGTGCACTGTCGCCACATTCCACTTGAGATCACAGGTGTTTTCTTTGAAGAAAGAATGGCTCATCCTGCCCCCCCCCCCCCCCCCCCGCTCCGGCTCCTGTAAAAGACTTCAGGGAAATCACCGGAGCTGGCTCTGCAAAGTGGGACTCACAACCATCAGAGACGGTGTTTCTCATGATCTGGCGCCACAAGACCACGATCTTCACGGACGCCAGGGAGTCGAGTACCGTGTTCCAGATAAAGCGTATTGTCCAAGGCATCCTCCAGCGGCCTCCAGAAGAGCAGCGGCTGTACAAGGATGACCAGATCCTTGATGATGGAAAACCTCTGGGCCAGTTGTGGCTTCTCTAGCCAGACAACGATACAGGCCCCAGCCACAGTGGGCCTGGCCTTCGGTGCAGAGGATGCCTTTGAAGCCCTGCACAGTGAGCCCTTCTCCAGCCCCCCGGAGCTTCCAGATGTGATGAGGCCAGAGGATTTTGGAGGCAGTGCCAACGAACAAGCTGTGCAGTGGGGGCCGCAGGCCCATCCCCCTAGAGACCCATTCTCTCAATAAAGACGATTTGGCTGTCAAAAAAAAAAAATAATAATTCTGGGAGTAGCTATGGCTCAAGATATATAAAGATATAGTCTACATTTAAAAGTCAACTTAAAGGAGAACACATAGTACACATTAATATTTGTTGATTCTCAAGCATAGCTAAACAACCGTCTCAGAGGCAGTTGCCTTCATTATCGCCATTGTATAGGTAGGAGACCGAGGCAAACTTGAGTCTTTAGAAGAACAGAGTTTGAATTTCCACCACCATATTAGTTTCCAGTTGCTGTCGTCACAAAATCACGAGACTTTAAACCACACTGTACAGTTCTGGCAAGAAAGGCTTTTAAATCTCTTTTAGTTTGCTGAAAGAAAGTATGCTTTAATTCCTTCCACGGAGGCTGTTTTCTCAGCTGTCCTGGCTTCTAGACATCAACTCTATCCTGACTCATGGCAGTTTCTCCATCTTCAAGATCAGCAGCATAGCGTCTTCGTTCTTTTGGGGACCCTGCGATCACATTGGGCTCGTCCAGGATGACTACCTTGAGTTCCTCAGCTTGGTTACATGCAAAGTGTCTTCTTACCATGTAAAATAGCACAGTTAGGGTTCTGGGTGCCGAGATGCAAATGTCTTTGTGGGATGATTACTCTCAAACCCACCATATTGCTTGGTGTCCCAGGATCCAGGCCAGTAAGGCTGAGCCACATCTCAGGGTCTCCGCTCAGTCACTTAATTCTTACCTACACCCCAGTGCCAGCCAGCAGTGGCGAAGACAGTCCCCGCAAAGGGAAGATATTTTTAAAGAAATTCCTGCCCCAAGCCTACAATCTGTCCTAACAACCGTTTAGTGAATGAATGCCTGCTAGTAGCTGACTCACTTTGACTTGGTCGTCGGAACATTTGTAATATAATGCCCACTATTTTTATGAGTCACAAGGGGAATATAAAAGACCTGTGGCATTTACACTGCTCTCAAGAAGTTTAAAGTCATATTGCGGAGGCGGTATTAGCCTTCATGAAATTATAAGCCCAATGCAAACTAGTAAATAAGATAAAATCATGTCTGAGGACTTGCTGTCTCAACATGAAAATTAGATAACAGGAGGAAAACCTGGAGGACTAAACGAGTTCACACATCTAAGGACAGTGGGGTCTTGAGAAGAACAGGTCCAGGAAGACAAGAAGGTGTAGGTGTGGTCACAGTTTAAAAAAAAGATGGATGAATGGGTGATAGTATCTGTTCTCCACTAGGCAGTGCACAAGCTGGAAAAACAAAACATTGAAATGTTTATAACTTACCTTAATGTTGTGGCATTTTATTCTTTTGCAGTTGTATTTGTTATTTGCAACTCAAAATTATGACAGGGGAATTCTAACCCATGCTACTCTGTAAGAGGCCTCCAAATACCAGAATTGAAAGAACAATTTCAGAGCAGGAGTACAGAGGTTACAAGCACCATGTTCTGTCTGTCTCTCTCTGAATTTATGGAGCCTGACATCTAAATATATGCTTTCTGATACTAAATATAAAACTGATAATCTTCAGGAGCTAGTAGAGTTCTTCAGCTGAACTGGAAAGGACAGCAGGGCAAAGCTCCTGGACCACAGTATCAGATGTCAGATGAGTCTGAAGTTGTACCAGGTGATTATAACTGAGATAGGAGCGCCAATAGCAGCCTGCCTGACTCAGAACAGCCTTGCAAAACCATGATGAGAACAGGGGTCTCCACCTCTTCAGAGAAACTGGTTTTCTTCAGAAGAAGAAAATATCGCAAGAGATAAGAGTTTCAACAGTTTAATGGGAGATTTTGTTGAAGTAAAGAAGTAGAGTTGAAGTGGAGGTGAAAAGACACAAAGAATAATAAGTGAAAACTCACAGGGACACCCACCAGGTCTACAAAAGGAGCCACTTATTCCGTGGCCTCTGTTCTGTTGTCGTTTGGGGCTGAGCACCGAGTACAGGTCACTGAGATTAATTAGGTAATTATTCACTTTCCCTTCAAGCCCATAACCTAACGAGACTATTTTGTTGTAAAATTTATAATGATAGTGGTTATTTGGAAAGAATATCTTGTCTCTTTTGATAGAGCTAGATTCTAGAACATAGGTCAAATTTAATTTCAACAAATAGGATTGGTGTGAGCTATTTGCATGAAGTCATAGCAAAGTGAGAAATAAAATCACCAGCCCAAAACATTCTAAAAATTCAGTGCAGAAATTGGGCATATGATTCCATGTCTTTGTTAATGAAGTACATCACGCATAATTTAATCTTTTATTTTTAATTCCGCAACCTCATTTCTAATCCCACATGGGATTGATGAGTGCTGAGCACCTTCAACCTCAGGATAATTAATCACAAATAATTTAATTTCTTTACATTTTTCCCATTTTTGTTCTCTTCCTCTGTTGCGCTCTTTCTGCTTCTACGGCCAGATTCCTGTGCGTTTCCTGTGTGTTTCCATGGGTTGCATCTCGGGCAAACACTGTACACACAAATGTTTGCATGACCATCTGAGGTTGACTCCACGTCCTCAGAAGGGAGGAAAACTGAGCTGTAACACAAGTTGTTTCTGATTTCAAATTGCCAAGTGGACATAGTGGCTTACTAGTTCAGAACTGTAAGCTGAATCAGGCAGAGGGGAGTGTTGCTTACTTTAGAAGTTTTTTGTAACTAAAACATTTTCAAGACTTAGCCAGTGGTGCATTTCTCTGGAATAAAGGTAGACATTAGGAAATTCAATGGGGGTGGGGTGGGGTTTCAGAAATGATTGGTAATGGAATTTCCTATTTAACGAAATATAATTTTAAAAATAAGCAAGCAAATGTTATGGGTTTTCATCATTTAAAATATTTTCACTAGATCCCATGACTAGTTACTCACAGGTTTGTGTAAACCGGTAGTTGTTAATCACCCACAGGGTAAACCCTGTGGTCACGCTACCTATGCGGTAAGCACTCCAGAGTCTGTGATGAGAAGGCCCCACACTTGATTGAAGGCCCTACTGTGGTTGTCCTGAAATTCTCCACAGTTTTGGCTTTGAGATTGTCTGCTGTCATTTCTGGACTCTCCATTTGGGCACAGTCTCCACCACAGCCTCAAGCAGAGAATCTGGGGGGAGTTCACGGGATGAGCAGCTTTCAAAGGACACATTTTGGGGAAGATAGCTGAAAACCTAAACCCAGAGAAATAATTGCACAAAGACTGGAGAGGAGGAAAAATTTATTATTGCCTCTGTATTCAACTCAAGTGTGACACACATCAGAGGTAATTCTCCTCCATTGCAGAGACGGCAATCTCATCCTTTGGGATGACCAACCTGATAATACTTTCTGTGGGTGTCTTCAACATAAATGAATAACTAGGTCTCATAAAAACGAGAATTTGATAACACAATTTAACACATAAAATTTATCTCCATTCACTTGGTAATAGATTTGACCATCTGTATTAATAATAATCTTTTGCCAACAAATAAATCAATAAGCATTGACATCTTTAGGACAGGAGGTAGTTGGGAAGCAGAGCCTGCAAAAGTGAGGCCCCACAGGAAGGCAGAACACAGGGCCCTATGTTCTTTGATTGCATTTCCAAGAAATGGTTCTGTGGTCCTTGAGAAAGATATCCATGGGCCATGGAACCAGTAAAAGGCATCATTTGACACATGCTTCCCTTATGGCATATGTTTTCACCAAATGGGCTTCTGATCCTGCTCCTCCCACTTCAGAAATCATCCTGTATCTTATTTACTAAAAGAAAGTAAGCAATCCTTAGCAACTCTTTGAGATGCATCATCACAACATCACAAGAACTCTATGTGCTATTGTTAGGATGCTCAGTACATATTGAGTCTATGTGCTAATATTAGGATGCTCTAGTACATGTTGAGTCTATGTGCTATTGTTAGGATGCTCTAGCACATGTTGAGTCTATATGTTATTGTTAGGATGCTTCAGTATATGTTGAGCTCTATGTGCTATTGTTACAGTGCCTTGGTACATATCGAGAAGCCAATGTCTGTACTTTCATGTACAGCATCTTTTCGTGAGTGTCTGTCTTCTTTTCCTCAATCTGGAAAAATTAGGCCACACCTATTTCTATACTAAAAACAGTTTTAATTAACTAAGATTTGCTTCATAAGAGGATGTATGGTCCAAAAACCATATGCTTATAAGTTTGCTAAACTAGACAGTATACAAAATGAGAAAAAGAAGTGTCTCTCTCCTCACTTTGAACAAGAGAGAAGCAAGGCTTTTAAGATGCATTTAGACCTAGTCTGAGCATGTGTTGACAGGTTAGAAGATCACACTGCCATTCAAGGAACACTTACTGTAAATCCATGCAGCTGGCAATGGCCACCACGGCTCCACGCCATCCCTTTTCTGCTCATGTTACTTCTTGGTATTCACCAATCACTTCTGGTAAAAAAAAAAAAACGACACAGAAAGAAATGAAAAGGCCCCGCACTGTTCCTTTTCTCCTCAGCACTGCCCCCTTATTTTTTCCTCTTCAGGGAGCACATGGCAGAGAGTGTTCGTAGAATGTATACCTGCTAAGAACTAAAGAAAAACAGTGAGTTAGGTTTGTGACTTTCCCCTATCTGGACTTCTAATTTTATTCATTTTTAAAGTTATTATACAACATAATGACTTTCATTATGCCATCTTGACTTGAAAAATGCACATATGTGCACAAGCTATAGGTTATCATGGTTTCCACACATGAGTTAAATTCCCTAACAATTTCATTTAAAAACGAAAATTTGTCATATAAAAATGAAAAGAAAAATTCATTCTAGTAATTTTTTATTATTTAATGTAATTTGTCATATAAAAATTAAAAGAAAAATTCATTCCAGTAATGTGTTTTATTAATGAATTTTATTAATTCTTTGAGAATTTCATGGTGGGGAGCCAGCACTCAGGGAGGAGGGGGAACACCTCACTCACGGCGGTTTTTCACTAGTCTGGGGGCTAAGCTTGCCGGGAACTGAGACCAGACTAGCTACTCCATTTTTCAGGAATGGAACCATGTAGGCATTCCCTGGTTATACGGAACTCTGCAGGCAGGTTTAGGTACCTGCCAGCCAGGGAGGAGGCTGAAATTAGGAGCCACCCAGGCCTTTGGAATTTGCCCCACATTGGGCACCAGATATTGGTTTCAATATTAAGGCAACTCCACATAGTTAAAAGGGAGGTTTATTTTGTGGGGTAACTTACAAATGAAGGGATAGGTAACAGGGTCTGTGAAAGGTGAAGTGCAGTCCAGCGGTATTCTCTGGAGAACTCTGTTCTACCTCCAGTGTCCAGGATCCAGGAACCAAGAGAGCTGGCCCATCAGATCTCGGGTCTTCAGGGGTCCTCTCTCGGCTCCACCTTCTAGGCATGACAGTTACTGAAGTCTCAACGGGGGTGGCACTTCCAGGTCAAAGCTGGACTGGCTACCCACTACATTGTAAGTCTTAGAATTTTTATGATATGTTACATAGCAAGTGTAGTACACCTTAACAAGCTGAGAAGAAAGATTTTGATATGGAGGGAAAGGTTTCTACTTTAGTACTGTGTGTCTGCATACACGTATGGGTGTGTGCACACATGTATATGTGTGTGTATGTGTGTGCTTGTGTGTGTGCATGTGCATGTCTGTGCCACATATATGTGAATGCACGTGCAGGAACATGCAGAGGTCAGAGCAGAAGGTCAGATGTCTTTCTTTGTCACTTTGCCTCATTCCTTTGAGCGCAGGTCTCACTGAATTGGAAGCTGGCCACAGCTGGCCACAGCTGGCCACAGCTGGCCCAGGAGCGCCAAGGACCCACCTTTCTCTCCCCAACCCCAATGCTGGGGCTTCAGGCATATGCAGCCACACTTGACTTTTTATGGTCTTGCTGGGGATTTGAACTCTGGTGCTTATGTTTGCAGAACAGCGTTCCTACCCACTGAGCCATATCCCTCACCTATAATTTAGTACTTTCACTGACACCTTTTCCTCTTGATTTTGAACAAAAGGTCTTGTAGTTTTGTTTTGCGCGGGACCCTACTAACAACAAGGCCATCTCTAGTCCCTGCTACAACTTTATAAAAACAAGTCATCAGACTATACACCTCGGGCCTGTTGTATCACAGCCTCCAGAGAGAGGGCCCAGACATTGACAGCTTTTTAAAATTTAAGTTTGCGATAGAGGATTCTGATGAGCGACTTTTAACAATCATTCCCATAGGCCAAGGGGCCTACTGTTCAGAGTGGTCAGGAAAGGTGTGCTGGAGGATTTGAGTAGAGTATTGAAAGGAAATAAGATTTAGCTGAGGGTAAGTTCAGATGAGATGGGATTAAGGCTAAGCTCTCAATGAGAATTAAAGACTGTCAAATGCAGGGTTAGAAAGGATAGCAGGGAGGCAGTTCATCTTGGGCAAAAGAAATTGACAACCGATTAGTCAGGTGTCCCCAGACTGTTAAAGACTTTGAAAGTAGATCCAGTCTTGAAAATATCAAGCACAGGCCACTTCTGAGAGAGGAACGGAGCCTTCTGCCATAGAGACCGAATGAAAGGTGGCAAACAGGAAGGAAGGTCAATGAGCACAACACGGCTGAGCTCCCTGTGAGAGAGAAACAGGCCTTGATCAGCACAGCTCTTATCCTGTTTAACTTTTCACACATATATGTGTGTGGACAGACATGTATGGGGGGGAGGTACTTGTGCAGGTGTGAAGGCTTGATGCTGATACAGGGGGCCTTTATCCATTCCTTTCCACCTTGTTCACTGAGGTGAGATCTTTCAGCTGAACACAGAGCTCTCACATACATCTTGTCTAGCTAGCCAGCCTGCTCTGGGGAGCCTCTAACTTTGCCTTCTGAGTGGTAGAATTACAGATGGACCATCACACTGGCCTGGTATTTACATGGGTTGTGGGGATCTGAACTCAGGTCCTTATACTTGCAGGGCAAGGGCTTTACCTGCGGGGCCATCTTCCCAGGGCCCCACCCCAGCATACTCTTTTAAAGTACAATTTAGCCAACACAGGAAATATCGAGAAAATGACATGGGTCTTGTTAGCTAAAATGCACACCACTAGCTGAGTGTTAGCCAAACCTCTCCATCAACACGCATTTCTGTACAGATGATTAAAAACAGCTATTCTTTTAAAAATTATAATTTTACATTTTAGATGGATGGACTGAATGTCTATGAAAAACCGTTTCGTAGTTTTCTGTTTTTCTTTTTAATCTGAAAATGCCAACTAGTCTGTGGAATACATTTAGCTGATTATAAGTAGCTGTGGGCTCCGCCTTAACAATGATGCTCGGGGCAATACTGGACCAGGTGATGTCCTGACCGGAGGAGGATTTTGAAAGAACTTGAGCAAGGAATGAGGAAAGAATCATGGGTTTGTTCATGGCTTGGCCCTAAATGGCTTAGGAAAGCAGAGGCGTGCTTTGCCAAAGATAAAATTTGAGATTGCAGACAAATAATACACTTGGTTTTAGATAAGAGCATTTTAATATAAAAGTAGAAAAGTCAGTAGGAACTACCAAGTGCCAGTGACGGCAGCTGTACAGTCAGGTGAGTGCTTGTCTCCTGGGAGAAACTGGCTCCTAAGGATGCTATTTTATCAGGACAGGAAATGGCTGAAGTCATGTGGGTGTGTGAATCCTCCAAAGAAGGTTTTACTAAAAGGTGTCTTGTCAAAGCCGATGGAGGTGGCTATCAATGGCAGAGAACACTGATTCATAGAAGCATCTATAATATCGCTTGAAATAAAGCAATAGGAATATACTTACTATTTCTTCTAAAATACATTTTTTTTCACCAGACAGAGAAGTACCGTGTCTGACATCTGTACACATCTTCACAATGGTCCTTCCTCCCGATGCTTTTGGTTGGCTCCTTTTACTTACAAGTTCATTCTGACACTTTATGCTCAGGGTCTCCCTTTGCAGCAGATGTCAAGTTTGTCTTTTGTTGCCTGGAGTATTTATATCGATGCAAGTGGGAAAGCCAAGGCTACATGTACATGCCTACTGATCTTTATTCATCTCACAATATAAAGCTACTCAACACGACCGATGGCCAAACCATTGAAAACCCCTCTGCATGTGTTGCATCTACCTAGTTTCCCGACAGGAGTCAAGGTCATTTTCTGTTCTGTGTCCCTCCAGAGACAAGGACGACATTGGAGAAAGAGGAGTTTAAAAATTCTAGGTAAGCATGAAAGATGAAACAGAAAGAGAGCTGACAAAGCTCTCCTCGATGCAAAAATGAGCATCAACAGGAGCGTACTCCTTTCAAAAGTGAGTTCTTCTGGGAATGATTTATAAATGTCATGGCAATGGCACTCAGTAAAAACTAGTAACCTCTTCCCCCCAGGGAACACAGGAGTTAGCTCTAGTGCTGCTGTGAACCCTTCTAGAGTGGCCAGGGAAGGGTTAATGAAGAGCTTAAGATGAGCTGAGAGCAAGAGACATGAAGGGTGGACTGCCCTGTGAGAGACATGAACACACACTTCTCGAATTGAGACAGAGTGCTGCTCACATGGGAGGAGCATCGGAACCGTAGGGTAGGATGGAAAATTCAGACAGAATAAAATGGAAATACATTATTTAATGGAAGCTGAATCTCAAAACACCGAGGAAAGAGAAGAATGCAGGGAAACTAGACAGCCACAGGGGAAAGACTACCATGCCTCACACCACATACAAGAACAGGCTATGACTAGATCAGTGATTTAAATATTGGAATACAACAGAGATGAATTCATTATTACCTCATGGGCAAAATGTCATAACTATATCTCAAGCAGTTTAGACCATGGAAGAAAAATACCAGAAGCAAAAAAATCAAAGACACATTGGGAGAGACACTGGGTAGATAGTGCACATAAAAGCTATACTACCCCTGTGTAATGGAATTCCTGAGTGGAGGAAATAAAAGGAAAAAAATCTATCCAAAAAATTTGCATGTGCCATAACAAACATGCAAGGTATATACAAAAAGCTTTTTGTTGTTTTGTTTTTGTTTGTTTTTGGTGAAAGGGCTTCTCTATGTAACCCTGGCTTTCCTGGAACTCATTTTAGACCAGTCTGGCCTTGAACTCAGAGATCTGCCTGCCTCTGCCTCCCCAGTGCTGAGATTAAAGGTGTGCACCACCACCACCACCACCACCACCACCACCACCACTCAGAATAAAAAGCTTTTAAATATAGAAAAAGTTTCAGTTTCACCCATGCCATAGTAAATGCAGTTTAAATGAAGATACTGTTTCCCACCTATCACACCAATAGAACTTGAGAAGCTCGACAGTACAGAGGCAGGAGACTCCCACTCCGCACTGCTGAGAGTGCAGAATTCCACAACTGCTCTGCCAGGTGCACGTTCCAAAGGCATTCATTCTTCAAACCAGTAACTCCACATTAACATCTTACCCTAAAGTAAAAACAAGAACAATGCAAGGAAATTAGAAAACGAGCCTGTGTTACACAATACAATTTTATAAATATTAAATCTCATGGTTTGTGTATGTGTAGTCGTGTGTGTGTGTGTGTGTGTGTGTGTGTGTGTGTGTGTGTGTGTGTTAAAGGTCAACTTTGGGTGTCATTCTTCAGGAGTTTTCCACCTTGATTTTTGAAAAAAGATCTCCCCGTGGGACTTGGATGGAACTCACCAATTAGGTTAGGATGGTTGGTCTGAGAACCCCTGAGATCCACCTCTCTCTGCCTCCTTAGCACTGGGATTACAAGCACATACCACCATGTCTTGCTTTTTATGTAGGCAAAAGGGATTGATCTCAGGTCCCACTATTTGCGTGAAAAGTGTCGTAAAATAGACTTTCTGATAGCTGCATCCTGAAGTATTTGAGAATAGAATATTACAAGGATTACAATTGGTTTACAAATATCTTAGTAGATAAATAGATGGGCAAATAAATAAATAAATAAATAAATAAATAAAAATGTTTACACACAGAGAGAAGAGTTATAAAAAATGTACTAAAAAATGAGACAAAATGTTAACAACTGGTAAATCCAAGTTTCAGTTCAACTTGGCTAGTATGTTCAGGGATCTGTCGTACAACCTGCTAATTATAGTTAACAATGATATTCTGAATACTAGAAAATTGATAGGAGATTTTAAATTTCTCTCACTACAAAAATATTAAATATGTAATATAATGGACATGTTAAATTGATTAAGAAAATCCACAGTACCTAACAATTGAATCATAACAGTGTATTTTGGTATTGTTAAAATATAGTTTTTGTTTGTCAATTAAAATATAGTTGATAAATCTAGATGAAACTCATGGTTGTTAACTTTGTTTTGTCAACTTGACTGGCTTGGGAGATGCCCAAGCGATCAGGAAATGACTCGCCTGGGGGTGCCATGAGAGTGTTCTCAAAGCTGACCCCAGCAACAGCCCAGTTCACCGAGGGATTCAGGATCTGAAGAGCATATTGGGAGGTTGTGGAAACTGTGTTAGGCGAGGACTCGCTACAGGAAGCAGGCCTCTGGAGGCATGTCTTTGAAGAGACCTTTCCAGGCTTTGCTCTTCTTCCTGTCCTCCATGAAGTGAACACCCTCCCACACCCCCTTCTCCACAATGGACTGAATCTTTGAAACCATGAGCAAAATACCTCCCCCCACCCAATTGCTTACATGAGGCTTTCTTTCACAGCACAAGAAAAGTAACAAGAGGCATATGAGTGATGCTGTTCTAGTCTTATCGCTCTCCAGGAAATTTGAAACTCTTCAAATTGGCAGTTAGAAATCTCACAGAGAAGGACCTGCCTAAAGGATGGAAATGGCATCTGTTCCTGTCTTCTTCAGTTTACTCCAGGGTCAAAGGGTACCACACACAGCTATCCCTGCAGATGGGCACCGTTGCTTCTGACATGACACTGCAAGAAAACAACCCAGCTAAGTTGTGTGCTGTCCTCGAGTGTCTACCCAAGCAGAGAGTGGGAGGTTCAGGCAGTTTTTCAAATGTGCACTAATCCTCAACCTGTGGCCGGAAAGTTTCTCCGGTCCCACCCAGCCCCGTGGTCCTGCAGCTGTTTATAAAATAATCACTCAGAGGCTTATATTAATTACAAACTGTATGGCCAATAGCTTACATTTCTCGGTAGCTAGCTCAATCATCTTAAATTAACCCATTTCTATTAATCTATGTCTTGCCATATGGCTGTGGCATTATCGGTCTGCTGGTATCTTGTTGCTCCTTGGGTGGCGGGCTGGCATCTCTTCCATCTCTGCCTTTCTTCTTCCTGTCTCTCTCTCCTGGATTTTCCACACGGCTATAACCTGACTCTCCATAGACCAGAGCAGCTTCTTTATTAACCATTTATAGCAACACATATTCACAGCATGCAGAAAGACATCCCACAGCATCAACCCTTCTTTTTCCACTCATGGAAACTGTGTTATCCAACACTCTTCTGTGGAGGATAATAGGCTACAACCATATATCTATATATTGTTACATTAAGCATTTTTAAAAAGAAGTACAGAAAAGAGCACACAACAAATCCTCACTGAGAATTACACAGTAGATTTGTTATAGCATAGTAGTTCTTGATTTAATATGAGAAGACTATTAAGCATCTATTAGAACTTTCTAGCCTTGTTTTTATAAAGGAAAAATATTATTATTATTATTATTATTATTATTATTATTATTATTATTACTCATTTGTTTTGTATGGGCCCTTATGCCTCTGCCCTAGAAGTTGTCCAAAGTGTGGATCTGGTCACAGACCTCATTAATTATATAGGTGTGATGGAGTAGTAGTTTTCAAAAACATGCCCCAGGTCTGGGAATGGCCCTTCTCCCTCTGGAAGCTTTGCTCTCAATCCTGCCAGGGTCCTGCTCAGACCTCCAGGGAGAGCCCTTCCTGGTGTGGTTTATTGGCTTGTGGAGAGGGAACAGACTGTGCTGGGGAATTCACAATTTGGAAAGGCTATTGAGGAAAAATCCAGGCTGGCAAATTTTGATGTCTTTACAAGCCTGCATGTTAGGTAATTAAAACTAATTTATCTTTTAAAATAACTTTATGTTTCTTAATATTGACTTCACCTTAAAAAATATAACTTGCAAATAAACCTCCATGCCCCTTACTTCTAGCCTCAGTGTTCAGTGGAGTAACAGAGTTCTTCAATTCAAACTGTTTTTGTGCAGTCTCTCTTAGAAGATGGAAGAACTAACTAACTTGATTTTGTCCCATCAGGTTATTCAATCATTGCTGAATAACAAGCCCTAAACTTTCTTTCAGATGTCTCTTAAGAATAACTAAGAAACAGGAAGGAATTTTGCCTGGAAGTTACCAAACACTATGTCAATGATAGTGCTTAAAATGATTCAACCAATTTTGTCACAATGTAAGATTAAAAAAAAAAAAACAAAAAACAAAAAAAACCCTCCATGCTGATTTTTAACATAATATTTTATTAATTCTTTGAGAATTTCATACATGCATACAATGTGTTTTGCTCATATTCACCCCCCTGCCTTCCCCCAACTCCTTCCAGATCCACTCCCACCCTTTCTCAATTTCATGCCCTCTTTTTTAAAAAACACAATCCACCTCCCCCCTTCCAGTTTACCCATGGGTAGAAGGGAGGGGCGGGGGAGGGGAACATGAAGGATCAAGATTGCCGAGTTGGGGGAGGGGTGGAGAGGGAGAGCAATGAAAGAGATATCTTGATAGAGGGAGCCATTATGGGGTAAGGGAGAAACCTGGTGCTAGGGAAATTCCCGGGAATCCACAAGGATGACCCCAGTTCAGACTCTTAGCAACAGTGGAGGGGATGCCTGAGCTGGCCTTCCCCTGTAATCAGATTAGCAACTACCCTAATTGTCATCATAGAACCTACATGCAGTAACTGATGGAAGCAGAGGCAGAGATCCACAGCCAAGCACTGGGCTGAGCTCCTGGAGATCACTTGAAGAGAGAGAGGAGGGATCATATGAGCAAGGGAGGGTCAAGATCATGATGGGAAAACCACAGAGACAGCTGACCCAAACTAATGGGAGCTCACAGACTCTGGATTGACAGGTGGGGAACCTGCATGGAACTGAACTAGGCCTTCTGAATATGGGTGACAGTTGTGTGGCTTGATCTGTTTGTGGGGGCCCCGGCCGTGGGACCAGGATTTATCCCAGGTGCATGAACTGGCTTTTTGGAACCCATTCCCTATGGAGGGATACCTTTCTCAGCCTTGATAGGGAGTCGGCTTTGTTGACTACTCATGGGAGGCCTTAACCTCTCTGAGGAGTTGGATGCATTGGATGCAGGGGATGTGGGGGGGTGGAGAGGAAACTGGGGTTGGTATGTAAAATGAAAAAAAAAACTGTTTTTAAGTAAAAATAAACAAAATCCACTCACTGAGTTCAATTTGTGCTGCCCATATATGCATGAGTGTGGGGCCATGCACTTGAATATGGTCAATACAACAAGAGCCAACCCTTAAAGAAAACTGACTCTCCCTCTCTTAGCAACCATCAACTGTCAGCTCCGAGCTAGGGGTTGGGAATTATGAGCTCCACCACCCTCCATGCTGGAGTGCTGATTGGCCTGATCTGTCATCTCTGGCTCTTCCTACATTGTCTCCACTTCTTCCCTGATGTTCCCCGAGCCTTGAAGAAAGGGAGTGTGCTGCAGATGCTCCCCTTATGGTTGAGCTCTCCACAGACATGCATTCTCTGAACTTTGACCGGTTACAGGTTTCTGCATTATCCACCATTCAGTGCACAAAGGAGCTTCTCCCATGTCTGAGAGCTGCACTAATGCCATAGAGATAAGTACTCGAGAGACAGATTGATGGAGTCTATTTAGCAGAATAATAGTGGCCCTTTCATCCCTAGGACCTACGAGCTCCCCCACAGACC
Organism: Peromyscus leucopus; assembly: GCF_004664715.2. Taxonomy (NCBI): domain Eukaryota; kingdom Metazoa; phylum Chordata; class Mammalia; order Rodentia; family Cricetidae; genus Peromyscus; species Peromyscus leucopus. Next base: position 23,039,994 of record NC_051079.1, read on the forward strand.
CTTGGTCAGAATGACAGTAATCATTTCTCCCTGTAGACTAAAACTTCAATCCAATCAGAAAGCAGTTTCCCCATGATATTAATGACACTTGCACATATGAGCATATTTTGCCTGGCTGGTCTCTACTGTAACTTACAGGTCCACAGCTGGATAAGACAGATGATAGTATTTCTTTCCTAGAAGCCTGTGAGGTATCTTCTGCAAAACATACCCAGCAGAAAAGAAGCTTTCTGGATAATAAAAGCTGATTTCTCCATGGTCTTGACTGAAGTATGTGGTAGCTTCAGCAATAGGACCTTATCATCAAGTTCTGGGAGGTAATCATGAGTAATGGCAAAAGCCAACATTGCTTTGGGGTGTCTCTGGTACATCTCTGACCAATGATTCAAGAGGAGGTATCCCACACCTGGCAGTAGACTTTTTATTTGCCAGCTTATGGCTTTTGGATGAGCATAGTGCCTTGTGTACAGTAATTCCAATTTATCTGTCTCTCTGTCTGTTTCTGTCCTCTCTGTCTCTGTCTCTGTCTCTCTCATGTGTGTGCACTTGTGCGCATGTGTACATGATGCTTATTAAACAGTAGATTTCCACAGGGCTTTCCCAACATTCCCAGTGTTAGTGACTCCTCCTCTTTCTGTGTCCTACCCTCCCACTCTCTCCCCAGTTCAATCTCCCTCTCCACTTTTCCTCCTTCCCTTTCTTATCAACTGTGCTCTATTATCCCTCCTTCTTTAAGATCTTACACACACACACACACACACACACACACACACACACACACACACACACACACTTTCTAGTCTCCTGACCAGGCTGATTTTCTAATAATGAAAATTTTACTTTTTAGGTAGTGTATTTTTAAGAAAAATTTTACAATAAAAATAATAAAACTTATACATTAATTTTATTGGGTAAGACTGAGTGAAAATTATTTGTTTGCTTAGAAGTTTTAAAGCAACTTAAGACTTCAGAGGAAGTTTGGGAAGATTTAGAAAATGTTTTAGCATGCATATTTTATAACTTTATAAAAATTTCCATAGAAAATGACAAAATAGTTCACCCACCATCTCTTAACTATTAGGTAAAGAAAAGACTATGTTTAAAGCAGGAAAAGGCTAATCATAGAAAAACCAACTTTTCATTCTCAACTTTTCGTTAAAAGAGGCATGCATGTGATTTTCCTTTGTGGGGAACACAGTTGACTTTTGCTCCTGCTTTACAGCCTCTCAGGAGCCCTGAACTCATCCTTGTCTCTGACCATGGGCACATGGGTTTTCTGCCACCTGAAGCAAAATTCCTCTCTCAGGTCTATCTACCCTTGACAATCCCTTGCCTGTAAGAGTGCAATAGACGTTTACTGCGGTGCACAGGGACATGAAGCATCTCCCATGGGGGCTCTCCTCTCAAATCCTTTCCCATGGGGGCTCTCCTCTCAAATCCTTTCCCATGGGGGCTCTCCTCTCAAATCCTTTCCAACCTCGATATCATTGCTCCTCCTCCTTCCTCCCTGTTAGACACTCGCCTCAGGAGGGGACTCCCTTATTTAGGGTTGTGTCTTTCGTTTCCTGCACAGTAGGAAACAGTTGATGTTGAGCACAAAAATCTAAGCCTCTCTTTTCCTCTGTGCAGGTGAATGGGTCAGGGCTGTTGAGTACAGTTCCTTTTTGATTTATCATTGTACCCTCTGTCTTATAACTGAGACTCATCCTCTATCCCTCCCTCATTTCTTACTTGTTCCTTGATCCCTTTGCCTTGGTTTGACTACATCTCTCTCTGGATATCTCTCTGGATAACTAATAACTCTCTCAGACTTCCCTAAGAGGATGATTTGATTGTTTCGGAATCACTATTGCCAGATGAGGCAGAGCTCAGAAGGGTGAGGGGTGGAGTGAGGAGAGGTGCACACATACACATGGGCAGAGCAGACAATTATCCACATGAGCAGAGCTCATGAGTCCACGGGATCTCTAAGAAGCAACAGAAAATATAGGCAAATACGAGGTGAGCATTTTCAAGTTGGGCATTAATGACCCTCATTAATGCTGGGCAGTGGTAAGATAATCAGGTCAGGGGTGCCATCTGGACTGTGAACAACTTCCTAGCTCCTGAACCGCAAGCCAGCTGCACAAAATCAACTGTATTGCCGGCGGCCTTCTCATAATTGGCAGTGTGTGGCCACAGTCCCAGTCTTATTTCCATACACACTATAATAACCAGACATTTGATTTGGAGTAACCCAAGAATCTCCGCATTGTAACCCTGAAAAGCATTTCATAGATTCACTTTGTTTCCATTAAATATTAAAATACAATCTCTTTTGAAGGAACCATAAAATCAAAGCAGCAATTTTTGCATGCAGGACCGCAGTGGGGGCCTCCTGTGTCACACTCTAGAGCATGAGTTCTACAAAATGTCCATCAGCTCAGAGGATGAACATTCTGCTTCCCTCAGTAGATTCCATGCATATTGAGTACACTGAGTCTTTATTTCTGTATAAAATTGTTACCAAATTATGTGAGCCTTGTACTTATGGCTCATGATTGACAAATGAAACTGAACATTAGCTGAAATAATTCTCTCAAGTGTACCACAGGAAATGCATATTTATTGAAAATGACTTGGCTTATCTGGTCAATACTCTGTAAATTAATTGAGAAAATTGATTCCTGGTGTTCACTGGGGAAAGTCTCCCATGAAATAACCGTGGGACACAAAACCATATACTGAGGAAACCGTACGGTGGAGTCCAGGCCTGACTTCGCTCTCTTTTCCTCCTGAATGGCAGGTCCCTCTAAATGTGACTTCCCTTTGTCTCCAGGCTGCATTTCAAGCGCCTCACTTCAGCCTCTCTCTTGTCATTTGCCTTCATCTCTGCTTCCCTAAGTGCTGGCCTGCTGTTCTGTAAACCAGCCTCTGGTTAATCCTGACTTTGCTTCTATTACTATTGAACACTGCAAGAGCAATTTTCTAAAGTGCTAAGATCTGTGAGATAGGTGTCCCATCTAAGCTTGTGGAACGTTCTCAGTTCACACTATGATTTCCTTTCAGACAAATCAAAAGTGATTCTTGTTTCAAGTCTTGTAACTGAGGTCTCACCTTTTCCTAAGAAGAGTTTGTTGTCCCTAACACACACACACACACACACACACACACAGAGAGAGAGAGAGAGAGAGAGAGAGAGAGAGAGAGAGAGAGAGAGAGAGAGAGAGAGAGATTCTTAGAGCTCCTGATATCTGATTCTATCTCTGACTTTTCCTTCAGTCTCAGAGGCTGACGTGTCTCAGAGTGCAAATTCACCATCAAGTCCACCAGCAAGTGCTGCCCATACAATCTGGAAGTGTTCTGGAGTGGGACAAGCCTTCTCGTGGGATTCATTCTTCTGTTGACATCAGCGAATCTTTATTCAGAGACTATTGCTAAGTTGGAGATCATATCTGATTCCAGTTTTTACTGTTCCTAAATTATTGGGTTTATCATAAAGGACTTTGTTTTCCTCTCAACAACAGTTTAGGAGTTGATGAGATGATCCTCTCTCTGCCTTTTTCCCACCAATGTCTGGTCCCCCCAAAAAACAATAATCAATACACAAAAGGCAAAAATGACCCTTTAAAGATTAGAAATTTGAGGCTATACATATGGCTCAGCAGTTAAGAGCACTGACTGCTCCTTCAGAGGACCAAGGTTCAATTCCCAGCACCCACATAACAGCTCACAACCATCTGTAGCTCCAGTCCCAGGGGACCCAACACCCTCTTCTAGCCTCTATTGCATTAGGAATACACAGTGCACAGACATACAAGCTGAGAAACCATGCATATGAAATACAATAATAAAATAATTTAAAAAATGAGAAACTGTTGTTTCTCAAATAAGTGATATGGGGTTCAATTCATTTCATCAGTTTGGCTCCTCAAATTTTTCTATAAACTACTCCACTCTAATTGTTCAGGAAGGAAGGTACAATGGCCCATATATTTTTAATATTTTCTTTAATCTAAGCAAAAATCTTAAAGCATTTCCTTTTGAAAACAAAATGTTTTAAAATGTATATGTATCTAGTTATTGCTTCATTTACTATAACTGAACAAAGGAGAATGGAGGAAAAGTACTTCAGGATTACTGTCAATGTAAACAAGGTGTGGTTCTAGACTATAATTAACATATTACTGAATAGTTTAAGATAATGACCTAAGGGTAGGATTTCTAAATTTTATGTTTACGTCTCTCCGCTAAAAAGAAAAGAAGAAACTAACAAAACGTCACATTTGATGTAAGCACTTGGGAGGCTAAGCATTCTCCTATCCCTTATTCTCGGATTGTATAGCCCAAAGATGCCATTTCTACACGGCTTCTGGGCAGTACCAAATGAGTGGCAATAATAATAGTACATTGCAGACATTAGTTACCGTGTATTTCATACATTTATAAATATCACATTTTAGTAATGAGTGTAAGATACGTGCCTACAATTTCACATGTGCTACAGTTTCCAAAGAGATAGGAGTGGCTTACTCTCCTTGTGTAAGTGAGAAACCAAGGATTTCAGCAATTTAGTAGCTTGACCACAATAGTAGTTTCTATGTCATTGAGTTGGATTTTAACCTAGGCTAACCTGGCCTCCTAAATGGCAGATTTCAGACCCTCCACTGTATTTTATCTTACAGGCGCTTTTCTGCTTGTGATTTTTATAAGCAGGAAGCATATCCTTTGAATTTGAGCATCAGCATGTGAAACGGGCATTGAAATGCCCACATTACAAATTAAAATTCTGAGGTCCAGGGAGATCAGGCAACCCTATGTTCCAAATGACTAGCTAGTGAGGCCTCTCCAGGGAAACCCCAGATACAGAGTGTCCTATCAAAGTCATCAAGGCATTGGCATCATGATGCCAGGCACAAAGAAGTATTTTCTTTGTTCCTACAGTTTCAGTACATGGCCTTAAAGAAAAAACGTTTCCCAAATCAGCATCTCCATAGTTTCCAAGACAAAGTTTAGCAACACAGTTAAAAGTCAGACTGAACTGTTTTAATGTCTCCTGTTTGGGTTTTCAGATATATTGATATATTTTTTCTTCTTTACTTAACCTCTAATTTTACAATGTTTTCTTCAGCCTGTGCCTTATGTAATTTCATTAAGTTTATGGGGATTATATGGGTCACATTATCTTTAGTAACTGCTTTGTGAATTAAAATTCTCAAAAAGAAAGGGTTGTGTGTTTAATTTTTTTGTTTTCTTTTCTTTCCTTTTTTTTTGAGGAAGGGGGAGGGGCTGCCTGGTTTTCTATGCTTGAGACAGTGTCTCACTATGAGCCCATCTGTCTGGAGCCTCCCAGGTCAACTTCCCAAGGAAACTTTTCAGGGTCTGAGTGAGCACATGACCAGTTCACCTGTTGGGACTTCATCATCCTCTCAGGAGGCATGAGCATGGGAAATGCTGTTATTCCTTTTGAGTAGGAAGGAAACTCTAGTATATTCTAGATTTCAAGGCTACAGCATCCGACTTTACTATTCCATTGTATGCAGACCTTTAAATAATGTTAATAAGAGCTCTGAAAATACATTAATAGTTACAAGACTGAAAGTAGATGTATGTTTAAAAGGGCCCTTAAAAGCTCCAGAAGAAGGAAGGGAGGAGGGGAGGAAGGAAGAGAGGGAGAGAGGGTGGGGAGGAAGGAAGGAGGGAGGGAGAATGGAAAAAGAAAATAAAAGTCTTCAGTCAGATTCTCTTGTTGCATAAGGATTTGTTTGGTTAGGATTTGGCTACAAGCTGGTTGCCATGTGCAAACCAAATAGGACACATTTCAGTTATGCAAATACAGTACTCTGAGTTTATTTGATATATTTATCTGGGACACTGAACACCTGCAGATATGATCAGTAAAAGAAAACATTATGCAAAGCGAGTGAAATCTATGACTTATCTATTCAGTTATACAAATTTTCAAGCATTTAATCAAGGTGCAAGAAACAGACAAGCATTCAAATAAGACTTCTTATTTGTCCCTGTACCAGGATCTATTGTGGGCTCTAATAAAGTGGAAATAATTATACATCATCTGAATAACTTTATACTGAAGAAAAAGCAAGGGCAGAAACATCTTCGCGTCTCATCATCTCTCAAAGTTTGTTTCTCACTTCTGATTATCTTTTGAGAGACAGAAAAAAATTAAAGTACTCCCCAGGTCTAGAAACTTAGACCACCTGCCATCCACTTACTTATCTAAGAACAATGTTTATTATGCACAGGCACAGTGCTTTCTGCTCTGGGGGCGTTCTGGGGCATGTCCATGCCATCTCCGTTCAGTGGGAGAGACTGAGATTTTAAAGAATCACCAAGGAGATTTGGAAAGGCCAGAAGAATTGAGGTAAGTGTAAAGGGTTGGAAAGGCAGGTTATCCGAGAATAATCTTCCAGAAGGAAATTTGTTGATCTGGAAGAACTGGAGGGCTGACTCATAGTTGCTAAGAACTGGAGAGTACAGGGTTTTAGGAGAGTCACAGGGGGCAATTAAAGTCAGTAATGAAGTATAAAGATTATTAGAGGGAATAAAAGTAATGGGATAAACTAACAGAAGAATGAAGGAATTCAAAAATCCAACAGAGCTGGGAAGACAAGGAGTCTGGGACATGTGGTCGCTGTAGTTGCTGACTCTCCCTTGAGACAGTCGCCAGAGTCCACTGTGTGTGTGTGTGTGTGTGTGTGTGTGTGTGTGTGTGTTAAAGATGGGAAGAACCCCACACCCGGTCATCATTTGCCTAAATTTTCCCCAAGAAGGAAAATAAATCTCTGAAGAAATATGAAACTGCCAATAGCACATATCATTTTTTATCAAAATACTTGCTATAATTAAAATTCTATAAAGCAGACAAAAAAGAGATGATTAGTGATAAAAATAATTGTTTAAAAGGTGTACAAAGATGAAAGTATACACCTGTAATCTTAACACTCAGGAGGCTGAGACAGGAAAATTACAAGTTCAAGGACTACTACTGTGGCCAAGCTACTGAACTGCTGAAATCTGACTTCTCACACAAGGAGAATAAGCCACTCCCATCTCTTTGGAAATGGTAGCGCCTGTGAAATTGTAGGGACATATCTTACACTCGTTATTCAAGTATGTTATTTATAAATGTATGGAATACATAGTAACTAATGATTGCGATGCACTGCTTCTAAATATATAATCACAAATAGAGCAAGCAGGTAATTATATCAGGGAAAATAAAGCAAACACGATTTTGTTGTCATAATCGCATCAGTAATACACAACCTCAGGAAAAATTTGAAATTATTAGTGTGGTTTGTTTGGATCAAGAAATTAATTTAGAGAAAAATTTAAAAATCCACATATTTGAAAATTATTGTTTCTTTTGTTACTATTGTTTTGTTTTTTAAAAAATAAGATCTCACTGCATAGCTCCAGATGGCCTAGAACTCACTATGTAGGCCAGAGCTGCCTTGAACTTAAGAAATATTTCCCACTCTGCTTTACACAATATCTTTCTAAGAAACAGATGAATTAAAAAGAAAAGCACAATAGAAAATTGAAAGAACTGATTAAGTTATTCTTAGATAATTTAATATCATTTTATAATGTTTAAGTATAATGTAAAAATTTCATTTCCTTGTGTCTTAATCTTTTTTAAATTTAAAAAATATTTATTTTATTATTTTATTTTTTATTTATTTATTTATTTATTTATTTATTTATTTATTTTTTTTTGGTTTTTCGAGACAGGGTTTCTCTGTGTAGCTTTGCGCCTTTCCTGGAACTCACTTGGTAGCCCAGGCTGGCCTCGAACTTACAGAGATCCGCCTGCTTCTGCCTCCCAAGTGCTGGGATTAAAGGCGTGCGCCACCACCGCCCGGCTTTATTTTATTATTTTATGTGTGTGAATATTTTGTCTACATGTCTATATGTGGACACTTGTATGCCTGGTGCCCAAGGAAGTCAGAAAAGGGCATTAGACTCTCTCCAGCTCTCATGTATAAATAAATCTTAATAGTAGTGTTGAATGAAGAAAGTATCCAAAGGATAAGTAGAATTTAGTATAGGATTCTAACCTGAAATAGAAACAACAGCATCATTTATTATTTATAAATCAGTTTATTCTCATTATCTGTGGTTGCTTTACAAAGATTCCACGAATGCTGAATTAGCAAATATTGAATCATTGCTCCCAGGGGAAAAATAGGGCTGGGTACCTGAAATGCTGTGGTCATACTTCAATGAACTGATCAACATAGCTTTGTCTTACATGCTTTCTATTTAAAGACACTTGTCGGTGTGTCCCATGGAATTTATGATGAACACTATGGGAACACGTGCCTAACAATGCTTATCTAATACATAGTTTCTCCATGAGGTACATCACAGCCTCCTTGCACTTAGGAGCACTGAACTACACTTCAGTACCACTTGGATTCCAATCTAGGCAGATAAATCATCCACAGAGCACACAAATATGGGAAGAATGTGGCAGCTAACAGAAGGCAGAAGGACTTAAAATGTCCACCACTGTGTGCATGTCTGCCAATGACTGAAGAAAGCTCTGTGACTATTGATTTTGTGGTACAAGCAACCTTGAAACTTTGATGAGTAGACAAATTAATAAGTATGGAGTCCACTAACAATGGCTGTATATATATATATATATATATATATATATATATATATATATATATATATACCAATTATCAATTATCTATCATAGGAGTGGTCAACAATAATTTCAGCAATGACAACATCTGGGAAGAGAAGCTGGAAAGGGATGGAGGAAAATAAGGAAATAATTCATCTTTTTTTTTTTTGGAAAATGTTGCCTTTTGATCATAGCTAGTTCATACTATTTTAGGTGTTTTTCCTTGGGCTTAAAATGGTTCACATATAGGAGTAAAAATCTTTAAGATTGATTTATAACTTATTATTAATAAAATAACTAATTAACTCGGGCTTTTATAATCCCATTATTAGCAAATGTTTGAGCTGACCTCAGTCAGTCATAAAGATTTTAAATTTCAAAATGTCACTAAATTGATTTCTTTTTTAACATTTCCTAGCTAGCGGAAGTCCAGAGTAATTCAATATATCCTCTAAGTAGTTGAGGAGCTATTGACAATTGATGGCTTCTCAGAGAGGGAGAGTCAGTTTTCTTTAAGGGTGTGGCCCCTGGTAGCCAACCAGGCTCCATTGGATGGCCCACACCCAGGAGTCTATGAGCAGCACAAATTGGACATGGCGTGTCATTTTTCTCTTAAAAGGAGGCCACAAAGTTGCCAGGGGTGGAGGTGGACCTGGGAGGAGTTAGGGTGAATATGACCAAAACACATTATGCGAAATTCTCAAAGAATCAAGAAAAACATTTAAAAAAATGGATCTATCTCAGGTTTTCACTTGATATAATAAAATCATCCCACAAGTAAGGTAAGAACAGGAGGTTATCTAGTAAGTTTTTAGAAATGTTTCTTAGTTACAATTATATTTTTAAGTGTTCATGTTTGTTCTCAAGCTGTAATGTCACCATTCATATAAACGCATAATAAAGATAAATATTTTTTGTAATTGGTTAGCAAATTAACGAAACAAATGCTTACATTACTGAACTTCTTAGGACCCATAGGTGCCAATAGCAATAATACAAAAAGAAATAATATTCACTAAAGTCTAATACGAGTAGATATTGATTTTTACTACAAAATGATGTTCAGAGAAATTAATAACATCATGATCATAGAAGTAATATATGAAAGAATAAGACACAAATAGTTCCTTTTAAAATTTAGAATAAATTTGCCTTCCCACTGTAGAGACACATCCATAAATAAATACAAAGATTTATGTTTAAATTGGTGAGGAAATAATTCTATTAGTATTCATTATTTTTCCAATTTAATTTTTGTTGTTGATTCTTTGTGGATTTCACATCATGAATCTTGATCCCACTCATCTCCTTGTCCCTTGCAGTCCTCACCCCCAGGATAAAACAAATTTAAAAGAAAAGAAACACCTCATTGTGGAAGCTGTAGTATGACACAGTGAGCCACCCAATAAACCCTTTAGTCCACAGATCTTTACTTGCAAGTCTGCAGAGTCATTGGCCTGGTTCAAAGCCTCTGGTTTTTGCTACACATAGATCCTGGGCCCTCACTGGGACTCCTCTTGGATATCGTGCTGTTATCCTGTGTCGTGGAGATCCTGCAGCTTTGAATCTGCAGGACCGGCCCCTTCACACGCTCCAGCAGATCACAGATGGGGTGGATAATTGGATGGGCCAACTCATAGGCCTAGTTCTAGGCCTGGGTGGTTGCTCTGTTGGTCAGCTTGCATCCTCTCTCCAGCACCACCCTGGCAAGCTCACCCTATGTAGTAAGCAGCAAGGGGCGGGGCCTGTTCTCCTGCTCTCATGTCATAGGGCTGGCTTGCCCACACCTACACCACCAGGACCAGCTCTACTGTGTTGCCTAGGTGAAGTGTAGGGTCCACTCTTAAGAGTGCTGCAGTTGGTGAGAGGCAGGGTTAGTTCTCCAGCTCTCATGACCTCAGTGGGGTGTGGAGGAGGGGGCCTTCTCTCCCTTGCCCATGCCCCCGAACAGCAGGTGAAGAGCAGAGCCAGATCTCTCCTGCTTATGTTCCCGGGCCAGCTCTCCCACACCCCCATCAACAGGGTCAGTTCTACTGCATTGCCCAGGTGAGGTGCAGGACCTGCTCTCCTGAGTGGTGCGGATGAAGGGCACGGTCAGTTCTCTCGTCCACCACAGATGGCAAGGGGTGAGGTGGAGAGGGCATCTTTCTTTCATGGCCATCACCACATGGCAGACAAGGGGTGCAAGGCCAGCTCTCCCACTCATATAACCTCAGGGCAGGCTCACCAGTGCACCATCGCGTTGGATCAGCATTACTGTGGTACCCAGGCAAGGTGCAGGGCCTGCTCTCCCTAGTGAAGGAGCCAGTGAGATGCTGGGCTGAGTCTCATGACCTCAGGGCCAGTTCTCCAACCTGTCACGGGTGATGAGGGGCAGGGGAGCAGGGGGAAAGGATGTCTCCCCTTGCTCATGACACCTTTTGGCAGATGAGGGGCAGGGACAAAACTCCCACACTCTCAGTCTCAGGGCTGACTCACCCTCAGCTCTGTCAACAGGGTCAACTCCACTGTGCTGCCTAGGGAGATGCTAGGCCTGCTCTCTCTAGTCCTGCAGTTAGTGAAGAGCTGGATCAGCTCTTCTGCCTGCCGCAGTTGGTGAGGGAGGGGGGAGGAAGGCATCTTTCCCTCATCCATGCCACCACATTCATACCAGAATTTTTATCTGAAATATATTATATTCCAAATTTGAGCATGGTGAGAAAGATAACTCCCATTGGACTTTATGCTTCAAAGTTGTATAGATTTTTTTAAATCAAGTTGGTTTTCTATTTATTTACTATTGAAAATAATTTTTTCATATAATATATTCTGATCACAGTTTCTTCTTTCTCAGATCCTCCCAGATCCTCCACCCCACCTGTGGTAATTTGAATAGAAATGGCCCCCACAGACCTAAAGATTTGAATACTTGGTCATTAGTGAGTAGCTCTTCTTGAGAGGGATTAGGAGGTGTGATCTTGGTGTGTGTGTGGCCTTGTTGGAGGAAGTGTGTCACTTGGGGGGTGGGCTTTGGTGTTTCAGAAGCCCAAGCCTGCGTGCTGCCATGCTTAGCACCATACTGATAATGGACTAAACCTCTGAAACTGTAAGCAAGTCCCAGTTAAATGCTTTCTTTTATAAGAATTGCTGTGGTCATGATTTCTCTTCACAATAGAACACGGATTAAGACACCACCCCACCCACCCAACTCCATGCCTTCTTTCTTTCTCTTTGTACAAACAGGCCAAAAAGAAAAACAAAACAAAGACAAAAATTAAAAAATGAACAACAAAGAGAAAGCACAACACACACACACACACACACAACATAAAAAACACAAAATTGGAAACCATAATATTCAAACAAAAGACCAGTAAGACAAAAAGTGTCCAAACAAAGCGGTATGAGACATAAAAAAAAGTCTACAAAAATACCACTGAGTTCCTTTAGTGTTGGCCATCTACTGATGAGCATGGAGCCTGCCGTTAAGTTGCTTAATGTTCCCAGTGAGACTCCATTGGAGAAAACGAATAGATGCTAATCGGAGATAGTTTCTTGGTTAGGGGTGGGAGCTCTTACCCACTTCCCCTCTCAGTGCTGGGACCCTGTCTGGCTTGAACACCTAATCTCTGTGTCTACTACTTATAAGTCCTGGGTTAGTTTGGCAAACAGTGTTTTAGAACGGAGCTGTGAGTACCAAGATGCCTAGGGAATGCGTTGGTTATAGTGAATCAACTCAGTGAAGCTGTAAAAGGATATGATATAAAGTGCTAAGAACCATTCGATAAATGTGGCACATGCATAATTCACTTTTATACACGTGTTGACCTTGAGCTAATTTGTAACCAGAGAAGAGATATGAGAAACCTCATGGCCAAAAGTGTTTCCTATCTTAGAATTCAGGCGATTATGTCATAGTCTGCCTATGAAGTGTGCATAGTTATCACGCAGACTCTAGCTTCTTTGCATTAAACTGTCTTAGTCATCTGTTCTATACTTGTGAATAACAGAAAAGGCAGGGACGCGACTTAAAACTTTCCTCCCTCCCAAAGCTACCACTTCGTTGTTTCAACGCCACAGTCGCTAGTTCCAGCCTGTGATTTTTGTTTCTCTTGTGTTGAATGCCTCTCTCCCTGCTTAGAACAGAGACTGTGTGGTTGGTACAAGAAAGACAGGCAGAATTCCTGGCCACAAACAGAAAACAGCAGAGGGATTCTTGGGTGATCACAAACCTCTAGAAGAGCAGAACACAGGGCTTGGCTCCGACCTAGCCACAAGCAAGGCAGATTTGAAAAGTGTCCAGTGACATCACAAAATGTATGGATAAGACCCTTGCAACTGCAATCCAAGACAGCACCCAGTGCTTACATATTAACACCACGTCTCCCTTCACAGCAATTCCAGAGGACCAGCTTTCGTCTCCAGGAGGCTCGTCAGATCTCTCACTAGAGGGAGAGCTCCAGATTCCTCCATTTACAATTCCAGTCTTCCTGGGGGACATCTGACAGCAGGATCTAAGTAAGTTACATGGCGGCACTCTAATCGAAAGGAAATGTAGAAGTGCAGTGTTCAACCGACCTTCAGCAGGTAGGAAGAGGTAGGATGCCCAGTGAATGAGCCGGCGCACAGAGCCTGTCACCTTACCCAATTAATATTTGCTTGATTTTCTTCACTTCAGCTGAGATGTATTTTCTTACTTGAAAGTGCATCCTTGCCAGGCGGTGGTGGCACACGCCTTTAATCCCAGCACTCAGGAGGCGGCAGCCTAGTCTCCAAAGCGAGTTCCAGGAAAGGTGCAAAGCTACACAGAGAAACCCTGTCTCAAAAAAAAAGGAAAGAAAGAAAGAAAGAGAGAGGAAGGGAGGGAGGGAGGGAGGGAGGGAGGGAGAGAGAGAGAAGAGAGAGAGAGAGAGAGAGAGAGAGAGAGAGAAGAGAGAGAGAGAGAGCGCATCCTTATTCTCTGGAGTAAAATGGAAAATGGGTGTTTTCTCCAGGGCTCACTAATCGTTGTTTCTCACTCAGTATATGTCTTCTGCATATAGTGAGAGTCTTTGCTGCTTTGAAGGCATGTTTGATGAGCGTCTGCCGTGGATGAGTGGGCATTCCTGCAAACAGCTACCAATGTGAGTGATACATACACCTTTTATGTCCTAGCTGTCAGTTTAGTGCCAGGGAAAGGGGTATAAGGCCAGAAAGAGTATTTAGGGACACAAAAATTTCCCCTAATTTCATTTCAATACTACAATAAGTTAAGATCATTGTCATTTTTTTTTTTAACAAAATAGCTGTACAATGCCCAAGTCACCAGGAAATCACGCCATTTCATCAAGGTTATGAGGACATCCATTTACTGTGATTTTGCATGAAATGTCCATGCTGAATGTACTGTACACTCCCCAGAGACTGGATTTATGGCCAGAGGCCCAATAAATATGTTTTAGGAAGGTTCTTTCAGAACTTTAAATGTTGTGTCCATGAACAAGTGTTATATTTTTAAGCATTGATCCTAAACATTCTATTGATTTTTGATTTTTGGTTTCTAACCCACAGGAGAAATTAAAAGCTGGAGTATGTACAAAGAGAAAAGGAAGATGAGATGTTCTACATTTGGGAGCAAGTAGTAGTAGCAGGAGACAGGATGCCGCCAGTGTATCTGTGACCCATGTTTCTTTCTTTACAAGGCATTCCCTAAATGGTCACCTGTTGTCACTTGGGTAATGTTGGCTAACAGCCTCAATAGCCATCAGATTAGATCACATAATTACAGCACTATCTTTGATTGCACCGGAAATAAAAATTGAATATCTAATATGAAGTAATCAGACTCTTGGGCCCTTACATGATTTTTAATATAATGCTTTCATTAATTCTTTTACAATTTCATGCATGCATAGAATGTATTTTGATCTTATTCATCATCCACTTTTACCCCTAATACCTCTCAGATCCACTCAACACTCCTACCCCTTCCCAACTTCATGTTCTCTTTATTTTTAAATATTTCTTTATTTTTAAGATTATAATATAATTACATCCTTTCCTCCCTCCAAGACTTCCCATACACCCCTCCTTGCTCTCTTAAATTCATGGACTTTTTTTCTTATTGTTGTTACATGCATACATACATACATACATACATACATACACACATATATGCATATACATATATGCACGTATACACTCTTTAACACACTCTGCTCGGTCTGTGTACTGTTACCTCTATGTAATTGGTGAGCTCTTCTCTAGGGAAGAGTATCTCTCCCACTCTCAGCTTTCCTTAGTTGCTGGAAGTTCTTTGTGAAGGGTTGAGGCACTGTGTGATGTCCCCTGTCCTCTTTGGTACGTCTGTTGTTGTCCTTGTTCAGCTCATGTTCAGATAGTCATGTTGTTGAGATTTTATTGTTGCAAATAACCCACTGAGTCTAATCTTGCACTGTCTATATACACATGGGTCCTTGTATGATTTTTAACATAATATAAAATATTTATTACCTTAAAGATACAATTTGGTACATCATAATATATTAATTCATTCAACAAATGCTGAATGTAGGGGAAGATAAAGACTTTAGTAGGCTTCTATAATAAATAAATCCCTAAGCAAGGTCACAGTCTGATGGAAAATGTAGTCATAGAAAGTGCACTAATACATCAAAATCACTGTGCATATGATACTAAGGAAGCAAAGGGTGCAGGTTAGATAACTATGTTATGTAGATAACTGAATTTAGCCTTGTATTTTCCCAGACACAGAAAGACAAGGTCATTCCAAGCAAGGAAACTAAGCCAAACAAGTATGAAAGACCAAAGTATACCTAGAAGAAAGATACGCCTATGATTCCATGTTGCTGGAACACTGCGTACAGAGCAGGGAGACAGGAGGTGAGGCTGCAAGCAGACTTTGCACTTGGGAAGGACATTAAATGTCATGCAAAGAGCTTGGACTTTGTCCTTTAACTTCGGGAGGCCAAAGAAAGGTTTGCAAGCTGCATACTGACATAACCAGACTTGAATTTCATAAATGGAACTCTGGCAGCCACACGAGGCAGGAACTGGCAGGGGAGTTTGGATCAAGGAAGCCAGCTAGAAGATTTCAGAAGACCAAGTGAAAGATGGTTATCTTAAACCTGTTCTTCCAGGATAGTTTGATACCCACCGCCCTGTAAAGACTGCCTGTCTCAAAGCTCTGGCTTCTCAGTCTACTAATCCACTAAGATTCTCACATCTATTTTAGGTTTTTTACCTTTAGCTCCGGATTTTACTCCTCTATAGTTGCGCTTTCTAACTTTGAAGCTCAATTCACCATCAAGTTCCTCCTCCTCCTTCCCTCTCCTCCTCTTCCTCCTCCTCCTTCTATTCTTCTTCTTCTTTTACATCACAATGGATGAATGAAAACAAATACCCAGTAAATACTTGATATCTATTTCTAATCCCAGACTACTAGAACCCAAGCCCCCAAGGTGAGGGTTCACATTCCATCCATTCTTCACTTCCTCTGCTAAAGGACAGGGGACTTGGATGTTGACTACCTGATAACATGCCTAGCTACTAAATCCTTTTAAATTTACCTTCATCTCTAATATAACATACCAGAGGCTAAACACTCATGAGGAAGCATAGATTAGGTGTTGAATACTCTATCAGCTTTTGCTGTCCTGGGCTGGGTTTACAATAGTAATAAAGGCAATTCACTAGATAAAATACATCCAAAATAATATAGGTAGATTATTAAGGTTAATCCTGGCACATGGATTCTTAGATGTCACCATGGAAAAGGAGCATTCAGTTCCCTAGATTAAAATGGATTACTTAAGAGCAGTGTCCTTCCACTAGAGAAGGGGGAGACTGCAGACACATCTTGACCACTCTTACTCTTAAGGCAATTTGGGAAGGGAGGAAGGGAAATAACAAGGGGCCTAATGAGGTTGAAAGACATCTATACCCTAAGTATATCTTCACATTTACTTTCAGTTATAAATGTTGGGACATGGCTTGTGGCTCAACTGAAGAAATTTTAACTATCTGGGGCTTGTCTAATGCTCTGTACAAGAAGGTGGGATCATCATGCGGATGGAATCTATGACTGATAACTGGTTATAATAGTAGGAATAAGCCAAAACATATCCCAGAGGAAACGAGACATTTTTTATGTCTTGAAAGGAAACTTTTTTGGCTCTGTTAGATCCAGGTGCTCAATTCATCACCCATGAAGTTCCATGAAGGATAATGTATACAAGAATTATCCCAACAAGGATTAGACCAGGTCCATAGTAGGGACTATATGTGTGACTTTGTAGTGTGCCTTTTGAACCAATTCAGTATATTGTGTTTGCTACTTCTACATCTGAAGGGACATCTGGAACCAATAATTTATGCTTTTATTTCCCAGTTCCATTGGTTTTAGGAGAAATCCTACCAGGGGAAAACTGCATGCCAAGAAGTGCAATGGACCATGTAAATGGCTAACTCTAGACCTTCTACACCACCCCAAGACAGCTCCAACAACCACATTAACCCTGTGAACTATATGCTTCTGTGATTGCAGTATTAGGGAAAGGAATATCTACTGGGATCGGATTGGCCACTTCCCTCAGCTGCCTCCCAGGGGCATACCTTTTGGAAGCATACCTTTTGGGCTCTTGTCGGCAGTGAGCATCTGATCAGTGGAGACCTTGTCACTCTCTAGCCTGCCAATCCTGCTCTGAATCAGCTCATCATATTCCACCACTAGCCTCACTGATCAAATGGAAATGCCATCCTTGCCCAAGCAGGATCTTGGCTTTACATGAAGTGGTAGCTAAATTCATGAGGGAAACCTTATTCCCAGGTATGCTGCTTGAAGCAAAGCTGTTGACTCAATGAAATCCTCACAGTTCACAGAGGTTCTTCTAAATGACTGAGCCTGGCTCATTCATGGCTCAATTATCCTGCAGCCAAGTGGCATCAGCCTCGGTGTCATCAATGCAGAACCCGAAGCAAACATAATCATTGTCTTCAATTGGAAGAACACAAGCCCATTCTTATAACACTTTAGCTAGTACTCCCTTTAATACAGCTTGCTTTACTTTTTCAGAGTCTTGAGAAATTGCCAATTGGCTATTTCTTCTTTAAGGATATGAACAGTGGAAAGAAATTGTAGCTGTTCATCTGAACATCTGGGCTACTCAAGTAGAAGCCCACACACAGCGAGAGCCTGTTATTTTACAAGATCAACTGAAATCAAGTTGCTGTGTCTCTCAGATTGCCACCATTTCTGCACAGAGCTCTGATCTTACCAGACATGCCAACATGTCCACCATCCTAGGATAGAAAGGCAGTAAGGAGCCCCGATTCTGTTTCCCACACTACTGCTTCAGGCTGTGCCTGCAACTGTTGCTCAAAGTTGACCTGTTTATCATAGGTGTGACTACAGTGTATGCAAGGTGTATTCCACCTGCTCCCCACAGACTGACTAGGCTGGACCTTTCAGCCTCCTCTATCATTGCCCCCCACCCCCAGAAACTTTTTGATGTCACTGTTATGAGACCATCAGCCAATTCTAACCCACACCATTATAGCCCTTGAAATCCATCTGTTTTCTCCTCTCGGTTTTGATCCATTTTGGAGTCTTAAAATGTGTGTCATCTTTATTATAAAAGCCACTCAACAGCAGATGTTCAGAACAATGGGATGGTTGTTGAAGTATCCAGTGGGCTTTTTAATTCCTCTTAGTAGAGGACATATAACATTCTGAAGTGTGGAAAGTTAGAGAAACCTTCTACAAGACAACCTTCTACAAGGTCCTGGTGGGCATAGGCCTGAAATCCTTGCTATAAGAGAACCTGAGACAACAGGATTGATGTTCCTGTACCCAGGGTACTGGGGAAATTCAGAGCCAGGCTATTCAACTTGGATCCTGTTTTAAAAGTAAAAGGGGCAATAGAGGTAGGGATAAAGCCCAGCAGCAGCTCTTACCTTTTATGCCTGGTCCCCTGTTTTCAATATCCCCAGCACTGAAAAAATATACATATATAAAATAAAAATAATTGTAAAACAACTTCTTCTTCCTCTCGTGGCTGTCTCCAGAAAGAACTCATCTCTCAGCTGCATCCTGGGAAATAATCAACGGAAAGCACCAGGATTTTATAAATCTGTCCTCACTATATCTGAACTCGAGCGTCTTCCTTTCTTAAGGAAACTTTAAGACACACTGATTAGGCCACCCTCCAGTGACAGCCAGGCCAGAAGAGGCCTGGAGAATCCAAACTGAATTCTGTCAGAACCCCATGGTTCTCTCTGGGACTAGTCCTCGGTCATAAAGACTGGAGTCTGCTTGCTGGGTGTCTGATGAATAACAAGGGAGTAAACTGTCTACGTTTGATAAAGATGTTCTTCACCATCTTACAATGGACTCTTGGTATAGGCCTAGGGGCAAGTGTGGATTTTCTGAAAGTGAAGTTTCTGCTCCTAAAATAGGGCATACCAACGTTATGGCAGTGGGGTGGAGCTACCACCCTGGCTCTCAGAGAAGGCGCACATTAGATCTTAGCAGGCGCAGAGGAAGGAAAGACGCTCATGATATTCATCTATCAGATTCCCCTGGGAGCTTTCCTCAAGGAGAAAAAAAATCCTCCATGTGGCTTTCCCTGTAACTAGAACAACATGCAATTTTAAAACAAGTCTGCCAGTCACCACCAGATGGGTCTGACCTGGTGTGGTTACTGCTTCTGTGAATCATATTGAGAGACCTCAGCAACAGCTTTAGACTTTTACCGTGCTGGCCAAAGTGGAACCTGTACACGTTCTGAGACTCTTCACTGAACTTACATTAATGTCTCAGACCAAGAAACAAAGGAAAAAACCCACTTGACTTCCTTCAGAAAGCACCACTGGCTTACGGGTACAGTTAGTTGCACCTGAGACCCCAGAGGCATGGTTGACATCACAACTACAAAATGACCCCATCACATTGCTTGAAACTTTGGTAACAGTGGCCTTAATTAGATGCGGTATGACCTCTTCCCGAGTGTTACATTACTAGGTGGGTAATGAAGTAACTCATGCGCAGATGAATTCAGAAGTCACCACAGTACAGAAAAGGAGGGAAGAACAGTGGGGAACACCACTCTACGGGTCTCTTGCTTCTGCGAGGCTTGTGGCCAAAGCCTCTTAGTTTCAGATCTCTGAAAACATTTATGTATGATTGATTGTACAGTGGACAGCTTTGGGAGAGAGTGTCTCTCTTTCTGGGGCAAAGGACAGATAGTCTTAATGTCTACTAGAAAAGTTCCCTAAGCAGAGGCTTCCCTCCGTAACAGCAGTCCACTGTGAGTGCAGGTAACAACCGGTCTTCTTTGGCCACCCCATGGCAGCTGAGGTTTAAGAAACTGGTACAAATTCCTATAGTCTAGCTACTGCTAAGTATTTGATGCTAGCCCGGGACTGTGATGTCTTCCTTCTGTCAACATCCATGGTGCTGCTTGTGAGGTTACAAGGAGGTAAAATCCAGACTCTCCCCAGTTCTTAACTGCTACCTCACATGACAAATCATGGGATTAATTAGCAAATGCTATAGCTCTCATTACTTAGGCCATTGGTCCATCATCCTTCCAGAAGCAGAATCATGTGCTGTATAACTAAACAACCAAGACATGCCATAGTTATTTTCAAACTAACAGTATTTTAAGTGCCAGAAAAGATCAACATTGCACCATATACCAATATAAAGATATAGCAAGTTCAGCAATATTTGGAAGCACATCCACACTGTTAACCTATGTTTGTGATGCCATAACACAGTCCAACTATTTCAGCTACCCCCTTGTCCCCCATATAGTTTTTTAATGTATTCATATAATTAACATAATGAAGTAAAAACTGTGTTACCAAGTTGAAAAACAAAACAATTTGTGTATTATTATTGTAGGATCTTGGTCGGGTTACCTTACATTGCCCTAAGCAATCCTTAAAATGTGAACTATCATGGGAAAAATGATTTGGTTTTTCAAGATGAGTTTAAGCAATCTTAACTCATATTGAGAATAAGGTTCTTAGTCTCAATAAATAGTAGAAAGAATTGGTAACCAAGATGAGCAATTATGCATTTATTGCTTTTCCAGCTCTATTTAGCAGAAGGTTCAGACATAAGATAAAGATTTCCATGACCGTCTCCTTGTCTTTTTGCACATGTGGGCAAGACCTGCCTTAACCCTCCTCTTGATGAGTGTTTCATTCCGAGGAGGCGCCACCTCTGAATGAGATGTGAGAGAGGAACATTCCTTTCACAGAAGGTCTTTTCATTTGCTGCCTTCACCACACACAGTCTTCTTTCCTTTGGCCAGAGTATTATACAAATAGGAAAGTTAGCTGATTTCCTATTTAGTACAGGACACAGCCTTGCCAAGGTCATGCTGCCCTTTCCAAGGCTGGCTACAGAAGGAGCACACTGGCTGGGCTGATCATGGGATTTTTTTTCCCCCTGAGCTCAGTGCAGTAGCTATAGGTAGAGAAATAATTCATCTCATTCATGTGGTTTAAGTTTTTAGGATCCAATACCATAGGCAGCCAGTACAAGTACCCATACTAACATAAGACTCAGTTGCCCATGAGGATCTTATAACTTAGGTAAGACAGGCTTTCCAGCAAATAATACAAGTGGATTCAAGATGAAATTATAAAGGGGTGAGGGTGACCCGTCCTCTGCAAGAGAATTCCAAGGCTTCGGGGAACCTTGAATGCTTGAGCTAAGACATGATGAACTCATGCAAAAAAACTAAATTTTCTTTAAAAAAAAAAAAAAATGGAAAGAGCACCTGAAACAAAGAATTGAGCCAAGGGATGACAGTTCAGCAGTGCTGGAACACAGCTTTAGACTCATCTAGTAAGAGGTGAGATAAAGCCATATTCGAGGGCCAAGAGTGGAGTGTTTAAAGATTCGAGACACTGGACCCCGAGCTGAGAGAGCCAGTGCAAACACACCAGACTATGACAGAAAGAGATCATTGTGCATCAGGATCCCAGGGAAGTTCAGAGGACGTTATTTTTAGACTAGAAGCTTCATAGAAAAGCTTGGCTGAGAGTGGATGTAGTTCCTGTGGAAATGCATACAAGGAACAAACCGATACAGATGAAAATAACTTTTAAGAGAAGGGAGAGAAGCCAGGTGCTTAGACATCATGAATGTATACAGTGAGGAAGATATAAGGATGGTTCTTGTGATCTGGGTATGGGGTAGTTTATGTTTATTACTCCTGTTGTGTCTTGCATTTTCCCTCCAAAACATTTACTGAGTGAAAAAATAAAGTGATCAACAACTCAAAAGAAGGCAACCCATTCTCAACTAGTCAGGGTGCAGAACGTGGAGTGTTCAGCCCTAAATGGGACATACATGATCCTATTTCTTCCCCCGATGCTCAAGAGTCTGGAGAGAGGAGGCAGAAAGATTGTCAGAGCCAGAGGTGGTACATAACTTCTAGGAAAGGGAGAGTTTTCTGGATACAGTAGGACAGCTGCATGCACAAGTTCACAGTGATTGTGTCTGCATGCACACCACCCATGCAAACTCAAGGAGACACAAGCTCAGCTCAGTGATTGTGTCTGCATGCACACGACCCGTGCAAACTCAAGGAAACACAAGTCAGCATGGAGCGGGAAGGTGAGCATGGCATTCCACCTCTAGCTGGGGAGTTTGGGCTTTTAATCTGCTAGAGGAGGGACAGTCAGTTTTCTTTAATGGTCTGATCCCTGGTAGGTCGATCACAAACCAGGGAAGACCCCTCTCTTAGGACGAGTTGGGGAATACACATTGGACTCCGTGGGAGGAAAAAATAAGAGAACTCAGAATTAGGTGGAAAGGGTAGTTATGAGAGAAGTGGGTGGAGGGGGTGAATTCGTCCAGATTATATCGTGTGATATTCTCAAAGAATTAATAAAATATTGTTAAAAAACGAAATTATGAGCCATATAGTGATTCTCCTTTCAAAATGTATATGATCTAGTTCAAGTAAAAGAGAATAAACTTTGGTAACAGATACTTAATGTATGTTTATAAAGTAAGTGTCACAGAAATATAGACAAGAAATATAGTTAGACAAGAAAAAGGAATTATTTATCTCTAGTTTTTTTTTTTTTTTTTTTTTTTTTTTTTTTTTTTGTAGGTCCTGGTGCAGGGGTAAGAGTGTTTACTCTGTGTGAAAGGAACACACTGGCAAAATCTCAGAGGTAGGAAAGGGCAGGCGCCAGGATACAAAGTAGTAAGGCTCCCAAGGCATTTTCAGCAAAATAAATTTAGAAACATTAACACAAAGTTGTGGGGGTTTTTGTTTTGTTTTATTTTGGGGGGATTTTTTTAAATTTTTCTTTGACCCTGTACATCAAAACTAGTGGTATTTATTGAATTGGATGGAAGATAAAATGTCTCAAAGAGAAGCCAGCATTAAGGGGGAAATTAGATGAACAAGAAAGAGATGCTCTTGTAGCTTCCAGGGCCTCTGGGCAGGGTGATAGCATCCTACATTGTCTGTGTCCCAGCAGGTGTCAGTAGTGGTTGTGGATTACCCTACCTAGCAATTCCTCTCTGCCACAAGATTGATGCATCATCCTCTACACATACCTAGTGACTGAGTAGAAGATGCATATTTTGCTGTGGGTGAACTAAAAGGGGGGTGTCTTCTGCTTTCATTTGCAAACCTTGGAAATTCTCACATGAACAAGGTACCTTTCACCTCAGCTCCCAAATCCATACCATTTTTGGAGAGAAGGAATTGGAAGAAAGAAGAAAGACTTAGATTTGAATTTAAATCTAAATAAGCCTAAGCAAGCAAACAAAAAGGTCTAGAGCAAATTAAGATAACTTTGATAAGAGTTAATTTTCTGTTGGATTCTGAGTTCTACCTTTGGCTCTAGCTAGTCATGGCATTCTGGCCCAAACATTAGAACATGACATAGTATTGTCCCTCCCATAAGAATTAAATCAACCTGGCTTGTCAATCTCCTGATTAGAAGACCACCTCTCAGGCAGCCTGATCTACTTGAAGACATGCTAAAGTGATAGAAGGAATAACTATCCCTTAGATGGGATAATGTTCTTACACACACTAGAATTCCCTCCACTGATGCAGTGACTCACAGATCGTTGCCAAGTCTGTCCACTTTCCTGTGTTCTAACCCAAAGGTGTAACTTTCTTCCCCCTTCTGTCTCTTTGAATACCAGTCAAAATCCTAAGAATGCTTGCCCTGGCACTCGCTTTCAGCTTACAGACGCCATTGCTGTTCCAACTCAGAAGCGTGACTGTTTCCATTTTTTTCCATCTCTTTCATCCTGGCAGCTGCCAAGATTGATAGCTTGCCTGACCTATGGTCTGTCTTTCAAACGCTAATAAAATGTCTCTTAGTGGGTGGGAAAATGGCTCAGCAGATGAGGTGCTTGTCACACAAAAGTTACATACAGAGTTTACCCCCAGAACTCATCTAAACTCCATGCATAGTCCAGCACGCAGAGGCGGGACGTCTCCAAGCAAGCTGGCTAACTTCACTCAGGAAATACTTTATGCTGATTATTAGAATTTACTATTGAACTCGTTAGATAAGCTATTGACGGGAAACTATGACAACAACATAACACGACACAAAGTGCTGCCTGACCCAAGACCAAAAGTGTAATTGTATCAAAGAGAAATTAAAAGACCATCCTCCAAGCTGGTGGCTGCACTCTAAATAACGGATAGCACGCAGGTAACACTTGCTATTGTCAAAAGAGGTGTGGAAGACCGTCTAAAATATCAGCGCTCACTGGGGAAATTTGGCTCTAGTTCATCTTCTAGAGTCTAATTTCTAAATTACAAAACATATAAAGGCTAGAAAGGCGACATTAAAAAAGAAATGTGTGCTGGGCGATGATGGCGGTGCACACCTTTAATCCCAGCACTCGGGAGGCAGAGGCAGACGAATCTCTGTGAGTTCGAGGCCAGCCTGGGCTACAGAGTGAGCTCCAGGAAAGGTGCAAAGCTACACAGAGAAACACTGTCTCGAAAAACTAATAAAGAAAGAAAGAAAGAAAGAAAGAAAGAAAGAAAGAAAGAAAGAAAGAAAGAAAGAAAGAAAGAAATGTGTACCATATATTTAAAATTTAAAATATATTTAAAAATTTTTAGTATGCACATGTAAGTAAAATGAAACAGTGAACATATTTCAGTAATTGAAATTTATGTAACCTACCTAAAACACTACCACTTTAACATGTAACCACTATAAAATATTAATGAGATCTTTTACATTCTTTTTTTTTTTTTTTTGTACTATGACTGCTAAATCTGGCACAGATTTTTGTCCTAGCACACTTCAGTTTAGACAAGCCATGTTTAAATTGCTCAGTAACAGCTACCATATTGGACAGCACAGGACAGAGGGGTAAACTAAGCTATAGAGTAATAGTTGGCTGTCTGTCAGCTTCGCAAGGCTGCTTTGCCTCCTTATTCAAGCAAATGCTAACACAGGCATTGCTATAGGGGTGCTCTAGAGACAGCTTCAGGTTTACAATAGCAACTCTAAAGAAAGCAGATTCTATTTGACAATGTGAGAGGTTCGCGTCCAACCAGTTGAAAACAGCACAAAGTGATGTTTCTTTGAGGAGAGGGAATTCTGGCTCATACACATAAGAATATCCCCCGTCTGAGAGTTTCCAGTCGACAAGCCTGCCTTACACATTTCAAACTTGCAACCTCATCAATTAAATCGTCCACATTTACAACGTTGTGTATGGCACATGATTTGCAGCCAGGCATCCCATAACGGCAGGGATACATTCTGAGAAATGCAGCGTGGGGTGTTTCATCATCATGGCGTGTATTCACGCAAGCACAAAGGGCATAGGTCAGTCAGCCACGTCCCATGGTCTCTTGGTGCAGTGAGGAGTTAGAGCGAACGTTTGTGTAGGCTGCTGCGGGCACCAATGGCATCTTGTTTTTCAGTAAACAGCTGCAGATTGTTCAATCCCCGGTAGACCCGTTCCGCTTGCCAGAAGCACTTCAGAGTGTGAGTACTTCTGGAAGACATTCGGAGTTAGGACATACCCTGTACATGTTCACAGGAATAAGAGGTCTGACACCACCCAGCCATTTGCACGTGCTCCGCATCTTCTATGAATACGTCTTTGCCGACTTCTGTTTCTGAAGGGTTCACAGCAATACTTGCTTGCACGAGGTTACAGAATTAATTTATTGTATGGATTTATGGTTTAAATTTTTGTTGTGATTGAATTGATACATCCGTTACAGGAGAAAAAAAATAAAATCAAAAGAATTATCCTATAAAATAATGATACAAGTGGCAGCCTGATAAATCAGAAACATGCTCATTTCTTCCACACTGCACACATTGCACATGCTGAACTTTCCCATAACTGGCTGTTTACTTACAGTAGCAGCACCACAGACAGGTGAGTGATGCGTTGTACTGAGCCCTGTGATGGCTATGTTGGTATGGGTGAAAGGAATCTTTCAGTTTCGTTCTAACCCTATAGGACCACTATTATACATCTATGACATAGCTCATCACTGACTGAAACATTGCTATATGGTTCATGGCAGCATATAAGAATAAGCTGTAAAGGATGCATAGAAAATGATTAGAATGTTTTATGTATGTGTGGTGTGTACAGAGGGGAGGATTGAGTGTCCTCTATAATTCTCCCCACCTTATTCCTTTACAGTATGGCCTCTCCGTGAACCTGGAGCTGGTGGTTTTTAGCTATGCTGGCAGCCAGCTAGTCTTCTGTCACTGGCCCCTCAGTGCTGGGATTACAGGCTTGAGAGGGATCACACCTGGATTGTTATGTGGGTACTTGCATCCAGTCTTGGGTAGCTTGCACAGAATTCAAGGAAAGTTGTTTTTTGTTTTTTTTGTTTTTTTTTTTTTTTAGGGATACTTTCTGGAGTATTTCTGAGTGATATGTGATGATGTCTCTGGTTTATATTCTATTGACCAAATACACATGGAATTGTAACCCTCCAGTAAGATAATAAGGCACTCAGTATCCATTCTCATAAACAAAATAATCTCTATCATGGCAAGCAATACTTAACAATGTTTAAAAGTAGCATTCAGCACATTACTGAAGGATAAATTGATTTTTAAAAATTTAGGAGGATCTGCAGCTCTAGCTAGCTGGGGACCAGACAGTCTTCTGTTTCCAGTGTGTGGAAGACAATGGCAAAACCTTAGGTGGTGACACAGATGATTCAGTGTGTGAATTTTTCCCGCCTAGCCTGTATTTCCACATGACACATGAGGACACCATGCCTCGGAACACTGACTCTTTGAAATAAGCTATAAAACGGACAGTTTGGCTTTCTCAGTGTTTTCTTAGGAGTGCAGATCCTGGCCAAGTCACAGCATGTTCTTACCAAAATTCTCCCGTACAGCTAAAATGACAAGATATTCTTCTTTCTCTTCCTGTCATTAAATTGTAATGAAGTGTTGATGACCTACTGTTATGGTTACTGTTATTGCTATGGCAACAGTCCTATACATTCCAAAGGGAGAAGAATCAGACTGCTTCAGTATATCGTATCATCAAAGGTCCTCTCTCAGAAGCTAAGGTAACTATATTTTTATATCTACTGTGATTTAGTGCAGTATTGAGTAATAGTTTCATATTATACGCATAATAGCTTGTGAGGTATGGCAGGCTGTTTTCTATCTCTGTACCAGGTACCCAAGTTAATCAGTTTATAAAAATAAAAGTTTCTGGGGCTGTAGAGATGGTTCAGCAGTTAAGAGCACTAGCTGCTCTTACAGAGAGTCAGAGTGCCATACACACACACATACAGAGTCAGTGGCTCCCAGTCATTTTTAATTCCAGTCCCAGGGACTCTCACTTCCTCTTCTGGCCTCTGGGGGCACTGCACATATGTGGAGAACAGACATATGTGCAGGCAGAACACCCATACGCATAAAATGAAATTACACAATAAAAACAACTGAAACTAAAGGCTGATTTTGACCAGTTTTTAGAGGTTTCGGATCATGGTCAGTTGACCTGTCTGCTTTGGGCCTATGGCAGGGACCTTGTGGGAGACATGGCCACTTACCTCATGACCATGCAAAAGAGAAAGAGGAGGATTCTAGGGTCCCTGTCTTAGGGTTTCTGTTACTGTGAAGAGATGTCATGACCACGGCAACTCTTATAAAGGAAAACCTTTAATTGGGGTGGCTCACTTATAGTTCAGAGGTTCAGTCCATTATCATCATGGTGGAACATGGCGGTGTGCAGGCAGACATGGTGCTGGAGAAGTAGCTGAGAGTTCTACATCTTGACTCTCAAGCGACAGGAAGTGAACTGAGACCCTAGGTATGACTTCCTCCAAAAAGGCCACACCCACTCCAACAAATCCACACCTCCTAATAGTGGCACTCCCGTTGGGGGCCATTTTCTTTCAAACCACCACAGTCCATATCTTTTGAGGCCACACATCCATTTCTTAAATGCTCTCTCTGTTAGATCCTTCTTGTTAAAGTCCCTACATCTCCTAATGACAGCAGACTGGGACCAAGCTTCATGTGGATCTTTGAGGCCTGTCCCAGTTACAAACTGTAGCACATGACATTCTAGAAATCTCTTTCACATATTTATCCTTTCTGAACTTCATAAGACTATGAGTTGTTGGTAGGAATTATGAACTCCATTTTGTAAGTAAGGAAATGGTACACACTATTGCTTGCCTACCAATAACTACTCACAGCATCTTTCCATTCTCATTTCTAACCAAGTCTTCACTGTTTGTAAAAGAAAGGTGCCATACACATGCCTCCTGTGTCTTCCTTGTTTTTGATTTAAAAAACCATCACAGCTGTTTATGTTGTTCATTCTATTTCCTGTCTTATATGTGAATTTAAGAACTGGAGTTACTGAAAACATATAGCTAAAAAAAGAAGGGAAGGGATAGGAGGAGGAGAGAAGGAAAGAAAGGAAAGGAGGGAAGAAGGGAAGGAGGAGGAGAAGGAAAGGAGGAGGAAGGTGGCCAATGTGCCCCTCACACTTACCTGGAGATAAAATAATGGCTCAGCAGTTTTCTTCTGGACTTTGTCATATGGAAAGCATTTATCAGTTTTAAGTGTGTTCTAGTGGAGTCTTAAGGCCTTTTACATTAGTCATTAGACTGCCTGAAAACGGAGATACTTTGGCCTCTTCCTTTCCTATTTGTATCTGTACGAGTTACCTTTCTCATTACTGTGACAAACTGTGTAACAAATAAGTGTTGACAAGCAGCTCGAAGGGAGGCTGGTTTGCTTCCTTTTGTATTTAAATGGGATGGAATCCATCAGGGTGAGAAAATCCTGGTAACAGGAGTGTGAGGCGAGCTGGTCACACTTGGGAAGGGAAGAATGATGAAGGCTGGCAGGCACTCAGCTGACTCTTCCTTTGTGTTCAGTCCAGGAACTCAGTCATGAGATGGTTTCACTCGAGATTATAGTAGGTATTCCTACCTAGGTTAACCTAGTCTAAAGGATCTCTCATGGACATGCCTAGGAGTTGACGTCATCTAGATAATTCTTTACAGGTGTCCCAGAGGCTTGCTTCCTAGGTGATTCTAGAGCCTATCAAGTTGAAAAATCAATATTTACCATCACAGCATCCTTTCATTATTGATATTTCAGTCTTAATTCTCTAGATAAGACTTTAAGGAATACAGTGTAGGAGTATAGAAAGGGACATCCTTGTCTTATTTCAGATTGTGAAGGAAATGCTCCAGATTTCCTGTTTGGTTTGATGTTGATTAGACATGTGTCATATAATGTTGAGATGCATTTGTTCCACTCCTGGTTTACTCTGAGCTTTTATCATGAAGGCTGTTTGACTTTGTCAATGACCTTTTGTGTATTTATTGAGATAATTGTGTGATTTCTGTCCTTGAGTCCATTTATGTGAAATGTTAAATGTATTGATTTATGCATGTTGCGTTGCTGAAATGAAGGCAGCTTGTTCATGGTGAGGGATTTTTTTTGATGTGGATTGAATTTGTTTCCAAGTATTTTACTGAGAATTTTTGTTCTCAGGCTCATCAAAGTGGTTAGCCCATAATTGTTGTTTCATTCTTACCCATTTGAAAAAAGATTTATCATAGAACACTTGCAAACAAATAAATCACCACACACCCAAATTAACCAACCCCAAAGTCTATACAGCTTCAAAATGGAAGCTTCACATCAAATTTTACACTTTCAAGACTTAATACATTTTATGAACTTTTCCATCATGCAAAACAAAAATTGCATTATAGAATTATTACTAGAAAAACAATTGTTTTATATCCTTTCATAATTTGTGTCTACTACCTACATTCACTCCATCCTCATCCCTTAGCTTCTGTTGTTCTCTTTTCTCTATCTTATACTGCACCCACATGCACATCTGTTTACATATATATGCATACTATTGGCTATTGGGGTACCCAATGACTGTATAAGATGCATCAAATTCTTTCCTCTCCTGCTTTATGAAATAGTTTGAAGTTGCTAGTTTTTTAAAGATTTATTTGCTTTTCTTTCATTTTGTGTGCATTGGTGTTTTGTCTGCATGTATCTCTGTGTGAGGATGTCAGATCCCCTGGAACTAGGATTACATACCATTGTGAGTTGCCATGTGGGTGCTGGGAATTGAACCTGGGTCCTCTAGAATAGCAGCCAGGGCTCTTAACCACTGGGCCATGTCTCCAGCCCCACCAGTTCTTCTTTAAAGGTCTGTTAAACTAAGCAATGATGCCATCTAGACCTGAGCTTTTTTTTCCAGTTGTGAGACGTTTTACCATTTCTTTTTTTAAATTAACATAATTGTTATTAATTCTTTGGGAATTTCACATTATGTACCCCAATCCCACTGATTTCCCAGACCTTCCATGTCTACACTCCACCCTTGTAGCCTCCCTATCAAAAAAATTAAAAACTAATAATAATAAAAATAATTAAACACACACACACACACACACACACACACACACACACACACACACACACTCATATCCCTCCTCTGTCTTTCCTGCTTCTCCAACACATATTCTGAATTCTTTGGAGTGGCCTTGGAAACTGCAGTGTGTCAGGCAGTCTACGCTTTTGTCCAAATAGCTTTACTTGCAAATGTTTATTGAAATGAATTGTTGGTCTGGTTCAAGGCCTCGGGCTTCTGGTACACCATCCATATGGGACCCTCACTGAAACGTCTCTCAGGTATCTTGCAGCTATGGTTCCACAGGACTGGTCCCTTCACTTGCTCCAGACGGGGTTAATATTGGAGGAGGCCCATTCAAATCTCTGGATATGGGGCTGGGTGGTAGCTGAGTTGGTGGGTCTGGGCCTCCACCAGAACCCCACCCCCCACCCCGTTAGGCAAGGGTCAGGACTAGCTCTCCCTCAGGCGTGGTGAGGGGGTGGGAGCAGCTCTTCTGAGTGCAGGGCCAGCTCTCCCTTTGCAGAGGTCAGCGAGGTAGGGCCAGTTCTCCCGGGCTTCATCAGGGTCAGCTCTCCCATCCCGTCCCCCGCCATGGTAACAAACATCAGTGGGCCATGGACATCAACACAGACCCTCTGTGGTAGGACCACGGACCCAGACATGGCCCTCAGCCACAGCTCAGGCCTGGAGGCAAACGTGGCCTCGGGTGGCAGCGCAGGCCACTCAGATTAGTATGGCGCCAGCAGCAGCATGGCCCTTGGACTTCAACATGATCGAAGGAGGCTGCCCAGACCACGGGCATCCCTGCGGGCGATGGACATCAACACAGACCCCAGCTGCAGTAGGGCCACAGACCCAGACGTGGCTCCCAGGGGCAGCACGGCCTGGACATCACGTGACCCCAGGTGGCCGCATAGGCCACCCATATCAGCCTGTCCCTCCCTGCCGGCACAGCTTAAGTTCCGCTTCTCCCCACAGCACAGGCACGGTTCTGCTGCTCCTCATCTCTCATTCCTCCATCACGCACTTCATCTCAGTTGCGTCTGCCTGCCCAGGCCCCGGGATGCCTGGCAGGCCTGGTGTCTTCCCCAGTTTCACCCTTTCTAGTTCACTGCTTGGTACAGATTTTTTTTAAAGTTATTTCTATCCTCTTGGTTAAATTTTGGGAGATAAAATGTGTCTAGGAATTTGTCCATTTTTCTAGATTTTTCTAGTTTACTGGACTAGAACATTATGTATGTTCTGGTGATCTTCTTTATTATACTGGTATCGAGTATAAGTCTCTTCATCTTTAATTTTATTGATTTGGGTCCTTCAAATTTTTGTTTATAAATTATTTCATACAATGTATTTTTATCATATTATTTCCCCTCCCTTCTCCAAACTCCTCCATACTTCCTTAACCCACCCAACTTCATGTTCTCTTTTTCTCTATATCAAAAACAACAACAACAAAAAAAATCAAAGCAAACAAACTAAAAATATCTGACACACACACACAAAATAAAACATGACGTCTGTTCTGTGTTGGCTCCTGGGCCTCGGGCTTGCCCTGGAGTGTGGTTAGCACACAGTGAGACTCCTTTGGAGAAAACTGATTGCCCCTCTCCCGGCAGGTATCAGTTGCAATAGCTTTGTGGTTGGGCTGGACTTTGTGTCCACTTTCCCTTCCTGTGCTGGGATTTTGCCCGGTGAATGCTGTCACAGTCTCTGTGGGTTCATGTGTGGACCTGTCCTGTAGTATCCGGAAGATCTGTTTCCCTGGAGTCGTTCATACCTCAGGTAATAGAATGGAGGGCCATGGAGAAGTCATTTCAATTTGGGTCTCATCTCACTTTCTTTCAGTTAATTCTGCTAGTTTTAGTCAGTCGTTTAATCTTCTCAAAGCACCAACTCTGCATTTGGTTACTTCTTTATATTTTATTTATCCACATACAGAAGTCCCCATTTTAATTGTTCCTGTTCCATTTTATGATACATATTAGAATTTATGTCCTTTATACTATGTATCCACTAACAAAATATTGTGGTTATTTTTAATACTTCGAAAAAGCTTGTCATCTATACATCACACTTGCAGTAGTAGAGGGCTTTGAATTGACGATTTTAATTTTATTTTGCATTTTTGTTTTTTTCATGCTCTTGGTAGTACCCTTTCCTTTTAGCTTGAAGAACTTTAGCTTTGCCAGTAACTCAGGTCTCACAGTAACGAACTCCCGAGCTTGTGTTTGTGTGGGAAAGGTTTTATGTGTCCACCATTTCTGAAGGATAGCTTTGCCAGGCATACTATTCCAAATACTTCTATTATCTTACTCTCTCTCCTCATTGGTGTGCAAACTGTCTGCTGAGAAATCCTTCGAGGGTCCCTTGTGTGTGACAATTGCTTACTCTGGCTGCTTTCAACATTCTCTTTGACCGCTGAGGAAGTTTTTCTAACATATCCAGGTGAGATACCAATGATGATTCAGTTCTTACGACACTCCCTCCCCAGCATGTTTTTCTTTCTTTTCTTCATCAATGTTCTAATTTCTTAGCTGAATTCCTTCACTTTCACAAACGCATCTTCACGAGTGGGTGGTTGCTCTAACTGAGGTCTCTGTGAGAGGTGAGCATTGAAAACTCTCTTCTGTCCTCTTACAACGTCATCCCTTGGCATTTAGTTCTTTAAAAATATCCCACAGTGCATCAGTTCAAGTTTACCATCCCCTTAATTTTTCTGAACAAGTGATACTTGCATGTTCTGTGTGGCTCCCTGCTTTACAATTCAATGACATAATGCTGAAATCTATGTTTTGCCTGGATGTGCCTTCTCTATAAGATTTCGTTTGCTAGCTTAACTAAGCATATCTAATAGCCCTTTGTGTATGATTTAAGAGAATTTGATTAGAGCCAAAATTTGTTTACTTTGTTCCGGTTCATCAACCATTCACGTGTGCATGAATTAAATTATGGTGTTATTAATCATCCAATAGATGTTCTGAAATCAATAACAAGGTTTAAGGGGCCCAGAAAGGTGCTGCTTGAACCGGAGGCTTGACAGCTTGGAGAAAGACCTAAGCCTGCTCCATTCTGTCATATTTCCAACACATATTTTTAATACAGACATGAGATTGTCTCACACTTGTTGTCTTAGTTCGGACTATCACAGTGTAGCATTGACTAGTGTCATAGACAACAAACATTCACCCTTCAGTTTCCGAGACTGGAATGATGAGGTCAGGATGCCAACATGGGAGAGTTACGGTAAGGCTCTTCTTCCGTGTGTCTTCATATGTCCTTTTCCTAGTGCACACAGAGAGAAAGGCCCCATGCGTCTTCCTGTGTTCTAAAGAATTTGATCCTATCTGGGGCACCTCAGTCTCATAATCTAATTTACATGTATCACCTCTGAAAGACCCCACCTCCAAATAGCATTATATTAAAGGTTAGGACATGGACAAAAATTTAACAAGGATTGAAACATGCTAGATATTTAACAAATGAGTGCTTTTACATACCTAAGTAAATGTGTTGAAATTACGGTTTCCATGCAATAACAATGATATCTGTAGACTATTCTAACTTACCATGTCCTTCAAGTGCTACAACAGATCCGAGTTCAATGCCATTTGGTTCTGATCTGTCAGCTGGTCTCTATTTGTATATACTGTTTGAAGACAAGGTCAAATTTCTAAATTTGATGGCCTCCATGAATGTGAGGTTTAAGCCAAATGTCCCTGTTTGACTCCCGTCATTTAGGAGCAAATTAGACTAAAGTGCAGACACAGTTACCAGTTTCTATTCATATCCAGGCTGCTCAACTCAGCAGCTCAACTGGTCAACCAAAATGACTGTGTCAATTCCAAGGGGACATGGCCATGTGACCATTTTAGAATATTCTTGGAGGACTGTTGCTAGTGGATTTACTGCATTGCCAGAGACTTGAGACCAAGAAAGTCCCAGGCAGTGCTTTGCCTCAGCGAGGAAGTACCTGTTTTTCAGTGGGACCGAATTTACTAGACACTGACAGTTTGGTCATACCCAAATTCCTGCACTGAAAACAGCACTGTACAACACTGTAGTCCTTCAAGTGAACACATGTGCGGTGTACAGGATTCAGTGTACGGGATTCAATGTCTTTCTGGTGTCTTGTCCATGCACTGGTGACAAGAAGAATCTGATCAGAAAACAGCTTGATATAAAATGTAAAATCTAGCTCTTTATTTCATGTCAACTATATTTAGACACCATTGGCAGGCCATATGGGTGTTTTTCTATTTCTTTATTAAAAGAGAAAAACACAGGCTAACACCAAGGCTTTCAAATTAGTGCAGCTCTTAATGCTAGCCATTTACATGCTTGCAGGAGGCCTCCAGCACTCACTTGGCCGTATGGAGAGAATAATCTTTTCTCTCTCAGTGGCACCTTGGATACACACCTGCCTGTTTAAAATCAGGCGTACAAAAGAGGAGGTGCTGATGAATTTGGTGCTGTCTAGACAACTATACTACCGCACAGTGTTGCTCTGTTGGTTACCATGGTAATGAGCAAATAAGCTCTTAGAGCCCTGCTAAATAACGGGTTGTGAAGACTTCCTCTACAATAGGCAATTTTCCTTTCCTTGAAACGGGGATTGCTAAAAACAATCTAACCAAAGCCAAGACATAGAATCATAGCACCCACTACTGTTTCAGAATTCGAGAGAAATGCCACAATTTAACATTCTTTGTCAAAATAACTCATTTGCCCTGCTGTTTTCATCAGAGTCTGTCATTAGGCAGCAGAGGGGCCTGGGACAACAGTCCGGAGTCCTTTTCTCCTTCATGTTAGGCTTCTCTGTCATTCACTAACACTTGGGTTCCTCCTCTGTCCTGGACCAGGACAGGTCTCTGAATCACACAGCTGGACAAAGGCATCCTTTTCTTCAAAGAATGATAGTTTGGGAGGAACAAAGTAAGGCCAACCTCTCACTAGTGTACGATGAACGCAAGACGCTTCTGGAACACATAGACAGAAAATACAGTTGTGAAAAGATGTAGAAAGCACCGTGGTAGAGAGGCTATGCCATCTGAAGGAAAACAGGAGGAATCCAAACCAAGTGGGGAGCGCACATCACAAGGAGAGGGGGCACAAGGAATTCAATACCCCAGAAGTGCAAGAGAAAATTACCATATTCCAGTCAGTTGAACAAACCTGGGTGAGGTAGGAACATTAGGGTGTGGCTATGGGAGGGCCAGAAGCAAGAGGCAAATCTTAACAAGCAGATACAGTGCTAATCCCGGAGAGCCAATGGCCATTTTAAGCAGAGGAATAATAATTTAGAAACGTATTTGCAGAGTGGACCATGAATTAGAAGAAGCGAGAAGAGAGACAGGAAGGAAAGCTCAACAGGTTTGTGTAAAAGCCATAGTTGGCCAAACTCAAGGTCCTGTGAGTTGTCGCAACCCTTTGTATCCATTGAGGGAACTGCCAGTGTCCCCCACTGTCCGTGCCCCCCTTCTTACACACCCTGAGCACAGAATCAGCTGAAATACACACTTCTCCTCACGTACCCTGGCAGCTAGATATGGTCATGGGATATGTGCAACTTCAGGCTTTTCCCCATTCGTCCTGTCTCCCTTTCTACAGCCTTGAATACAAATGCATTCCAAAACAAAAGGAACTGATGTAGATGATAAGGAGGAAGCCCAGTGGTAAGGAGGGGGCAAGAAGGCTGGAGTGGCTGGGACTCACTGTGTCTGCCCCACACCACCTTACACAGCCATTGTTCTCAGAGCATCTGTACTAGTGTCCTAGACAACACACACTCAGGTCATTTGACAGCTAGACACTTTTTCAGTGAGCTGTCTGTTCCTCATGACAAGTTCCTCGCCTATCTGTAGCTTGTATATATTTATCTATTTGTCATCTATCCATCTCTTTGTATATAGTCTATCATCTATATATCTATTATCCATCACCCATTTATTATCCATCTTCTATCTCTCCATCCATCTCTAATTTATCAACCATCTATCATGTTCAATTTTTTTTTTCTCTAGCGACTGCTCATCGAGATGCTTCCTTGGACTCTTCATAATTCTTGTTGATCTGACTCAACATTTCTGCCTTTGATAGATTCATGACTTTACTCAGTGCAGGAAGTTTTCAATTTTACATTGTACTGTAGCTAGAGTTTTCCTGTCTTGCCCACAGTCAGAACAAATCTTTGTCACCCGCCAGTCCCACAGTTGCTCAGACCCAACCAAGTAAACACAGAGACTTATATTGGTTACAAACTGTATGGCCGTGGCAGGCTTCTTGCTAACTGTTCTTATAGCTTAAATTAATCCATTTCTATAAATCTATACCTTGCCACATGGCTCGTGGCTTACCGGCATCTCCACACGCTGCTTGTCCTGGCTGCGGCTGGCAGTGACTCCTTCTGCCTCCTTTTCTTTCTTTTCTCCTCTCTGTTATTCCCACCTATACTTCCTGCCTGGCCACTGGCCAATCAGTGTTTTATTTATTGAACAACCAGAGTAATTTGACATACAGACCATCCCACAGCATTGTACCCTGATCTTTATCTAGACTCATGTCTTCAAATGCTTGCAGCAAACTTTCATTTGTGTCTCTAGCCATCATTTCCAACTGTCTCAGGGCTTTTATTGCTGCAACAAAACACCATGATCAAAAACCAAGTTGGGGAGGAAAGGGTTTATTTGGCTTACACTTCTACATTGTTATTCATCACCAAAAGAATTCAAGATGGGAACTCAAGCAGGTCAGGATCCTGGAGGCAGGGCCAGATGCAGAGGCCATGGAGGGCTGCTGTTTACTGGCTTGCTTCCCATGGCTTGCTCAGCCTGTTTTCTTAGAGAACCCAGGACCAGCAGCCCAGGGATAGCACCACCCACAATGGGCTGTGCCCTTCCCCCATTGGTCATTAATTGAGAAAATATCTTACAGCTGGATCTCATGGAGGCATTTCCTCAACTGAGGCTCCTTCCTCTCTGATGACTCTAGCTTGTGTCAGGTTGACACAGAACCAGCCAATATATCAACTCATGTCCAGAGATGGGCTCGCTCCATCTTCCCTTTCCCACAAGACTCAATTCCTCAAGCCTATTTTCTTTCTAAGGTTGTGTCATATTTCTTCCTTGTCTATGAGCCCTAGAGTCTTGTGGAAACTTCAGCTGCTCTGCCAAACACCCCCCCCACACACACACACCCTACCCCATCCCCCCCCACCACCTTTTCTTATGTCCAGCCTTTCTCTGAATCCCGTTGCTTGGGTTTGTTTTAAGTAACAAAGACTTCCTTCCCATGATTGTTGAGTCAGTCCTTTGAGTGGGTCCTGCTCTCTTCTCTCCCTCCATTACCTGTCCTGTGTATGGTACTGCAAACCTTCTCCCCCTTTAGAGACTAAAGGTGGCTTATCACATCGCTCTCTAACCTGATCCCTAAGAAAGATGGTGATAGGTATGAAGAACAGGGACTTTAGAATTTAACAGCACAAGGCCTGGGTTTCTAATCATAATCACGAGGTATGTGATCTGGAGCAGATATCTTTACCAATTGAAACTTAAATAGTCTCATGTAAGAATAATAAGGCTTCCTATCTGGAAGATGATGCGAGACACCAGATATGTAAGTGGTCATCACTGCAGTATCTAACACATGAAGGTATCAATAGACACTTTGGCGTCTGGGTCACTCAGTAAAGAGCTCTGCTCGTCAGGTCTGGTTTAGTTCCTTTGGTTAGACCAACCACACTCCTCTCTACCTCTGTGCCTGGGCTCATACTATCACACCTGGAATACATACCTTATCTTTCAAAGTATGCTATTGATATCATGTTTAAAGTTTGGAGTCCAGGGTTCCAGCTTTGTCCTATCAATGACTGAAAAGAGCATTTCTGGTTTGGGAGGAACATATGTATTTTACTAGCAAAGCCAGGATTATTTCTTAGATAATGCATTCTGTGACTCAGTATACTGTCCTTTGAATGTACATATAAGACACTGAAATAGTTCGAATAAATATTAAGATCATGGGCTTCAGGATCAGAACACTGAGGCTTAAATGTTGGTCACTCTGTCACCTTGAGAAAAGCACTGCACCTCTCTGAGCTCTGAGCCATCTTTACAAAGAAAATAGAGGAGTCCCAACTCCGGGGTGTTCTGCAATCAGTAAAATCTATATGAAAAACCCAGTACAAAGAGGATGTATGAGTTACTCGCCTCTGCTGTGACAAAAT
Organism: Peromyscus leucopus; assembly: GCF_004664715.2. Classification (NCBI taxonomy): domain Eukaryota; kingdom Metazoa; phylum Chordata; class Mammalia; order Rodentia; family Cricetidae; genus Peromyscus; species Peromyscus leucopus. The sequence continues at coordinate 23,078,757 of NC_051079.1, forward strand.
GCCTGATGAAAGAAACTGAAGAAAGGAAAGATTCATTGTGGTTAACAGCTCCAGGTCATTCCATCTGTAATGTTAGAAAAGCATGGTAGCAAGAGGAACAGGTGGCTGGTCACGTAGCATCCACACTCAGGAAGCAGGGAAAACTGAATGCTTGCACTCTGCTTCCTTTCCCCTTTGCATTCAGTCAGGAACCCCAGCCCATGCAGTGGTACCACCCACAGTTATGTTAACCTAGTCAAGACACTCCTTCATGGACAGGTGTGAAGACTGGTCTCTACGGTGTGTCTCAATCCCACCCAGCTGACAGCCAATTTTGACTACCACAGATCGTGATGGATCTTCTTGGGAAAGACTTGTTAAAATCCACAGACCTTAGATACCAAAAAGGGTTGTTACCTCAAGAAACCTGACTTTTAAAATCATAGTATTAAATATGACATTAAATACGTGACACTCCAAGAAAGGAAGAACTGTAGATAGTAGAAGGATGTGTTTCCCAGGAACTGGGGTTGGGGAGGCAGGAGTTAGGTGATGGGGTGTAGAGTGGATTTAGGGCAGAGAAACTCTTCCCTGTGCTACTGTAATGGTGGATACAGGTCATGAACTCATCCAAACCCACAGGCTGTGCATCACAGAAGGCGACCCCTAGTGTAAACCACAGACTGCAGTTGTAATAATATAGCAAGAGTAGCTCATATCAAATGCATCACACTAAAACAAGGCATCAAAACCAGCAGAATTTTGGAGGGAGGAGTCTTTATGTGGAGACTCTAGGCTTTACACTGTAGTGTTCTGTAAACCTAAAACCACTTTAGAAATAGTCTATTACACGATATTAAATTAAAAAAAAAAACTTGAACTGAAATAAGCATTTAGTAAGTCAATTGCTGTTACTACTATTTCTTCCTATGAAAATGAGAATCAAGGACTTTTTTTTTCCTTAAGAACAAGCCAAGATAACTTAGTCTAGAGAATGAGGGAAGGAGGGAGGGAACAGGCGACAAAGGGTGTGTGCTCCCTGTACAGACCTGTGTATTTTGTATGATTACTGTGGGCCTGTACGTGTCTTCCTCCGCGTCTCTCTGAGGTCAGGCCTGCATGTGCAAGCTGCTCTTTTCTCCCGGCTGTTCTCCTTCCCCACGATTCAGCCACTGACACTCTTCCTCTTTTCATGACTGTGTCTGCCATATACCAGGGAACTGAAGACACAGAACAGCCAATTCAATAGCACATATTCAGTACCCTTGGGAAAGCCACACAGGAAACAGGCTGTGTTTGTATCTCACACCTCTGGGGATTGCTGCACACGCTGAAAGCCGTGTATGACCACACTACCCCCGCCTCCCGCCCAGTTCTCAGAGAATTAAAAGCAAAACTCCAAGCCACACAGTAACTCAAAACAAATAAACAAAAAAAAAAAAAAAATGTAGTTTCAAATATAGAAACTCTGTCCTTCATACTGACTGTGTATGCAAGAGACATGTCACAAAGCCTGTAAAAATTCAGATAGACTATTTAATGGAGGGGGCAGGGTGGAGGGAGTTCAGCCATCCTTCATGCCAAGGGCTGCTAAAGTTCGTATGCCAAGCCCACCCAGCCCATGCCAGCCTCTCACCAGCTCTGTGAGGCAGGATCCTAGATGCCAGTGAACCGTGAGGTGAGCAGCTCCTGGTGAGGAGTGTGAGTGCTTCTGAGGAGTCAGAGCCTGAAGCCAACAGGTTTGACTAGGTGATCGCTAAGGCTCTTTGAGTTCCTAGCATCTCATGACTTCAATTTTTTTTGTTGTTGTTGTTCTTGTTGTTGGTTTGGTTTGGTTTCTTGAGACAGGGTTTCTCTGTGTACCCCGGGCTGTCCTGGAACTCACGATGTAGACCAGGCTGGCCCCGAACTCAGAGAGCCACCTCCCTTTGTCTCCCTAGTACTGGGATTACCCAGATGACTTCAAAATCCTATTGGGGTTTTCTTTAGGGCTAAAATCTTACATGAAAAAATAATTTTATTCAATTACTTTGTGTCTATCCATCTCTCAATTTCTATTTTTATTTGCATAAGTGAAAGTGAGGGTGAATAATGAAACAGAAAACATAATGAACACGCCGTAGATAAGGGCCGAGCCCTTCTGATTCACATCCTCATTATTGTCTCCTCTGCCCTCTACCAAAAATAACTGCTCTTAGTATTCTGTGTGTGTTCTTTCAGACGTTTTTTCAGACTCATCTAGATCCAGAGAAAATAGGCAGGGTTTTTTCATAAATAATGTTATACTATTTGTTTTATTCTCCTTATAATAGTTATGTCTTATCCTACAGTGTGAAAAGCTGTTGTTTATTCAGCCACATCCTTATAGGCGCTATTCCAATCACTGTATTTTCTCACTAATACAAACAATGACAAAACTAATACCCCGTGGCAAATAAGTGGGTGCATTTTTCTAAGGTAGATACTAATAAGTGGAATTACTGAGTTAGTTAATTAGTGTTTGTTTTAATGGGTGTTACTGGATTGTTCCAGGCAGTGCCCATGCCAAATTGCATGCCTACATAGAGTCCATGTTCACAGGGTCATGAGCAGCAATGGTTCAGAGCACAAGGTCTGAAGACAAACTGCACGCCAACACTTCCTAGTTCTGGGACCTTGGTCAAGACTACATTTTCGTGTCTCCGCTTCCATCAACACAGAACCACAGTACAGTGTTTCCTCGTGGTAAGTTGTTCTGGGGACTCCTAGAACACACTGTTTGAGCAACGCCACCTTCACCGGCTTCTGATTGAGCTCCAACCTTTTTTTTTTTTTTAACCAGAAGAGTTCATAGCTCCATCCCCAAACCTCTCTGTGAGTCAGGATTTTTCCAAACCCAGAGATTAAATGCCTGCCGGGCCCATTTGTCTCACACTTCTGTGCTTCTCTGTGATGTGAAGCCAGCAGGGCCCTGGGTGATAGGCCACCAGTGACTGTTTGTACGACCGTCTTGGCTAATGTAAACAGCTGAGTGCAAACTACAACATCTAAGAAGCTTCAGGGAATTTGAAGGCATTCTTGGAAGAGACTGACTTGTTTAATATTTAAAAAGCAAAATACTTCCACCCTGATTCCAGGTGTAAGACCATCCCTAGGGGTTACAGGACCAAAGCAAGCAACACAAAGCCAACCTCCCGAAGAATGAACGCTTTTATGCATGTGGAACTGGGTGAAAATGAACAAACATCAAAGACAACCTGGAGGGGGTACAGAAGTTGAAAGAACGTGGTAGCTGCAGGATGTAGCTTTCCTCTGTCCCTGGAAAGGACCTCAGAAGTGGACAGATGGGAGTGGGTCAGGGTTAGTTAACCCTGAAACCAACTTTGAGTCTCTCAGCCTCCGGTTCCCACTTCCTTGCCTCCAAAGGAGGGGGAGCCAAAGGGAAGAGTCTGGATGTCCTACATAGGCAAGTATCTACCAAGTCTAGCTATTTTCAAGGGGGTCGTAAAAATATTAAATGGATTCTTCAAAGCAAATTTTTATAGAAAAGGACACTGCTACCCAGAGAGATTAATGACCTGCTTAGGTCACACAAATAGACAATGTCCTATGACACAGCCCAATGTCTTTTCCAAATGTAAGTCTCTCTCTTTAGCATACATAGTAAGCCAACTAAGCCAACCGACTCCCATCCTTACTGAAGCTTGCAAAGCTCGGTCAGTTGCTTTGTGCTCAGGTCTGAATCAGCATAGCTGGTGGTTAAGAGCAAGGTTGGGACTACCACTAACCTTCATGTAATTCTAAGTCCTATGCTCTGGACTTCCTCTTAAACACTTGACCAGTAGGCAAGACCCACGGGTCCTGGAAGTAATTCCCACCGTGTACTGAGCCAGCCACTCAAGTTTACCTGTTGTTAGTATACTACAACTTAGTATATATCGAAACAGCTCTCGTGGGTGTGGTGACACATCCAACAGCCACCGAACGAGCCACTGAAGCTCAAGATCCACCTTGTTCCAGCTTCTTTTTGGCAAATGGAGGAAATAAGGCATGCTGAGGAGCCAACTGGTCTACCAATTACCCAGACTTTCAACATGCAGTTGAGATCCATTCCGTGCTGAATTGGTTCTATACAAGCTTCAGTATTTCTTGATTTTTACATTGCTTTTTTCACTGTTTCTCAACTTTAACTTGCTTTTTTTTTTTTCTTTATGCTTCAATTCACTCTCTCTGTCACGTTTGCCTCAGATTTTAGTTTATGGAGATAGGCTAGCTAGCTATCACTGCAAAATGGCAAAACACAGCTGTCATAGGAAATCTCTGCAAAAGTTAAAGCTTCTGTATTCGTTTCACAAGTGGTAGCTGGCCTGAACGTTCTCTTGGGAACCCGGGCGGGGAGTGAGGACAGGAAGTGTAGGAGGCCTGACCTAGCCTCTGTCCTCCCCGTATGTAAGGCTTGCTGTATAGAACTGGCTTTACTGCGATCAGAAGCTGCACGCGTTACAGGCAGGGAACAGAGTCGGGAGCCAAAGCGGCTCTCCAGCCCACAGGATGACTCTCCTGCCTCTGAACTACTCACCTTAGTGTTAGTGCCATATGGCTTAGCACCGAGTGGAAAATGGTGCATTCCCAGTAAATGGTCCTTGAACCACACAGTTTCTTGAATATGGCGTGTATTTAATTCTTAGTCTGGCCTCAGCCAGGAACAAGAATACTGGGGACAGAGTAAGTAATAAAAAATCTGACTGATCACAAAATCATCTTTCTCAGAACAAAGGAATTCCTCCTCACTGCCTGCTACCGCTCTTCTCCCTTTCTTCCCTGTAGAAAGATCTTGGTTTTCCTTAACATCCCATCTCTGCCTATGTAGCTGAGTTCCCTCCCACCAAGTTTGGAACACCTGGGTCACCCAGGAGAGCTTCGTTTTGTACATCCCCGGAACACCTGTGTCCATATTTTGCCTGCCAGGAGCAAACTCTCACCAATGCGCACTGGCAAAACAGAAAACATTCACGAGGCTTTGAGAGCAGAAGGGGTGATTGTAGTTATGAAAGTTGATTCACTCCTTCTCTAGGAGTGGAAATGGGCATAAACCAGCCAAATATCTTACTCCAATTAAAAGTTAGAAAGCTTAAACTATCTGATCTCTCCAGACAAGCTTCTGCCATCGCTACTACAAAATGCCTTCTGTATTCAATTAGGATATGTATTTGCAGTGCATCAACTATCACCAGAGTACACAGAGCATTTCCACGGGATTCTTACTAAAATCCCTACCTTCGTTCCCGTTCCCCATCAAGAAAGCTGAAGCCAAGTGGGAAACTACACACAGACGATAAGTTAAAAACCCAAGCATGAACCTACCACTATCATTTTACTAAATGGACATGGCATCAAATTATCCTCTATTCACACCTATCTACCCGTAGATTAGCTCTCCCACCTCTTCGGAGAAGTCTCTTTCTACCGTGGATGATGGCGGACACAGCAGCACACAACTGGCCAAAGTGCAGGGGGTGGGGGTGGGAAAGTATCTGTGGAGTACTCAGACACAAAAGGAGACATCTGTATCGCAACCCCTGCCTCCGAGGCTCAGGGACCATTTTAGAAGAGGGAGCAGAACGTTTGTAAGAGCTGGAGGTCAGGGAGGACTGGGGTGAAGCAGTGTTGGGACAGGACAGGCTTGCTGCATTCATGAACGCACAGCCGCTGGGGTGGCCTCACATGATCAAGCCGGTCAGCTCGCAGCCCCCAGTGGAGAGCGACTCACAAGCCTCCATCCCTTGCTGTGGAGATATTGCCAAGTGACGGCTTCTGCGGAGGGAGAGACATTTTTTTTTTTTTCTTTAAGGCTGTGGCCCTCTGATCTGTTGGCATTGCTTCAGGGGGTGAGCCCATACTCAGAAGTATTTGAGCAGCCCAAACTGGACTTTGTGGAATATTTTTTTTTAAAGAGAGAGAAAAGGGGACCCAAAGATGGGAGGGGTTAGCTGGGGTCTGGGAAGAGTTAAGTAGCAGAGTGGGGGTGAATATGATTGAAATACATTGTATGTGTGAAATTCTTAGCAAATTAATTAAAGTATTCCACCAAAATAAAAACAGTCATGAAAACTTTGACGGATAAACGACTTCTCAGTACATTTCTCCTCTGCTCCCCAGCTCTGTGGATAGATTTTTCTGTCCCATGAGTCTCTGATAGGTGACCGCCAGAGTCACACTCTGATCAGGTGACATAGTGCTGTGGGATGTCTTTTTGTACAGACAAAAAAGGGGACTCATCACAGGGTCCTGGAAGGCTGAGGTACATTCCCACGCTGCCGCCTGAGACAGTCTGCACCATCCAAACCCACGATTGAGAGAAAAGCACAGCGAACATGTGTCTCAGGTCTTAAGAGTAGCCCTGAGGGGCAGGTACTCAAGGTTATAGATAGTTACCTGCTACATCTCGAGGGTCTGTACCTCAAGGTCATAGGTAGAACAGATATCCACTACAACATGGAGTGCGAATTGCTGGGTCTGAGAAGGTAATCACTGAAAGTCATTCCTAACACTTCCGGTCACAGTTCAGACAGCATGCCACTTGGAAACCTTCGATCCAAGAAGGAGTCATTCTAAGCAAAGATAGCTGTCTTGGGCTGCCAGGCACTCACAACACTAACCAGACACTAGCTCTAATTGCCTAAAGAAAATCCCAGGCACAATTTAAGTGTGCAGTGAAATATCTATCCACAGGAGGGGAACCAACAAAAGACTTGGAAAGAAGTTACTTTCAAAAGGGGGGAATAAAAGCCAAGGTAAAAAGCAACATTTAAGTCGGGGGTGAGTGTGTCAGGGCGGCTGAGCTCCATTGCATCTCTGTATAAATTAGGAAATCAAAGCCAGAAACTTGCCATGGGCCCAGGGAGTGGAGGAGGAGGGCGGGCTTCAAAAGGGCGATGCTAATAGGCTCGGAGATCTGTCGGGGTTCGGAGCCAGGCACAGCCTTGCCTCCTGCTGGCTCCCGCCTTTCCTCACCTCCCTCACCTGCCCCACTTCTTATTTTTCCAAGTCTGAAAGAGGAGGTCAGACCAGGCCACACTGAAAACAGAATGATTCCAGGAACCTTACTGAGAAGTCCAAAAATATCTACCACCACGCAGGCAACTCTCTGCTCAGGCTTTTTTAATCAGGTCATGCTACTACAAACAGTATCATGGCATTGTGAGCGTGAAGTGAGTCTGAGTGATCGATACAGGGGTCAGAGTGAACATTCTATCGCCGTTTTTACTTCTCCAGTGTGTTTTATCAACTTTCTTTGAACTTTCAGGTCTCTGTGCTAATTTTCAAGACAAGACAATACTCTGAGTTTACTTGTGATCCTATTACCGAGTTGCACAACGTTTGAAGGAAAATTATGCTGTAATGAAATCCTTCTAGAATCAGAATGAGTTCGGAGTGCGCCAAGATGACGTCACTTAGCTGGATTCGGGATATCAGAACGACGGAAGCACTAGCATGAGGAAGCTCAAGGAGAAAACCTTTTTGAACTGTCTCCACAAAGATGCCCATCTCTTCAGAAGACACTGAGATCTCGCTGTCTCCATGGTTACTGTCAACATTTTACCCACCACCTGCCTTGTGTTTCTTTGAACTGTTTCCTTTATTTCTACCTCTTGCTGTGCTACTATTTGTATTTTAATCATTGGTGCTTAGACTGGTTCAGAAATCATCTTGCTGCCTCCAGAATCAGTCTCTTCTCTTCAATCCTTCCAAACTCAGTGTTCAAGTGAAAGGTGCTTTTCCCCTATTTTCAGGGTAATCATGAATATGGTACAGATAGATACCGTATATATTTTAACTGTATTTCATGCTCCTCACTGGCATGTGATACTATCATTTATAAAAAAAAAGGCAAAATCAGTTACATAACACATAATAGATATTCACATGAAATGCCTTGTATTCAGGAGTACTATTTCAATTTAAAGGTTTTTTTTTTAAATAAAGAACATTTGGAAACCATTTGTAACATGCTTTATGCATAATTTTATGGTTCAAGTCTCATAAAAGTTTCAACAATGAGAGAACTGGAGACGTGGTCAAGATGGGGAGGTGAGGAGGTATTTTCTCAACAGGACCATGATGGTGGTGTAGGCTCTGCTTTAGCACAGCCAGGTGTTTGTGTCTATGCATCAATTCTCTTATCTGAGCAGTGGTTGTCCATTTTGTCGTTATTTTTATTACTATTAAGCTTTTCTTTGACAATGTTTATAATGCATTCTGAAACATTCACTCTAAAATTTATCATCCTATATCAATTATCTTTTTACAGGTTTTCCAGTTGTGTTTTTTCTCTTGTTTATGATCCTTAGTTTAATAGGGTCTCTGTGTAATGTTGCAACTTCTTGGAGCTGTGAGACCAATGAGTGCCTAACTAAAGACAATGGTCCCTATCCAGAATCATCAGTGGCAATAGTTCAGCAAGAAGGGTGTGTACTGATCTTGTTTTCACTGATACTACAAATAACTAAAACAAGCGATGGCATCCGTGAGGTTTTCTTACCTGGATATCTGAAGTGGGAAGAGCCCCCCCCCAAGCTAGGCACACTTCTGGTGGCAGCCCACATAAAAAACATGGAAGGAGAGGCTTTCACTTTTTGCTTTTTCCTCTTCGTGCAGTTTTCTATCCTGTTGAGGTTCATTCCGTATTAGATCCTTCTTTGGGATTCAACATGGTAAGACTGAAACTGTCTGAGACATCCAGCCTGAACAACTACTGGGTGGTCCCATGAACCTCTGCTCCACCAATAACAGACTGTTGGCAGGGCAAATCTTGTGCAGGCCTAGTGCAAGTAATCACGGCTGCTATGAGTTCATGATTACAATAATTGTGTCATGCCCAGAAGATGGCAAACCTGTCCTTGGCACAGGTTTTTGTTTGTATGAGATGCCTGGCTTGGAAAGTCATGGTAATGACTGCTGAATGCTGATACTTAAGAATGGTGGATGCCAAGCACCAATAGAAACAGAGGACATGGCATGAGAGATTAAGGGCACATCTTTTTAGTGAAGTCTTTCTTATTTCCCCAGGCTGGTTAGGCTCCATTCTGCTCTGTGTTCCATGTATCTTCTGCACATCTCCCTTGTATCAGTTATCACATTGTACTGTGTTTGACGGCAGAAAGAGCCATAAAAACATAACTGTGTCATTTTATGGTTAGATTTCATAACTATGATACTCCAGCAGCTGCTATATTACCACTGTGAACAGTTTGAAGTGCTTTTCACTAGGTTATCTTAGTCTCCACTCTGGGAAACACTTTGCTTTAGATATAGGAACATAGCCAATAACAGCAGGTATGGAAAATGCTGATGAAAGATCATCCTAATGTAACCATGCAAAAGTCTAAACATCTTACAGAAAGAAAGCTTTGAATTAAAAATGGAAGGCACATTCTAGAAAATTATTATGGTTCTGATACTATATATACATATACATAATCATATATATTATGATTCCTTGTTGCCATTCAAATATAACATAAAATAAATTATGTGATTCATATGCCCAGTAATTTTATTTGCTTTTTCAGCACAATATGTTTTACTCCATTATTCTAAATGGTTCTAGAAACTGCATATTTTTAAGGAATTATGAAAATGATTTAGAGAATTTATTTTTGTCAGTATAAATACATTAAATCAAAACCTAACCACAAATAATCAGCCCAACAAAGTGCATTGTGTCAAACCTCCATCGGATCTGGATCCACTAGAAAACTGGACTCAGTGAGCTGTCCACATTTTAGATAAGACCTAAAACCCCTGGGCAAGTGACAGTGGTCTTTGACTCAGCAATTATTCACATAAAACGTGTATCAATTTGTCCCCAATAGCAGGTCAGTCCATAAGCGGTGGTGCATGTGGATGCAGGAAACAGACTGTCCTTGAATGATCACCAGAGACATAAGTCAAGTCAGACATCAAGGAAGCCAGGTTAGTGTGGCTGCCTTCTTCATTATGTAAAAGATGGTAGCTGCAGCTTGCTCTGAGGTGTGAGGAGAAAAAGTAAGGACAGCCTCAGTCCTGTGTGTGAAAGCTCCAGGATGTAGTGCCGTCATCTCAGGGCAGCCATGCTGAGAGGATGAAGGATCATGGGTAAAACACTGGCCGAAAACCTGCGAGAGAATAGTTACCAAAAAAGGGAAAGCTGGGGAGTAATAATCAAGTTCTGGTGTGCAATTGAACAGCATACATCCTGTTCCAATTATCAGCTATTCTTCTCCAAGATGGCTCACACACATGGCCAGTAGGCTAGTCCTGGCTGCTGCCTGGAAACCCAGTGGGGGCTGCCATCTGGGATCCTCTTTGCCATGGGGACGGTTTGGACTTCCTCACACCTTGGCTGCTAGCTCCAACTGTATGTTCCAAGAAACAAGGAGTCTCTTAGTGCCTGGGTCCAGAAACTATGACATTATGGTTTCTTCTACATTCTATTGTTCAAGCAGCCATGGATATCATGAAATTTCAAGGGGATAGGACATAGGCTGCACTTCTTGAAGGACCATCAAACAACCACAGCATCCTTGACTTGCCACACATCTCAATACTTGACATGTGAAATCCTATTCATTGCAACATTTTTATGAACACAAAGGACTGACAATAGGCTAAATGTCCTTACTGTAGTCCTGAATAAGTAAATTAACTTAATTTTATAAAACAAAATACTATCTAGCCATAAAAATAAATGGAAATGTTTTAATGTAATGTTATGGAAATATACAACAATTGTTATTTTTTTTAGTTTTAGGTTAATTGACTATAATTCATATAACATAAAAGTCACCATGTGATCCATTTTGAAGTACATAATCAAGTAAATTCCAGTGTATTTGATTTGGTACCTAGTTATTACCACTAATTCTAGAACCAAGCATCATTTCTCAAAGAATTTCAACACACAGTAGGTAGTCAGTTCCCTCTCTGCCCACAGTAGGTAGTCAGTCCTCACTCTGTCCACCCTCAGTCCCTGACACCAGTCCTCTGAAGTCGAGGAAAGGAAAGTCTAAGAGTGCTTATAGCAGACTTTCTTGGACTGCCAGCCCCAAAATCATGACACAGAAACTTACTATTAATCATGAATGCTCAGCCTTAGCTTAGGCTTATTTCTAGCTAGCTTTTTTCTTTAGCTTAAATTAGTCCATTTCTATTCATCTACGTGCTGCCCTGAGGCTTGTTTATCTCATCTATGTACTGTCCATCCCACTTTCCTGCTTCCTCTGTGTCTGGCTGACTGGGCCCAGGCTGGCTGGCTCCCCTTATCTCTCTGACCCCGCCTATCCCTCCTCTGCCTAGCTATTGGCCATTCCGCTTTTTATTAGACCAGTCAGGTGCCTTAGGCAGGCAAGGTAAAATAGCAACACATCTTTACATAGTTGAACAAATGCAGCATAAACAAAAGCAGCACATCTTTACACAGGTAAACAACTATTCTGCAACACAAACAAATGTAACCCATCTTTACATCGGTAAACAAATATTCTACTCCACAACAAATGCTTGCATCCTTGCTTGCTTAAGGGCCACTAGAGATGGTGACTGAGAAGAGTTTGACATCCTTAACCCATTTCACCACGAGGACAGAGATTCAAACCAGAGGGGCTCAGTGTCCGGTGGTGTCCCAGGGGCCTTGATCACACAGCTGCACATTCTCACCCAGTGCATTTAGAAAATCATTAGTAAACTGCTAGCAGATGTTGCTGCTGACCATTGAAGATGAATATAGGCAGGGTGGTGTTTGAGTTTTGCTTTTTATTATTGCTATAAAACATCAGTTGCATCCTGTGGTTTTTCCCACTGAGCAGACCAAGGTCACAGATGGATTCCGTTTTTCAAAAGCAGTGAGACATCACTGCAAATTTCACATAAAATGTACAGCTATCTAGCTGTACTCAAAATTGTGAGGGGCAGTGGCAAGTGGCAGTCATTGGCAATAATCAGTTAGCGATGGCAGACAGCTGCTGTTTTGGACGAGTTAGACACACCCGAGCATGCCACAGCACTTATTGGCTCCTTTCTCTAATGAATTAACAAACAGCCTGGCCTCTGACAGCACTAGACATCATAAGCTTCTGAGAAGAGTGTGCAGAAGTTTGCCTTCTAACCATGCTTCATGGTTAGACAAAATCCTCTAAATGAAAAATTGTGTCATCTGGTGTTTTTTTTTTTTGTTTGTTTGTTTGTTTGTTTTTATAGCAGTCTTGATTTTTCTACACTCAAAATGAATAATGGCTGCTACCCCTAAGGGTCCAGCAAATGAGCAAAAAATACCAAGTTTCTGAGTGGGTGAATAATAACTGAGTCTGATTAATTTGAAGCACATCCAGATACTTCCAGTCACATGGCAAATGGCCAGTATATAGTGGGTCTCATCAGTGCACACGAGCTCACTTAGAATATGGTCAGAATGACTGGAAAGCCATGAGAGGGGAATTATCCCAGCAATACAAATATTTCAAAAGTATAAATTTATTTGCATGTGTATATCCACCTCTCATACAGATACGGACTCTATACTGATAGTAGTTGAGGAGAAAAGGATATTTATCAAAGAGGAAGCAGGGAAGCACAGAGCTGCTTGAATGATTCAGCACAACACCATGGCTGAAGTCTCAGGCTCTAAAGCCAGGTGGAGAAAGAACAAACTCAATCATGAGGACTCTGTCAGGAGCGGTAGATTAGTTTGGAAGGGATATACTTTGAGAAATGTGATCAGCTTAAGTAAGGTCACCAAAGTGTGATCAAATACATCAGAGCAGAGGGCAAAGGCCAATATAGGCATCCAAAGAGCAGCTAAATGCTAACCAAATCCAAGTCTATGTGAGTGAATGTCTTGATGGAGAAACGTATTTCTGCAGCTGAGTCAACATGGGCCAATATTACAGTACCTGTGATTGGCTTAAGATTCCAGTGCCAATGTGTGAGATCCTGCACATGCCACTGAGCTTCAGTGGCACTTCTAGAGGTAGACTACTGCCCTTGGAACACCACTAATAATGCAGGAGTGGTGGGCAGTTTACAGTCACAGCTCCCTGTCTCTCCACGATCACTTGAGGAGATTCTTTAGCATGAGATTTATAGTTAGTACATCAAAAGTGGATTTTCCTTGATGAAATCAATGGCTTAATTAGCATAAAAAATTTAAATCCATTTTAAATGCTAAATTAAGTTGGCATCAATAAGTGTGAACTGGTTGGAATATTACATAAATGAGTAATCTAGGTTGTATTTGTATTTTGCCCCTCAAATGATATGCTGTAGTCCTAACCGCTGGTGCTTTATTGGGACAGCTATGACCAGTTTGAGTAAGGTGGGACATTTTCTGAGTGACCACCCCTCCACTCATAAGAACACACACACACACACACACACACACACACACACACACACACACAAAGTGCCACATGAAGACAGAGGTTGGAGTTATGCAGTAATATACCAAGGAATGCTAAGTAGTGAAGGACACTACTTCCAGGTAGATTCTACCCAGTTCTGGGTGTTTTGCATACAACTGACATCTAGGCTACAGAAACATGAGAAGACAAATTTTTGGTGTTTTTAAGACCTTCAGTTTGTGACAGTTGGCTATTTTGATACTAACAATAAGATATAAAATTCTTGAGAGGACCATAACACACACACACACACACACACACACACACACACACACACACACACACACTTAAATGTGTGGAGGTGATGACTAATGGAATTTTCCCAAGTCCTCCTCCCAGAGTCCTAGGGCAGATACTACATCCGGTGTGGGGTATCTGAGGGAAAAGAATCTACATACACTACACTCTTGTCTGTTTACTTTATTCACTTATGACAAAATTCTATCTGTACAGCTTCAGTTCGGTCCCCAATCTCAGTTCCTCTCTGAGCCTACTTTTTCCGTTCCTTCGTAGGCCTGGTAATAACTAAGCCCTGATGCTTTTGGTCTCATCTTCGTCCCCTGCTCCTTCATCCTCCATCTTTTCCTCCTCTCCTCCTCTCCTGATCTGATTCACCTACAATCTACAAGAAACTTTTCCTTGCTCCTCACTCCTCAGCCTGAGCCATTCTGCCTTACCACCTACAGAATCTCTGTCTTCGCCTCTTCTCTCTGGCCACACAGTTCTGTGTCAGCCTCTGGAATCCTGCTCCAGTCCTTACTGCACCAGGTTATGCAAAAACCTCCTTTCTTCTAAACCAATTGCTCTGGAAAGCCACTAGGCCTGAAGGTCAGGGATGGTCTGAGCTTCATTTGCACAAGAAGCAAAGCTGTGCCTCTAAGGCCTGCTTGTCTCCTGAGGGCGTGGGGGGAGTGAGCTACCTAGAGGTTCAGCAGGTCTGAGAAGCTGAACCGTTTGCCAAATGGTCTAGTAGTATATGGGCCCACAAGAAATTCATAGCAAGGCGCAGCTGAATATTAAAGCTGTATAGCACCCAATGTTCCATGATAAATGGCCACACTGCTGGGAAGGGCTTCAGAAACTGTGTTCCAGCCAGCATCCCTTGACATCTGGGAGTAAGGCATCCCCAGTTGGCATCTGGGTCACATCACTATTTAATAACATTTATCAGCATTATTAACCTATATAAGGTTAATTTGGGCACCCCTAAGCTGGTAAAGTAGCAGTATTTAACTCAAGTACAGTTGTTAAAATTAAAAATACACCTAATATATTTATCCTAACGTCTTAGACACATGAGAACTCATAAAGAGTCCAGGTGAGGGAAAGATGTTTGTAAATAAGCTTTAGGGTTTTGTTTGCTTGTTTTGTGGTAACTAATTGTCATTTACTGCTATTGTCATAGTAAAGATTTATAAAAGTGAAAATACTTTTAAAAAGACACTTGATCTTAGGCTTAAATGATATTTTACTGGCACAAATGACTGAGGCAGGGGTTAGTTAATAAATAATCAGAAAAGCCAGAGGAAAGAAAGGCTGGCTTGGATTTCTGTCGCCACTCTAACAGCTTACCCAAGTCAGCCCAGACTCATTATCTTATAACTGCATAGGACAGACCTCCAGCTGGGGACCACTTAGCTACAATCAAGGTGTCCCAAACGGCATCTCTCTCCAAGTGCTTCTTCAAGTCATTAGGAGAAATTTAGGTGTTCCCGGTTGTGTGGCCAGGCCTCTCACTCTCCCACTGGATGCGGCCTGAGAGCTGTAGCCAGCTTCTAGAGGCCAACTGCATGGGGAATAACACACGCTCAGCAGGTGCCTTTTGTGAGGACACTGTTTTGTCCATCACAGAAGAGGCAGAGGAGCAGGTGGAGCCCTGTTAACTCTGTCAGGCTTCACACCTTTTCTTCTGATCCACGTGTCTCCTCTTCATCCCTACCAGCTTTCTCTCCACAAATCAGGGCAGTCGAAAGGGTTTAAGCAGAGACAGAAACAAGTAGTGAAAGGCAAAAATCGGTAGCCATCTTGAGAGATGCTTCCCTGCCTCCCCTCCTTCAAAGGTATTTGCTAACCAGCAGTTTTAGAAGTGATCAGAAGTTGAACTTAAGGCTGGGACAATAAATCTATGTATCCTGAACTTGCAAAAACAAGATATGGGGAGTGCTGTGGGATGTTCTGTATGTCCTGTGGGAGCCCGTTCTTGGGTTCCTCGTGCTTTACCCAGCAGGTCCGCATAGAGGATGATTAGGACCACGGACCTGAGTGCAGGTGTCTGAGATGGTCTGCACTTGGCTGTGCTGTGGGATGGTCTGTACGTCAAGTTGCTCTGATTGGTCAATAAATAAAACCTGATTGGCCGTGGCTAGGCAAGAAGTATAGGCGGGACTAACAGAGAGGAGAAATAAAAGAACAGGAAGGCAGAAGGAGTCACTGCCAGCTGCCACCCTGACAAGCAGCATGCAAAGATGCCGGTAAGCCACAAGCCGCATGGCAGGGTATAGATTTGTGGAAATGGATTAATTTAAGTTATGAGAACAGTTAGCAAGAAGCCTGCCACGGTCATACAGTTTAAAGCAAAATAAGTCTCTGTGTTTACTTGGTTGGGTCTGAGCAGCTGTGGGACTGGCAGGTGACAAAGATTTGTCCTGACTGTGGGCAAAGCAGGAAAACTCTAGCTACAGGGGAGCAATGGACTCAGCTGACCAGAAGTTGACCTTAGAGGAGTGTAGGACTGCAACAATAGATCTGAATGTGTCAACAAAAGCAGGACATAGGGAGTAAAAATTTATGTCTCTATAGATACCCTGAATCCTGTTAGCAATTAGTAACCTTATGCTTACCTCACCCCTAGCCCCCTCGTCCAATCCCAAGCTGCATGTAAACTTTTCCTATGTAAACCACTTAAAGTGAGTGCTTGGGGCCATTCTCCTCCACTCGCTGTGCCGGATGCTGGACTGTGGACCAAGCTCGTTTTGTTAGTAAAAACCTCTGTGTGCTTGCTCAGATAATGGCTCTGTGGTGGTCTTGCTTGGGGGTCTTGCGACCTGGGCACAACAGTAGCAGAGTAAAGGTAGATGGGAAAGGATGATTGTTGCTGCGAGGGTTCTCAGGGGTTGAGGAGTACTGGGCGGGAAGAGCATTTCCTGCTTGCGCCAGATCTGGTTGCCTACAGCTCTTCAAGGTGCCACACAATCTCAGGGTAGAATGCATTCACATTCAGGCATTCAGCTATGTGTTATTTTTTAACTCTCCATATATTCTCCTTATCACTCCTAATGCTAAAATGAATGTCTGTTATTAACACCGTATGTGTCATCTGTGTTAAAACTGGATCTATAAGAAACTTTTTTAAAAAGTCCACATTTTTTTAAAGTATAAAATCATTCTGAGCTCTGCAGGCTTTGATTCTTAAATGACTTTCTCTCTAGCTACATGTTTAATCTAAGGAGCATTTTCCCCCATTGGAGTTCTTTCTTGCTTTGTGTGTTTTATAAGAGATCTGAGTGTTAGTTATTTAGCAGTGCTCTTACCCTTTGAGGAAATATCACGAAACATGACAGAATCAACTAACAAGAGTTTTATTAAGATGAAAGGGACAGACGAGTGCTCAGGCTTGTGGAGAGACACGTGTGTGGAGAAGAGGAAGAAGAGGAAGCCGGGAATATGGCGCCGGCTTATAAAGGCTGGGTGGCGCATGCGCATACACAGGTTGACGTAGCTACTCCACGCATGCTCAGATCACATGGTTGCATTGCACGCTCTTACGCAATCATGCAAAGCCACAGGGTCCTGGTCACGTGAGACGCCTTGACCTGGAAATGGCTATTTTGACCTGGAATTGGCTAGGCGGAAGTGTCTAGGTCTGCCGGGCTTGTGCAAACATGCCCAACCATGGGGGCGCGTTGTGAATCTGGGGAGTGTCTGGGACGAGACTTTAGGGTAGCTTGTTTGAAGCTGGTACCTCGAGAATGAGCTGAACTGCCTTGTTCTTTGACTTACGACGGGGGTGACCTTTGGAGAACACACTGTCAGGATGGTGTGGCTTTGGGGCAGAGGGAAGAGAAACACTTCTTCCAGGGAGAGTAGTCTGGGAGTATCTTGTAAAGCCTGATGATCTGACCCTCTGACCCATTTTCAGGCCTGTCTCGGTTACCTCCTTCTGGCTACTCATCACAGAGCGATGGCCTTCTAACGCCCTTTTCCACTCCCCACTAGTAAAGCAGTTCAAGCAGGATGACTCAGATAGACTTGGCACAGCAGACCTAAAACAGTAATATCCATCCACCCTTGTGGAGAATCAGGTAACCAAAGAGTTGTACTTTAAACTCCAAACACTGTTAAAATACAGATGCCATGGCGGGTAGGGGACTTTACCAGGCACTCACTCACTAAAGAGAATGTCTTAATCACACCTTTTTCCAAAGAGTCTTACAAGAAGAGTTCTAGAGAAGAAATGAGAAATGTGAGGGATGATGTACTCTGTTTTGTTTACTTCCTTTGCCAGGAAGCGCCTTGGAATTTTCTCTTCGTAAACATCCCATTCACTATTCAATTTTAAAATAATACTTTCCCTAAAAGCATTTTAAAATGGAGGCCCTTTGAGACAAATATCAAAAGAGAATAAATAATGTTCTCTGCCAGAAGCTGTTGTTAAACAATCAGCAACAGAAAAAATAAATAAATAAACCTCCTAGTTACTTTTCTCTGAATCACTTTCCAGAAATACATTAGATAAAAAAAAAAAAGAAATTCAATTTGGATAACACAGAATTTCACACAACAGTATATATAGTGACTATGTCCAAATAAAATTCCTTAGACCACTAGATTGTTCTCAGACCACTAGACATTGTCCTCCAGTATCTCTTCCCGTTGTGGATAAAGCAATGTTACTGTCCACAAACACTATTCAGAAACAGCCAAGGAAAGATAGCTGTCACTTCTGGAGCATCCAGCTTAACTCTTAACAATATTTCTGGCTAGTAGAAGCGATTTCCAGTTGGTAAAAGGAACTCTGTCTTGTATGGCTCTCTTGGCTTCACATGCCGATTTCATCAACCAGGAGTGATGACAGGGATAAAGGGGGAGGGTAGAGCATGGGTACCAATCTGTCAGCCCCCTCATCACCTAGGCCAGGAGGACCAAAGCAGTTCAGTGCCCACGGGCAGTCTCAAGAGAGGAAAGTGGCGTCTGGGGGAAGGGGGCACTCAACTCTCCCACTTTGCAAAACAGAAGAAAATCATTCTATCCAGATAAAGTAATAAACTAGCCACCATTTTATTTTTATTGAAAGACAAAGGCACAAGCACTATAGAAACTCCCTATTTGACTGTTTGTACCCGCAACACTAATCAGATTTCATTTCCTGTTTATTGTTTTGTAATGCCTTGTTTTGGAAATACATGTTTGTGTGGGTGTGGGTGTGCTTGTGTATGTATGCTTGTGTGTGTGTGGTGTGTGTGTGTGTGTGTGTGTGTGTGTGTGTGTATGTGAGGGGGTTATACACCTGTGTGTACACACAGAAACCAGAGGAGGACATCTGGCATGCTGTGTATGTGTGCGTGCAGGGGTGAGGTTACACACCTGTGTGTACACACAGAAGCCAGGGGAAGACATTTGGCAACCTGTGTGTGCGCGTGTGTGTGGGGTGGTGGTGGTGGTAGTGGTGGGGTTACATACCTGTGTGTGCATGTGTGTGTGTGTGGGGGGGGGTTACATACCTGTGTGCGCGCACAGAAGCCAGAGGAGCACATCTGGCAGCAGCCTGCTCCATCACTCTGTCTTATCCCTTGAGACAAGATCTCTCACTGATTCTGGCACTAACCCGATGCCACCGAGCCGCAGAGGTACTCCCACCCCTTCCGAGGCGCTGGGGTTACAGACGCATGTAACACGTGTGCCTGGATCTTCACAGCAGTGCAGCCTCCCTAGTGCTACCCCCAACACTGCAGCCTCCTTTCTTACTCTGCTGCTCTCCCTCTGGTGCCTACAATGTTCAGCCGCACCGTGAACCACACAACCCCACGGGCCTCACCTTGACGTCTTGTCCATCTTCTGAGGACTGCATCCTGAGAAGCTCTTGGGACTTCCCCTGTGCTGACTGCTTTGAACAAATCACCTCTGATCGAATTCATCAGAATCAGTCCTTCTGCTGACCTTTCACTCCTTGGATGGTGTTGCATCTCCACGGTTGTGCGTGGGAAAGGGGGTAAACCACCACCATATAGTAAAGCTCAGCTCATCCCTTCCCTCTCAAAGCTGTAAGGAGACTTCTTGGCAAGGCTGGGTTTGCTATAAATTCTTTGACTGTGTGGCTATTACTTTGAGATGAAATTTGAACTCCAACTTGCAGTGAACCTGTATCCTTGTCACAGGAGGCTTGCCGCATTGAGAAAGGGACTCTTAGCAGGGAAAGATACAAGTCGGGGTGTTAAGAATGCTAGTTCAGCCGCTTTTGGAACCATGTGGCAGAAACAAACTTCAGCTGCACACATGGAAAGGAAAACATTAGTTCTAACAATTCAAGTGTTGTTCCAGAACTCAGGCATAAGAATGAAGCCAAACCTGGGCATGGTGGCGCACGCCTTTAATCCCAGAACTCAGGAGGCAGAGGCAGGCAGAGCTCTGTGAGCTTGAGAATAGCCTGGTGTACAGGTGAGTTCCAGGACAGTCAGAGCTACACCGTGAAACCCTGTCTCAAACAAACACAAACAAAGAATGCGGCCAGGGGGCTCGGGACTCTCACACTCTGCCTCACTCCTCTGTCCCTCTCACCACGCACACTCCAAGGCATAAGTTGTAGATTTTGTAGCTACACACTCTTAAAGGGATCCTTACTGAACTCTCAAAGATATTCAAAGACCAGATTAAGTTGGACATCTCAGCCATCCTGACGAGTCCAGTGTGACGAGGGGTTCCTGCAAGGCCACTGGAATATGACATCTTACCACAAGGAGGGACAAGAGCAGAGGACAACGCTGCAGATGTCCACCACAGAGAATGGCTTCACAGGCATGGGAAGCAGCCGGACAGTTTGTGTCATGAGTGCTCAGACTGGAGACCTGAACGCAGAATAAGAAGCTGGAGACCACGACTAGACCACAGTCAAGGCCAAGAATCTGCGCTGCTGAGACCTTTCCTAACAGTGGAAATCTGATGATAAAGTTCGAGTTTGGCCGTGTATTATTTATCATTTGCTGCTATGTCTACTGAAGTCAGATACTAATACACTGTATAAGAAGCTCCAGGGCTGAAGAGATGACCCTGGATAAGAGTGTGCCCTGCTCTTGCAGACACTGGGTTCAGTTCTCTGTACCTACCTCAGGTGATTCCCAAGTGCCTGTAACTCCAGCTCTGGGGGATCACAAGCCTCTGGTCTCTGAGGGCACCTATGTGCAACCATGCACAAACACATACATACACATGCCTAAAATTAGTAGAAATAAATCTTCTTTTTAAGCTTCTGGGATATGGAGATTAAGATGTCCACTTATGAAACCAGTGGGAGATTGGCCACAATTGGGTCCACAGTATTAGGAACAGATACCTTTTAAACCCGGGTACATTGTTTTAGTTGTTGCAGACAGCAGTTTTCTAAAGTGGCCAGGACACTGTCTCATCTCGGCACACATTGTCACAGTTTTAAAAGAATGAGGTTAACACCAAGTATAACCGTGACTCCTGATCAAGTACCCAAGATGATCATGCTCCATACACTGACACTTGCCATGCTCTAGGATGACACAATTGTGAACTGTTGAAGCCTGTGTGGGCTGAGCAGGCTGGGCTGGGAACAGCCACCTTACAATTCAGATCAGCAGCCTGCACTTTGCACAATTTAGTGGGAACAAAAAATTAGAAAAGAAGTTCAGTGTCTTGAAATTCAGCAGGATGGCCTGCAGCCTGAAGTTGACTTGGCTTTTTCCCACCAACTTTATTTAAATCCAACTGGAAACATCCCTGACTGGTTTTACTAAAAAATTCTAATTTTAAAAGGTGCTGTTGAGATGCAGGCTGAGCCAGTATAAAAAGGACTTACACCTTTTTATAAAATTCTGCTCAAGCTTGACCCAAGTGCATATTACATTAGCCCCTCACAGTCAACAAGCTGATTGGGCTGGAAAATACAACCCTGAATACTTCATAAACATATTCAACAAGTGTCTTGTTAGAACAGTCACAAAACCATCTGAAACGGAAGGAAAGAGCTCTATCGAATGAACTAGTAAAGTTGACGTGCTTTGCAAGACTGATGCGGCCCAGTGTGTATTGCATTAAATAAGATAGCAACCATGGGATGGAGATATTAAATGAAACAGTAACCAATGGCTTACAGGCTTGGGGTGAGGGCTGCATAAGGCAACAGGTCTTGGTCCAGAAATGCTGCCATGATCGAGGGTTAGAAGTCAGTCTGCTGCAGCTCTTTAAATAATGGAGTAATGATGAGTGACGACACCAACCACTGCTTAGATTCAGCATTTCATTTTATTTGTACTGCACCCAGTAGGCAAAGGGTCTCAACTCTATTCCATAGTGTATGTACCATCATCGTCCATGTCTTTTCCACATTCTCTCTCCTCTCCTCCTCACTCACTGCACAGGATAACTCCAGTTCATTCAGAAGGAAATGCTTTGAGCTCCAAATGTTGGAGTGAAGATATACATTTGCCTTTCTCATGACAACACTGAAAAAAATATCAGACTGCTAAGTAAACACACAGAACAGTACAGAGAACAAGGGTGGGCGGTGAGTTTAATACACATTGAAAAGATCTATTTGCTCTCTCTATTTTGTTTTTTAGAGAAATGTGGGTTAAAAGTTTATCATAAAGAGTGCCTAGACTCTAATATCATTTAAAATTTTCCCTTTACCTCTGTGCTTATGCAAAAATCATTCAGAAAACAAAAGCAAAGGCTCTGGAGATGCTGACTCATGTTTCCATACACCCTAAGGAAATACGGATTTCTAAATGGGCCTTTTGTTAACAAAAGCCAAGCCCACCGCAATGTGAACTTTATACTATGGGAAGAGAAAATCTAATTAGCTGAACTAAGCCTTAAACCAGAGAAAATCTGGAAGTGCCATGGGAATGCTCCTTATTGATTTCCTGTCTCTGCCTCTGACACAGCAACAAGTCTCATGATATTACACAGGAAGTCCAGTTCCACCAGAAGCCTTGCTGTGTACACATTGATGCTTACAGCCAGACCTTCCTGTCCAGATGAAGATGCCGTCCAAATCCCCACAACAGAAAACAATCGTGAAGACTCCGCAGCTGCAAATCATTTCCAACCAGTCATAAGGATGACTTGGTGCTTTCATTACAAGTATCATGCAAAAGTTAAGAACTAAATAAAGAAACATTGTGAAAATGCGAATTTGGTAACACACAGTATTCTGATCCGGTGTGCACAAAATAGAGCAAAGAAAATACTTCTTCAAAAAGAAACAGCAATGGCTTCATCAATGAAGACGACAAAAACTGGCCCCGCTCTTTAACACTCTCTTAACCCAGACAGCCTGAGGAATTTTGTTTTTCCACCGTTTTCATGGGTGCACCAACAACCCCATGGGTGTGGGCCTAAGGTCATTGCCAGCGTAGGGTGGTCTGAAGGAAGGGAGACTATCGTATGAAGTAGTCATCATGTTATTTATGCAGCGATGATGATAAATTGAAATCAGATCTTCACAGGTCCTAATTATGAGACATGTGAAAATGAATCTGTTCATAGGGGTTACGGGCAAATGTCTGATTTCTCATTGACCCAGACCTGAGTTCATTTTACCATCTTGTAACTGTGATAAGGCCTAAAGCAGTGGTTCTCAGCCTTCCTAATGCTCTGATCCTTTAATAAGTTTCTCGGGTTGTAGTGATTCCCAACCATAGAATTATTTTTGTTGCTACTGTAACTTTGCTAGTTATGAATTATAATGTAAATATCTACATTTTCCAATGATCTAAGAGGACCCATGTGAAAGGGTCCTTTGAACCACCACCCCCAAGGGGTCACGACCCACAGGTCTAAAGGTTATGGGAGATGTCAGAGATACAATGATCTTAGACTATGTATTACCCTGTTTCATAAGTGATAATGAACTTTCTAAATAAAAATTAATAATTTAACTTAGTTCAAATGATCACTATTGGCAAGAATTGGTTTAAAATTTACTCTCATCACTGTGTAAACAAACCGATGACTCTGCTCCATGGGAATAGGCTGTCCGTCTTGGTTTTGACATTAAATTTCTCTTAATGGGCATTTTTTAGTTAAGACTCAGAATTAGTTACTTCTAATTAGGGTCCCTGACAAAATAACATTGGAGGATTTTTTTTTAAGTTGGAACAAAAGTAAACATGATAGGATTTGGTGGTACATGTTTTTCCCTAAATCTTCCTAATTTTTCATAGATTCTAGAATCAAGTTGAATGAGGAAATCTAGCCTTCCAACAACCTAGAACCATTTGTATTGAAGCACATTCCAGAGACAAATTAACCTACTGATTGAAAGCAATTTGGGCTTGATCCTGCTCTATGCCGTACTGACAACCCAGGCTGCCCAAATGACTTTATTTTCAAACAGTGACATGGTGATTGTTGACACACAACAGAGAGAGCACTATGGATGTGTGATTGAAGATCACTTCCAGAGTGAGCTAATGTCAAAACCAAGACGGACAGCCTGTTCCCATGGAGCAGAGTCATCGGTGTGTTTACACAGTGTTGAGAGTAAATTGAAATCAGGACCTAACAACAGCAGCAATTGTAAAACATTTAATCACAAGAAAAGTCATGAGTCCAGACAAGCAGAGGATTCCAAGTGTAAACAGTCTTGAGTACCATCTGAGCGAAAGACGCCAAGGAGCTTGGACTGCCATCCTTTCTGAAGTTGTGCTATTCTGGGGCTAGGGACATTAATGAAGAGGTCGTTTTAATTCAAAGACAATTTGACCAAGACTTCAAAAGCAAAAAAAAAAAAAAAAAAACAGATCAGTGCTTTTTGGTTCTGGGTGATTTACAAAACGGAGTTTCACCTTCTTAAGCCTTGCTATACACCCTGTAGAGACTAGGGAGAGCGAGGTTCAGGAATTGGTCATAATGAGACCCTAGTGAGGCTCTTAAAGGAGCTGAGGAGTAGGGAGAGGACAAAGAAGGACCCAGCCATCGTTAAGCTGTCCATGCTCAGTGGGTTTTCTCTAACTTTGTCCCCCCAAATTAATGAAATGTATGTTCTAACCTAAAATGCCCATGCTTCACTGAAATATATGATATATATATATTATATATATATATATATATATAAAACTAATTTAAAATCTAACATAGAATATCATCGAAAATAGAGAAAAATACAGGAAAGTACAAAGCAAACAGAGGGTAAGTGAAGAACCTGGAAACACTGGACATTCTAAAAGCTACAAATATGGTCTGCATGGAATGGAATCACTGTAGTGGGCACTTACTAGGGTGCTTCCAACTACAGTTTAGAAGCAGCGGCAACAGCAAGATTTGCCGATGGCTTGGCTGAAGGGTCTTAGGAAAAGAGAAAAATGGAGAACCTGAGAACTACTGGCCTGAGTATTTGCGCTCAACTGAGAAGGAAAGCCAGAGGTAGAGCGCTTGGGGGGAACTGGCTTGGATATGCTGGTATTGAAGTCCTAAGAGATAGCCCAGATGGCTGGAGATGCCTGTGTTACTTCAGAGTCCCAGAGATAAATTTAGGTCAAAGATGTAAATTTGGGAACCTGGAGACTTCTGGATGCTTCTAAAGAGGACAAAATACAAGAATGCTTTTTTTAAAACATCATGTTCATCTCTTAATACATGAGCAGTAACAGAAAATAAAAGTATATGTCATGAGTGTGGAAAATCATTTTTAGTTTGTCCAGATGAAATATTATTCACAAAAGCCAAGTTTATTCTACCTACAAGATCCAAGTTATTCTAATCTCCAGATCCGTGATTGGATCACAAGCCAAAAATCTTAAGAATTCTCAGCATTTCTATTTCTTGACACTCCAAAGTTTTAACTGCTCCAATTTATTCTACCTATTTATAAAAATAACTTATATAGACATATTTTATTTTAGTGTGTGTGTGTGTGTGTGTGTGTGTGTGTGTGTGTGTGTGTACATGCTTGCAAGTGAACACAGAGATCAGAAAAGGGTGTCAGATCTCCTGGAGCTGGAGTTACCAGTGATAATGAGCCTCATGACTTGAGTCCTTGGAATTGAACTCTGGTCCTCTGAAAGAGCAGCAAGTGCTCTTAAATGCTGAACCATCTGTCCATCCCCCACTAACTATTTTAATTGGACCATTATTACTGAACTTACATTTCAAAAGTAGTTTTGTAAGTAGGAGAATATTTTGGTGCCATTGGGGGTTTGTAGAAAATTCAACAAATAGTATGTAGAAATCCCATATAGTCAGTCCCTTCTCCAACACAGTTCCCTTTTATTAGTATTGTCTTTGTAGGAAACTTATCAATCTCTCCTCCAAAGTGGATGAACCGCTCTGTATTCCCATCAGCAAAGAGTGAGCGCATATGTTGTGCAGACCCCTCGCTGGCATTGTTAAATCAGCATTTTGATTTCAGCTCCTCCTCCAGGTAAGTAGTTTCCTCGTGGCTTTAATTTGCAGTTCTCTTATTACATGGCACACATTTCATACTTATTTTTCACACACTTATTTGCCACATATATATTCTTTGGTGAAGCACTCATATTTTTTGCCACTTTTAAAAGTAGGTTATTTACTTACTATTATATTTTAAGGAGTTTTCATATATTTTGGCTACAAGTCTTAGATAAGTTATATAGTTTACAAAATTTTTCTCCTAGTTCACAGATTGTATATTCACTAATATTATCTTTTGTTGAGCAGGGACGTTTTTTAATTTCAATGAATTCTAATATTAAATTTTGTTTTGTGAATTATGCATTTTGGGATTTTTCTCACTATCCCATCTGCAAACTTAGGGCTACCTAAGGTTCCCCTGCTATCTTCTGGTCATTTCATTGTTTACACATTTACATTTAGTGTATTTTCCATTTTGAACCAATTTTGTGAAGATGTGAGGACAGTGCGTATATTCATATTTTACATCAGATGTCCCATCATTCTAGCACATTTGGAAAACCATTCCTTCTTCATTGAAAGGGCCAAAGGTCCTCATCAAAGATCAGCTGACAATATTTGGATCTGCTTCTGGACTCCTTTCTGTTCCGTTGATCTATTTGTCTATTCATTTGCTGATAAGAAATTAACTATTTCAACAATGCTGTGAGTCTCATGAAAACCCACACCAGAGTTTGTGTTCATAAGACACAGGCTCCAGCTGTGGCTACCACATAGGGTTCTTATGCCTAAAAAGTAAACTGAATTAAGTCTGTTAAGGAAAAAAGAAAAAAGATCTTCAATAATGTTTAAGTGTCCTCAATAACCAAACATATAGTCACTCTTGCACTTTGCCTTATTTCCATTTCTTAGTACTCTAAGTCTGTAATGCTCTGTGTTTTTTTTTTTTTCTAAGCCAGCAAGGTTATTTTTATCTACAAACTTCACTTACTGTTCAGGAAGTTATTTAAAATTGCCCTAGAGTAAGTGGGATATTCCTCCCAAAAGCTTCCATGGAATTCCTTGTGCACTATGCCTGTAGGAATCACACCATGTTGTATTCATCGGTCCCTAGCACCAAAATAAATGTTGGTACACATGGACATTCAAGTTTCTAGAGAAAAGAGGATTGCTTATGTATATCTCAATATATCCCAGATAAACAATGGGCTAATTAACAGATTTGGGTAAATGAATGACAACTAGTTGGTAAGGAATATTGCAAACTTTAGTAACTGCTATGTCCTGACAAAAATGTCAATCATCTGTTTGAACTAATGGTGTCAACATTGGTCGTTAATGCCTTTCAGTTATTTGTCTAACAGCAAGTCTTTATAATGCCAGTTTCTGTGCTATGTGCTGACAAAAACATCAGTTTAATACTAGCCCTAAGCCCACCACAAAGATAATAGCATAAAGGGATAGATGTCAGTGTACAAATGTTACAATGCCGCAAAATAAAAGGAATCTAAAACAATGCAAGAAGATGAACACAGAGCTTTACTCAATGGCCAAAGACATGCAGAAGAGACGCTTGAGTGCTAATTCATCAATCCGAGTATTCGGCCCTAAATGTCCTAAACAGCATTTTTATAGTACGGTAGGTTGAAGGATCTAGTTTATCAGAGAGAGCTATTTTGTGTATTAAGATGCAGTCCAGCTTCTATATCTGTCAATGCATCTATGGGCTTCTGATGGCCTTTGAACATTTTACTTTCCCCACAGGAAGCAGCCCCACGTGCTTCAAAGTCGCTACGATCTTAAACCACCAGAAAGAGAAAAGAGGAGCTTGAACCCAGGCTGCAGGGGAAAGTATTCTCGGGTGCGTCCCCATGTATCCTTTGGTTCATGGCTTGCACATGACCTGGATCCCATCTATGCCTCCCAGCTTTCCTTTGCTGACACAAATGGCCCTCAGAGCCTCTGTGGCAAGCTGTCTTCTCGCAGCCTTTCCTAGCAGATCTAGAGAGCAGATCTAGCGGGAGCAATTCATCTGACAGTTTTCTAACACACGTGTGAACATAATTGGATGCAGATTGCTCCACTGCTGTGACTGTATTGTCACCCGTGATTCTGACCCTGAAATCATTCTCCCACAGACTAAGTTGACAATCCTGATTAAATGCCCGAGCCATGTTTTTATTTGTGGTTTCTTCCATTTTGTTTCATATAGGAGGCTGACTTAATTAGTTAGTTGTTTCAGTATGCACAATATAACTTACTGTTATCATATAATGCATATTTATGAGAATATGAATTACTGAATCTGTTGAAGATTAATATCATGTTTTCCATTGCCTAATTAGTTATCCCCAGATAGCCGAGTTGATCATGGTTATAATGGAGAAAGCGCCTGTAGTTTGGCTTTCCCACACAGCTCAGTCACTTCAGTTCCAAAGCATAGCACGTTCATCTTTGACACAGAAGCATTTTAAATTTTTATAAATGTAGACTTACTGACAAACTTGCCAGTTGCCTCTCTATAAATGTGAGCTAAATCTTTGTTTTGTTTCTATAATAAGAATTCTCACAGGGAACATCACAAAGAGTCAATATGTAGAAATTAATTGGCTCTTAGGATTATTGTGATGGACTCTTAGCATGGTGTCCTTACACCCAAAAAGATCATAAGAGGTGAGCAACTCAAAATTATCCACATACTTATAACTGGTCTCCATAGAATAAATTAACATATGTATCTAAAGGTAAGATTTTCATTCAAAAAAACACATGACAATGAATGTTGATAAAGACAGGGCAAAGAGAAACCCTTAAACATTGTGAGGGTGGAAACTGATGTGGCCAGCATGGGAATCAATGAGGAGGGTTCTCAAAAAAAAAAAAATCAAAATAAAACTACCATATCACACCGTTATACCATATATATCTTAGGTAT
Source organism: Peromyscus leucopus (assembly GCF_004664715.2). Lineage (NCBI taxonomy): Eukaryota > Metazoa > Chordata > Mammalia > Rodentia > Cricetidae > Peromyscus > Peromyscus leucopus. Next base: position 23,107,662 of record NC_051079.1, read on the forward strand.
GTACCCAAAGGACTCTAAGCTAACATCCCACCAAGCACATGCACATTCGTGTTTATTGCTACAAGATTTGCAATAGCTAAGAAGCAGAGTTCACCTAGATGTCCATTATGAGATAAATGCAAAATATGATGCATCTCTCAATGGAATTTTTTAGCCATAAAGAAAAATGAAAGGATAACATTTGCACAAAAATGAATGGAACTGAAAAATCATATGCTTAACAAAATAAGCCAAACAAATGCTTTATGTTTTCTCTTATATGGAGAATCAGTGTGTGTGTGTGTGTGTGTGTGTGTGTGTGTGTGTGTGTGTGTGTGTGTGATTATAGGCGACCATGAGAAGGGAGGAAGCAATAACAAAGGAGAGAAGAGAGGATGTGGAATTCACATGAAGTCTAACAAAGGGCTATTTGGGGGAAAGAAAGGGACGAACAGAAGGGGCTGGGAAATGGAATGAATCAGAACAAAATGTAATGGCATATACATACCAAAAATATGATGATGAAGTCTATCGCTTGGTATGCTAACTTAAAAATCAATAAACAAAAAAGGAATATTAGAAGTACGATAAATGCTCAGATTGCACGAGCTTAGCTCGAATTGGTCCAGACATGACAGTGTGACCCTATCAAGGCACTGGTCTATGGGACTGGGGAAATGGCCTTCGGCGACTGTAACAGATTCCACGGTTTCTCAGGAGATAAATCCTCTAATGGCATTGAAGGTAACTGCAAAAAGAAAAGCCTTGTTAAAGTAGAACCTTTTCTATGTTAGTCATCACAAAAATGCATTGACATACCCATCTTATTAAAAAAAAGTTTTCAAAATATTAATATTTGGAACAGTCCACATATTATGAGTCCTACCACACAGAAACTTAATCCTGTATGTCTGAGGGAGGCATCTACTGAATGGGTAATATATGACAGAAAAAAAGCAACTCCAAAATATTACTACCAAACTAATGTTGGCACAACCTAGCACTCTAGTAAAACTGACAGTCAAGAATCCTGCAGCAGCTTTGGGGCCATGAGTCTGAGCATAAGCCTTCCTCCCAGTGATCTGGACAACGCCATACCCAGTGTTGAGGATATCACACTGAACAGCGTTCTAGATACCACCGTGTACAAAGTGTCCAGGATATCACCCTGCAGTCAAAATACCACCGTGAAGGCAAAATTATGGATATCACACAAGAGCCCGTGGTCAGGATGTGACGCCTCATCCTGTGACTAAGCTATCATGCTTTAGCCAACTCTACATAAATCACCCTGCTACTAGTGCTCTGGGTATCACGCTATAGTCATTGTCTAGGCTATCATAGCATCAAATGTCCATGATAGCACCCTTCAGCCAATATGCAGGATATAATAGTATACAAAGTCACCAGCTAGCCCTCTGCATCCAGTGCCCCGGTCGCAGTTCTGCAGCTACTGTTCTGAATGTGACTCACCCACCCCACATCCAGAGCTCTGGTGACCACTGCAGAAAGTACCCTGCATAGCAACTTGCACTCCATCTTCTGGGTATGACTGTGTATCAGCACTTTGGATACCACCCTGCCCAGGCTGCTCTGTGTATTACATTTCTGAATACAACCTGGCAGCCAATGTTCTGGACATCAGCCTGCATCAACACTCTGGATATCACACTAGAATCAATGCTGAGATCACCCTATAGCTAATGCTATACATATGACCCTACAGGCATGTTCTGGATATACTCTGCAACCATTCTTGACTAGCGCCCTGAACCCAATGTCCAGAATGTCACTATGCACTCAGTATTTTAGATATCACCCTGCACACAGCGTTCTGGATACTACCCCACAGCCAGGTCCAGGGTATTACTCTATGGCCAGTTTCCTGCATATCACACTGTAGCCAGTATCCAGGGTATTACTACAGTGATTAAGATATTACTCAGGATATCAACTACACTCCAGGGTAGGTCCCTCACCTAGGAAGAGTTGGCCAACACAAAGCTCCATGTTCCTTTTTGTGGGCTTTTTGCTTTGTTTTGTTTGGGCATTGTTCAGTGTTTGTTTGTTTGTTTGTTTGTTTGTTTTGACTCATTGGGTTTTTTCTACTTTTTCATTTGTTTTTTTATTTTTTAAGAGGGGAAAACAAGAGAGAACATGAGTGTACAGGGAGGTGGGGAGGATCTGAGAGGAGTTGTGGAAAAGGAAAGAATATGATCAAGATATATAATATAAAAAAATTGTTAAGGTGTTACCCGGGGACTGGGTATGGTGGTATGCACCTTTAATCCCAGCACCTGAAAGACAGAGGTAGGCATATCTCTGTGAGTTCAAGGCCAGCCTGGTCCACATAGCAAGTTCCAGGCAGCCAGGGCTGCGTAGGGAGATGTCGGCTCCCCAAAAGACAAAGGTACCAGCTGGAAAACAACCATAAGCCAGTGCTCTGAATATAATAGTGCAGTCAGTGTCCAGAACACCACCTTGCACCCAATGTGCTGAATATCACCCTGAAAATACTGTTCTAGCTATGACCCCGTACCCAAGGACCAAGCTATCACCTGCAGCCAGTGCTCTGGATAGCACCTGGTGGTTTGAAGGCAGCCTGTATCCAGTGTTCTGGATATCATCTTGAATCCAATGTTAGGTGATCTCCCTAACAATGCATGTAAGATGCTCCTAATTCAATGCTCCTAATAGAACAATGCAGCCCAAGTTCTGCATATAACCATGCAGCCAGTGTTCAGAATATGACCTGACACTGTATATTATATAACTATACCCAGTGTCCAGGATATCACCCTGTAGTCAGTGTTCTGAACATCACCCTTCATCCTGTGCTCCAGTATCTCTCTTCAGCCAGTGTTCTGGATATCAGTCTCCACTTAGTGTCTGAGATTTAATCCCTGACATCACCCTGGAGCCAGTGTTCTGGACACCAGATTTCACCCAGTGTCTGGGATATCACCCAGGTTATCAGATAGCTGTCAGTGTCCTGGATATCATCTTGCATTCATATTCCTGGATATTACACTGTGCCCAGAATACCCAGTACCTAGTCTGAAGAGTACTTATACTTCTTTGACACTAACATATCTTCAGAACTTTTGACTAGGTAAATGTTGCTATAGCAACTTCCCACAGCATTTTTCTTCCACAATGTATTCATTATGCACTTCCTTCACTGGAGGTCTGATGTGGCTCCCAGTAGTGTTTGATTCTACTTCCTGGAGTTGGGCTAGGAGCTGTCCCATCACATTCCAAGTAGAACTGGACATACATCTTGACCTGTATCACTTCTTCTATTCTGATTCTCCTCCACTGTCTTCTGCTGCTCTTTATTGTGTGCATATCTGTTGCCTATCTTTGTCAGTTGTATTATCTGAGTCAGTTGAATGTTATAATCATGTTCTTTATATATCACTGAAAACGATCTGCTTCAACTATCCTGAAACACTAAACCTCCCCCCTCTTCGTTGACTTTGATAGCTCTGACTAACTTCTGAATGATGACCTTCCTCAAAACACCTGCTCAGAGCCTTCTTATGTCTTAATTCTGCAGGTAGTTTCTATTCTTATCAAGAAAACTTTGAAGACAGGATCATACTATTCCTTCTTTTATGTCTCTCTTATATAGCTAATTATTGGTCACACTCAATAGTAATCTAACATGGACTATGTACACTGTACCTATGTATTCTTCATACCACGCAGACCAAGCTTTTGCACTTAGCAGGCACATAAATAATTTAATCAATAGAATAATGGATAATTAGTTACTTGGTGAATAGACAGAGAATTGGCGGTGCAATGCAAAGTAAGGTACAGTATAGTTTAAGAGGTATAGCATGGTTTAAGAGGTATAGCATATCTTTGCAGAGTCTAAACTTTGCTTGCTCATTAATATTACTAGCATTTGGCTTATAACTGACTGTGAGTCAGTCACTTGACCTGCAGTTTGTTAACAGGATAGCTACAATAGATAGGACTGCAGACTCAGAGGATTTTTGTCTTAGTAGCACAACAGAAACTGAAAGTGATTGTTCATCTTATTTTTCTACAATAAAGGTAGCTCAGAAGGATTCAGGGGAAAGTAAAGTAACTAATGGGAGCTCTCTGGAAATGAACATGAAACATGGGTTTGATCCCATGTCACTCTAATGCCCAGTGCTGAACTTTTTCCACTCTTTTTAAGATTATGTATATGTATACATAATTGTATGGAGATATGTGCCTATGAGTGCAGGTATCTACAGAGGCCAGAAGAGGACATAAGATCCCCTGGAGTTGGAATTACAAGCAGCTGTGAGCCTTCAGACACGGGTACTGGGAAGCAATCTTGGGTCTACTGCAAGAATAGTATGTTTTTAACCACTGAGCCATTTCTTAAGCCCCAGGACTTTTTTCTCTCTGTACTGTGTGAAACTGCTTCATTTTTAAGATAGCATTTTTAAAAATATCACCTCTATATTTTCCAAGCGTTTTCAGATGATGGTGACTAGCACATTACGTTTCACTGACCCATGACTACACATGAGCTTATGTGACACACATAAGCTATTTTAGCAGAAAGAATGACTGAATCATGCAAAGTCGAGGGAGGAACATTTTGAAGTAATTAAAAGTTGAAATTACTCAAATCATAGACATCTTCTAAGATTGATAGATACATGAGTCTTGAGTTCGGGGTCCTAATGGACCAAGAAGCACGACAACCCCAAAGACCCAGGTGAAAGTTAGCAGCAGATGACAAAGGATGGAATAAATAAGGAAGCCAGGTTAGAGAGGAAGGGATGGGTGATGAAAACTAGCTTTCCGACTTCACAAGTCTCTTAAGGCTGAGACCAGAGAAAGAGAAATGGGAGCAGGGAGATAGAACAAGGAGGAGAATCTACTAAAACACACCTCGTTTGAAATTGGCATAATGATATCTGATACCGTGTGTACTAATCAACTTTTATAAGTTAAAATCTATTCTCAGAAAAAAAGAGGGGAAAAAAATCTCAGTTCTACTGTTTTGCCATTTCTGGCTCTGGGTACAGAGATAAGGTAGTCAGGGTAAGTGACATAGAAGATTTTTCACCCTGAAACAGCAACAGCTTGAAAGTTACATAATGATAGAGGGGACATTTTAAACCACCGATATACCCGAAAAGGTAAAAGCACACCAAGCTTGGGTGAGGGAACAAAGAGAGAATCCCTCTCAAGCATTACAAATTGAAATTATTTGGTGTCTCTAGTACTTTTAGATTTGAGTCAATTTACTAGGTTAAAAAAAAAGCATGGTAGAAACGGCAGTCGGATGTCAAGCTTGGTGACAGTTGGGAGGAACATATTCCTGCTCAGATCCATAGGCCGTCACAGAGCACTTGCTGGGCGTGTCTCTTTCATCTCCAGATGGAGCACAGTGAAGCAGGAGGTCTTGGCATCTCTCTGCTTGCAGAACAGCTTTTAAAATTCCACCCTTAAGTGGTTAGAGGGCCTGAGAAACTAAAAGCCACATCTTCCTCCCGGGTAAACGGAAGCATGCTCTCAAATGGTACCTTCAGAGAGTGACTTTTCCAGCTCTGTAAACATCTTGGGCTTCTGGTAGTTTGTCTCTTGAACTGTGTCAGTTGATGTCCTGTTAACTTCATCACATGCTGTGACACCCACTGAAGGCCTTGGGACTCTCTTTCTCCTCACCTGCGAATCTCTGTGCTGCCATCTTTGGTGTTTGAATGATGCCAGCCCATCACTGCTAACACAGCATCGTTAGCAACCTGTCCTTCCAAAACTCCCCTCAGCTGCAGAGCGGCACACAGACGGCTGCAGGTCCTGGGGGTCTGGAATCCCCGAATGACTGATGGTGCAAGATGCTGAAAATGCAGCTTCCTGGCCTCCGGGGGGGAAAGCTCTGAGGAAGAAGCTAGCCTCCAGGACCTCCGCCTGAAGCCAAGCTTTACTCTTCTCCCACTGTGGAATACAATCTCCATGTCCGTGCTGTGCCCTGGGAGGACTTCTTTAATAAATTACTGGCATGTGGATTCTTATCTCAGAGCCAGCCTATAGGGAACGTGATATGAGACATGACTAAAAATTTTTTAAAAAAAAAAGGCTGGAATAGTTTGGGTGAGGCTATAAGCAAGAGGCAAGGCCAGACATAAATGGAGCCTCTTGGGAAGGGGCTCTCAAAGGCAGGCAGGTCCTGATGTTTCTCTCCTGTGTGTTCCCCACGTAGATTCATGTGAAGGACTTTGGTATTCTTGTGTATCTCAGCATCAGTATGGAGTGCCCTCTCTGTACACAACTTTCCCACAGTTGTGTCTGAGGTCACAAGTGCATGGCTGGTGACCTACGTGTGCCCTTTCCTTGGGGATTGAGAGTAAGGTATGCATGTTACCTGTACGCACACACCACACACACACACACACACACACACGCACGCACGCACGCACACACACGCACGCACGCACGCATGCACACACACACAAATTAATGACACTGATGGAAAGTAGCAAAACAGTAAGTTTATGAGATGCCAATCCTCCGGCATGTTATAGATATTGTGAAGACAATAAACTTAAAAATACTCATATTATGTGCCTTGGAAAACCGTGTGAGAGCGGGATACTTAGGCACACCAATTTACAAGTTTTGCTGGCCTTTTACACAAAACAGCTATCTTATATTCTAGAATGGATGACTGAGAAACAATCCATCCTGCCTTAAACAGTGTAAATGATGGGTGACATAAACTGTGGCTTTCTTTCCCCTTCAACAATATAACTAAATAGCCTTGTGTTCTTGCACTAGCCTTGAGTGTGTGATATAAGTGATAATGGAGGCAATTCAGAACCCGCCTCCCAAGCCTTCCCTCCAATCACAGGCAACAGTGGTCACATCTACTTTTTGGCTTACCAAACATCCTCAGCCCCATGCTAACACCATCCCACCCCTCACCACACACTCACAAACATAAACACATCCAAACAAATATTTTATGAATTAACATGTTTCCCATCTGCAGTGAACTCCATTATGTTCTGTATAATTGAGTAGATCTCACTTCCTCGTAATGCTAGCTCAACCAACTGAGTTGATTTGGGCATCCATTAATGGGTTCTAAGCAATGTCATGGGACACTGTGAATTTGAATAGAAATTCTAAGAATAATTACACCTATAGGACATTGCCATCCGCTAACCCTTGTTTGCGGCAGCTCATTATCCATGCAACTAATGTGTTTTGAGCTCCTTCTCCATGCAGGTGCTTTGCTTAAAAGCTAAGAAGGATCCAACTCACATCTCTAAAAGCTCACATCAGGCCTTCAATTGCAAGTAATAACAACATTTGCTGTCTAATATCACGTACAGGAGCTGCATACCCCATGGGATGCAAATTTGACTATACCTATACTTTTAAGTTAAATACATGACATGATGATGATAGATATGAGGCTAAGCATGGTTGTACATGCCTGTAATCTCAACAGTTGGGTGGTAAGGGCAAGAGGGTGAGGTCATCAGGAGTTCACAGTCATCCTCAGCTACATAGAAAGTTCAAGACTAGTCTAGACCCCATGAGACTCTGTCTCAGAAAACAAAAGACAGACAGATATAGATAAGAGTGTGACAAAAAAAAAACAGAGAAACAAATCACAGAAAGAATCTTTCTCCCAAAAATATCAGAAGGAGAGAAGCAGATAGAGTGACACAAGTCAGGGCCACTGCCGAAGTCTCACCCTGGAAGTAGGTCTCTGCTGTTCCTGTTGATTTTCTCGGGCTGTTATACACATGGCCAGCCCAGAACCCAGATGTTATTGATGCCACCACTGCCCTGAGAAAGTCCATGTGGTAGCCACAGTGGTCCTCACCAGCCCTAGCTGGACTCTGTTAGCACCTCTCTGAAGCATCAGCTCCTGGATATAAATGTGAAGCATCCTGAATGTTTAGAGGTGGGAACTGTGCCCAGGCCATGGTGACGAAGCCTGGAGTGAGACACTCTGAATTCAAATAGTGGCCTTTCCAGTGACTGTAACTATGACCATGTTGTTGGCTGTGTGTGACAGTCCCCTCAATTGTATGAATGCTATGACAGTAGTATGTACTTCACAAGGTTATTTGAAGATTAAATGACTTGCTACTAGTGAAATGCTTAGAAGTGATGGCCCTTACTATGATAAATTAAAGAATGGACTATTTTAGGTTTTTAGATTTTATCATGGGAGACAGGTTCAGCCTCCATTCAGGACTGAAAAGGTAGGAAAGTTCCAGACCACGGGATGGAAGGTTCAAATAAGAATGGTTACCACCCGTTGCATAAACTGGTAGACTAGCTCAGATGACTGATTGGATGAGATTCCTGTTGTCAGAAGTCAGGGATATGAGGGACAGAATAGGACTGGGATGGAGACCGTGAGCTGTAAAGCTTGAGGTTTTGTGAACTCAGGGCAGGAGAAAGCCAGCAGTGAGAAATTCATATGAGGGGGACTCTAGGAGGAAGCAGAGTCGGGGGAGGAAAAAGATGAGACCATTGGACGGCTTCCCCATCGCCAAGCATGCCTCAAGTACCTGCCCTCCCCACACTGAGATAACTGGACATTCCAGGGCAGCAGTTTCAAATACTTTTGCCCAAATAGGCCCTCAAAGGATTTTATAAACTATTTACATCCCACAGATTTTAAGAGAATATCTAGACTTTTTCTCACAAAATAGTTGAAAAAGTGGTAAATGGTATATTATTACATTATATGTGATTTTAAATCCTATATCACAGGTGATATTGTATATGATTTTAAAATATTTCCTTCAAAAATCTTGAAGCATCTGATTTTTCTTTCTGATTTTCAAAAATTGTCTTTGTAAGGAGAAGGAAGCAAGGTCCCAGATTCGAACTGGGCAAAGCAGACTCCACCGGAAATAAAAATGTCTTGACCTGACATGTACTGTGAGTGTTAGTCTGTGTGGCTGTCTTACCCACCTGACCTCTGACCACCGGTTGAGGGAGTCACAGGGGCTGTGGGTACAGCTCCCACGAGCTGAGGCCCGCAGATGTAATGTGCTGCCTCGTCTAAAGCCTTCTGCCTGAAACCTTCTTGTCTCTCACGCGATGCTTCCCTGTGAGCTGCGACATCCCAAGCTGCCTCTTGAGCATCATAATTCCTGAGAAGTGTGTCAGAGTCAAATTTGAGCTGGTGCTGGTAAAGGAACTCCTAGACCATGAGTACATTCACAGGTGTCCAATTTAGGAAAGAACATGTTTATATCTAAAGAATAGGACTGTTCTTTACAGAACCCAGAGTGCTAAGTAGAAACTTGGTATGTCCCAGAGAATGCACAAGTTTTAAACACTCTTCTATAGAAATATCTGCCTTGGTACTCTGTTGATTTTTATGTGAATAATCCCATTAGGGAAAATATTTTTTCCAGAAATAAAGGTATAAATGTTGTTAATGCTTATGCAAATCAACACTAACATGGTGTGGGGGCGCACACTGCTACCCCCACCTCTCACAAGAAGAAGAAAAGAATCTCTTGGCAAAGGGTGCTAATAGTTCCAATTAGACATATGTTTCTACCAGTTTTTCCTAATAACTTAACTTCTTAAAGGGTTCTAGAATGCCCTCAATTCCAAACTAATTTTAACAAAACACGGATTTAATATTGATATATGAATATTTTATAAAGTGCTGTGCTACTGGGAGCAAGTGTTTAATCCAATAAGAAACAAACTTTCATGTACTAAGAAATTTCACAAAGACCTTTACAGAGAGCCGATGGGCCGGAGAGTCCCAGAGTCCTTGGTTTTCCACAGGCTGCTGCGGTAAGCCACAGGGCTTCAGAGGCAGGACCAACAAACCACTGTGCAAAAGGCTGGGCTCAGGCAGTGACCTGACTGTACCACATGCTCCACGAAACTTATGCTGGTCACAAAATTGAGATACTTTCATGCTAGCTTTTTTTATTTTTTCTAGCATGTGCGTGACTGATACCTATTCTATAGGAAATGAGAAACTTTACAAAGTGACCTTTACACAGCTTGAGGGCTGGCAAAACCCGTAGAGAATTAGTTCTGTGAACTGGAACATCTGTGTTACTCAATTAGTCAAGGTAATTTTGTGTGCCAAACCATCCCTTCCTTCACCTGCCTCCGGAATAATGGGAACTGAAGCCGTTGGTTACACTAAAAGCTAAAGAAGTGAGTCTGTGAACAAATAATAAGATCCTCGGCACTACAAAGCGCCTCACCTAATACCTTTACACCTAGTCAATCTGTTCGTCCAAAAGGAGTTGCCTATTCCTTCCTTTCCTCTCCCTTCATTTACCCTGGATTTATCTTCGGGCAGTTGTTCAGCAGTTTCAAAACTCCTTATAATGGCTGGACCAGCATGAAGCTGAGCTAGCCCAACCCTTCACGGACAGACTTTGGGCTAGCAATGCTGACATCACCATGACTAGTTTAGACAAGTCTCGGGAGCTTAGAGAGGCACAAACAAGGCCTATAGTCCTCCATCTCAGAATGTTCCAATATACCAAGACCTGTAGGGGTAGGGACTAGAAGGGTGACAGAAACTAGGAGAGGTGGAACACAAACAAACAACCAGGCTAATTATTGTGCAGCCCCGGACCTACCTTTACCGTTTAGGGTCTCTTAGAAACGAATGTACTCTATCTGCTAATACCACAGAATGACAAACAAAACAGGTTTCCCGGGACTCCTAATGATGAAATAATACTCTTTTATAAGTGGAGAATTTAGCTTGGTCTTTGATGTATTTTCTTTATCAAGAACACACTTTGTTAAAGATTTATTTTTTGTGATTACATTTTACAGTCCTTTTCACACCTTAGAGTGAGTTTCATTTCAAGAGCTCTTGAGGAACGCTCTAGACCTGATCTTCTTCCTCGAGTGTAAGCTTTTCTATTTTACAAAAGTGATGTGATGACAAGCAATTGAGAGAGCACTGTGGAATCTAGTCAAGTATCCAGAAGGGAGCCCGCTGGCTACTTGTTAATTGCCAACCCATGGACACTCTCCTCTCTCTCTATTTTTGAAGAGGGCTCCAATCTATTTTAGTGTGACTTTAGGCCAGGTGCTGTAGTGGCATTCCTGCTGAGCTCCTGGCCTGGCTCCAGAGAGCAGCACCTAGCCCTAATCCTTCCTTTGTTTAACCACACCTTTTGTTTCTCTTACCTCTTGTTTCTCTTATGGCCCTATGTGAATCTTGTCTGAGAGTCAAGGATCAGGGAGTCCCCCAAGGATCAAAGGCCTGTGTAAAACTTGGTCCAGGAAATCCGGAAAACCAAGGTACCTGAGAAATCAAATAATTTGCACCTGGCCTTTGGTCTCTGGGAGCTGCTTTTGGTTTGCTTTGAAGGTATGGAAATTAACCCTCTAAACTGTAAAAAAGAGTAAATAAATATGCCCTAGGGAAGGGAAGAGTGCTTCAGTCCTTCGAGGCTGGACCACACCCCCTGCAGCCATGATAGGCTAAATTCATTCTTAAGATGCCTCTGTGTCTTCATTCCACGGACTCCTTGTGAACCCACACATTCGGGTAGCGACCACACAGCTACAAGGCGGCAATCTAGCTCAGGAACACATTATTAACCCAGGTAAATTACTCAAGACAATCCTACTCCTCTTGGCTATGATTGATTCCATCGTACACATGTGTCAGGGAGTCAAGATAGGAAGCAAGTGAGGGCTTCTGGGAAACGCTGTATTGTCCAAAAGACATGTTGTAGGAAGACGCGGTCCATTTGTCATTCTGGAAGTTGTGACTGCACAGGATCACTGGAGCTTGAGCAGTCACTTGGAAACTAGGTGGGGAAGCCGCTGGAGCACACAGCCATGCATGGCAGAAGAGGAGAAAACTTTGGTCTTAGTAAAAAAATCCAAGTGTAATCTTGTTTTTCCCTTTCTTCTCATACCATCACTACTTAAAGCTCCTAGTGAGGTTGTTAAATGTGTCCACAACAGTGTTATTTCTTCCCTATAATAAATGAAGACTAATTCCCCTAATTTGAGTGTGAAATTTATTTAATGACTCATTTCTAACAAATGGTATAAAGCAACGTGATGATATGCAAATTCATAGCCGGAGTCTTAAAAGGCAGTGAAGCTTCCTATCATTCACTCTCTCTAGGTCACCCAGAGTTTCTCATCACGAGGACACTCAAGCAGCCTAAGGGGAAGACTACATGGTAAGAGAGACAGAGAGACAGAGACAAAGACAGGGACAGAGAGACAAAAGCAGAAACAGAGAGAAGCTTGCTAGGAAGCATGTAGGTGAGTCCTGTTGGAACAGATCTTCCAGCCTCAATCAGTCCTTTAAATGATTCTAATCTCTGGCTGTTCTTCCTCAGAGACACAATACAGACCAGCTAAGCCACTCCTGAATTCCTTTGAAACAGGAATTATAAGATAAAATACATTTGGATTTGGGAGACTTTTGTTTTTTAATTCACAAAGTTTGAGGAGTATTTGTTATATGGCTGTATATAACTATTAAACTGTTAATGTTGAGTTCCCTGACCTTTTCAGACAGTTATATTCATAGGTAACAGTCTTCTCAACATCTGCCTGCTAATTCAGAGGAGAGCAAATTCTTCTGTGGGTCTTCTGGTTCATTTTCCCTCACGAAAGATTACATAATGCCGACTAGACAAATGGGTGTCTTTCTCATAAGGCCTTCTGGAAAGGAAGGTAACAGTTGTCCCCAAGCTTAACTTTGAACAACCATCTGGTAAGAGGCTGAAATCACTCTGGTTATGTTTTATTCAATTGCATCTCATTGCATCCTTAGAATAGTGCTCCCTAAACTCCTTACAGGAAAAGTATTCTAGATGACACAAACTGATAACCTACCAGAAAATGAAGGATTGAAATTCAAAATATACGCATAACACCTTAAAGATCATGGCAAAGTCTTTCTGCAGAGAGTTCTGTTGAATTGTTGTTTGGCCCAGAACACTTGACAGGACACATAAAAACATGGGTTTGAGTGACAGGAGCTTATAGCAATATATACGGAATGGGTTGGTGTCACACAATGATTAAACTCATCTAAAACACCATCCTCAAAATAACACCGCCATCCTACAGTGGTTCAGTCACACTCCTTATCTGAGTAATCCAGTGTCCAAGTTTAGACCTAGATTTCAAGTCAGAGATGCCATAAGTGAAGGATGATGAACATTCAATTCACACTTAGTAACAAATTAGGTGCCATGAGCAGCTTATTAAAAAGATGAGGACTTGTTACCCAAAATAAAAAGCTTTATGACTATTTTCTTTTGTCCTATTAAAGAATAATATTTTTGTCTTTGTTTGAGAAAATTATTCTGACATTTCAGTAAAGTATTTCCTCTAAAATATTTGTTATAGGCAAATAACTTCTTACAGATGTTTCTGTAATATTAGTATTTCATAGAAAAGTCACTGCATTAGAAATGGTTTGTCAAATAAACCAGGAAGTCAAGTAATTCGCCTGATTCTGCCACTTGCCACGGAAGTCCAAGGCCTCCCATGATGCTGCCTTTGCAGCAGACATTTGAACTATTCAGTTTAGCTCCAATGTAGATGAAGTTTCACATACCTGGAGTGGATAGAAAGATGACTCAAAATCTTGGCAGGACAAGGTCCCACAAGATAAACATTGCTCCCTTGAAGCTGGGGTGAATCTGACATACCCAGAATAAAAGATCACCTAGTGCCAAGGTCTCTGACTTTTTCCTATTATTATAATTATGAGTGATTTTTAAAACTTAAAATCAAACTACCCAATGCTTTAAGACTTGGGTAGAAATGTGACTTATGGAAGCCAAATATGCAAAGGCTCATGAGTAACCCCTGTGTCTCCTCAATGCCCAAGACTCTCCCATGCTTGCTGCTTTTACTATACTCAGGACCCATTGAGGGAAGCTCGTTTTATAACTCTTGTTCAATCAAGGATACAAATGCTTTTCCTGAGTTTTCTTAGCACAAATAAAATGTGTTGTCTTCTAAATATTCAGTATCTACAAAGAAATCTTCCAAAAGAAAACTAGTGTAATAATTATGTAATAATCATCCTTAAGTGTCAAAGCATTAAAAAGACAGAATTCTAACGCCACAACATTACCTTGGCCCTAATGGCTAGTAAACTTGTCCGTACTTCCTTATAGTTGGTTCTGCCTTCACCAAGAATCCATATTCCTTTACTAACAGAGACTACTGCATCCCAGCCAAAGGCAGAATGACTACATTCTGTACCACCAGCATCCATCACTTCTCAACCTTCCAAGTTCCAATAGTTCTCAAAATGAGAGAATCCTATCTACAGCTTTCCAAATTTCCCATAGCCAAGTGGTCAAAAGGTCAATGATTCCCAGAAGTAATTCACAGCACGTTATGATTCCCAGAATTTCTAAGAGCTTAAGTTCTTTCTCTCTTATTTAAGGATGTTACATGGGTATGGGGTACAAAAGGCACCGTGAGGCAGACTGAACCCCATCAAGACAACCCACAGCTACTAATCCTGGCACTAAAGAGAACTTGTCATATCTCAAAACCCACAAAAGGCCCACCACGTGGAGTCACATGGACCTGGAAAGAACCCCGTTTCCTTCCTCAAGCTTTACATGAACTTCTTGGAGATTTTCTCTTGCCTCTCAAGGGAAATGTTTGGCTGTAGTTCCACACTGAGAACCAGCCCATATTATTGCTGCCTTAAATTGTGAGTTGTGTAGTGCCTGGGATGTGAGACTTAACAGAGTTTTGCCTCAGGGAGGAAGCTCTTGCACAAAGCCTGGACAACCTAAAGACAGTAGAGCGGTCACAGCAGGATAGAGAGTCTACACTGGTAAGGCTGTCACTTCAGCCAGACTTACCTACACAACTTTAGACAGCCATCACAATCATGAGGTGCTTTGCACGTGGGAGTTACTGTCCTGGAAAAACACATTTTGAATGGAGATCCAGATCCTAGTGGAGTTGGCAAGGTGGATAACGAGAAGAGAGGAAGACTAGAAAAGACAGAGTCATTCTAGAGGAGTTTAAAAATACTTTGTGTTATTTTTCAGGAAGATAAAATGCCCATTATCTTTTAAAACTAAACAGTCCCTTTCCTCTTAGTGTTTCCTACCTTCTCTGCTCTATATAACACACAAAGCAGCCAGACTCAGGAGCATATGGGAGGGAATTAACAGCAGAAAGCAGAAGAGAAGAAAGAATCATTTCAGCCAATCTCTGAACACAGTGATTAGTTTTGTGTTGGATGTAGGGAAATAGGACCTTAAAGAATGCTCCCAGAGACTGCCATTTCCAGGGAGGCTTATATTTAGCAGAGAATATGAAGAGTCAGGAACAAAGGGACATCACTTTCCATCTTCTTTTTGTGCTCTGGAATCAATTTCTTTACAAAGCCATCAACCATAAGAACATCCACCCTATAAGAGAATGTGGGTTTTGTGATTTTTAAAATCATTTTATTTTTTGAGATTATAATATAATTACATTGACACAATCTCACAGCAAATTCCCTGTCCTCTGGCTCTTACAGTCCTTCTGCCCCATCTCACTCGGTCTTTCCTGAGCCTTCCATGCGGGATCTGCTTTATAGGTGTGTCCACTGGGACTGGGCTCCACCTGCACTTTGATCATTTATGGCTTTCTGTAATGGCCTCTGTTGCAAAGAGAAGCTTCATTGATGAGGACTGAATCCTACACTGATTAGTGGTTATAAAAACAAATAGAATGCAGTTAGGGATTGTGCTGGTTTAGTATGAGAACAGTGAACTTCACTCTCCAGAGAAAGGGTGGAATAAGTAATCCATAAAATGCAGAGGTCTAAAAAGTTAAACTTCAGTACATTTTGAAGTTTTTAATTTTAAATGACACAAAAAATAAGAGGACTCTGCTAAACAAAGTTAGCAGACTAAAATGGAGTCTCCAAGAGTTGGGGGGGGGTACACTATCTATCTTTTTCAGTGTTGTAGCTCCTCTGAACAGGGTTAACAGAGAATGCATGCATGGCAAGTGTCCAAGCACGATCCACTGAGTAGAGAAAGCACAGTGAAATGTTTTCTATGATCTTACCCCCAGGATGAAGGCATGGATTACTCATACCTTCTTTTTCAAATTTCCTATATAAAGTTCTCAACACCTACCTCATCTCTTCCCCCAAATCATATAGTACCCCAGAGAGTATGAGCTAAAGGCACTCTATTGAATAGCACACAGAAGAAAGGACATTAAATATCTCCCCCCACACATACTGATGAGCCAAAGTTTTAGGAGATAGGGCCCTAGTTAAATCACAAAACAAACATGGAAAAACATGGAAATCTTAAGAAGCTAAACAATCGTCTATTTTCCCCAGAGGAGTAATGGTCCCCAAGTCCTTGACTCCTTTACAGTTTGTTTAGAGGGCACACGCCTGGCCTCTCTACATTCCTCCTGTTCCTGAGAGTCCCATGCTCTATTTTGCCTACTTTCAGCTTCAGACTTTGCTTGTTCAAAGCTGACACCCTGACCTCCACCTGCTTTGACTTAGTCATCTCTTAATGTTTTCTTTGCGTTCCATTAGCACACACCTCTGGATCCTCGTCTTTCTCTCAGAATCTGCATTCAGTGCTTCCTGCCTCTGCCTTTAACTCCCTTCTGGTTTAACTCCCTTCAGGGTTCCCCCAGCCTGGGTGTCCATTTGCTCTTCTGGACCCTGGCTTTAGTCTCCAAATTCACATGGCCATGCTCTCACAGCCATTAGCGGCTAGGTCACGGCCTTTTCCCCTTACTATACTCAGCATTAGCTCTCTGCTTCCTTGCTCACAGACCTGGCTGTGATGCAAAGACTTTGCAACCTGATCCTTGCTTCCACCCCCCCCACCTCCCCCAGTTTTTCTGATACTCTTCAATAAAGTTAGCGGACAGGTCACCAAATTACTCAACTCTATCAGATAAGCATTTCATTAGCCCAAACTACTCAAATCAGCATTATGAGACAACATTAACATCAATAACAACATCCTATTCCCATTTTATTTCATGATAGATTTTACACCTGCTAGAAAACTTCAGAATGGCATCTATAGAATATCCCATCTAAACACTGAAAAATATGCTTTCTTCTCAGTAGCCCATGGATTGTTCCCTAAAACAGCTAGTCTGTTGGGATACAAAGCAAGGCTTAATGAATATAGGCCAATTTGAATAATCCTTGTATTCTATCTAATCACAGTGGTATAACACTAAAAATCAATGGCAATGGAAACTGCTGAACACAAGCAAACTTGCAGAGACTGGAATATATACTATTAAATAATGATTGGGTCATTATGGAAAGTTTTAAATTTTCTAGACTCAAATGAAAATGAAAAGATAGTATACCAAAACCTTTGGGATGCAATGAAAACCATCCTAAAAGGGAACTTCAGAGATATAAGGGTCCCCATTAAAAAAAAAAAAAAAACACCACCAAGAGCATTATCTTAAATAATGAGCTCTAAAAGGATTTCTGAAAGAGATCTCAAGTCAATAACATTGGGTCTTGGAAAAACAGGAGCAAACAAGCTCTGAAGCACTAAATGGAGATGAATAAGACCATGTCAGAAATGAGTGAATTGGTAACAAAAATACTCTCATGAAACAGAATCAATTAGTTCCTTGAAAAGATAAACAATATCAACACATTTTTGGCCAAACTAAGTAGGAGAGAGAAAAGATCTAAATTAATAAAAATGAGACACAACAAGAGTGACATTAGAACCAGTGAAAATCAGAAAACCCTAAAGACATACCTCAGAGAGTTATATACCACTAAATTTGAAAAATCTAAACTACATAGGTGCATTTCTAAATACACATATGACCAACCAAAATTCAAACAATTTACAGGTCTGATGAGAAATAAAATTCAAGCAACTGAGGTCCAGGCGCACGTGAATTCACTGCTGTGCTACGAGCTGCAGGAATGTAGTAAGAATTCAGCTTAATATGGTAAAGCTATGCCTGGAAGAATCAAGGAGTTCTTCCAGAGGAACCCAAATCTCAAGGAGTAGTTGGTGTCATTTGGCTTTTAATGTATCAGCTGTTTCCGGCTATGAATTTCTTGGGTGCTCTCATACCTTCCCCCAAGAACTTCTAACTATGTATTTTATCTGACACACTTCTCTAGCATCCAAAGCCAAATGGCAGACAAGACAAAGCATTTCATACCAACCTTTGAGTCTCCTGAATTAAGGTAAACACCCTTACGGAGATACCGTCTGTCTCCTAGGCCTAGGAGACAGGCAAACCTTAGGTGCATAGCTTTGTTTTTGTGCAAATGAAGCTCAGACCCTCCTTTCTCTTACAGCCCAAGTGGTATTCCAGAGCAATAGACTCAGAACAAAAGGGATTTTTGCACACCAGGTGCAGTGTAGCTATGAGGCAGGTTTCCCACCCTGCCAGTTTACGGCGACATAGAAATAGAGAGGCAGTTACATTTTAGTGACTTATAGACTCTTTTACATAACCACCTATAAGATTGTAGTTTGAGCACATTTATGATAGACTCATAACAGTTCCCCAAGAGGTGGAGGAGAATGAAGGTAGATGGAGGAATGGATAGAGATGAAGATGAGGTCGAGATGGAAAGAGCTTAGTTAGAATTAGGACTATGAAAGGACAGGAGGTGAAGGGACAGAGAGGAGTTAAAGCATGAGAACAGAATTACAGCTGTGTAGATAGAATTTTATCTCAAAGGAATAAAGTGGATGGATGAAAGAGCTTGGTGCACTTAGATTTTTTTCCCTTAGATCATTCTCACCATTAGTAGCATCTCTTCTGGACCCATGGGAAGGAGACTATAGATGCTGGACCACAAAAGTTTCTGATACTGCTGAATTCCACCAAGTCTTCAAACAAGAAATAACACCAATGTCTAATTATATCATATTATAGAAAGTGAAGGGATGCTAAAAACTTTTTATGAAGCCATTATTACCCAGATACAGAAACCAAATAAGCATGCAACAACAATAAAAGAAAATTACAGGCCAAATCCCCCTGATAAACACAGATGTACAAATTCTTAATAAAATGCTTACAACCCAAATTCAATAATACATCAAAAAGATCATTCATCATTATCATGTTGACTTCATTCCAGAGGTGCAGAGATGGTTTACCTTATGTAAGTAATTAAGTATAATGCATCATGTTAATGGACTCATGGAAAGAAATCACATGACCATCCAAGTAGAGTCAGAAAAAAAGGTTTTAAAAGTGTGTGTGTGTGTGTGTGTGTGTGTGTGTGTGTGTGTGCATGCGCACGCGCGCGCAGATGCATACACCCTATAATATGCATATGGAGAAGAAAGAACAATGCTCACGGTCAGTTATCTCCTCCCACTCTGATGGGGTAAGGTCTCTATCTACTGTTTCTTCTGTGTGGTGTAGTCCAGGCTAGCTGACCTACAAACTTTCAGGCAATTTACTTGTCTCTGCCTCTTACGTCACTATAGCTGTAGCAATTCTGCAATTCCAGATGCATACCTCTGCATTTGGAGATTTTCTTTTGGTGTGTATAGAGGGTGGGGGCATTCCCAGGGATTGAACTCAAGGCATTAAGCTTGTAAGGCAAGCAGTTTTAGCCATTTAGCCTTCCTACTATTCCAGAAAAGGCTTTTGACAAAATTCTAACATTTCTTCACAATAAAAGCTCTAAAAAGACTGGAGGGGGCATGTCTCTACATAATAAAAGCCTTATGCCACAAATTTATAGTCAACATTATACTAAATAGGAAAAAGTTCAAAACATTTTCACTAAAATTGGAATTGAGACAAGGCTACCCACTTTACCTATTCTTATTCAGTATAGTGTTTGAGGTCTTATAACATTAAAACAAGAAGTAAATAAAAGAGATACAAATAGAAAAGGAAGAAGTTTAAATATCTTTTTTATTCTCTGCATACAAAACCCTAAAGACTCTACTTGTAAAGCTGTTAGAACTGACAAATGTTTTCAGGGAAGTGGCAAGATACAAAATCTACACACAAAAAGTCAATCACCTTTCTACATATAATAACAAACACACCGAGAAAGAAATTAGGTAAATAGTCCCATTCACAATTGCCTAAAAAAATAAAGCCTTGAAATAAAGACTTCCACACTGGAATCTAAAAAAAAAAGAAAAAAGGAAGAAGGAAAGAAAGAAAGAAAGAAAGAAAGAAAGAAAGAAAGAAAGAAAGAAAGAAAAAGAAAGAAAGAAAAATTGGAGAAAAACATTAGATAGACCTTCCATGTTCCTGGACTAGAAAAATTAACATCATGTAAATAGCTCTAGTACCAAGAGCAATCTACAGGTTCACTGAAATTTCCATCAAAATTTCAATGCCAGTCTTCATGGAAACATAAAAATAAATCTTAAAATTCATTTGGAAGCAAAAAAAAATTCATCTGAAAAGACCTTCAATAGCCAAAGCAACACTAAACAAAAAAGAACATCGATGGAGAAATCACCATTTAAGTTATACTCCAAAGCCTAAGTAACAAAAACATCATGGCACTGACACAGGAATAGGCATGTTGACCAACAATAGAAGAATATAGAATAGAATAGAATAGAATAGAATAGAATAGAATAGAATAGAATAGAATAGAATAGAATAGAATAGAATAGAATAGAATAGGAGAACCCAGATAGAAATCCATTACGCTATAACCACTTGATAATTTGCAAAGAGGCCATATTAGACATTGGTACAAACAAACAAAAAACAGCCAGTCTACAGAATAGAAGGAAGTTTTTCTGGATATATTATATGATGCAAGACAAACAAACATCTAGAATGCATAAAAAACAAGAATTCTTATGTGTTCTTGGTGAGGATGTAAATTCTTCCAGCTGCTGTGGAAAACAGTATGGAGGTTATAACCCAGCTATTCCACTCTAGACTCCAAGTCTTTCACAGAGACACTGGCACCCCAGTGTTTACCTCAGCACTGTTGATAACTGCTAAGTTACAGAACCAATCTAGAACAGAAGGACTGGCCAAGAAAGTGTGGTGTATATACACAATGGATTTTTTCAGGTGCAAAGAAGAATGAAGTTATGGATATATTAGATAATTGTATCAAGTGAACTAGGGCTGTCTACAAATAACAAATGCCATGTGCTATCTCTTATATGTGGATCATAGGAACATATGTATATATACACACACATATATATATGTATATATATTATTTTATTTATGGCATCAAAGTAAAAATATCTGTCTGGGGAAACAAAGGTGAATAATAGGAAGAGATGAGGGAAAAATAAGAAATGTGGGGAAATGTGCCCAATGTACAATATATACTTGTATGAAAATGTCCTTATGTAACACATTATCTTGTACAAGGGATACATATGATGAAATTTTTTTAATTAATTACTGCATCCAGACACAAATATTAATTAAACTTCAAGACCCACTTCTTCCTTGAGAAAGAATAGTATGGCATAATGTCTAAGAGCCAGGACTGTGAACTCTACAGGCATATGACTACTTTTTTGCTGAGTCCTAAATCTGTCACTTGTAGTTATGTATGACCTCTAGAGAAGCAGCCTAGCCTGCACTTCTGTTTAATCATCCACAAACTGGAGGTGGTATGCATTCTGCCAGCAAAGGTCCTCTGGAAGGCTTAAACACTTTCACACCTGTAAATCAGAAAGACTCAGCTTCACACCGGTAAAATGTGAAGAACGGAAAGTCTTCAGCCAACACTGGCAACTGTTTCTGTTTTCTGTTGATGGCATACTCTGCAGCAGTAGCCAGATCACAGATTCCTCACGTCTCCTAAGATGGGAGAAGAGCATGTAAAGGAAGGAGAAACCCTGAGATGCTTCTGGTAAGAAGGCCAACTTGTGCAGCCCCTTGTGGGACTGTGGAAATCGGTGCAGAAGTTTCTAGAAAAGTGAGAATAAAACCACTATATGATCCACCTACTCCATCCTTGACTACCTCTAAGTCAACATATCCCAGACATACATTCACAGCTATGTTTATGGTTGCATTATTCACAATATCCTGAATGTGGAGGTAAGAGTTCCTGGTGTGTGTGTGTGTGTGTGTGTGTGTGTGTGTGTGTGTGTGTGTGTGTGTGTGTTTCAGACTTTGTTGTCAATAAAATTTTAATAAAGTCTGCAATATATATTTATGTTCTGTGGATGGGATTGCTTTGGAAGGATATCACCAAACTGATTCCCACTAAGGGGAAAAAAACCACAGAATGACTCTAGAGTCCAAGAAACATCTGAGTTACAAGTCAATATATGGATGCCATTTTTCTTTTTCTTTCTCCAAGCAATTACAATAGACAGTCGATTGTGAAATAAAATGATAAAGATCATCTGAGAATTTATCACTCATATTTTCTGGTTAAGCATCTTATCATAACTTGCATATACCTGTATTAAACCCTAATATCGTATCTTTTTGTAATAGTTTGCTAGGATTGCCAGACCAAAGTACCATAGTTTAGGTGTTTAAATAACAGACATTTATTTCTCATACTCCAGAGGCTAGATGTCCAAAGCTAAGGTGCTAGCAGGATTAGATTCTTCTGGTTCCTCTCCTGTCAGTTTGTAAATGTTCATTCCCTGAACCTTCACATGGTCTTACCCCTGTGACCCATGTCTGTGTCCCAACTCCTTGTTATAAGACATTGGTCACATTGGATTAAGGTCCAACTTAATGACATCATTTTAACTTGGTTAATTAATAAATATCCCCCTATCCAAATACACACATTCTGAGGATCTAGGGGCTAGAACTGCAACATATGTAAGCGGCAGTATAATTAAGCTCATAACAAAAGGCAGGTATTAGCATTCAAGATGGAGCATCTGGAGATGGGATTCAGAGCTAATAGCTTCGTTGATTCTCACCTGGATCTTGGCATACATGTGTTAAACTTAATTTACGGGACTGAGGAGATGACTCAGTCTGTAAAGTGCTTGATACTCAAGGTTGACAACTAGAGCTCAGATCTCCAACAGGCACAATAGCCATCAGTTAGTTTCTGTACCCCAAGCCCTGGGGAGAGCGTGCTACACAGAAATAGTGAGATCCCTGGAGCTTGCTAGTCAATCTATCTGGCCAGTCATCTGGCTTGAGGTTCAGAGAGTGACCCTACCTCAAAAACGTGGTGGAGAGTAATAGAGAAAAACACTCACTGTCAGATTCTGACTCACACACTACTCTACACACACACACACACACACACACACACACACACACACACACACACGCCACCTAATTTAAGAGCTTGCCTTAGCGGACAGCAGTTAATGCAGAAGCTCAGAACTGATCAAAACGTAGAGAACAAATGTCTGTGGGGTGCTCAGTCACAGATGTGACATCTGTGTCACCCTCCTTCCTCAAGGCTCACAGACCAACATGGAAGAGGAAAGACTGGGAAATACCAGAGGCGGGAGAATGCCAGAGAAAAACAGTGTCATCTGGACATCACAGGACCACTGCACTGATGAACTCAGAACAGCTACTCAAGACCTCCACAAAACCAAGGCAACCAACACTCCAACAAGGAGTCAGGAAGCCCACAAGCACCCACACCTAGCTGAGGAGCTACCAACAGTTGGTGGCTTCTAGGGAGGGAGATAACAGGCTGACCATGTTCTAGGGGGTGGCCTCACACCCATGAGCATATGAGCGACACAAAATAACCTCAGTAGGTTATTAAAAATAATAATAAGAGAACATGAAATTGAAGGGGGTAGGTGAATATGTTATGGATATAGAAGGAATTATGAGAAGGAGTGAAGGGTGAATATGATCAAAATACATTCTATACATGAAAGAAACTCTTAGAGTTATATATATGTATATATATACACTCAGAATAATTAATAATATTAACATATTAATAATGATATATATTAAAGTTTGCCTTTTCAAAATCCAACCAGAAAAAAGATAAAATTTTAAGTGCTGTTACTCTGCATAGATTGCATCCTTCCGGCTGTGTCTTCCTCCCTGAACACATTCATTGCTACTGAGTCTGCATTCCCAGAACATGAGAGGACTTAGAAGATAGATCTTGGTCAATCTAATTTAACATTTATATATTTATAGGATATCAAAACTAATTTTTGTTTTTTCTCACTTTTGCAATAAGAATTTCTCTCTCAATGATGTATTCCAGGATAGATTACGTTATTCTCATAAAAATAGTTACACCAACTTAACCTCATAAGAGATATTTTGTCTATTCTCTTATGATAAACATTTCAAGAAAAATTGCCAGGATTTAATACCTACTTGTTAAAAAATTATTCTGATGCTCACCATAAATGATCAATGCCATTTAATGTTCTGGTGAAAAGGACATCAAGCAACACTAAAATAAAAATGATTCATGTTTACCACACATGTGGGTCTTCTGAGCTTTCTCGCTTAAACACGCTCAGTAGGTTTGTCTTGCCGTCTGGTAAGTGAGAGTCGTGGTCCCATGTTAAACAGCCATTGCTTCAGCTCCCCGGTGGGACTTTCTAAAGCGGGCTCCACAGCTTCTCCCGGGTCATGGCTGCCTCGTACCACAGCTGCATCTCTGCAGATGTCTTTTCTTCACTGCAAAGCAATTTTTGCTCTCAACTAAGAACAGCAGGTGTGCATCAAGCTTGGGCACCAGGGACAGTGTGCGAGACCATTGCAAAAGAAACCAGAAATCATGTAGTAGTTAATGTTCTTGTTTATAAAGACTTACGAAGTACTAGCTTTAAAGAAAAACAGCATCAGATTGTGGTACTAAATGAACCTTGGAAACAGACTCTGTGCTCCAGATTCAGCTCTTTAAAAAGGGATATTTTGCTACCATTCCCCATATAATTAAGAAACAGCACAAAAGAAATTAAGTGTATGAACTTCGGAGTTCAGAACGCCTGAAGTTCAGTCTGGTGTTCACGCCTTCACAGCAGTGAACATCAGGCAGGCTTCTTCCAGACTGTTCATCAACCTCTTCAGCTAAGTACTACGTAAGAACAGGGCTTTCCTCACAGGACCATTGAAAAAGCGGATCCATTCCTCACCGAGAGCAGCACATCAGCAGGAAGGGCTGAGGTATCACCCACCTCCATCCCTCCTTTGACCTTGTGCATGTATCCAGCTGCCCAGCTCCCCAAGGACATCCCATTCTCATGTTCCGCTTCGTAAGAGTCACTGACAATCAGCTTCCTTCTTCCAATTCTACTCTGTCCCTCGGTAAATTCCATATCATATTAATCATGCAGTCTGTCATAACTCACTTTTAATAACGTTCTTAAACATTCATTATGTTTTAGTCATGGCTCCTTTTGTGAAACAGCTGCTTCTCAAAATACGTTCCTCCCTAAGCTCTTAGAAGAACACACCACACAGATGTTCTTTGGCGCTTCTGCGTGGCCTTTAGATGCTGACCTCCCTTGACTGGCCCTTTCTCACTCTATGCACTTCACCGGCTGGAGAAAAACCTGTGTACTGAATTGCAAACTGAATACTGATGATTCTCCGACTGGAATCAACAGGGTGAGCTTCTCCCCTGAGCTCCAGAACCTCGTATTGTAGATGGGCAGTGGACATCACAACTGGTCTATAGAGCCAGCGTAGGTGGCCCAGAGCCACATTCATAGCAAACCTGCTTCTCTTCTTGCATGTCTTTCAGAGGGAGCAGCCATTACATGCGCCCCCCCCCCAACCCTCAGTGTGTTCAACGCTGTGGCTGTAAGAGCAACCAGCCTGGCAGTTTCCAGATCTTCTCCAGGAGGACCAGTGTCCTTGCATTTTTCTATTTGTTTGTATTTCTTTCTAGGACCCCAGGGTTTATTCTAATACCAGTGAGTTTTCATTTCATGAAAATTTTACAAGTGTTCTCCACATATTGGATGAGACAGTCATGCACGTCACTCTTTGCTTTAATATTCGAAACTACTGATTTTCTGTCTAGCAATTTAAATCTTCCTGGTTTGGCCACAGTTTCTTTCTACTTTTTGAACATTGACATCACTCTCCTTTTTTCTCATTACTCATATTTCCAAGTTGTATTTTCCCCACAGCTAAAATGCTCAACCTCTGTCCTTATTTAGTTTGTGTCCTTTGACTAAATGCTGTCCTGCAATATCAGAATCCACTTGGAGATGACTTCCAGCCTGCTGGTGGTCATACATGCCTTTAATCCCAGCACTCAGGAGGCAGAGGCAGGTGGATCTCTGTGAGTTCAAGGCCAGCCTGGTCTACAGAGCAAGATCCAGGACAGCTAGGCCTATAGAGAGAAACCCTGTCTCTAAAAACAAAACAACAGCAAGAAAAGATGGCTGCCAGATTGCTCCTTTTAGCACGATGTCTCTGAGTTCCAGCCCTGCTTCATAAAGCCCTTCCTACTCAAGTTTATCAAGAACAAAACAGTGTAGAATCTCCCGCATCCTTGAACTCATTCATTCTCCTCTCCTCATTTTTCTATTGATAATGAGTTTTGTTTATCAGCATGTCCGTCCAATGTACTCAAAACAGTATCGTCTTTACATTTCCATTTGATTTATTGACAATTTTTCTCTTTCTTTTTTCCCCCCAAGACATTTTATTTTTGAGATAGAGGGTCTTGCTATATTGCTCAAGCTGGCCTTGTACTTACAGCCCCACCTCACCATCAAGTTTTATGTTATAATGAGTTAATAAGTGCCATGCTTCTCTGGAGTGGTTTTGCTATTAGTTGTGTCTGTCCCTGTGTCTCTATCCTAATACATAAACATTCTGGCCTAAGAACACTCATGTAGGTTTGGACAGCACCTATGCTGTTCTCTGTATGTACATATATCTATATATCTCTATATATAGATATAGATACTCTCATCCATCACACACTTCTACCAGAGTAAGCATCCCAATGCACAAGTCTTATGCTGTTTATAAAATAAAAATAAAAACAGACTGCAGAATGAATAATAATGCATTTACCTATTATTTTCTCTCTCTTTTTTAAAATGTGTATTGGTGTTTTGCCTGCATGTATGTCTGTGTGAGGGTGTCGGATACCCTGGAACTTGAGTTACAGTCAGTTGTGAGCTGCCATGTGGGTGTTTGGTATTGAACCCGGGTCCTCTGGAAGAGCAGCTATTACCCGTAACCATTGAGCCATCTCTCCATCCCCTTCCTATCGTTTTTCAAAGCCCTGCACTTCACCTTAGTTGCTGTGATTTCTTACATCAACCTTTAAAGCAAGAGGAGGAAAAAAGAGAAACTGGTATAAAAAGGGCGGGAAAGAAGCCCAAAGGTGGAGCATGATATCGGAGGGAGAGGAAGCTAAGAAAAAAAAATGTATTCTGAAGAGACAGACTCCAATTTCAGATGAACCACAAAACTGGCATTGTTGGCACATATAGTGTGAATGTGGGCACTGCATCCAGCTTTGGAACAGTTGTGTCCAGGGTTTTACATGATGTCATTAGGACACTATGTCTTATCTTCATAGCCTTGTTTTTCCTACTACGCTTCACTCTGAATCAGAGTAAGAAGATGGAAGATGGGTGCCAGTTTAGCAAGCCTACTCCACAGCATCTGAAGTTTCTATGAATGTCCACTGCATTTGGAGCTTGTACTCACTATAAAACAGTGTGTATAGCCAAGGACACATTTTGTAAACTTATTAAGGTCTGGGACAAGTCTTCCTGCCTAAGAGGTACACACAGTACTCTAGGGTCCACCTGCAAGCAATTGACTGAAGGCCGGACATAAGGGACAGGACTCTGCAAAGAGACCCTGACACACAACACACACATTTGTTCAAGAAGAACTAAATATGACAGGTGTGGTGGCACACGCCTGCAATACCAGTGTTGGGAAGATAAAGGCAGGAATAGCAAGAATTCAAAGTCATCCTTAGCTACATAGCTAGTTCAGGGTTAACCTTGGCTGCATAAAATCCTATCTCAGAAAAAAACAGAGCAGGGCGGTGGTGGTGCACGCCTTTAATCCCAGCACTTGGGAGGCAGAAGCAGGTGGATCTCTGTGAGTTCAAGGCCAGCCTGGTCTACAGAGAGAGATCCAGGAAAGGTGCAAAGATACACAGAGAAACCCTGTCTCAAAAAACAAACAAAAAAACAAAAAACCCCACCAAAACCAAGCATTTAAAAATGAACTAAATTTGAACAACCTAGTGAGCAGGACAACCTACTAGTTAGTCTGGAATTGCCAGTTAGACTAAAAGTTCCCTAGTGAAATCTTGTCAAGTTAATTTAGTGTCATTTCTGCTTTCATTTCTGTGATGTCTATCCTTGGTTGTCAACTTCACTATATCTAGAATTAACTAAATCCAAAAATGAGGGCACACCTGTGAGGGATTTTTACAAAATCAAGTAGGAAGATCCACTTCTGATCCAGATCTTAAGGTGGGAAGACACAAGCCTTTAATCAGGGCCACACCTACTGCTGGAAGACTATAGAAGGACATGGAAGACGAAACTTTTGCTCTTTGTATGTTTCCTCTCCCCTTTCTAGCAAGTCCATTCCTTCACTGGTATTAGAGCCTACTTGAGGGTTTACAGAAGACCAGCTGAGACATCTGGCCTCATAGACTGAACAACTTCTGGATTCTTGAACTTTCTGTTCATAGGCAGAGAGAGAGAGAGAGAGAGAGAGAGAGAGAGAGAGAAATCCATTCTATAAGTTCTGTTTTACTAGAGAACCCTAAATAATATAGTTTTGTCCTCAAAAACATAAATAAGCAGACATAGAGTTGATGGCAACATATGCTTCCTCAACATTAGATGAACTTTAATGATACAGTGCCAGCATCCCAAATGGCCAATGTATCACAGATGATCCTGATGCTGAAGTTCACCAGTGTTTATTTACGTATCTTCAGAGCTCTTGATTTAAAAGAATTTTCATGTTAAATTGTATTTGAAAGGAACAATAATACTGAGTTTTTCATGCTATATGTGGTGCATGATGCCACATAGGGTTGGTCATTTTCTCCCTCCTACCTAAGGGTACTTCCTAACAAAGTCACCTTGAAGATCCCTCAGTAGAGATAAAGCAGGGACACAGAGTTGGGTGGGTGGGAATGATCTGGGAGGAGTTGGGAGAGGGGAAACTATGACCAGAATATAGTGTATGAAAAAAAAAATTAATTGAAAGGAAAATATCCCTCAGTATTGCCTCTCCCAGGGCCCATTGGTTAGAAGGTTAACATCTGAGTAGTCAGAATTTCTTCTTTACTTTCCTCCCCGCCAGGTTCCTATTGACCCTACCCCAGAACAGTCAGATCTTTCCCATCAATTACCTTACTCTCCAATTTTTACACCACCAATGGGAAAAATGAGACTAAAGCCAATCAGCCTACTAGGAAACACAAGACTTACAAACAAGAAAAGCAGGGATGCACTGGTCTTCTCTTTACTACTCCGTCTCTTTTTTCCATAGTATAATTTAGCTTTAACGTTCCTGTGTTTGTAAGATTCAGAAGCACAGGCTACACTTTACATGTTCTCAGCAAGAATAACTTTGACATTTAAAACATATAAATTCAAAGATACAACTCGTCAGTATAGAAATCCCTATTTTTGCATACACTCACTCCTCCATAATACTCGTACAATTGTTGAATGTGCAGAGTAACCACTCCAAATTGCCTTCTTAAAACTAAATAAAACATGGTCTTTAGAAATTCCAAATATCACACCTGCTAGGGAAAAACATCTTTAATTCAAATTTCACTAATTCAGGCTCTGTGCTCTTTCAACTAACAGCGGAGATGTTATTCTAGCGTGATACTGTTAACAACACACATGGATGGTAAATGACATATAGCACTTCATTGCATTAAGACGGATATTTATTGATGTTTGTATAGATTGGATTTATCTGTTTTGTATCAAGTACACAATGTCATTGTAAAAAAAATGTTTGCTGAGTGCTGAAGGAGTTCAAGGAATTATGCTAAGTGCTTCACATTATCTTATTGATCCCCACTATAAACCTATAAGGTGGTTAAGCTTTGTTCTAGAGATACAAAAGCGAACTTTCAGACAGAAACCACCCAGGTGGAATCTACAGATTCTGCACTAGACTGAAGCATTAGGCTCTTAACACACAGGACAGCACATCCTCCCTCCTCTAAGATGAAGAGTGGTTCGCTATATCTGTCTGCTTCAGAAGGATGCAGTCATGCAATCATTATTTCCTTTCTTTTTTTATTAGATGTGGTCTCAGATAGCTCAAGCTGGCCTCAGACTCACTATGTAACTAAAGATGACCTTGAATTTCTGATTCTCCTGTCTCTGCCTTGCTGGGATTTGCAGGCAGGACTGGAGATTGAACACAGAGCTTCGTGGATGCTGGGCAAGCATTCTGCCAACTCGAGCTATGGTCTCAATCCAGTTCAAATGATTTTTACACATGCCTTAAAGTATGACGTATTAACAAGCGACATTTAATGGCATACATTGGATAGCATGTGCATTTGAACATACTTAAACCCATTCTTTCTTGAGTTCTTACAAGCATGCCTTCCAATGAGCTGCTGGCACTGCCAGACTTCTCAGCTTAGTGCCCCTTAGTGTGCCACATGCTCTGTCCCGTGTCTGCACCATGGCTCAGATGACTCATCCTGTCTAAGACAACACTTCCTGCCACCTGTTTTCAAGCGCCATATAAACTCTTTGAGTATCGAAGTTACATGTTTTGGAAAATCTGCTTGCCAGTCCTCAATTTTAAATAACGAAAATAAAATTCTGTTGACAGAGATAGGAAAAGGATTTTCCCTATGGATCTAGAAATATTTAATTTCCCACATAATTCTCACTATACTAATTTCATCTTTCCTGTAATGCTATTTCCCCAGTGGAAAGATCAGGTCAATGTGTTCCACACTTTTGGACAACTTTTATTTTGGATCAGAAATGTATGGCAGTGAGCAGCTGTGGAGAAAACAGAGTGTAGTGTGCTGGATAAATGCTAGCCAATTCTCATGAAATGTATTCCCATTGTTTTAGAACAATCACAGTGCAAACTGTGAGCGTCAAGGCTTTCTGGTACCTGCTCTTATCAGGTACCCTCGTGGCCTTTAGTTCAACTATCTATGGTTTAGCATCTACCCTGGATATTTCAGACCTATCAAGTTTAAAGTCTGTTTGTGTTTTATGACTAACAGAGACAAAATGTGAGCCCTTCCCAGACAGCTGTGCCTGCAGGTCATGTAAAAGTGAGTTGGTAGTCCAAAGAGTGCCTTCATGGAAAAAGTGTCTAAACACTTAGACAGACCCGATCTTTCTCTTTCCTGACCATCAGTCTGTCGCCTTTCCCAAGCACAGAGCAGCTCAGTGTGGCTGGACAATATGTTCCCAGCTGTGTCTGACTCATACAACGACTATGAGAACCTGAATCAGCCTCATCCCAGTGTGGGAAAAAATCTGAACTTAATCAATTCCCGATGTAGAAGACCTTTCCAACTTTTCTCATCCTCTCTGGAGAAAATCACCTATTGCTTGATGATCTAAACTCATCCAGCTAAGATATGTAACAAGGGCCAAAGACTTGATGAATCTTTTCCCAGAATGCTCAAAGGGAAAACATGGGGAACAATGAAACTGTGGGGCCTGGGCAAGAAAGACAAATAAGAGAAAAAGAAGGAAACAAATTCTGAAATCATTCTCTCCTTCACACAGCAACCTGTTCTAGTCAGAAGAGCACCACTAGCCACCCAAGGCAATAAAAGCATTGCCCGTTCTTTTAACAAAAGCTATAGTGCTAAGTGCCAGAGAGAAATAGCCAGATGAATGGCATATGCTGGCCACAGCATTGAAGGGTTCAAGGTGACTGCAACTTGTATTAACAATCAGTCATATGACCAAACTAGAATCCAGTCACATGACCAAAGCACATGCTTGAAAAGCTGTAATGAAGCATATCATTCTTATATAATGCCTATGTGCTGATAAAAATCCAGTCCAATACAAAGGCAAAGATATTCAAAATCCAAACTCTGAAGATTTTCCATTATAAACTATTTGAGTTAGAGGAAATACTATTTACCCACTGTTTATGTCTCCTCTGTGAATATAAGAAATAAAAGATCAACAGCAAAGTTTAAATGTCCTCTGTGTGTTTCCTTCCCAAGGCTATGATCCTTACTCTCTGCTGTAGATAAACACTACCATTAATTTGGTATTTGTCTTCCCTGTAAAGTCTTTTATACTTTTACTATATGTATATAAATCTCAAAGCATTATGTGTAATTGTTTGGTGTACTCTATAACTGTAAATAAATTGTATCACATTTTAGGTACCCTTACTGCTTTTTCATTCAACACATTTGTAATATTTGTGATAATAAAGAGAACTCTGTACCCCACTACATTATTCCATAGCATACATATTATGATGGCTCATTTCCACATGTGTGATATAGACCACATTGTGTAGATATAACCAACTGTCTTATTAAATAAGAAACACAGAACCAATGCAAAGAAGAAAGCCAAGAGGTCAGAGCTAAGAGCTAAAACCTTACCCTTCCTCCTGCGGTGGTCCTACCTCTCCGAACCAGAGCTACTTCCTGTCTGTCTGTCTTTTTATAATGTTTCTGTTCTGCCTTCTCATTGGTTGTAAACCCAACCACATGACAGCCTCGTCACAGCCTGTCTGTACAGACTTCCAGATTTTCTATGGTTGGTATTGAGATTAAAGGCATGTGTATCCAATACTGGCTGTATCCCTGAACACACAGAGACTTACCTAGCTCTGCCTACCAAGTGCTGGGATTACAAGCGTACACCACCACTGCCCTGTTTTCCTATGGCTTGCTAATAGCTCTGACCACCGGGCAACTTTATTTATTAACATACAAATAACATTTGAATACAAATAAAATATCACCATAACATTGTATTAGTTTCTTTCCTCACTGCAGCGAGAAAATTCCTAATGAGAAACACTTCAAGGAAGGAAGGATTCATTTTGGCTTACAGTTTGGGGGAGATATAACCCAACATGGTGAGGAAGGCATGGCAGAGGGAGCTGGTCACATTGCACGTGGTGGGGGTGGGCAGAAAGCAGAGCTGAGCTATTAACCCTCAATGTCTTCCTCCAGAGACCCACCTCCTCCAGCAAGACTCTGCTTTCTAAAGGCTCTACAAACTCCCAAGACAGAACAGTCATTTGGGAACCAAAATTTCAAGAAGCAAGAGGCAGGGAGCTGGGGGAGGGGGTGCCACATTTCAGACTCAAACTGCATCACATCACTCAGAAACCGTAGCGCAATCATGTAACTCCAGGATGAGCTACATATGCTGGTCCCTTCTCCTTTGCCTGCCCCTTACAGCCCCTCCTCCCCAACCCTACAGCCAGGTCTCTTTCGTGGCAGCCCTACCCCAGGCACACTATCACTGAGGATCTGTTTGTCTGAATCACATGAATCAAGTTTACCTATACTTTTTAGTTTCCTGCCTTCCACATCCAGCTCTGTAATCCTCTTGCCAACAAACTGTATAACTAATTGTACCCGCAACAGGAAAGAAGATCTGTTTTCCAATATAGGATGCGTAGCTTCCTCACTGCATCACCAAAGGGCATTTCCTATCCCTCGAGAAAGCCCTCCAGCGAGGGAGGAGTCATAGTTCAGTAAACCAGGGGAGACATCTGTGCTTTGGCTGCTCCAAGAGAGGTGCTGCAAACCCAGGAACCCTTTGGTTTTGATCATTTTCTTTGATGGAAGGGACACTGGCTTTTTACTTCTTCTTTATCTTCCAGACTCTGTGATATTGTCCAGGGGCAATGACTCGAAGGTAAGATTTCTGTTCTTCATTGGTATTTCTGTAACTTGAGTAGGTAAGTGGGTTGAAGAGTGACTGAAGCTGGGCGACAAGGAAAGTCAGGTGAAGAATCTCATACACGACAGCTATTCGAACATAGCCAGTGCACTGAAATCCCAACTTATACCTCAGGTTTACAGTAAAATCTCCTGACCTGAGTCCTCTCTGCAAGCAGAAAGATGGAAGGATGGGAAACGGGTTGAAAGAAGAGAGATTGCCATGATGAAAAGAAAAATGATGTGAGAGAATGTTGAGAGGAAGGCTTTGAGTAAAAGATATGAAAATAATAAGTGCAATTCCAACCATGGTGAAGTATAGGTTGAACTGGTCTAATTGTATAGGTGCATGTCCTGATGCCTACAACCATGAGGCCTGAATTCTAGCCTCTGCCAAATGTAGGCTTCCTGGAGAGACGAAGTACGTCTGCTGTTGTGTGCTGACTCCCGCTCTGCAATATACGTGCCACGGCCATGGAATACCTTTCACTCATTCCACAAGTTCCCCTTTGAATGCTTTTTGCTTGGGAGCAGAATCATCTGAGATGGTAAGTTCCTTTTCCCAAAGATTTTCTTCTGCATCCCTGGTAACCACATCTTCTCCTGTCTTTCTCTGTTTTCCCTGTGGTACTAGCTGTCTTCCAAAACATTGTCTTTTCAAGTTCATCTGAGCATGTCTTCATTCTTTAGGCATCATGTAATCAACTAATATTGATTAAGGGCCAACTCTGAGAGTTTAAGTAGTGATCTACAAAATTTAAAAGGCATGGTCCTTGTCCTCAAAAATCGCACACTCTTAAGTTACCTTATAGGGTGGAAAGAATGAAGGACAGGACCTATGGCGGATGGAGGAAGGGACAAATGAACTATACCTGGGTAAGTCAAGGCAAATTTTTCAGAAGATTGTTCTTGATTTGAATTTTGAAAAATAATGGTGGGAAGGGAAAATGATAGTTTCAGTTGACTGGTCACCACATACAAAGAAGTAAATAACAATGTGGCATATTGTGGTGTTTCAAGAGAAACATCTTGAAATAATTCCTAGGAATAGTAAATTTCATCCTCATGTCCTCAGAGTATCAGGACATGAACCGCATCACTGTATCAGCATGTACGGAATGGGTTGGAGCCAGGGAGAGAAGGATATGCTTGCTGAGAAATTGTGGCCTGATTCCTAGAGCCTGCACATCACACTGAGTTGGAGTTAAAGGAAGCTGGCATGTTGCTTTCAGCACATTATTATGTCTTTCATGAGACTTTTGGCTGAGAACATAGGTTTGATGGCTGTACGTGAGATAAACGTTCATCTTTATATGCTGAAAGACTTCTCAAATAGAAGAGGGACTTTGAATTTCATATCCATACCTAGAGGAAGAGCTGGGGCCAGTAAGTGAAAGTTACCAAGAAATAGATCACTGCTCTTCACCAGAAAACAAATTCTAGGTAGTGCCTAATAACAGAATTAATATGAAAAGGAAATGTCTCAACGCATTCCTAAACTTGGCTTGGCAGCAATTAACTAGTGATTTTTTTTTTTTTAGTTGCTTTTTCTTTTGATCTTCCAAGTAGTATTTTTCTGCCATAAACATGTTCTCATAGCAGCTGTGGTTGCCTGCACAAGACCTGGAAGAAATGAAACCAGTCAATATTCCAGCATGGAGGGGGACCCAGCAGCCCCTAGCCCTAACCAGGGACTACAGACAGTTGATGGCTACCAGAGAAGGGAGCGTCAACTTTCTCCAGGAATGTGGCCCTGGTAGGTGAGCATGTTCCATTGGACGGCCCCATCCTCATGAACAATACGGGCAGCACAAATTGGACTCAGCAGGTCATTAAAAAGCAAAAGATCAAGCCGGGCGTGGTGGCGCACGCCTTTAATCCTAGCACTTGGGAGGGAGGCAGATCTTGTGAGTTCGGGCAGCTGGGATACCAGTGAGCCCAGAAAGGCGTAAAGTACACAGAGAAACCCTGTCTCGAAAAAAAAAAAAAAAAAAAAAAAAAAGCAAAAGATCATGAAGTTAGGATGGAGTGGGAAAATGGAGGTAGATCTTGGAGAAATTGGGAGATGAGAAGGGGGTGAATATGATCAAAACACATTGTATGCATGTAGGAAATTCTCTAAAAGTTGATAGAAAATACATGTGTGTTTTTTTTTTCAAAGAGTGGTACTTTTATAGAATTCCTAATAGATGAATTGTAGCGCCATTAAAATGACTTGCTATAACAAATGGTAACTTCTACATGCATCAAAGTACCCAAGGTCATAGTAGGGAAAAACATTTTCTCCTTAGTTCATAAACCATATTAAGGAATTCAGAAGGTGGAGAATATGGAAAGATGAAGAAGGGTAGAGAGCAGGAAACAAAACAAGAAGCACTAAATATGAAAGATGGAAAGCTCACTCACTCCGCCTTTCTTAATCTGACAGCAGAAAGAAATTAGATTTGACATGATACAATTATTCTCCCTTGGGTTTGCTTCAAATGGAAAAAAATGTTCTGAAGATACCCAGTGTCATCCATAGTACTTTCTGCTCATTTAATTTAACTTGAATAACTTTCTAGGCAGTATTTTAGGGTTGCAGGCTCCATTATTTTTCATAGTGAGTAATATATGCTTTTATTTACTCTAAGGAGATTCAAGCAGTCCTATTCTAGTTCTGCATATAGTTTCTTCCTGCTGTAAATACTGTACTTGAAGTCAAAGAATACTGATAATTTCCTAATTTTCTCCTGATTTGTAAACCAAAAATTACCAATACAATGCTTGTAGGGACTGAGCAATAACAAACTCGTGAAATCACAACTTGGAATGAACACTTGTTACAAGAAAGAGAATTGTTGCCAACTGGTTGGTTTGACATGGCTTTCGAAATCATGTGTGATTTTAATAGGCATGGTGGGGAATGTACTAGTGAGAAATTAGCTCACAACTTAAGGAAGAAAGGGAGAGAAACAAAAATCCCCCATTTAAGGAGGTACCGACTTTCGTGAATTGTTAGAACTGGAAAGGATTAGCAACCCCTTGGCCTACTTCACCGTTCCCTTGCAGAGGAGGGACCCAAGACTTGCAGAAGTCTGGCTCCTTTCCTCGGCTCAACAATGACTGTGAGGCAGTCTCAAGACTGTGGTCCTGAATCGTATAAATAATACACAAGGAATGAAATACATTTATGCATTAAGATATTAAAAAGGAGGTACAGACTTCCATTATTCTCGATTCACTATGTTGTTGGCTATGATTAGCCATACATACCCTTTATGATGATGACAGACATTCCTTCTAGACCTTATTTGTTCAAAGTGTTCATGAAGGTGGATTGGATTTTACTAAATGTTTGGATGTGAGGATACAGTTTATTGCTCTCTTTTCTTTTGTTTGTTTTTTGAGACAGTCTCTCTATGATGTAGCTCTGACCATCCTGGAACTTGCTCTATGACCAGGTTGGCCTCAAACTCAGAGATCCACTTGCCTCTGTCTTCCAAGTGCTAGGATTAAAGGTGTGTGCCATCATACCCAGATGTTTATTACTGTTTTAATGTTATGTCCCTAAAAGTCAGGCTTCATCTTAATCAGTAATATTTATGTACTGTAGGACTTAGCCTCTATTTTTTTTAGGGATATTGATCTATAATCATTTTGGTGATATTTCTGTCTAGTTTGGGTATTAGGATAATGCTGGCCTTGTAGAATACTTT
Source organism: Peromyscus leucopus (assembly GCF_004664715.2). Taxonomy (NCBI): domain Eukaryota; kingdom Metazoa; phylum Chordata; class Mammalia; order Rodentia; family Cricetidae; genus Peromyscus; species Peromyscus leucopus. The sequence goes on from NC_051079.1 coordinate 23,145,126, forward strand.
TTGGAAAAATTCTATCCATTTCAACTTTTAAAAATAGTTTGAGAAGAACTGGTATTCAATTTTCATTAAAAATTTGTGAAGCCTTGATCTGGAGGTGGTGGGAATGGGGAGTGGGCTACAAGGGAATCTGTGGCTGTTATGTAGAACTGAATAGTATTGTAAAATAAAATAAATAAAAGAAAAAAATTTTAAAAAATCCCTAAGACAACATAAAAAAAAAAATGTGAAGCCATCCAATCTTGAGTTTTTCTTAGTTGAGAGATTAAATTAGTCATGGTTATGTAGAGGAACAAAACTGAAAGAATGAATATAGATGTTATATAGAGAGATATTATGCACTATTTATCAGATATATAAAGAGGACTTGCTAGATTGGATTGCATGATGGGGGCTGGATATTCAACAGTGGCCATCAACACATGGGGTGGCTGCTCAATCCACAAATACTGGATGTTTCAGAAGTCCTAACCTAGCCTGGAAAGCCTGGAGGATTCATGGAGCACTCCCAGTCTTTAGTCCATGTTGGAAGGCTAACAAAGCTGGGTTCAGACGCCAGTGAAGAATGGCAGCAGCAAGCAACAACACTCACAATTTAATAGACGCACTTACTTAGAAGTAAGACCCGGCAAACGAGAAGCATTGCTTTTACCTTCACTTCTTCACCTCTGACTGCCACCAGGAGGTGTAACCTCCTCTGAGGAAAACTCTACCCGCCCCCTGAACTATCTTTATTGGAAATGCCCTCACAGACCAGCCAGGAAGTATGTCTCTTAATTGAGTCCAGATCCAATCAAATTGCCAATCATCTCAAGTCCACCCTTTGTTACGTGGACACCCAACCACATCTCCTATGTTCTGCTTAATTTCCAAATGAAGACACAAGAAGGCCAGGTCATGATTCTGCTTAGAATGAATAACTATCCCCTACACTACCCAAAGCAAACTATTTTCTCTATAGAACAAACAGCAAAGTCACTTGACAGATTCACAACACTTAACTAGAGACACTACCTCAATTGATGCTATATTCTATTGTAAAGAAATAGAGTGAATAAAACACAAATATCTGCTGAATCTGTGTGTGTACGTACAGACATTAACAAAATAGGACATACATATTCACAGCAACTAAACCTCTTTGTTCCTGTAGTTGATCATGTTACCTTAGATGTGATTTCTCACTAACTTCTCCTATCCGTTCTATGTTCCCCAACCCTCCCCAAGTACAGAAGCAGGTCTTGACTCTTTACCTGGAGGCGTGACCCACATTTTCATTCCTAAAGAGTCTCAGCCATTTATCATCCTCCTTAGGTACAGTTTCCCATTGACCTTAATCACAGGGCATGGTAACCCCAAGAGGCAACTTAAAGGATCTTCTACTTTCCAGACATACTCACCATTAACTCCAGTTTGAAGAAGCAGCCCAATCTCCTTGAAGTAGTCTGGATCAATCATCCATGCTAATACATTAACTCCTTTTTCAACCTGTTGACTCAAGAGTGTCAAGAGCCCAAGTAGGCCGGGCGGTGGTGGCGCACGCCTTTAATCCCAGCACTTGGGAGGCAGAGGCAGGCAGATCTCTGTTGAGTTCGAGGCCAGCCTGGGCTACCAAGTGAGTTCCAGGAAAGGCGCAAAGCTACATAGAGAAACCCTGTCTCGAAAAACCAAAAAAAAAGAGCCCAAAGTAGACAAGGAGAGGTCTTAGCTTCCAGATCAATAGAATATTCATTGTCCTTCATGGCAGACACATTTCCTGTCTCTGAAACCAATACTTATAGCTTAGTAGAGCATAATTCTGCAGAAGCAGTAAACAAATATTTTACTAGTGGGCTACTGGTCGGTGGGGGCAGGGGTGGTTAACTGCTATTTCCATTTCCACACATAAAGTCCTGAACGTATGAGTCCTGTATATAGGAGAAACCATACCATATACAGGATGCTGAGTCAAAGCATATGCAGCCTTCTGAAGAACACTGCCTCAGTTCTCCAGACTTTTGCCACTCAGTTGGCATGGTACCTGTGTCTTTCAAAGACCAACCAGCAATTTATCAAGCCAGTTGCTTCAGTATAGTGAGGAAAAGGGGAAATCAATGGATTGCATGAGAATGATGAGTTTTTTCTGCAGTGCTTTTGCTGTGAAGGAAGTTCTTTGGGCAGAAGCTATGCTATGTACAATACCATGATGACAGAGATCCATGGATAATAGTTTTGACAGGATCACTACATGCAGGGGTGGTATATTGCTTCCCAGAATCAGTATCTATTCCAATAAGGACAAAGTGCTGTTGCTTCTACAATGGAAGTGGTTTAATGTAGCTCTTTGGTTTCTGCTGCTAGCAGATCTGACACTGAACAGCAGCTGTAGCTAGATCAGCCATGTGAGTGGAAGTCCATGTTGTTGAGTCCATGCATAATCTCCATCATTGCCAACATGGTCTCTTTGTTCATGGCTCTCTGGCAATGAGAGAGATGGATAAAGTAAGATGTTGAATACTACTCATAGAATGGGTCATTCTCTCTGATTGATTGTTGAAGTCTTTCTCTGTTGAGGTCAACATTTGATGAGCATTTATATGAGACACAAGCATCTTCACATCTTTTGTCCATTTCACATGATCTATTTGTATCCTTCCTTCACAAGTATTTTTTTCTCACCAATTTCCCAATCGTGTTCCTTCCAAGTCCTTAGTCATCTACCCAAACCAGTGGCTATAGTCAATGAATCTATATACAATCATATATATGGCCAATTTCCTTTCCCAGTACAGCCAAATGCACTGACCAAAGTTTTGTCCACTATGAAGATTTCCTTTCATTGTTATTCTTTAGAAAAGTGATGTAATGTTGCAACTGTGCACTTCTGAGTATTGCCTGCATATCAAACAGAAACCATCTGTAAACCAAGCCTTAGTCTTCTCTTCCCCAGTCAACAATTCACAGCACACGCCTATGTAGCATACTTGTGCCAACAGGACCTATCTGGACCTGATAGCATACATATCACTTCCATTTGATGATGGATGGCTACTGTGCACATACAACTTTGTGACTTTGTGGATCAGATTAATGTCAAGCTCATGACAAGCAGCTCAGGTTGCATGATAACATAGTAACATGTCCAGTTTCCACAAATGCCCAATAACAGGCCTAGAGCTATCTCTCAAAGCAAGACGAGTTGTCTGCAAATGGGATTTGTACCTGCCAAGGTCTCCAACTCGCATCACCATCTGCTAGGAAATCAACCCAGGTATTCACTGGCAGGTGAGTACATGAAGAACACATGGCACATGTCTACAATAAAAGCATGAAATCCTGTCATTTGCATCTAAAAAATGGGTGGAGTTAGGAACATTATGTTAATTACAACAAGCCTGACCCAAAAAGACAAATATGTGGAAGTGAAAAACTCTGAAAATCTTCTATTAACTACTAGAGACGAGGGGTATGGAGGTTTAAAAAGAAAGATTATATGCTTGGCACCAAAATACAGCAAAAATGCCTAAGGAGAAAATTCATGTTCTATGTCATTTAAGTGCAGCTATAATTCACAAAGCTTATTTTATAGTCTATGAATAACTGTATCATATCATATCATTATATTATGTAGAAACACTTCTTTTCTGACCCCACACTTATACAATGATGTACTGAAATATTACACTGCTCTCTATAAATATGTACAACTATCATTTGTTAATTAAAAAGTAAATATAAAATGAAAAAATAGGAAGGCTCTACTTTCTTTAATTAGAGCTCTTAATTAAAAGAAGTTAAATTTATTCAGAGGAATTTTACACTTGAAAAAAAAATGTTCTCTGCTTCTGTGAATGTGAAGTGATATAACATAGAGAAGGCACAAGGACCATGCCACAGCCACCCTGTAATGACCAAAGTTGATTTTGCAAAATTCAATGTCTTTTTCCTTAGTGTCTTAGCTGGTTCAATCTAGCTTTGGCCAATGGTGACAAGTATTGCTTCAGTTTGGTTTTTCCAGCCACTTGCAGTCCTCTCCCTATACTTTATTTTGCCTGAGTTAACTGTCCATTCATTATCTTTGCTAATTAGGAACTACTTGCCATTAAGCATCTGATGGACGTAGGCGCATGAGCTGAAGACTGGTCCAAGTGATAGCAGGCATGCCTACAGAGCAAGCCTGTGTTCTCCAACCCCAAGCCCACAGCTTTGTATCTGTGGGAGGAAAATAAGCATCACAAAAGAAAGTGTCCAAAATTGTTTCCTTTCTCTTTACACTGCTCTGGCTCCAGGCTGTGTTTCCAAACACCAATTGAAACTCAGGGTAACAGCATCTCAGAGAAACTGTCAAGTATAAGCTCCAAGACCCAAAACTCAATACCATTCCAGGAAGTGCAAATACAAGGTTGTCAAGTGGACCATCAAAGCCAACTTCAGAATGAGAAGAAATAGGAGTGTGAAAGCGAGACAGTGTGCTAACAAAACTGAATTTCATGAGACCCCCATCCATCGACAGAGTTCAGGCTGCAGTCAGTCCTCCCAATTGTTGTGTTTATTACAGAAATTTCTATAGTATGTGTTCAAATTCACAAACTCTACAGCTTATACTCATGGCCAAAACTTTGTGAGCTTTCAAATGAGAACACACACACACACACACACACACACACACACACACACACACGCACGCACACACACAATGAAGCTCAGCCACTAAAGGCTCAGACTCACACTTTGAAAAATAAAAAGTTATAGTGAGAAGGGATGCAGTTGACTCAACTCATCTATTTTATAGCAACAACATATGGGTGAAATAATGTGAGTGAAAATCTTGTTCTTGGTTCTTTAAAATCATGTCCAGTTCTTTCTCTGCTATAGAATATTGGGTAGACATTTTACCAAAAAGAAAAGAAGAAGAAGGAGGAGAAGAAGACGAGGAGGAGGAAGAGGAGGAGGAAGAAGAGGTGGAGGAGGAGGAGAGGGGGCAGGGGGAGAAAGAAAAAGAATTTCATTGCTTATAGAAGAGCAAAGTAAACAGATGTGCATTTTTGAAAAGTAATCATGAAGCCAGCCCTTTTAGAAGCATCACACAGGAAAAATGTAGAAGGTGGAAGTACTCAGGCAATGCTTGCCCTCTCCTCCCCTCCCTCTTGCCTCCAGGGAACACCACTTTTCTTCACTCTTATGGCAGCTGTCCAGCTGCGTTCCTTTACAGTTTATTAAGTATGTATCACCAAACTGTAGATTTAGTTTGATTTTTTTTTAAAACAATCACATTATCACATGTAAGCTTTCATGTCTAACACTTATCATTCACCACACATCCTGGAAATCGGCTAGGTCATTTATTTAGTTGTTATCTAATGTTCTACTATGTAAATAGACTGTATTTTATTGACCCATCCTACTGTTGATAGACAAATGGTTATGTCCAATCTGTCACTATTATTAAATAAGCACTGATGTGAAGATTCTTGAACTGTAACTCTTAGCTTTCTTGCACAAGTGGGTTATATGTCTATGTGAACCTTAATTTATAAGTTGCATGGTATTTACATAGTCTACTTGGTGAGTCTGCTTTAGCAGACAAAGAGTTAAGCAATAAATATTCACCATTTTGCATAATAATAAGTGAAGACATTAGGAAAATTCAGTACCTTTTGTTTCTATAGCTCAGAGTCATCAAAGATTCAGGCAATTTTCATCTTATACTCTCCCACATTCAATGTTGTTCTCACGCTAGCATCTACCTTCTTCATAGTCACAAGATAGTTGCAAGAGCTCCAGTTATCATGTCTAATATTGACCATATCCAGAAGAAGGAAAAGGTTTCTTTGGTCTCTCTCTCTCTCTCTCTCTCTCTCTCTCTCTCTCTCTCTCTCTCTCTCTCTCTCTCTCTAATAAAATCTGTCTTTGAAACCCCCTACCCAATTATCTCCCACCTCCAAGCAAGAATTCACTGTCTGTCCTGTCTAAATCAACCACCAGAAAAGGAAAGATAACTCATGTAGGCAAACCTAAACATTCAACACATAACCTCAGAAGTTGAGCATGACCTCTCTCTCCCCAAGCACCTTCAGTGGGTGAGTATGTCCTTTTCTTTTCCCTTAACTGTTGCTGTCCTTAAACATCATGATGAATCTTTTTATTATGGAGATGGAACGTCAAACACATACATAAGTAGGTAGGAGAACGTGACTAGAATAACAGATCCCATTCCATGACTCACCCCCAGCTCCATAAATAATCATGACCCATCTCCTGCCATCTATTCCAACTTCTTCCCATGTCCTTCCCAGAATATTCTGAACAAAATCACTTCATCTGTAGCTGTATCATTATGTATATTTAAAACATTAGAACTCCTTTTTAAAAACCTGTAGAACAGATTCTTTTTTAAATTTATTTATTCTTCTCTTCTCTCATACATTACATCCTGACCACAGTTTCCCCCCTCCACTTCTCCTAGTTCCCCCTTATCTTACCCCACTCAGATCCACTTCTCCATTTCCCTTCGGAAAAGAGCAGGCCTCACTGGTTTTGCTCTTTTGAGGGCCCGCCTACCCAGCTCCCAAATATCATGGAGGCTTATTCTTAATTATAAATGCCTGGCCTTTAGCTTGACTTGTCTCTTGCCAGCTTTTCTTAACTTTAACTATCCCATCTATCCTTTGCCTTTGAGCTTTTACATTTCTCTATTTCTGAATACCTTTCATCACTTCTTACTCTATGGCTTGCTGTGTGTCTGGGTGGCTGGCTCCTTGTGTCCTTCTCTTTCTCTTCTCTTCCTCCTTGAATCTCTCCTCCCAGATTTATCCTCCTATTTACTCTCTCTGCCTGCTAGCCCTACCTTTCCCCTGCCTTACTATTGGCTGTTCAGTCTTTATTAGACCAATCAGATGTTTTAGATGGGCAAAGTAACACAGCTTTACAGAGTTAAACAAATGCAACATAAAAGAATGCAACACATCTTTGTATCATTAAACAAATCTTCCACAGCATAAACAAATGTAACACATCTTAAAATAATATTCTATAACACCTCACAGGGATAACCGAACACAGCATACATAACATGCTACAATAAGACCAGGCATAAACCCTCATATCAAGACTGGATGAGGCAATGCAGTAGGAGAAACAGGGAACAAAGAATAACTGAAAGAGTCAGAGACACCCCTGACTCACACTGTCAGGAGTCCCACAAGAACAGCAAGCTACAGAACAGTTTGTTAAGAGCAAAAATTACTCTATCAGTATTAAATGTCATAAATGTGTGTTTATATTTAAAGGCTTAGCGTTGGCTCCAAATAAAGCCCAAACAGTAAGAGTATTACATATTCCTTCCTTTGCAGTAGGACCAGTTGTTGTTTTGTTATTTTAACATATATTTTATTAATTCTTTGAGAATTTCATACAACATATTTTGATCATATCCACTCTGCATTCTCTCCTAACTTCTAGATTCATCTCCTTTCTACCCACTCCATTTCATATTCTTCTTCCTCCCTCCCTTCCTCCCTCCTCCCTCCCTCCCTCCCTCCCTTCCCTTCCTTCCTTCCTTCCTTCCTTCCTTCTTCCTTCTTCCTTTCTCCCTCTCTTTTAGAAGACTCTGTCTTGTAGCATGTATGCCCTGGTCCTCTGCTCTGACAATCCTTGGCCCCCTCTTTGTCCCCTGAGCTCTAAGTGTGGGAGTTTGCTGTAAATGCATTAAACTGGGGATGTATGTCCTGCCGTCAGCTGTGCTCTGTGGTTTGAACAGCTGTGGCATTCTGTAATCAAGACCACTTATCTTTAACAACAACAAAAGATCAGGTTTTGGCCAGTGAAGGAAGTAGACAGTTAAAAAGAGGACTGAGATGGAGCTCCAGGCTAGCTAGCTCTAGGCAATCCAGCATCTTTCTGTAGATGGTCAGAGGCCATGCCTAGAGATACTGTGCTGAGCAAGTCAAACGCCTGCACAGCAGAATGTCATCCTTTAAGGGGAAAAAATAGTTAAGATTTAGTCCCTCAGGAAAAGCATATCCCAGGGGAAAGGAAAATCAAGAAAACTGAGTATGGAAGAATGTAGAATTAATACTAATTTCATTTCAAATGGCAATTTGTCTTTAAGAAATTAGCCATTGCCAGGCATGGTGGCACATGCCTTTAATCCCAGCACTCAGGAGGCAGAGGCAGGTGGATCTCTGTGAGTTCTAGGCCAGCCTAGTTTACATAGCAAGTTCCAGATCAGCCAGGGCTATTACACAGAGAAACCCTGTAGTTGGAAGTTTTCCTATGTTCTGCCTAGTCTGAAGCCACTCAGACACAAATAAACACACAGAGGCTTATATTATTTCTAAACTATATGGCCTAATGGCTCAGGCTTCTTGCTAGCTAGCTCTTACATCTTAAATTAACCCATTTCTATAAAACTATACTTTGCCACGTGGCTTGTGTCTTACCAGTACTTTACATCTTGCTTCTTCTGGGGGCAGCTAGAAGCATCTCTCAGCTCTGCCTTTCTCCTTCCTCTTCTCTGTAGTTGGAATGTCCTGCCTAACCTTATTCTGCCTCACCATTGGCCAAACAGCTTTATTTATCAACCAATCAGAGCAACACATATTCACAGCTTACAGAACAACATTCCACAGCAAAACCCATCTTGAAAAACAAAACAAAACAAATTAAATTAAAAGAAAGAAAAGAAAAACAAAAGAGAAAAAGAAAGAAAGAAAGAAAGAACGAAAGAAAGAAGAAAAGAAAGAAAGAGATTAGCTATTATTGGGAAATAGGGTGGAAAAAAACAGAAAAATACAATTCCTAGAAATAATACCTATTGATTAAAATAAAATTAAAGTCTAAAAGATAATGGCTTTGACTTGCCACTTCTTTGTAATCCAGTTGCTTTTAAGTTATCCACAATTTCAAAAATTGCATAATCAATACTTGAAATTATTGGTGCTGTGGGTTTTTTTAATGTGAACTTTTGTATTTTGAGAATATAAACTACTAACAGAAGAGGAAATATGACAGTAATAATATTTTGTACTGTTGCTCATTAACACTACTGTGTTTCTAATAGTGATTTACACTATCAAAGTAAGACATGTAGGCTCAATAAGAGTGGAAAACCATAGAGACAGAATGAAAAGCAAAGTCAAGAAATGACCAAAGGAAAAACGATTAAAGCAGAAAATAGTCTAGAGGATAGATCAAACAGAAAACCATCTGTGTTGCTTATATAAAATATTTATCATTTTAAAGCCTTTGTCCTACAATTTGTCCTGCCTGCAAGATGTGCTGGGGTAAAGGTGGAGCGGAACTTGTGGGAGTGGCCAACCAATGACTCATCCAACTTGAGACCCATGCCTGACACTGCCTGGATGGCCAGGAACCAGAGGCTGGATAGCCAGAGCCCTAGGATAGAACAAGAAAAAAAAAAAGTCAACGAAATGATTCCTAATGATACTCTGCTGTACTTGTAGACCAGAGCCTAGTATAATCATCATCAGAGGGGCTTCATCCAGCAAATGATGGGAGCAAACGCAGAGACCCACAGCCAAACATTAGGCAGAGCTCTGGGAATCCTGCTGCAGAGGGTGAGGAAGGATTGTGGGTGCCAGAGGGTCAATACACCACAAGAAAGCAGCCCATAGAATCAACTAACCAGGGTACATAGGGGCTCACAGAGACTGAACTGACAGCCAGGGCTGTAGGGGTCTGACCCAGGTCCTCTGCATATATGTTATGGTTGTGTAGCTTGGTGTTCTTGTGAGACTCCTAACAGTGGGAGTGGGCAGAGGGGTGCCTTCCGTCTGCTTTTGAGACCTTCTCCTCCTGCTGGGCTGCCTTGTCCAGCCTTAATATGGGGGTGGTGCCTAGTCTTATTGCAAATTGTTATGTCATGTTTGGTTGATATCCCTGGGAAGTCTGCCTGTTTCTGAAGGGGAAGGAGGAGGAGTGGATGGGGGGAGGTGAGGGAGCGCACTGGGAGGAGAGGAGGGAGGGGAAACTGTGGTTGGGATTGCACTATATGAGAGAATAATAAATAATTTGAAAAAGAGTACACCTTCTCAAAGTTTACAAAATCTTTATTTTCCATTTGTCCAACCTGATTTTTGATTCTGTCAGGTTGGATTTTCCTTGTTTGTTTGTTTGTTTTGTTTTTTTCAATCCCTCTGTAAATAAGGTGACCCAGGGCACACTAATCAGCTGTGACAGCTAAATGAAAGAAAACGTGTTGAACAAGCATAGCGGCTTGGTGTGACAGAGGGGCGCGTCCTGAGAAGGCTCTTGGGTAGTCAGTGGCTCCCTAGTACAGAACGCTGACGTGGTGACCAGGGCAGAGAAGCAAACAGTGCTCCTACACCCGCTGCAGTTTCACTTCCTGTCCCCCCATCCCCACCCCCACCCCTGCTGACCCCGCTCAGCTGACTCCCTCCTAATTCAGCCCAAGACCCAGCTCTGGAAATAGTGTTTCCCTCTCTTGGGGGGGGGGGGTTCCGGGGGGGGCGGGTCTTCCTACCTCCACCCCATTAAAGAATCCCTCACAGGTGTAGTAACAAATGGTGTAGCTAATCTAGACAGTTCCTCGTTGAGACCCCTTTACACCACCTTTTCCTCAATCATCATTCTAGCTTTAGCACCTTGTTTAGTTCAAACACATAACTGATCTCTTGGTTCACTGTGGTTCCTGTAGCACACAACCGTCTAAATTTACTTTCTGACACCCTGAAGAATTTGATGCATTGTTTTGTATTCCGCACATCAAAGTTGAAGTCCTAATCTTGGCACTATGGCAATCAGTCGAAGGCGGAGTCTTCAATTTTGTCCTCTCACATTGCTGCGGTCACCACAGGACTGATCTCTCTCCCCACACCTCCTCCCTGCCACCTTCCCTTCTCCCTCCCCATCTATCTTGATTCAAATCATTTCTTGACTATCTCTAGCCACTTTGGTAAAGAACAGTGATGATGAAAACCCAGAAAACCAGGTTGTATTTTCACCGCTTTCATTAATGGTGTGGTAAAAGCAGAGCCCAAAGCAGAGTTCCTGAATGAAAGACTTACGCCATGCACCTCAATACATTAGGTCGGGAAAGTACTGTCAACCTGACAGACAGAAACAAAACACATTTTCAGGGAAAAAAAATTAAATGAGTCATCCTTTCCATTTTGTGTAAGGGCTCTGTGGTGATGTTTTCATTCATAAAAACTTGCTTTGGAGCAAGGTAAAATAGGGAGAGAATACTCATCTTTTAAAACTCTGCTTTTCACTTAACCTCAAAGAGGTGTTTAAGGTTAAATATTTTTTACATATTAGATCATACGTGAATAAAAATGAGATTAAGATAAATTATGAAAATTGAATCTACCCAGCGGTGGTGGTGCACGCCTTTAATCCCAGCACTCAGGAGACAGAGCCAGGCAGATCTCTGTGAGTTCGAGGCCAGCCTGGGCTACAGAGTGAGTTCCAGGAAAGGCTCCAAAGCTACATAGAGAAAAAAAAAAACAACCCTGTCTCAAAAAACCAAAAAAGAAAAAGAAAAAAGAAAGGGAATTGAATTTACATTTCTCCAGGGGTGGTAGTTCAAATGTAATTGGCCCCCATAAGCTCACAGGGAGTGGCACTATTAGGAGGCTTTGGTTTTGCTGGAGTAGATATGGCTTTGTTGGGGGAAGTGTGTCATTGTTGAAGCAGGATTTAGGTCTCATATATGCTCAAGCCACACCCAGTGTTTCAGTTCATTTCCTGTTGCCTGCATACTATGATGATCATGCATTAAACCTCTGAACTGTAAGCCATCCAATTGAATGTTTTCCTTTATAAGAATTGTTGTGGTCATGGTGTCTCTTCACAACAATAGAAACCCTAGCTAAGACACCAGGAAAGGCTATTACATAATCAAGTTTATTTCAGATAACAGTAATGGCCTTCCTGATATAGAAACTGGAAGATTCAGTCTGATTTAAAGAAAGCTTTGTTGTTTTTTTTTTTTTCCTTTTATTGGAAATAGGTTTTTTTCTAATAAAATATATCATGATTATAGTTTTCCCTCCCTCTGCTCCTCCCAGTTCCTCCCTGCCTCCCTCCCATCTGGATCCCTTTCTGACTTTCATTAGAAAACAAAGAGGTTTCTAAAGGATAATGATAAAAATAAGCCAAAACATTCAAAAGGTTGTTCTGTAGGAAGAGGAATAGGTAAACTTTGAAGTGACTCACAAAGAGAACCAAGACAACAGGAATCAAGTTCGAGGAAAAAGATGTCTCCCTCAGGATGAAGAGGAAACCAGTCATGTGCTCTCCTGTCTTCCAGACACAATACGACTGAGCACGTGTGAGCTCACAGAGACCTCGGGGACAAGCACCAGGCCTGAACAGGTTCAAGCCGGAAGGGGGTCCAGTGCTGAGAGGGGAAGTGGACACTAGCCCCACCCCAACCAATAAACTGTCAGTCTCCAACTGATACCTGCTTGCCACTCTGAAATTAGTGTTCTCCAATGGAGCCTCACTGGATATGGCAAGCACACTTGAGAGTAGACCCCATGTCCAACAGCAGATGGCCAGCACAGAATGAATTTAGTGATGTGTTTGTAGACCTTTGTCTCAGATTGCTTTGTTCGATCAGATTTTTTGTCTTATTGGTCATTTATTTATATATTACTGTTTCCAGTTTATGTGTCTTTATGGATTTTATTTTGTGTGCATATTTTTTGTGCTTTTTCTTTCTTCCACTTTTTAAAAAAATCTTTTTTTAGGATGTATGTATTTATTTATTAATGTGTTCTGTCTGCATGTATGCCTTTATGCCAGAAAAGGGTGTCAGATCCCACTATAGATGGTTGTGAGCCACCATGTGGATGCTGGGAATTGAACTCAGGACCTCTGGAAGAGCAGCCAGTGCTCTTAACCTCTAAGGTGCTAGGAAAATCCCCAGGAAGACACCAACTAAGCCTCCTAGTAATAATGGAGAGGATGCCTGAAATGGCCATCCCCTGTAATCAGATTGGTAACTACCCTAATTGTTATCATCGAACCTACACCCAGTAACTGATAGACGCAGACGCAGTGATCCACAACCAAGCACTGGGCTGAGCTCCCAGACTTCAGCTGAAGAGAGGGAGGAGGGCTCACAGGAGCCAGTGAGGTCAAGATCATGATGGCAAAAACCAGAGACAGCTGACCCAAGCTGGTGGGAGCTCATGGACTCTGCCTTGTCAGCTGGGGAACATGCATGGGACCAAACTAGGCCCTCTGAATGTGGGTGACAATTATGTGGCTTGATCTGTTTGGGGAGCCCCCGACAGTGGGGGCAGGACTTATCCCAGGTGCATGAACTGGCTTTTGGGAACATGTTCTCTAAGATGGGATACCTTGCTCAGTCTTGACATGGGGGGAGGGGCTTGGTCCTGCCTCAACTTAGTATGCCAGACTTTGTTGACTCCCCAAAGGAGACCTTACCCTCTCTGAGGAGTGGATGAGGGGGTGGGATTGGGAGAGGTGGAGAGGGGGCGGGACAAGGGGAGGGAGGGGGAACTTGGATTGGTATGTAAAATGAAAAAAAAATTTTAAAAATAAATAAATTAAAAAAGAAAAATATTGATGTTTGTTTGTTTTGTCTGTTTTCTAAAGTGAGTTGGGTGGGTGGTAAGGTGGAGAGGATCTGGAAGGAGAAACCGTGATCAGAATATATTGTAAGAAAAAATGGTATTTCAATTTTTAAAAAAGAGAGAGAGAAGACAAAGCGGCTTCGGGCCTGTCCCACTGTGCTCACGTGAGTGCGGAAAGTGTGCTCTGGCCAAACACAGCAGTTCCGAGTTGCTCTCCACATTCCAAGCTAGCTGCTTCACGTCCTCACCATCTCAGCCTCCGGATCCCTGGGTCTCTCAGCATCCGGGTACCTCTCACCTCCATGTCACTCCACAGGAGCGTGGGCTTCTTTTCTCAGCTGCAAGGGTGTCTCTGTGTCCCCAAAGCCCAGCCCGAGCCCTTCAGCATGATTCCCAGAGTTCTTCACTGTTCCTCGTCACTTGGCCCGACTGCTCAACTCTAGGTAAGTAAGTGTGCTGTGATACAGGTCAGATTTTTCAATTCTTCTTTTTTAGATAGAATTAAAGAATTGTCCTGAGGCAGCAGAGCCAAGCCTACCATAAAGATCTTTGCAGTCAAGTTAGATGAATATGAACTCAATTCTGGGCCATGAGTGAGTAGAAACTGACCATCAAGTGTTGACTAATGAAAGACTGCCAGCCCTAGAAGGGTTAGCTAATGATTGTGAATTTCATTACCTCACAGAAGTATTTCCAACGGCATAATCAGAAATATCCAACTGCTGTTGAGGACATTTGCAGACACCAGTGCTAAAAGGGAAAGAAAATATGCTAACTGGCAGAAATAAGGAGCAAAAAGCTACAACGCCAGAACACCAGATAGACAATATCAGCTGCAATTCAATTAATTAGAAATCCAAACTGTCATCCCAGAAGTCTCTGAAGGAGAAGCATAAAGATTTTAATTCAATTATAAGCTTAATGCAAGCCAACATGTGACTTTCCCCCTCAAAGAAGAAGCTAATATGATCCTGGGTCATATGAATAGGCATATGGTAGCTATTAAAAAGAAGATAAATGGGCCTCTGTCCTCTAGAACCTAAATGAAGAGGAGGTGGTGACCTTTAGTCAGAACAAAGATGGTAGATGGAGTGCTCTCTGTGCGTGTAGAAATGGCTCTCAAGTTCACAAGTTCAGGGAGATGAGTAAAATGTAGATCTATGTTATGTGAAGTATCACGGGGTGGAGTAAGTTCTCCATTACTATACTGATGAACACTGGAGATGACTGTTTAACTCACACATTCTACAACTTGCAATAACCCACAAAGCTGAGGGCCAAGGGCCAAAAGTGTGTGATATATCGGTAGCCTGAGCAGGGTGGGATTAGTGAAACACAGTAGAACAGTAAACCAGTCTCAAGAATTAAGAAGCAACATTCTCCCCTGAGCTGCCTCTGAAGGTCTAATAGAGATTATTAATTACACTTCCATACTTACTTGAAACAAATCAAATAATAGAATTCTAAGGGGAAATCTCTTTCTGTATTCTGCTTTATAAAAATTTTAAACTGTTTCCTTATCCTAAACTTACTGTGTAAGGTTTCTTTTGAAGTTGCTGGGAATGTTCCAGTTGAAAGTTTTAAATTGTAATCAATTAAAACTTGGAATGATAAATTATAAATTAAGTCTGATCTGGAAAATTTAAATTTTTGTTTTAAATTGTGTGTGTGCAGGTGTGTAGCATGTGTTTGCACAGATGTGTACTGCCACACCCAGCTTTCTACATGGGGATATGAACTCAGATATTCAAGCTTGTATGACAAATGCTGCTATTGACCAGCACATCTCACCAGCCCCATAAACGTTTTTTAAAATCACTTTCCAAGACAATCAAGTAAAATAAGCCTACTCCCTATGTGTCCTATGTATGTGCACGTGCACATACACATACATGTGTCCTCTCTTACACGCGTGTCAAATAATGACTGGATTGGTCTGCGTGTGTTTGCTCAACATGAATGATAGGCATACAATCACTGTGTCTCCAGGATGTACCTGTGTGGGCTGTGTATCTACAGACCTTGAACATGCTCATTCTCTTGGGTACTCCCTAGAGGCTTCCAGGAACTTCTTTTCTGCTTCCTACTGCTTTATCATGTATTCTTTGAGTCAGTGAGCATCTTGAGAAGTTTGCTGTACTGAAAACACAGCCCTCAGCATTTCTCCTGAAATCTTCATATGTAATTTTCCTTGCATGTCAAATTCCATACTTTCTTTTTATTCTTACCCAGCGAGCTTGTGACACCAGCCTGTCCCTCACTGTACAGGGGATAATTCTAGGTCTTTCCTTTTTTAAAGGAAAAAAATATTCTTCTGTATTTTCTACATTTTCAAAAGCTACTTTTTAACTTTGTTTTGTTTATTTTTAAATAATATGAATGCTGGAGCCATGAAACCAGGAAGGAGGCCTACTAAAATTTTCACTGAGGTAAACCTTATTCACTTTCAAAAGCCTTGTAACCCAGAAAGCAAATCTGAGCCTCTCACCAGCCTGCCAAGCCCTATGACTGCAAGTTTTCTGACTTCCTGTCTATGTGCCTCTCTGCTCCTTGCTGGGCTCTCTCAGCTTTACTGGTGGCATTGCTGGAGTAGTAACCCCTCCGGCTCAGGCTCACCACTGCCCTGGGACTCTAACTGTTAATATTGTGATCTAGTTCTCCATCCTTAAGTCTCTCTCTCTCTCTCTCTCTCTCTCTCTCTCTCTCTCTCTCTCTCTCTCTCTCTCTCTCTCTCTCTCTCCTCTCTCCTCTCTCTCTCTCCCTGCCTCTCTCCTCCTCTCCTTCCCCCCAAGCTGGGTGTGGTGGCATACACCTACAATCCCAACACTTAGGAGATAGAATCAGGAGGCTCTTAAACTTGACATTAGTCTGAGCTACACAGCAAGATTCAGTCTCAAAAACAACAAAATCCCTTTTCAGTTCTTTTCACAAATATACGTCAAAGCCCTGAATCTTGAGCCTTTCATTTAGGGTTACTACAGAATTTATAAGCATTGAACATGTAGACACATTTAATTTTTACATGTTCTGCCCATGTTACCAGACTTTATGCCATCTTATCCCACACTAGTTTGTACTAACGCACTTTGCTTCTGAAATATGCATACAGATACAGATATAGATTCAGATATAGATATAGATTCAGATATAGATATAGATACAGATATAGATTCAGATATAGATACAAATGCAGCTATAGATACGCTCATTTCAGTCTTCCAACCCTAAACATTTCTCATCCTCTGAGTAGGCACTTGGCCAGCAAGAGTGGCCAGACACGGGCCTTGGGAGACTCTGTGGGTAAAGTCCTTGCCACACAAGCATGAAGACACAAGTCAGATTCCAGCACTCCCATAAAAAGGCGGGCATTGTAGTGTGCATCTGCAATCCCAGTGCTGTTGACATGAAAACAGGCAGATCCCTGTAGCCAGCTGTCCCCCAGCCTACCCCAATCAGTAAATTCCAGATTCATCAGAAACCCTGTCTCAAAAAATGAGATGGAGAGGGAGTAGGAAGATACCGCATAGTGACCTCTGACTGCCATGTGCAGAGAAAGGGGGAGAAGATAAAATATTTTGAAAAATGAATACATACAAGGTTTTAAAAACCGGAGAGAAACAAAGGGATATGTTTTCCTCAAATCTCGAGGTATGTACCAATTTTAGGAAATTGGAAAAGGAAATGTACATAAAGTTGAAAATAAAGGATGGGGGACAGGGAAGAGAAGGTCCAAGGGAGCTGGGAAAGATGTTCCTTAGGCTGGATGTTAGAAGACTGCCCCTCTCTAGGGAGAGAGTGATGGTGGTCACAATGCCGACATACAGGGAAGAAACACTGGCAGGGTCCAGGAAGTACACTGAAGAACCCGAATTGAAAGAAGGCTTATCAGAGGCCGTGGTGGGGATGGCTGTATTGGCCAGGAGTCACTTGCTGCATGTGATGGATGTTCAAGTTGAACAAGCTTTGTGAAGGAGAGGAAATCAGAGTCAAGTACGCCTTATACAGTTCAAGAGCAGAAGTTGATCCTGAGCCAGAGGACATGTATTTAAACTAATGTATCTCATCTGTCATTCGTCTTCTGCAATTCCATACTTCATCTTTTCCCCCCAATTCTACAGGCCGGGTGATAGGAAGGAATGCTAGGTCCTCACAGCTCACAGCTCAGCACCTCAGAGAGAGGAGAAGGGCCTTGGCTTCCATTCCTAAAATCCCCAGCAAATACATGGACTGACGGAGTCTAGGATTCATCTATTGACATGGAGACTCTTTCAGGAAACCCAGGTATTTGTATGGAGGATGTAAAGCATGTTAGAAAGAAGTGGAACCATTTGAAAAAAAAAAAGTGTTAAAGAAAACCAACAGAAAATACATACAGGCTACCCAGAGAATCGGTATTCATAAATATTCATATTTATGCTTAAAACCTACAATTCTACATTTTGTGTTCTTAAACTAATCAGTTTGAATTACAAATGCTTAAAGCCTCATATCACAGTTTTAACATGAAAGGAGAGTGTTGTGTTGCACACCTATAATCCCAGCACTTGGGAGGAGAGGGAGAGAATCACAAGTTCACAGCCTCTGGTCCACAGAGGAAAACTTTGTCTTTAAAAAAATCAATCAATTTATTTATTAACTAACCTTAAAAAGCTATGCTGAAATAGAATTGATTCATTCCTCTTATTCTATACCACTCCCAAATAGTGGCTCCTGATTATGATGGTTTGATTTACTATTTTTAACTTTACAATGGTGCTTAATTATACCCAAATCCATTCTGATCTTCACTGTCGATATGGTATTCAATAAACAAAAAGATGTCCAATACTTTGTTATGAAGTAGATTCTGTGTTAAATCATTTTGGCCGATAGTGAGCAAATGCAAGCTCTCTGGGCATGCTGAAGGCACACAGACTGAGTTCTGCCTGTGTTTTGACAGTGTTTTTAGCTCACAAGGGGTTCATCAGTTTATAATCCCATCATGAGTGCAGAACCACCTGCAATTTCACCTGCAATTATTAGATAATATAAGCTTGCTTTTTTGTAATCCTTTGCCAACATTTTGCTAAGTCCACATCCCCCTTCATTTGTCTCTATCTAACTAGAGCAGCATACATACTTTATACATTTATCCACTCATTCTTCTAGTTATCTTTTTATAATAATAACTCAGGGAATCTGAGCTAACCTCTAAAATACATGTCAGCTTTGTATATATTATGGTTTGAGGCCTAATGCCTTACCAGTTTTATACAGTAAGCCATATTAGAAAGGCCTATTCCTGCCTTTATTCAGAGAAGACTGTGTAACAGCTTCATAGTTAAACAGAAACTCTACATATTTCAATGCTAAAGCAAAAAAAAAAAAATAGGGTTACAAGAATGATAGAAAACTGGTCTTTGTCTTATGGCATCTCTGAAATTAAGAAATAAATAAGGCTCTATAATCAGATTGGCTCTACCAATCTCCTTTGGCTTGGCTTCGACATCGGATTTTGCCCACACGCCAATGCCTCCAATCCAGGTCCATCTTCCCTGTGCCCTAATGGTTGAAGTTTTGCCTCCACAGAGCCAGGAACCTCGTCTGGCTCCCTTGGCATTATATTTCATTTAGCATTTAACCAGTATGAGGTCATAGTAAGCAACCAATAAGTAGTGAATAAATGAATGAATCGCATAAAATGTTTGTATTCATAAACAGAGCTAAATGTCTTCTGAGCAAAGTAGAGATGGAGAGATACAGGAAGCAGAGACGAAGCATACTGCTTGCTGTAACTGCTTTCTTCCTTCAAATGTGTTCTTTCATATGTGTTCTCAGTAGGAGACCCTTCACGTACCAGAGCTCAGTGACCCCAAAGCCTTCCCTTCCAGAGTGGTCTTCCTTACAAAGATCCGTCTGTGAAGACAAAACAGTTTCTTGCTTAGAGTCTGCCAGATGGTTCAGGCCACAGGTCTGTTCCGATCATCCAGGGTTTCTTTCGATAAACAGCATGATTGCTTTGCCTAGATAAGTAATTCCTTCCACCAGAAGATGCTGGCAATGAAGTTATGCTGGAGCATGAAAAATGGCCAAGGAAATCATAAGAGAGCCAGTAAACTCAATCAGCAGGATGAGCTCAGCTTTTATTTGTTCCCTGAATAACCAGACAGCACACAGCATACCCTGCAAATAAAATCAGTCCAAGCCCAAACACCCAGTTTCATACAATACATCACATGTCTTTCTGTTTCACCACAGACATTGTCCTAATGAGCAGAAATCACTAGCATATGGTGGGGGAGTGGGAGAACATCGGTACTTTGAGGCGCTCATAGACAATCAGGGTAAGATATACAGCAGCAAAGACAAAAGGCTAAAGACAGTGATCACCTGTATCGGAGCTGACATGTAGTAAGGACAAGCTCTGCAGTGTGGGACAGGCTTAATCCATGACCTCACTTACACCCTCTGGTAATCTTCAGGTGTGCTTTACCTGAATCTTCGTCTTATAGACAAGAAAGGGGAGGCTTGGAAAGATTAAAATGAGGTTAATAACAAATTTAGGATCTAAGCTAACGCTTTTCTGACTCCACCTATGAATAGATACAGTTTGTGTCTGCTAAAACCTTACTCATCATAGGAAAGGGCCATAAGCAGGAAAAAAGGGGAAAATAAAAGGAAGAGATCAGAAATACAGAGACTAGAGCCTGCTTCAATGGAAGTCAGTACAGGAGGGACAGAAAAAAATAGAATCATTCTAAAGACAGTAATTGAGGAAGAGCTTCAGGAAGGAAGGAAAAGAAAGAGAGAGAGAGAGAGAGAGAGAGAGAGGAGAGAAGAGAGAGAGAGAGAGAGAGAGAGGGTGGGAGGGAGAAAGGGAGAGAAGGAGAGGAGGGAGGAGGGAGGGAAGGAAGGAAGGAAGGAAGGAAGGAAGGAAGGAAGGAAGGAAGGAAGGAAGGAAGGAAGGAAGGAAGGAAGGAAGGGAGGACATCTCACTCCCAAAAAAGCAGGTAACTGACCCACAAGCACACAGACTCTATGTCCAGCAGCAAAGGGAATATGCAGCCTCCCTGGGCCACATCTGGCCTAGCAGGGCACCAAGCATGTGGCCACAAAGGGATGGATGTCTTGTAAAGAACTCCAGCACCTGGCTGGGCACTGCTGAAATCCAAATAGGAGGCTGGCAGGTCTCCAGCAGACATAGATGCCAGATGAAGGGCAAAGGACTTTGAAAACTTTCCAACGCTCACAACCCCCATCCAGAGGAGCAAACAGCGTGATCGAGGGAACCACAGGAATGGACTAGACCCAAGCAGAAATCAGACTCGGGAGGAGCTAACCTCAACCATCAAGAATTAATCGCCAAGAGAAAAGAGCTCAGGGGCCCAAAGCACAGTTCCAGAGCACTGTATACCCACCTCTCTCAGCCCTGCTAGTGCCCTGTGCAGGAAGAGACCCTTCAGAAGCACAGAAGGCATGTGGGCACACTAGGAAAGATGTTGCTGCCGTCAAGGTGAACAAGCCCCAGATCGTGAAGACAGCAGAAGGGTGGTAAGGGAGGCTAGAGCTGAGAGAGTCTGGACACGGGGCCCCCAGCCCGCAGGGAGGAAGGAGAGCGAACACAAGAAGTGAAGGAATCCTGCAGCACCCTGATGTGAGCACTAAGGTAAACCCAGGAGCCAGGCTCTCCCGCTCCAGGCAGAACCATTGACTGAGAGCACTCCATCTATTTCAGCGTTTTCCTTGGGCATATTTACATACTTTGTTTCAATTTTTATTTTCCATATTTATTTTCTAAGCACATTATATGCTGTTCATTTTTTAATTCTTTGATTTTTCTCTGAGTGCATGCAGTGTTGTATTTTAAGTGCTCAATATGTTGTAATTAGTATTTTATTGGAAAAAGCTCCTACATTTCTCCTTGTCATCTCCAAATCTATTATCTCTCTACTGCTTTGCAATTCCCACTCTATCTCTTCTTACTCCATACTCCCTTCCTCCATCATTACTTAAATACGCTACATTTTTTCCCAACCAGAGCCCCAGTACTCCCATCTGAAAACCTTTTGAGGGGACAGGACTCAAGAGCTAAATGTCTTCTCCAGCTAACAATGACATTTGTCAAACCAGTAGATGTTGCTGCAGTCAGCTTTTCCCCAGACATAAATTCAAGTGAAGATCGCCCACAAGGAGGGCTCATCAAACAAGCTCGCGCGCGCGCGCGCGCGCACACACACACACACACACACACACACACAAGGCAATACCCCAGTATGACAACCCCCAAGCTCACAGCTTCTCAATACTGGATAGTTTTAAATGACAGATAACAATTTCAGAGTTCTATTTTTTAAAAGATTCAAAGACCAGGGCCAGCAAAATGGCTCAGCAAGTAGAGGCATTTGCTGCCAAGCCTGATGACCTGAGTTCTATCCCACAGAACCAGGTGTTAGAAAGTGGTAACTAGTTCCTGCAAATTGTTCTCTGACCTCCACACACAAAATCAATCAATTAAATATAATTTTTTAAAAATGTAAAGGCTCAGTGGCCAAAAGGAGGACTGAAATAAACAGAAAATGTAATTAGAGATCTAGAAAATAAACTTAGGAAATTAACTAAACACATAGATCAGAAAGTTACCAAAGTAGATGAAAGAATCAGCAACTTGGAGAAAAAAAATAAATATGGAGGAAAAAATCACCAAGAAAATAGAATCACTGAAAAAGAACCAAACAGAAATTTTATAAATGAATGAATGTGTCAATCAAACAGTCTCCTGAGCAGACAAGACCAGGCAAGGGAACGAATCTCATGGCTGGAGGATAAGGTCAGGGCAGTCATACATACAGGCACACATAAAGAAAAAAATCAGTGAACATGACCAAAACTTCAAGAATTCTTGAACATACACACAAAAAGAAACCAAACCTAAGAAGTCATGGAACAGAAGGAAGTTACATAAAATCAATGGTCTAGGCAATCTGTGGATGAAATTATAGCTCAGAACTTACAAAACCTAGAGAAAGAAATAGACATCCAAACACAGGAACACTTTACAACCCCAAATAGACATGATCAGAAAAGAGCCACCTCACAATATATCACAGTCAGGATGTCCAAAAAACAAAGAAAAGAAATAAGACTAAAAGCTGTAAGGGAAAAACACCAACCAACACGCATGGCGGAAATATCAGAATAAGATCAGATCTGTAATAAATGACCATAACAGCTAAGAAAACATGAAATGATATATTATTTCAAGCCTTGAAAGTAAATAAAATTGTTATTCTAGAGTGTTACACTCAGCAAAATTATCTATGAAAATCAATGGAGAAATAAAGCTATTTAAAGAATACCACAAGTTAAGCAATACGTAACATCTAGGGCAACATTATGGAAAGTTCTTTTAAAAATACCAACATGGTTTTACATAGGAAGACACAGGAGGAGATGGAGGCAAAGAAAGCAGCAGGTGAACACGGACAACTAAGAAAGAACTGATTATGTCTCAAAGAGCAAGCTACCAAGCATCCAACAATGCCAGCGAGGAGCCGGGGGTCGGGGTGGGGAACTACCAGCTAACCAGCCAACAAGAACAAAAAACATCAAGTTCACAAACAAGAGCAAACTTACTTATAAGCTTGAACACAAATGGTCTTAATTTCCCAATTAATAGACTCTGACTAGTAGACTGAATTTAAAAAATGCCAACAAACTATCTGCTGTCTCCAAGAAACTCATGCGGCTAAGACATCCACAAACTGCGAGTCAGAGGTTGAAAATCAAACCACCGAGCTGAGAACAAGCTGCCCCAGTAACTCTCATCTCTGATAAAGTGTACTTTAAGTCAAAATTAATCAGAGGAGATAAACAGAGCGATTACATAGTAACAAGAGAAACAGCTTCTCAAGAGGACATTATATTATAAATGTTGATGTCCTGAATATTGGGACCCCCAATTTTTTTTAAAAAAAAGTATAAAAGGCATAAAGGACCACATAGTCCAGACACAATAATGACAGATTTCACCACCCGCTCTATTAGTTACTTCTCTTGCTGGGACAAAACACCATGACTAAGGCAACTCACAGAAGAAAGAGTTATTTGGCTTATGATTCCAGAGAGATAAGAGTTTATTGTGGATTGGGAGCATGGCAGCAGGCAGCATGCAGCAGACATGGTAGTATACAGCAGGCATGGCAGCATTCAGCATGCAGCAGGCATGGCAGCATTCAGCATGCAGCAGGCATGGCAGCATGGCAGCAGGCATGGAAGCATGGAAGCATGCAGCAGGCATGGCAGCATTCAGCATGCAGCAGGCATAGCAGCAGGCATAGCAGAAGGAGCCAGAAGCTGAGGTCTTAAATCTCAGCCTTGGAATAAGATCAGGCAAGGATGGAGACAAATGAATTTGACAACTTAAATAAGATTGGTTGTGGGAGCCAAAGCCAGAGGAAGTGGGGTGAGTGACACATGCCTAGGAGCATGGGGCAAAGAAACAGAAATCCATGTCACCGTTGTCCTCAAGGCAGACGCTGGAACTGTGTCTTCCTACACATAACTGCCCTTCCCTCTCTCACACACTCTCTCCGGGATGTTCATTCTACGTATGCCACTGGAATGTTTTCATTATTGACCTTGAACCATCCTTTGCAGTTTTATATGATCTCTGTTAATGAGAAATAATAAAATTTAAGATTAACGACAGGGCCATTCAAAATGATAATGTCACACACGTCTCGCCAGCTGAAGACAGCCTCTATCTGGAAGAAAAGGACAGAACTCTATCTAGAACAAGAATTTCCGTTGGCCTGAATTAACCATTGGAGAGGAGAAAGGAACAGACTCACTCCGACTAAGTTCAAGAACTGGCTACTTACTAAACAAGCAACAAAACCGCAGAGTGTTTCAACTCTCATGCCCACACACACATGCACTCATGTATGTACCACACATAAGTGTGAATACATGCATACACCACACAATTAATTAATTTGGAAACTGACTGAGGAAGACACCTGTCACTGACCTTTGGCCTCTTTACATATCCTTCAAAAGCATGCACATACATACTAGCATGTACACACATAAAAAAGGAAAGAAAATCCCTTTTTCTGCCGTGAAAGGTGCTTTCTCAGATACTCTTGGTAGAAAAATCTCAAACTAGACTGCATGTGTAGCCATAGACCAGTCACAGTGGGATCTGAGACCCTCACAATGGAGCGGGGGCCAGGATTGTCGTGCCTCACTGAATATTAGGGTTACCAGTGAATTAGGAAACACCAATATCTGTTCTCCATCTCCGCTCACTTACGTCTGAGTCTGTCGGATGATTCCTAGTGGTGCATAATTTCAACTCCCAGGAAGGTCCCACTAGGTGACAGGAGACGAGAACTCCTGGGAGACTAATTGCGTTCATTTCCTGGAGCTGAGCTTGCGTCCCATGAACAAAGATAGAACTCACTGTCTGGGAAGAGGGGGTGACTGCTGGATTTTGAGTGGGGAACACGGTGCTGTTGTGGCGATCTAGATAAACAGTGTAGGGGCTGAAGAGATGGCTCAGCGACGAAGAGCACTTTCTGTTCTTGCGGAAGACCCGGGTTCAATTCTCAGCATCCATATGGTAGCTCACAACCTCCATAACGCCACTTCCGGGGGATCTGACACCCCCTTCTGACCTCTGCGGACACCAAGCATGCATGTGGTTCATACACACGCACGCACACGCACGCACGCAGGCGAAGCACTCACACACAATATAAATCTAAAACAAATTAAATCCTGATATAATTAGGCTAAACGGTAGGACCTAGGGGCGGAAAGACTGTAAGAATTCTGCTAGAATCCCCAGTGAATCCGGGTGATCACCCAGGAGGCTTATGGGTAACAGCTCTAAGGAACTTTAATGGGGTGACACACATCCATGGGGCTGTCCGTGGAGTCAAAGAAATCAAGAAAGACAGAAGAAATGTTGAAGATACACTCAGTGAAGTGGATGAGTTGTCTCAAGGCATCTAAACAGACGCTTAGCGTTCAGCGAAGAGGTAAAGCGCGTTCTTTACGTGACATTTGTGAGAACGATGGGGGACCCATGATGAGTAGGTGAACCGGAAGTGTCTTGAGAAAGCCGGTCTACAGAGATGGTGGGCATCATGAACCTGGTGAGGCTAAGCTGTGAGATGTGTGAAACAGAGAAAGGGCAGGGCTGGCACCCTGGGCTGAAACAAGCAGGAATCTATCTGCAGAGGCATGGATTTATCCCGAAGGTTCAGTATTAAATAAACGAGATCACATTGTTTTCAGCTAACACGAATAACAGAATGACTCAGGCAAAGCCAGGTCTTCCAATTCTGCATCCCTTGGACTGAGCCTCGATCCAAATTCTGACTCGCACATGACTCGCAACTATGAAATCTGAGTGACCTTTTGGTCTCCAGTGAAACGCTCTGGGAAAATTCTTTTCCCTGCACTCATTTCAAAACAGTAAGGGCCACATCATTCAAGATGCCTTGTCAAGGGAATTCAATTAGCATCAGTCCTGAGGGTCACCTCAGGACTTCTTAAACTTGGTCATCCTGTGAATTCCTCTGGGTTTCCATGACTCATATCAATTGTCTTTAAAAAAAAAAAAAAAAGCTATTCATGTTTCATCTTACAGATTCCAAGGTAGCTCTGGGTGCCCTTTAGTGTCACATCAAATCTGAAAGGCGGATGTACCCAAGGGGAGGCAGTGGA
The DNA here is from genome assembly GCF_004664715.2 of Peromyscus leucopus. Taxonomy (NCBI): domain Eukaryota; kingdom Metazoa; phylum Chordata; class Mammalia; order Rodentia; family Cricetidae; genus Peromyscus; species Peromyscus leucopus. The sequence continues at coordinate 23,171,405 of NC_051079.1, forward strand.
TGGGACACGCTGGGTCATCCATAGTTCCTTGCCTTTCCTCAAGCAGCTGTTGGAGCACAGGGGTTGCAGGCCCTGGGACTTCCTGAGAACCTCCCACAATCTCCGGATGGGTCCATTCCCAGTTTGGAAAACACTGACTATCTATTTGTTACAAAGATAGGTCCTGAGTTAAATAGAACCCCGGAGTGCCAAAACAGTAACGTTTGCCAAATCTGCTCTAATAGTAGCAGAAAGCAGCTTAAATCACTGAGAAAATATTGTTGTTATTAGTAAAATTAAGTATGCACTTTCATTAAAGGATCACAAGGAGAAAACACCATTCGCTCCTTAATTCAGCAAATGCTGAAGTGCCTAGGACTCCGGAGTCATCCTGTCAATCACAGGTAAGTAAAACAGAGTTCCTGCTTTTCAGTAAATAAAAACGTTTAAAATACCCTTTGCAGAGAGGGGGAGATGGTTCTGGGTGACGGTACTTGTTGCACTAACACAAGGTCGTGAGTTCAAACACCCAGTACCTACGTAAAAAGTCAGGTGTCACCACAGGCACCTGGAACCCCAGCACCAAGGGGACAGAGACAGAAAATCACTAGGGCTAGCTTGCTGCCATCCCAGATCCCGCTTCAGGACAAAGACCCCGTCCCAAAGGGATACGGTGCAAAGTAACAGAGCAGGCTGTCCCACATCTTCCTCTGTTTTCTGCATATATATCAGGTGCAAAGACCCACAAACACATGTCCACACACCTCACATATACCACACACACACACACACTCACACATCGTGCTGACAGGCTCCATGGACTTACCTGACAGGTATCCAGCCATCTGAGGCTCTTCCTGAGAAGACATTGTGAAAACAGTCTCTGGCAGGTTAGTGTGACCGGAAAGAAATGGCTTCACAGAAGAAGAAGCTATTCCAATGGCCTGGATGTCAGTTGAATGAAAACAGAAAAAAAAGTTTTCACTCACCTCCAGGGACATTAGGCCAGACAAAGCGCAGCTTGGTTCCTTTTCCCCAAAAAGAAATCTCTTCCCGTAACAGCAAATCTTAAATTCAGCCATTCAACCAACTTTTTACCCAGAGTCCACAGAGCAGGGCCTCAAAAAAAAAAACAAAAAGAAAAAAAGAAAAAAAAAAAAAAAACTGAATAACACAGAAATAATATGCACAAGCCAGGAACTTGTGAGGCTGATATGTTTAGAGTTCATGGATCTGTTCGGGAACGCATATCCTACTGTAGAGAAACTTTTCAATGTGCAGAGTTCAGGCAGGCCCAAATGAGAGCTGCAGGAGTGGTTGGAAAAGCAAATTAAATTCTGTGAGAAAGGCCAAATAAACCTGAGTTTCTTGAAGAAAGCACAGGACAGGCTTGCTGCAACCTCGTGGTCTGGGGGGCTTGCTCTGTTCTCTTCTTTAAAAGTCCGGACACAAGAAAACAGACCACATCAAAGGACGTTTTTAAAACCCTTGATCCAGTCAGTTAGAGCGTATAACATGGGCACCCACCATGTTGCTAACACAAGAGGCAATTACAAAAATGAGTAAAACATAGTTCAGCCAATAGACGCCATTTCATTCCGTCATAGAGAAGAATTCTTTGAATAAACAGGTGATAAAATTTCAGAACTGGCTGAGAGCACATCATGTGAATGCTTAGAGGCTGTCAGATTATTGATCTGAGGCCATCATAACCAAAGGACAGAGAAGATGATTACCTCAGCCCCTTTTGAGATCTTTGATGCTAAAACCTGTGTGCTAGTTTTACCATCAATTACTTCCCACAAAGTGACATGAGAGGCAACACAGAACCATGGCATAAAGCTACATAGCTTTCAACTTACAAATATTATAACTTCCTGTCAAATGTTCTTACATCCATTTCTAATGTTTCCATTCAAAAATGATACCCAAATCCCTAGATGTAAGGGTAAATACACGATAATTCCCTGATGAAGAATTTCAAATGTAAACTGCAGACCAAGTTTATTGCCAGTAGAGACGTTGCAGTCGTAAAAATGGAGAGGAAATTGTTTTAATGCAGGTTTTTAGTTCAATGTCTAATATAAATAACTAGAAAATGAACTATGAGAATTCAACCAAGTTTTTTTTTTCAAGAAAAACGCCGATACTTATAACCTTAAATCGTAGAAGCACGCCTAAAATATTTATTGTTAAATTCGAAAGAAAAGGGGGATCAAAATATCTGCATTCACATGCCAGATATTTTTATTTGAATAGCTTGTTAAAACTTCAAATTCAGTAATATCAAGAAAGAAAGAGCAAGAGATGAAGAAGCTAAGGAGGCTGTAAGGAGGAGGGGCCTGGGCACGTTCCCTTTCTCAAATGCTCTTTGCACCTGTGTCCTTTGTTTTAAGGTTGTGATCACCTCCAGAGCACTTCAGACCCGAAAGGTGAGCCATCTTTGACGTCTTCTTCCTTTATTCCCAACTAATTCATGCAGAAATGTACCGAAGACCTACTGTCTACCTGTCACAGTTCTGAGGAGGGAGGGTGCAATATTTTATGTCCATTTGAACCAGTTTTAACCCCCTAGGGGATTGGGTGCTTTTTCTAAATGATATTTCGCTGAGGTCATTGTGGATACATATGCAGTTGTGAAGCATAGTGCAGGGAGAGTGCACACTCTTGATTCTGGTAATATTTTGTAAAAGTAAATAGGATCACCACCAGGGTGCTGTGGGATGTCTTTATGTACGCTGTGATTATGTGTTGCTCTGATTGGTTAATTAATAAGCTGCTTTGGCCTATGGCAAGGCAACTTAGAAGTAGGCGGGAAATCCAAGGAGAGAGACAGGAAAGAGAAAGGCAGAGTCTGGAGAGACATGAGCTGCTGCCCAAGAAAAAGCAAAATGTCAGCAGACCAGTAACGCCATGGCCACCTGGCTAAACATAGATGGATAGAAATGGGTTAAAGGTGAAAGAGCTAGCTAGCAAGAGGCCTGCCACAGGCCATACAATTTATAAATATCATCAAGCCTCTGACTGATTATTTTATAAGTGGCTGCAGGACCATGGGCTGGGCAGGACCGTGGGCCAGGGAGGACCAGAGAAAGCTTCCGGCTACACCGGGTTGTTGTCCTGATAGTAAGTGTGCCTTGTTCAGGGTTTCCCAGTCCTGCTTTTACTCATTTGAGAGTGTTTAATTCTGAACTATTTTATGGCCAGCATGGGTTCATGTGTCTACCACCTCCATGTTCAACCACTGTAAGGAAAATATGCACCCCCTGTTATAACTCTACTTAGCCCTGCCCCTGGTAACCACTGTTCCCCATTTCTAAAAGTTGGTCTTTTCAAAAACGTTGTGTAAATGACATAATAAAATTTCAGAGATTGGCTTTATGTATCACCTTAACACTTCAGAGATTCATCAAAGTATTGCATCTATCAATAGCATGTTCCATTGATCGCCCAGTAGTAGTCCATGGTATATACTGACCACATTTAACCTTTCACTTGTTGAAGGAGACTGTAGTTATTACAAATAAAGCTACTATGAACGCTGTGAGTTTAGATGTGGCTTGGGAGGACTTTGGGTTTGCACTTTGATTATTTGAGACAGGGTCAGTCAGGTCTCAAGCGTGTTATGTACTAAGGCAGGTCTTGATCTTCTGATCCTTCTGCCTTTACTTCTGGAATACTGGGATTTCTGCATGCACCACCACTGTGCCAGCATTTCTGCATGCACCACCACTGTGCCAGCATTTCTGCATGCACCACCACTGTGCCAGCATTTCTGCATGCACCACCACTGTGCCAGCATATACACATTTTCCTATGAGCATATGCTTTTTTTTTTACCTTAGGAAAAAGAACTGCTGAGTTGCAGAGCAGTTGAATGTCCTGACATTTCTAAATAAATGACCCAACATTTCCAGATTGCCTGTGCATTTTATAGTAGTACCAAAAGTACTTGGGTGACCAGGGCTCTCAGTATTCACCAGCATTTGGAGTCGTCTCAAGTTTTTAATGAGGTTTTTCAATGGGTGTATAGTGTCATGAAGCTAGTTTTATAAAATAATACAAATATTTTGTTCTATGAGATAGGAGGGAACAACCCAAGTCCAGACATGAATACAGGAAAATGTTGGGGCAAGGGAAGCAGGCTTAGGGAAACATCCACACAAGAGGTCACGTTTGAGCAGGTCTTCAGAAATGATAGACAATGGAAGAATACACATGTCACAGTAAGTAAAAGACTAAATATGGTGGGATAAGCAAAAGTAGGGAGGATGGAGAGCAAGACTCTGCACGTGCAGCCCGGTGTGCCCTGCTTGTACGGAAGAAGTGGGAAAGGGGAGGGGCACGAGAAGATGCGTCAGGGATTTCCAAGTGCCTCCTGGGTAAGTGGTAACCCTCGGATCAGCTGAGGACAATGACAGAGCCGTACCCAATCGGTTCCCACCTGCTGCTGACTGTCCTTCATGCTCTCCTTCATACTATACCTCTCTTTTCATTCTTACAGACACCCTCCTGCTTCAGAAGTTTATCTTCTCCCACTAAACCTACCCTAAGTCATTTTCATAAATCCAGTTACTTTTGTAACTCCTATGGTTGGTGTTATTTCTCTCCTCCAAAATCTCCGCTGACTTTCTTCTCTTTGTGGAAGAAAGTCTGAGCTCAGGTGCATTCAAGAAAGCCATGACCCTCCCCCTCCCCTGTAGAAATATAAACTCCGGGTTTCTGTTCAACACTAGATGATTTCTATTCCCCACATGGCTAATGGTTTTTCCAACTTCTTAGCTAAAGTCTCCTGTTTCCCACGCCGGTTGCTCCACCTGAATCAATGTTCCCACTCCTGAAGAAGTCAAGGGTGCTGCTTACTGGCTTGCTCAGCCTGCTTTCTTAGAGAACCCAGGACCACCAGACCAGGAACAGCACCACCAACCATGTGCTGGGCCCCCTCACCAATCATTAATTGAGAAAATGCCCTACAGGCTTGCATACAGCCCAAACTTATGGAGGCATTTTCTCAATTGAGGTTCCCTCCTTTCAGATAACTTCAGATTCTGTCAAGTTGACGTAAAACTAGCAAGCACAACATCCAAATAGCATTTTCTCTCGTAGTATTAGATCTATCAGATATGGTTCTCATAGATTTATGCAGCGGCTGAGAGAGAGTTGCCCTTCAAAAAGGTCGCCCATTTGAGACACTTTCCTGTAGCTGTACTTTTTCATCTGGACCAATAGCCAGCAAATGATGACATGGAGACTTTATTAATTATGAAAGCTCGGCCTTAGCTTAGGCTTTTACCCAACTAACTCTTTTAACTTAATTAACCCATAACTTTTAAATCTACATTCTGTCATGTGGCTCAATTGCCTCTTCTTATGCGGCTCATCTGACTTACTCCGAGTCTGCTGGTGAAGTCCATGCACCTAGATTCTTCCTCCTCTTCCTCTCTCTCCCCGGAAGTCTCGCCTATCCTCTCTTGCCCAGCTATTGGCCATTCAGCTCATTATTAAACCAACCACAGTGACACATCTTCACACAGTGTAAACAAAAACAACTAAAAGATACACATCCCAATAGTCAGTTGCTTTTAACTTTAATGGAAATTCATGCTCATAAAAAATACAAAATAAAAAAAAAAAAAAAAAAAAAATGAAAAAAAAGACTAGACCTCCCTTGTCATGTTTCAATTTATGGAATTCATTCTCTAAACCAAGACCAAATAGATGTCACCTTTCTCTCTAATCCAATCATCATTCCGTTCCTACAGCATGCCATGGCACCAATACATCTCTGCTTTCAAGGAAAGGAATATGTTACTCTGAACTAACATGTTTTAAGTAAATAGCACAAACATACAAAGTTTAAAGTAGAATTGCTGGGGTCCCTTCTCCCCCGGGGCACACAGTCATTGGGAGTTGATGCCTGGGACCTGGTCAGCTATTTAGAGTTCTCATAATGGTTATGTTTTTATGTGTTTTATTTTCTCCAGCCAGGCAAACATTCTTAGTTCTGAAATAAAATAAAAATCGTACCTGTCATGATTCTTACTGACTACTAAAATTGTAGCCAGCATCTAACATGCATCTTTTGACAGTCTTTTAATCAGATTTGAGTCGATTTAATCAGATTTTAGTGCATTTAGTCCACAGCACCAGACACTGTAATAAAAGTTACTTTCTGACTTACTGCACCTGGAAAGATTGCAATTTTTCAGAAATTCCAACCCGTACTTACTCGCACACACAGAGATTTACTCAGAGCCACCTTTGTTTTCCCCTGCTTTCTGATTAGAAAACGAAACACAAAGAACATTTAACCATTAGGTTTATCACAGACTGCGAATGACTATCATCAAAGGGAAGCTTTGCCGGATGGTATAAGATACGGTTTATAGACGGGGGCCGAGGGACTCGGAATAGCTGTACCGGTGATGGCTGCTCATAAGATACTTCAAATGTTTGCATTTCTTTGTTTAGTCCTCTGCCTTTAAGAGTCAAGAGACTCTGGAGAAATTTCAAGAGGAGGTCACAGGAAGGGCACAAAGGAGCACACTGGTGTGAAGAGAGAGTGTGGGGGAGCCGTAGCAGAGACACACAAAGCTTTGTGTGGATCTACTTCATAAGAAAGTGCCAAGAGAGAGAATAAACTCAACAGGAAAGAAAAGAAAAGCCATTCAAAGCCTGATACTGGTTCAAAATCAGAACCTAATGCTGATCTAATTACTTACCATCTGATTAATGTGTGGGATTTACACCACACTCACCCCCACACTTTTCCTTTTTTTTTTTTTTTTTTTTTTTTTTGTTTTTCAAGACAGGGTTTCTCTGTGTAGCTTTGCGCCTTTCCTGGAACTCACTTGGTAGACCAAGCTGGCCTCAAACTCACAAGATCCACCTGCCTCTGCCTCCCGAGTGCTGGGATTAAAGGCGTGCGCCACCAACGCCCGGCCACACATTTCCTTTTATAATAAACCAAAGAAGCTGAAAAAAAATTGCAAGCAGTTCTGTGTGGCCTACTGAAGCCTTCAGCTCCAGGGATGGCGTACCTTCTCTTGGTAATTCCTGAGTAGAGCCTACCTTCCCTAAGTACGGAAGCAGAATGGGATCCATGATCCACAGCATGAATGTGCTAAGACTATGGATCCACTGAGCACCTGCGTGTCTGACTTCCTGTGTGCAACTGACACTGTATTCACTGTTGCAGCCTGGAGGCCGCTCCTTGATCACATTTGACTTCCAATGATGCAGGCACCATAAGACATTCTCCTAGTGACAGAATCGGTAGAATTAAAAGGCAACTATAGGGGTATCTCTGTAAATGAAACAGTTCTGTAAAGTGTTATTAAATAAATCTCCTGAATCAGATCTGGGGAAGGGAACAGCTATAGTTAAACTGCACAACCCAACCAAGCTCTTCATCCTACTGTAAAATGTGTGCCGCTGAACAAGGACCAGGGGCCGTAAATGAAACAGAGTTATAGTTATTTCAAAAAATATTTCATATCCCTGGACAGTCTGTTACCTAAGACATGTTTAGTCTGAAATGAAGCACAATCATGAATATGGTGATTATGGCCAGAGTTCTGACCTCTCCAGGCTCACAGGGCCTCAGAGAGCACCCTGAGTCAGCCTTGTGGTCTACAGTGAGGAGAAGCAGTAAGTCTGAAGCTGGAGCTCAGCTCCAAAAAGTGTGTGTGGCCCCACACGGACAAACAGCTAATGCAGCTGAGTCATCACTGTCTACAAACCAAGCCAAGGTTTGTTTCCCAAGTGGAACGGGCTTCCCAGGACTCAGTGCGGGCCACAGCCTGCTTCTAACACACATGTGACACCCAGAACAGAGCCCATGGCTCTGAACGCTTCAGCAGCGCCCCAGGAAGTGACAATACCCTGTGAGACTTAGAGAATGACGCTAGGATGCTGAGTGGAATGACAACCAGGTGGAGAGGCTCCCATCCCCTCATGGGTAGAAAGCGCTTCTTTATGCTTCTCCTGTATTCCACATAGTCAACCATGTGTCTAAGTCCAATTTGGATCTTATTCTCTCCTCTCCTCTAAGTTTGCTCACTGAACGGCTTTTCCCCTCTGGAATCTTTTACAATTTCCTTTTAATCCTTCATGACTGAAATTCAAATAGGATATGGCTAGATAAGAGCTCCTTTTTTAATACGACTAAACAAAGCCATTAGCCCAAGGGAACTTTCTGTTATCTTCTCATTTGTTCTGTTTCCTGTGTTCATATTCCATTTGGGGGCAACTCTTACTCCAGAGTGCTGAACATATAAAATACATGTGCTTCAGGTTTTCATTTTTCTTAACTTCTAGGACTACTCTGCTCTCTAATTAATCATCTTCCTAGCTGTGTCCTCCTCTTCCTCTTTCTCTCCCACCTTCTTCCTTCCATCATCCACCCTTTTCTTCTTTCTTTTTCTTTTAATGATAATAACAACTTAGCGCTCTCCAAAGATTTTTAAGATGTTTCTTTGGTAAAGTTTCCATCTGGTGCTTGTGTGGCTGTTCTTATAACCTTGTATTTATGGTTCCTTTAGTTCCCTATGGCCTTTCCTCTGGTTTGCAAGTAATCTCTGATGATAATGACTTTTTAAACACAGCTGGTACAGTGGCCACTGCAGTGGCAGAACTAAGCTGTTTCTCTCTAAGTGAAAAGTCTACTTCTCTGCTCCATACAGTGAGTAAGGTGGCTCAACCGGACAGTGTGCAATAAGGTTCATGGAGTCTGGGCTGGAAGGCAGACTACAAGCCTGCCTTTTCTCACTCATCTTAGGAAGACAATAGGGGAGTATGTCAAGGTTTCAACTCCTGGCCAAGTAGGCTGTTCCTTGTGTTTTATTTTCCATGACCAGGGACATTTCAAGTCATTGCATCATCTTCTCCCCTTTTTTAGGTGGATCTTTGTTGTGCAGCAATTTCTTCCATTCTAGAAAGAGACTCCTTAAGACTTAGGTTGTAAACAAAACTTACAAGGCTCAGGAGTAAGCAACTCACAAGACTCAGGAGGTTCCTGAAAGTTACAAGATTCACAAAGTCCCTGCCCAGTGTTAGACAAGCAATAGCAACTACTGAGAAATGAGGCTTTCAAACTGGCTGAAGGTTCTATACATCTGTTTGAAAGTCCCTTAGGGAGCCCCAAGGATGTGGCTTTTGGGAGTCACCTTCCATGCTGGGGTGGGCTTCTGATGATACAGCTGTCTATGAGTTGTCCATGCTACTACAGTTACCCCAACTGTGTTCTGTAAGTAAATCCATAAACTCACTGGTTCACCAAGTTGGACTTTGATGGAGTTGTTTCTTTATTCTATCATCAGTGCCCTACCTGGAATGAACCAGTCAGTTGCTCATGTTTCTAGAAGGAAAGCAACATGATTTTGTTTGCTAATATTTTTCAGGTTTATGTTGAAACTAAGTTCTCATGCTCCCAGAGTAAAGACTGGGAGATCACTCATAAGTCACAACAAGCCAAATCTATGTGTTGACTGCAACATTAATCATTGCTATGCCAACTACCTATCTGTGATATGAACCCAAAATCCCGAGGGCATTGGCCTCTCCTTATCCTATGTTCAACTCCCTTCTCAGGAGTAAATAGGGAATGAACTTTGACCCATAACAAGATCTTGTCTTTAATGCACTCATGCACTCAACTTAATCTTGAGTTCACAAGAGATGCACTCTACCTGGACAAAAGCATAAATATAGAAAACTGAACAATATTTTTTATAAGGAGTAAGCTGCTAAGATGCCCAGGCATTAACTGCAGTTCCCACTGAAAAGCAGCATCTGTGTTAAACTCACTATAGGGTTAACTGGCTGGTCACAAATTCAGTTGTCATGAAGAGTTGGAATGTTACAGGTTCAGAGACAAATAACTCCCCCCCAACCCCCGCCACGTGCCGAGTAGCTATTTATTTTCTAATTTTGCTGGTGACTTGCCATTCTTGTGACTATTGGGTAAATCCTTTTGGAATGTACAGACTCCTACCTTCTACAGATGCCAAGGCTGAGAATGACATCAGAATATCATCTGAGGCTTCTAACACATTTCCTGTTTTGATGTAATTCACCTCCTTCATGTTTTCATTAGTACACTTGGAAAATGCCATGTTTATAACTTTCTTTTGTTCTATTACTATAAAGAAAACTTCCTAAAACTGCTATCATGGTAGAACAAGGTCACCTGAATCAGATATTAATCAGTCTTCTGATTGTTTTATTTTCTGGATACTAAGCCTTCAGATCCATTCCTTTGTTTTATTGACTATTTTTAGTTCAAAGTATAATAATCCATTTCTTACTTAAAGGTAATTCTTCCCCTACGAGAGAGAAATACTTTGTATGTTTAACATGCATAACTTAACCCATGTTTTCTGTGTAACCTTGGTAGACCTAGGAAGTTATTTATTGTGACTAAATGTCTGGATATCTGACAGCTTTCAGAATATTAGTAAACATATGCAAACATGCCTAACACGTAGTAAGTGCTCAGTAAAGCCACATTCCCACGCTTTCCATCTACACAAGAACCTCCAGCATTAACTGGGATAATTTTGCAATGGGGAGTATAAACTTAAATGCCTCATGTTTCTGTACACCAGCACCGAGCTAAGAATTTCTTAGAGATCTTGGATATCACTCTAGTCTGATCCTCAGAGGGAAAGCATAGATGATTCCATTTTAAAATGAAATGTTAAAAGTTTTCTACATCTACTCTGTGCCTATAGCAGCACCCTTAATCAACTGCAGAGTCTCTCCCCAACAATAGTCTATCTGGATCAGGAAGGACCAATGAAACACGGATGCTCTGAGCATCTCTCTCCCGTTAGTGCAAAGGGCAATCCTGAGAGCTACGTGGCTACGGAGGTGAGCTGTGCACATGGGAACTCCTCTTCCTCAGCTCACAAGCTAATTCCCCAGCTTACTTGAGTGAAGAAAGAGATGAACAGGTCCTGGGAAGTAAAAGGAGGGTACACAGCTCCAGGGTAAAGCTTTGCCCAGAAGTAGCCATCATCAAACAGAAGTGGATTTAAAGACAGGGTCTGAACAATCCCAAAACATCTGAGTAAAACAACTGGGAAAAGGGAGTCTTTTACACTTTTTCAGAACCAAAGCTGCCTGCGCATTACAGAGCTGGATCTTGGAAGCTGCCAGCATCAGACTGTGACTGTCCTGGCCCGTCTGGCACACTCATTCCCCTCCGAAGGCAGATGTTTCACACATCCCTAGACAAGTACCATTGCACGTTCACTCACTCATTTAAAGCCCTGTGTGTCGGAGTCCAGGATCACCATGCGTCTCTGATTTCAATTTGTTTAACACTGGGGAAAGAGCAGACTGATGATAAGGACTTTGCCCACAGCTCTGTGCACTCGGTCCAGGCTTTCTAATCATGATGAAGCATCTCATGAATGTTTGTGTACATGAGGGGCTGTGTTAGTCACGCTCTCAGTGTGTACTCCCAGCCTACACAGTACTTGTATTTTCCCTCGTCAATAAATTGTCATTCTGGGGTTTACCTTAGTCATGCCAGGATTCATGAGTCACAGGCTGAGGCCCTGACTGTTCCTGGGAAATGCAGGTCCTTCGAACTTGAGAAGATGACTAGGTTCAGCTGTCAGCTGACTTTTTTGTTTGTTTGTTTGTTTGTTTTTTGTTTTTCGAGACAGGGTTTCTCTGTGTAGCTTTGTGGCCTTTCCTGGAACTCGCTCAGTAGAGCAGGCTGGCCTCGAACTCACAGAGATCCACCTTCAGCTGGCCTTTTTGGTCTCTTTTTGGCACTACAGATGGAACTCATTCAGAATCCCTTTGAGCTCTCGGATCTCCCTCCTCTCCTCCGCTGACGTGAGTTCTGTGTCTGAAGCTGATTCTTTCTCCTTCCTCTCTGTTGCAAGCTCAATTGATTCCTAGTTATTACTCTATTCCAGGCCGCCACTGGACAGTGCAAGAGTGTTTCCTGGAAACCCACAGTTTTGTTGAATTTGCAGTTGTTGCTATTAGAGATTGTGGTCCTGTGATGAACCCAAACCAGGTTCCAATTTTTTCCTTCTCCAGCCAACTGTGTCTAGAAACAATTGGTACTTTACAGCTATTTCAGTGGCTTCCAAGGAATTTTCCCCAGAGATGTGCAGGCTCACTTGTGGCCCTCCCAGAAGCTCCCTGCAATAGCCGCTGCCTAAACCTGCCACCAAACCCAAGTCACTTTGTTTCATGAGTCTTGCATGAATACATGAATCTAGATTCAATAAAGCCGTTTTCTGCTGGCCTGTCAAAAAAATCAACCCCACAAATTATTAAACTTTTCTCAATTTTCTTCCAAACATGAACTGGACTTCCCAGTGATTTATCTTGGCAAAATGTGAGCATAGCAGGCCAGAGGCATGCTGGGTAGAATCCCATCATTAGTCATCAAAGAAGTGACTCAGTTGACTTAGCATTAACCTTTGGCCTTTGACCAAACATATAGAAATGTTTAATTGCTGACAAAGCAGACTAAAGGCATTCAGAAAAGAGAGAAAGATGTGGGGAAAGGAGAGGAAATACATAAATAAGTATGGACCTTGTGGCTTATAAGTCAGAGGACACGTTACATCTCAGGCCCAAATATGGGTAGAAATTGTCTTATGTTATATCGTTTTTTTTGTAATCACCTTTCCAAAAGGGTATTCCTCAAGGTACCAGAAAGGGAAAGCATTGGGGTTATTTAACAGTTTTATTTATTCAGTGCTGTGGGATGTTCTGTATGTCCTGTGGGAGTCCTTCTTGGGTTCCTTGTGGCGTTACCCAGCAGGTCCGTATAGAGGATGATTAGGACCATGGGCCTGAGTGTAGGTGTTTGAGATGGTCTGCACTTGGCTGTGCTGGGGGATGGTCTGTATGTCAAGTTGTTCTGATTGGTCAATAAATAAAACCTGATCGGCTGTGGCTAGGCAGGAAGGATAGGCGGGACTAACAGAGAGGAGAAATAAAAGGACAGGAAGGCAGAAGGACTGGCTGCAGCCGCCGCCATGACCAGAGACACTGCAGCTGCCGCCATGACCAGCAGCATGTGAAGACGCCGATAAGCCACCAGCCACGTGGCGAGGTATAGATTTGTAGAAATGCGTTACTTTAAGATATAAGAATAGTTAACAAGAAGCCTGCCACGGCCATACAGTTTGCAAGCAATATAAGTCTCTGTGTTTACTTGGTTGGGTCTGAGCGGCTGTGGGACTGGTGGGTGACAGAGATTTGTCCTGACTGTGGGCAAGGCAGAAAAACTCAAGCTACAATTCAGTTTTATTTATTTATTTACTTAGGCTTTTCAAGACAGGATTTCTCTGTATAACACCTCTCGCTGTCCTGGAACTCACTCTATAGACCAGGCTGGCCTTGAACTCACAGAGATCCATCTGTCTCTGCCTCCCAAGCACTGGGATTATAGGTGTGCACCACCACCTCCTGAATAATAGTTATTTTTTTTAATCATTGTTTCTCCAATGTATAAGTCAGCATCTGAATCCTAATAAACATTTCACCTTTAAAATTCTAAAAAGAAAAAAAAAACAGAGAAAGAAATTTTCTACCTAAGGCAGTGGCTTTCACCACTTTAAAAGCAGGGTTAAGTTGCCTGAGAGCATGTTCACATTGACTCCATTTTGGAAAGTCTGTTTTTCTATATGTTATAAGAATCATGCACAGTTAATAAACAATCACATTTACTTTTTACAGTTTGGTTTGTCTAGAAGATGTCCTGCTTAACACAGATGTTTCATGAGCTGTCACTTTTATGTGGATGAAGTACCTCATACCATCCCCATGAGTACACCTGAACACACACACACCTAAATGAAAGAGTTTACACAGAAGATGATGTCGTTCCTTGGACCTCCTTCCTAGGAAAAAGAGTGCCCTATATCACTAATTTTTAGTAACAAAAAAGAGCACGTGCACCAGTGCACACTTGTGAAACTAGTGATTGACATCAAGAGAATTACAAATTAGAGGATGGGTGGTTTAAAGATGACGAAAACATTTTTATCATTTTTAAATTGCTCTATAAAAGCTTGGGCAATGAAAGTTTTCATTTCAGTGCAACTAAGAAATTCACATTTCCCTAAACCAAATACATGGTCTCAGAGATCACATAGGACAATGGTAAAAATAATAATAACAACAATAATAATAATAATAATAATAATAATAATAATCACATACACAGAGATCGCATAGGACAATGGTAAAAAAACAAACACATAATCGCATACACAGAGATCACATAGGACGATGGTAAAATAATAATAATAATAATAATAATCACATACACAGAGATCGCATAGGACAATGGAAAATAATAATAATAATAATAATAATAATAATAATAATCACATACACAGAGATCACATAGGACAATGGTAAAATAATAATAATAATAATCATATACACAGATGGCATAGGACAATGGTAAAAAATAATGGACAGGGCGATGCAGAGGAGATATAAAATGTTCTGATCTCCAGAGTCCTGGAAATTTTCAAGTGCAGTCATAGATAAAACTGGGTTCAGGAGCTCTCCACAGTTAGGGGACTGCACCTCTCCCAATAAACCCCAAATACTGAAACAGGGGGCTCTAGCCCAGAACACCATGCACACAGCAGGCTGGGGGACAGCGTCTGTTAAAACACTAGGATCCTTGCTGTCAACAGGAAAACCCGTGGAAGCCTCCAACCCACGCTGCCCCCCAGTTCCACCACGCTGAAGGTCCCACAGAAGGAAGTCGAACACCTTGTCACAACAAAAAGTCTCAGAAGTGCACAACTGGAAAGGAGAGGCTTTGGCCAGCACGGTGACATCCAGCAGCCTGTGTCGTCCAAACGTGCCGATGTGGCTGGTTGTTTCTCTGCTTCCCTCCGACGTGTGAACAGTTAAGGGTGACCAGGCACCTGGGAAATGTGACAGATGGATACAAGAACTGCCTCGCTGGGCTCTGTGATAATCATAGTTTATAAATTTAAAGCAACCAGCAGAGCAAAGGAGTTGTGTGCGGAATTATTTTATGATATGAAATTCAAGCATACATTACCTGCCCTCAGGAAACAAGCAAAGCTTTATCTTCATATCGTGTCTTCAGTGATAGACGGAGGACTCGGTTGTGTTACTGCCTACCTCATATTATTAATAAAGAGGAAAGACTGTCTTGGCCATTAGATGGAAGAAGCTTAGAGCAAAAATACCACAAAGCTAGAAAATCCGCTGTTTCTGTGCACGCTCGTGAACTCTGTTAGTGACATAAAGAAAAATCGTCTTCAGGTGCACCCTCGTTACAGGTATGTGCATTAAAATCTTCCTACCTGGAGCTCAAGAGAGACCTGGGATAAATATAAATAATTAATCAACTTGATGATGCTTTATTATATGAATTAAGAACATTTTTCCCTATTACCCTAAAAAGGGAAATAGTTGATAATGCAGCATTAAAAAGCATGATGACAACATTGCTAGATAGAATGTGTGATCACAATGTAATTTAAATTGCAAACATAGAAAATTAACATGACTATGCATGACTCTCAGCCATTTCGAACCGGTTCACACCTGTCCTGGGGTCTTGGCTGTGGAGACCTGTGTGCATAGGACTCGGGTTGTACTTCTGACCAGCTCGATGTCAGAAACACTCAGTGGTGCTTACTGAATGACTTGAAAACAACAGGCTGAATAAGCAAACGAGTCTCTGACCTTGTCGAACAGGAAGCCATGCAGTATAGACCTTCTGTACAGATAATCACTAATCTGGATTTAATGATTTCCAAGAATGGGTGGAAACTCCCGGCCACCTTCCATGGAAAAAAATACATTCAATTAATTTGATTAATCTAATCCAACTAGATTGTGCTTATAATATACTTAGTGCTTGTTTAGAGATTCCAAAATACAATTAAATTGGCAAGCTTCTTGTCACCTAGAAACTTATCAGATAATAGGGGTATAACACAGGAACATTTTAAGGAAATATGAACAAACAAACAAATATATATATATATATATATATGTATGTATGTATATATACAGACAATATAAATACGTGTGTGTGTGTGTGTGTGTGTGTGTGTGTGTGTGTGTGTGTGTAGATCCACACTGGGCTGATGAAACCGATATTGGTGTCTTTGTCCAGCCTTTCACCCATGAAAGCATCCTTAAGGAACATCTGTCATAGGCAGGCACTACAAGCACTTCCACAGTTGGAGACGCAGAGTCCTCACCTTTGGTCCACTGTAGGCAAGGGCATGCTTGGAAACTTCTTCCATACATTAAAACTGACCCCGTGGAATCCTGATCTTACTTGTCCGTGCTGATGTTCCTCATAAGCTATAGGTTCTGCTCCATTTTAGACGGCTCTGGGCTTGTTTTCTTGTTTGGTTTGGGTTGGTTTTCTTGTTTGGTTAGCTTTCATTTATGGAGTGTGTGTGTGTGTGTGTGTGTGTGTGTGTGTGCGCACACGCGCGCACGCGCACGCGCACATGCACAAGCACGAGCATGCTTGCTTACGCATATGTGTAATGGGAATCAAATCAGATTCCGAAAGAAAGCCTTTTACTTTCCCACGGGGACACAGGCCCGACCCAGACACCCTTTGTTTCGGAGTCTTCTCTTCCTTAAGCAATGTAGAATTCTTTTTTAAAAAAATTAAAGAAAATTAAAAATCTTCACATGATTCTGAATTGTTTAATGATCCTAGAGATTCTCCTCCAAATATTCACCAACTCTTAGTATAGTGACAATAATGAAAATCATGATTAAGGGACTTCTCTGCCCATTGATTGTGTTCCATTCTTTCGATACATTTCTGTTTCTGAAAGTCTGAACAATTTTCCTAAACGGCCACCGTTCTGAACTACCCGTGTTACCACAGGACCGTTAGCTGCAGTGTGCGGCGCCAAGGGCGCTGTGAGCACCACAGCCGCAAAGGATAGGCCGCTGAGAACATGATGGAGCGTGTACTGAGCCTGAGTGATGGCTGCCCATGAGCCTCGTGGGCTCCTCTACGACGCAAAACTTCTGTAAATGCTGCGGAACAGAACTGACCACAGAGGCTGCTCCAGACCTGTAGGACGGAAGGGAATCTTACAAGCAAAGGCTGGCTCGGTTAAGCACGGGACCCTGCCTGTCTTTTCCAAAGTGTAACATCCTCTCCCGAGAACCCCAGAGCCAATGCTGATTCTAATGATTGGTGGTCTTACAGCATCCTCTGCGCAGGCTAATGACAAACTTCTTGTTTTTAGAAAATATGTTTTTTTGCTTAAGAAAATCACTTAATGTTCTTTTAAACTATATTTTATAAAAATTCATATAGATTACAGATTCTGATTTTTGCAGTAATAACTTGGTAGGCAAATATATTAATTATGTAATGTCTACATTATTGAATATCTAGGCTGAATACATCTACTTTCCATTCAACACAAAACATCCACAGACATACAATGAATTTTTGAAGTGATCTGACATTTAAATAAAAAAATATTTTATAGGACATTCACATATTTTAAAAGTGTTTATTTCTTACCATATTGACATGTCATGTTATATATCAAAGCTAAAGTGTCTTCTGTAAAACTCTGTGCTCCTTCAGAGCTAAGATATGTAAATCCATAAATACCAATCTGGGAAGGGTAGGCCTGAAGTCTAAGAAAATAATCTTTTCTGTAGGTATTGATTCTGTCGATATTGTAGGTTAAATAATTTGCTGATGGATAAATAGGCAGTATGTGGTTAAGCCAAAATGAAATCAACACTACATGCTTCCCTTCCCATGGGGGAAAGTGTGTGTGTGTGTGTGTGTGTGTGTGTGTGTGTGTGTGTGTGTGTGTCTGTCTGTCTGTCTGTCTGTATCTGTCTGTCTGTATCTGTGTGTCTGTCTGTATCTGTGTGTCTCTCTGTATGTGTGTGTCTGTCTATGTCTGTGTGTCTGTCTGTTTGTGTTTGTGTGCACCCATGAGCACAAGTATGTAATACACACGAATCTACAGAGAGGGACCAAGGCAGAGAGAGAAGGTGGGCACACAGTGAGCCGGAAGGGCAAGCAAGAGAAGGTACAGTCGAGGGAGAAGAACAAATATCACACACCTGCCCTTGTGCAGAATCTAGATTGGGATATTTATGACACGAAAGCAGAAGAAACGTGGAGGGGAGAGCAACGGGGGAGGGAAGTATGGGCAAAGTACAGCCGTGTGTGCGTGTGATGAGAACGCCGTGATGAAATTCATTGTTTTACGTATTATCTAAAATTACTTTTGATGTAAATCTTTGTCTCATTCCAACATCCATGACCTTAAAAAGTGGGACATATTAATTTAAAGAATAATAACCAAATAAAATGTAATATGATTAGTCTGGCAAACTCATATGGAGTACAGTTTGGTTTTATATTAAATACTTCGGTGTATAACAGCGTACATTCGAATATAACTGAATGAGGTCAGGGATTTGTCTGTTTTGTTCTGTCCTGTAAGTCTAAAACCCATGGAAGATGACTAATACATAGAGCCATTAAGAAATATTTGTGGACAATAGATTATTATTATTTCCCTTTAGTACTTACACAATCTAATGCCTAACTTGCTTAGCATTAAGAAGACAACAGTAATTTTATTGTATTTCTATCTGACTAAAATGCTTAATTTTTCCACGAACAACTGTGACTCTTCCATTATGTAATCATGACATGTTCTAAAAATAATATTTACTGGTTCAAGTCTGAAATTCCAGAACTTGGGAGGCTGTTTGAGGCTAGCCCACACTACATAGTAAGTTCCTGAAGAGCAAGAGTTACAGTTCCAGACCCTGTCTCAAAACCAGGACAAGGGATGGGGGGGTGGTTCAGTCAGAAAAGAGCTCGCTGCACTTTGAGGAGTGAACTGAGTTCGATTCCCAGCATTCACACTTAAAGAAAACAAAAATATCACATAGCACATCAAGTTGCAGTACGACTAAGCACCTCCCCTTGTATTTAGGCTGGGCAAGGCGACCCAGTATGAGGAATACATTCCCCAAAGCCAGCCAAAGAGCTAGAGGCAGCCCCTGCTCCCACTGTTAGGAGTCCCACAAAAAGACCCAGCTACACAACTGTCACATATATGTAGAGGGCCTGGGTCAGTTCCATGCAGGCTCTGTGGTCGTTGGTTCAGATTCTGAGTTGATATCCATGGGAGGCCTGCCCTTTTTCTGAACAGAGACTGAGGAGGAGTGAACTCGAGGGGAGAAGGAGAAGAGGGAGGGGAAACTGAAGTCAGGATAAATCTATAAAATAAATATAATAATAATAATAATAATACACCACATAGGCCCAATGACCTACAACTTTAATCCTAACACTGGGGAGGAGGAGACAGGAGGATCCTGGGGCTTGCTAGCCAATCATTCTAGCCTAAAAGTGAACTCTATGTTTGGTAAGAGACCTTGACTCAAAATAATAATGTGGATCATATACTTGAGTAAGATAGCCAACATTGACATCTGACCTCCATGTGAGCACACACACACACACACACACACACATACACACAGTAGGAAAACAAATAGGAAAAAGTATTTATTCATCAAACAAATATTTATTAAATGCATGTACCATGTTGTGATATCTAATTATTTAAGATCTATCAGAGGTCAGAACAAAATGTCCTGTGTTCACAGAACTTGTGTTCTATTGTGGAAGACAGACAGTCAATAATAAATTTCATAAATAATTATGCTGAAAAAATAAGTCGTAAAGTAAGAAAGAAAATGTACTAAGAAGATCAGAGTGCTGTAGAAGGGTTACTATTGTTTTATTTCATCTTTTTCCCAAGCAAACTTCATTAAAATGTGACACTAGAAGGTGACACAATTAGACATTTGAATACCTGGAGGAAGAGTGTTGCAGAGAAAAGAGCCAGTGTAGGAAGCTAAGGAGGATGTGGGAACCCAAAGGAGGGTGTGGGAGCCCTAAGGAGGGTGTGGGAGCCCTAAGGACGGGTGTGGGAGCCCTAAGGACGGTGTGGGAGTCCTAAGGAGGGTGTGGGAGCCCTAAGGACGGTGTGGGAGCCCTAAGGAGGTGTGGGAGCCCTAAGGACGGTGTGGGAGCCCTAAGGATGGTGTGGGAGCTCTAAGGACGGTGGGCGGTGTGGGAGCTCTAAGGACGGTGTGGGGTGGGAGCTCTAAGGACGGTGCGGGAGCCTAAGGATGGTGTGGGAGCTCTAAGGACGGTGTGGGACGATGTGGGAGCTCTAAGGACGGTGTGGGAGCCCTAAGGACGGTGTGGGAGCCCTAAGGACGGTGTGGGAGCCCTAAGGAGGGTGTGGAGCCTAAGGACGGTGTGGGAGGTGGGAGCCCTAAGGACGGTGTGGGAGTCCTAAGGAGGGTGTGGGAGCCCTAAGGACGGTGTGGGAGCCCTAAGGACGGTGCGGGAGCCCTAAGGACGGTGTGGGAGCCCTAAGGACGGTGCGGGAGCCCTAAGGACGGTGTGGGAGCCCTAAGGACGGTGTGGGAGTCCTAAGGAGGTGTGCCCTAAGGACGGTGTGGGAGCCCTAAGGACGGTGCGGGAGCCTAAGGACGGTGCGGGAGCCCTAAGGACGGTGCGGGAGCCCTAAGGACGGTGTCGGGAGTCCTAAGGACGGTGGGGAGCCTAAGGACGGTGGGGAGCCTAAGGAGGTGCGGGAGCCTAGGGTGCGGACCTAAGGACGGTGTGGGAGCCCTAAGGACGGTGTGGGAGGGTGTGGGAGCCTAAGGACGGTGTGGGAGCTCTAAGGAGGGTGTGGGAACCCTAAGGACAGTTTCGGATTCCTAAGGACACTGTGGGATCTCTAAGGACGGTATGAGAGCCCTAAAGAGGATTTGGCAGAAGGGATTTGGGCAGAAGGAAGGAGGTCCTGGGTCCTGGGACAGAGACAGCAAGAGTGAGAGCAAGAAGAAATAAGGGGAGATGAGGGGACAGGTGTGCAGCACGCTGGGTCTTCTGGCCACTGTGAGGTCTGGCTTGTCCTTCAAATGAAATGAGGATTTTCAGCATAGGTTACCATGCCAGGGAAAAATTATGTTTAACATAAAGGGAAAATAATATGTACTATCTAATATTAATAAACAAATAAAGAGAGTTGGAGAATTGCTACAAAGAACTGGGGGAGAATTAAGATTTAACAGAGGGTTATTTTTAAAAATAGGAATAGTGATACAGCATGCATATAAGAATTTAACATGGGAGAGTGCAAGTTATGACTTCATAAGAAGTTTCAGAATTTCTGGAAGATGTTCTTGGGGTCGAATCTATGTATAAAGGTGACTATCTACCTGGTTCTAAAATTCACGCTAGTAACACTGTGGAAATCAGTCGTTTACATCTTCCCAGTGAAGAGGAGAAAGGAAGAAACAATACCATTTGAGGAGAGGGACAGAAAATGTCGTCACCTGGGATCTGAGGAAGGAGTGAATTGGGGGCGTGCAAATGGTTGGTGGCAGCATTCAGAGAAGGCTGGTGGCTGTGGTCCAAGTGCAGAGTGTCTGCACAGAAGCAGGCTTTCAACAGTGGGTGCAAGCGTTGTATCACCTAGAGCTAAGGTTAGGTTGAAGACAGTGCCAGAGATGTAGCTGTTCAGGTTCCAGTTCAAGCATGAAATTCAGATTGGTGAGCAGGGGGCAGAGACCACTGAGGAGGAAGAGAAAGTCAAAAGTAGTAGGACCACCCAGTGGAGAGACTGAACTCCACCCTCACTGTTGGGCTCACTTTTGTCTATCGTTCGATTCTTTCTGACCCCTGAGTCTGTCAGTTATCACATTATATGTTTATATGCCATATGGAAATAATGATAATCAAAATAAGAATTCATTCATTTGCCTTGTCAAAACTTCACAGCTTCACCCCCCCCCCACACACACACACCCTTTCTAATGTTTATGGAGTACCAGAGGCTATATAATATGAAAAGAAACAGACTGCCAATTGACTACAAAAACATTATACAGCCTGGTAAAAGAAACAAAAATTGAGTGTGTGATGTACATGTCCCCCGTGGGTACAAGTAACTGTATCCCATGACAGCCCTGTGTCCAAACACTTGATCTCCAGTGGGTGGGCGATGCTACTTGGGAAGGTTATGGAGGTGAGGACTTTCTGTCCTCATCCTCCTCCTCCTCCCCCTCCTCCTCCTTTCCCCCTCCTCCTCCTGATCCTGCTCCTTCCTGCGAATGGATGAAAATGTGATCAGTAAGCTTCCTGCTCCTGGCTGTTGCCTTCCCTACCACGAAGAGCTCTGGAGCCGTAAGCCAAAATAAATTCCTCTCCTCTAAGTGGCTTTGGGTCACAGTATTTCCTTACAGCAAGAGAAAAGTAACTAATCCAGTGAGAAATCATGGACAACATGGTCTGATGGGAACTTATTTGACAAACACAAGACAGAGCTCTAAACCAGACTGGAGACATCCACTGAAAGGAGATTTGAAAGTCGAATTCTGAAGATCAAATATGTCTTAGCTAAAAGATAAAGAAAAGGGCCCTCTGTAACTCTTCCACATTAAAAACTGAAATGCTGAGCAGGCGTGTGCCAAGACTGGAGATTTGCAAAGCACACTTTCAACACCACCTCCTAAGGTCTATAGCATCATTAATAGCCATGACTCTTCCTCCCACATCTGCTTCTCCATCGTGTCTAAGAAGCTGCCTGTGAAAGAGTCAGTCTTCCTGACCTTAGTCAGTACCAGTGAGAGAGAAGGTTGATATAATATGTGTTATTTGTTCCAGAAAATTCATAATTAATCATGGTCTTCTCCCTGAGGGATAATTGAGCTCTCGTAAAAAGGTTTTGTTTTAGGATTTTGCCACTAACTGACATCATACCCAGTGTATACCTGCATGTTTATAAAAGATAAAAATCAAGGAGATGACAACTCCTCTCTGAAAAGATCTGAAAGAAATGACGAAGCTGGAGGATCGCTTTCCTGCTATGGTGTAAAGGAGAGAAATCATTCATTACCTGAGACAAAAGATGAAGAAAAACACAGGAAAAAAAGCCCATTGGCCTCGAGAAATGGAGCGTTATTCAAGAGGCTTGCATTCAGTCCATGAAGAGAGGCAATCTAGGTCAGCCTGGGCAAGGTCCTTAGAAGCCAGAGATAACGTCTGGGCTCTGACATCTGGTATACCGCTCTCTCAGAACTTGAGATAAAAGCCAGACTTGCTTGGGGGGAGACTTGGAAACCTCTTAAAATGAAACAAAGGCAATTATTTCCTATGACATCACACCAACTCTGCCAACTTCCAGCTTGCCAGCGCTTGTCACAATGTTTACAATCAGGAATTCAAATACACAAAAGTCCTTGGTTGCACGGCGGATCAGCAAGGCTGCCAAGAACTTGGGATAATGCCTTCCTTCAAGGGAAAGGGAGAAGCAAACAAGGGCACCCAAAACGGAGGACGGGCAGAGCTGCAGCTCAAGTCAGATGAAGGCCCAGAGCGGTGCATCTCAACTCCCCAGAGCAGTGCATCTCAACTCCCCAGAGCAGCGGCATCTCAACTCCCCCTTTAGTACAGTTCCTTGTGCTGTGGTGACCCCAACCACAAGATTAGCTCCTTGCTACTTCGTAACTGTAATTCTGCTACTTCTATGAGTCCTAATGTAATATCTGATATGTGACCCCTGTGTCAGGGTTGTTTGACCCCCCAGAGAGGCTGCGACACACCAGTTGAGAAACACTGCTCCAGCAGGGTGAAGAAGCTTGCAAAGAAGTGTTGCTGAAGTCTGCCTTTGACCTCCACCCCCACACACACACACTAATTTCCATTTTCTTTCCTTAATTGCAAACGTTTACCTTCAAGCTTTGCTTTCTTCTCTTTCCTTGGTGCCTTATTTTTTTTTCTCTCAAAATCAGAATATAGACGACAGTTTTTTTCATACTTAAAAGCAATGCCCAGCCGAGGATCAGAGTCAGCAAGGGACCAGACTTCCCTTGACTGGCTTTGGTTAATTTTTGCTGTATTTTGTTGGCTTTTGTTTTTCTGTCTTGAGTAAGGCTTGCATGAAGTATCTGGTGAGCAGGAAACCCAATTCTCTATTCAGCTTTGTGCTGGAGACATGGGAGAAATCCTGCAGTTGCCAAATTTAAAACACTCTGATTAAATTTCTTCTCGGCTTAACATTAGGAACAATTTATAATTGTGCCAGAACTGTCCAGTCCTGGAAACAAATATGTTTCCTTTAGGAAAGGCAGCTAAGGCAATTAGAACAATATGCCAATTGCGGCAATTTAGAAATGTCATCAAAATATTCTCTTTCCGTGTCAACATCAAAATATTTTAAAATATCAGTATTATTTATGAAACAGCAATCCAAACATCATGATTAATTACTAAGGGAGAAGTCTATTCTGTGGGTGGGTGTTGTCTCTTTTTAAGATTTATTTTCATTTTATTTATGTGTGTATGTGTGTTTTTTATGTGTATGTGAGTGTGTATATGCAGTGAGTATGTGGGTACCCGCAGAGGCCAGAAAAAGAAATTGGATCCCCTGCCCCTGGAGTTATAGGCAGTTGTGAACAGCCCATCACAGGTGCTGGGCACCAAACATGTACCCTCTGAAAGCGCTGCAAGCACTCTGTGCCCGTTAGTTTTTGTCCACTTGGCACAAACTCCAGCCCCCTGGTGTGACAGAACTTCAACTCAGGGATGGCCTCCATCAGATTGGCCTGTGGAGCATTTTCTTGGTTGATGGAGGAGGGCCTAGTCCATTGCGGGTAGAAGGATATGCCACTTAGTCTTGTGGTTGTATGATGAAGGGACCTGAACGTGAGCCTGGGAGCAAACCAGCAAGCATCATTCCTCCATAGCCCTTTCTTCAGTTCCTGCCTTCCGATTCCTTTCCTGGCTTCTCCCAAGGATGGGCCAAAGAAATCCTCTCCTCCCAAGCTGTCTTGTTCAGTGTTTTATTACAGCCGCAAAGGACAAACTAAAGCAGAAATTGGTACTGGGAACGTGGGGTGTTTCTTTGATAGACCTAACCATGTTGTCTTTATACCTTGGACTGTTTTATGGCAAGAAGGTGGAGGGTAAGTTACAGCTCTGATAGGCTTCCCTAATGCACCTGTTACGGCTGTGAAGGGAAAGGTATCCTGGCAGTCAGGAGCCTAGGAATACCACAAAGTCACACCGCACTACAAACCTTATGTAAGAGATTTCTTGGGAAAGACACAAGAGGATGACTTGGGAAAGACACAAGACTCTGCTCAGGCAAGAAGCAGCAGGGAGCTGAGCAAGAGGCAGGTTTATGAAAGATTTCGTGAGGGAGTTTTCCAGAGTGGAGATTCTCTGGGGTGGGGATTGGTGGGATTTCGAGCTCAGGGACTGGTGGTGTTTTGAGATCAGGGATTGGTGAGGTTTGGTAGGTTTTCAAATCCAGAAGTGGGCCTGGAGCTTTCACCCTACGTGAAGGTTTTGGGAGCTTTGGGCTGGAAAAGCCTTTGTCTGCTCAGGGACCTAATGAGCTGCAGTGGGGGCTAAGACAGGAAGAATGTGGAGAGAAATGCAGAAAATGGAGGCCAGGCTTTGGAAGTTTCAGAGGGAAGCAAAGACTCTATCAGGATCATCTGCATGATGTATTTGTATCAAAAATCTGTGAAAGTGAAATCTTTGCTTTCCTGAGACAATGGATGATGGTTAGCTGGGACTGAAAAATCAGCCACAATTAAGAGACTGGAGTCATTGAGGTGAAATCTTCTGGGAAATGTTCCCTCAGTGTCAGCATACAGAGCTGTGCTCCAGAAGGAGTCAATGCCACACAAGCCAGCCGCCAAACTTGAAAACGTGAAAAGTCTCTCACATGGTGCTGGTTTTGAAGGCATGAAAGGTCATGGAGAGCAGCTGGGGCTTGGCATCATGTGGCAGGGTTGGGGATCCCTGCAGAGAACCTCCGTTGCAATGGGAACCCCAGGATTGAAGGGGCTGCAAAGAGACTCTAAGGTTTAGCACCATGTGGCAGAGTTGGAGTCCCTGGGAATTCAGAAGAAACAATTAGGGAAAATAAACCCAGCCTCAGTTGCGGTGGAGACCCCAGCGTATCGGATTTGCCAGGACCATGGGACAACCACCAAGAACAGCAGCAGGTGAGAAATGGGGCGAGGCTGAGCTGAGAGACGAGCTGTGTGTTGTGGGGGGAGAGCTATAGAAATGGGGCTGCCAAGCCCTTGGAGCCCAGAAGATCATCACTGAGTCCCAGACATCAGACACCGAGCTTTTCACGCTCCTGAATTTCACTTTGATTTGTTTGTAATCATGCTCTAGCTCTCTCTGGGAATAAGAAAATATGTAACCTATGTTGGACTTTACAGGAGCCCACAAGGACTTCAGGTATTTAAAAAAAGACCTTAGATTTCTAAAGTGTTTAAATTTGTTTAAAGATCATGTGATCTCTAAAGTTGAACTACGCTTCATATTTGATATTAACATGAGATCTCAGGAATAAACTAGAAAGGAAAGGTTATGGTTTAAGAGTGATGTGTTTTGTTCAGATTGACAAGGAATTAGCTGCACTGGTTAGTCTTTGTCAACTTGACACAAACTCAAGACACATGGGAAGAGGAAAGCACAACTGAGGAGTGGCCACCATCAGATTAGCCTGTTGGCATTTTCTATATTGCTAAGTGACGGAGGAGGGCAGTGCCACCCTGGGCGGGAAGTACTGGGTTGTATACAAATAGTAGCTGAACAGTGAGCCTGGAAACAAGCCAGTAAGCATTGCTCCTCCATGTCTGCTTCCGAGTTCCTGTGCTGAGTTCCTGTCTTCCCTTTGCTACATCATAGACTGTAACCTGTGGACTGAATAGACCCTCTCCTCCCCCAAATCTATTCTGGGCAGTTTTCATCCAGACTCAGAAACCAAACTAGGACGCACTCCTGACTACGAAGCTGTGTCTCCAGGCCCTCTTGCATATGTCCTGGACAGACAATGAGCTACCAAAGCAAGAAATCTAAAAACCTGAGCTGCATGAAATTCAGTTTAGAATGAAGTGCAGGTAACCAGATGGTAAATTGATCTGACATATGAATAAGGATCATTGTGTTGTGTAGTGATTTCACGTAATGGACAATACATGAAAAAAAAATATAATTTTTCGTAGTTGGTATTTATGACCACCTTTTCTCCTTTCTGTTTATCAGTACCCACTGTCAGCATTGCTTAGCTGGGCTCCCCCTGCTGTAATTCTTACTCTTTTATCATACAAGTTCAAACAAGGCTCTTAACCTGGTGCTTTAAGTTGAAGCCCAAGATTTGTCGCAGGAGCCTCTCGGCCCCGCCCACACCCCCTCCTCCCATTCCTCCACCAACACAGCAGTCCTTTCAAATGCCACTTTAACCACTCTGCCTCCATGAGGACCTCCACGTCCTTATGTCTAAAGCACCAGGAAAACGGCCATGTGGGTTATGTCAGAGGAGGAGCAGATGCAATCTCAAGCAAGCACACACGGGCGGGAACATGCAGGGCAGGGTGAGAGGAGCGCATCAGTCCTTTCAGATTGGAGAAGAAATGGGTGAGGAGGGCTCTGTAGAGAAAGAAGTAGGCAATCTGTGACTCTTCACCTCGATACCTTCAGAGAAAGCACAGTGCTCCCTCGGACTGATTTCTTTTTTTGCTTTCTTGATGACAGTAAGACCTTAATGATATCACGAAGTGCCTTGAAAAGAGAGGTTGGGAACTCCATTTTACAGGTGTATTTTCTGTCTTGTGCACTACTGAGACCAGGATGGACATAATACCTCAGACAATGTAAAAATGTAAATGTAGATGGATTTCTAAATGGAAAATTGTAACTACAACTATCTAATCTTCAACTCCCTCAGAGACCCAAGAAGGAAATAATATTACCTAGTAAAACAGAAAGTGCAAACAAGCGGCTTCCAAAAAAATGCGAGTTGACAGAAGCAGCCAGCTGCCTGGACAGTCACCTGAGGATTTTCTGCACATTGGGGCACCATCTTTGGCCTACAGGCTTAGCATATCTGACAGACTCATTTGTGAAGTAGGATATACACAAGGTCTACAACTCAACTTCACATTCAGTGTGAGTATTCCATGTACCAGATAAAAATTGAATTCCACCAGTGTCCTGTCATGATTCAGGATTTTAAATTTTGGAAAATGCTGGTGATTTTGGATTTGGCTGTCTATTCTTCTCGACTTGTGGGTGGCTTCATCTCCTTTATTAAGTGCCAATCTACCATTGAGAGGTTAGACTCTGTCTGCCTAGTTACTCTTTCAAGAATAACTGTTTCAGCTACTGTTCCACTGCACACCAGAAGCCATCGGTCCACTGCCTGTTCAGCTGCCTTCGAAGAAAGAGGCACTGTACCTTTTCCAGATTGCAAAGCCACTTCAGCGATGGTACCATATTGTCCTAGCCTCAGAGGACACCTGTTGCCAAAGCTGCAACCACACATCTTGGCAAGAATCAGTAGCCCTTTGTGTGTGTGTGTGTGTGTGTGTGTGTGTGTCTGTCTGTCTGTCTGTCTGTCTGTCTGTCTGTCTGTCTGTGTGTGTCTGTGTCTGTGTCTGTGTGTGTGTGTGTGTGTGTTCGCGTGCACGCATGTGTGTCCTGTCTGTTAATTTTGGACAGCATACTGTCAGCAGTCAATACAAGGGCACTTTGTTGCCCAGTGACTAACTTTTGCCACAATGAAAGTTAATTCCAGTGCTGGAGAGATGGATCAGTGGTTAAGAGCACCAACTGCTCTTCCAGAGGTCCTGAGTTCAATTCCCAGCAACCACATGGTGGCTCACAACCACTTGTAATGAGATCTGGTGCCTTCTTCTGGCCTGCAGGGACACATGCAGGCAGAATATTGTATACATAATAAATAAATAAATAAATAAATAAATAAATAAATAAATAAATAAATCTTTAAAAAAAAAAAAGAAAGTTAATTCCATATGCATTTTCTTCAATGCCCATATCTTTTCTGAAGTAGATTGGTGCTGCCAGGAGCAGACATGTCTCATAGTCATAAAAAAGGAAAAAAAAATCTATGTTATTAAAACATCTTAAATGCCATATTCTGTAGATCTCTGAAGGGTTTGAAGATGACCTGTCTGTCTAAAATATATCTCTTCTTGACCTTGAAAACATACCTAATATGACTACAAGTTTGATTGTAGTGTCTAACTAACTTTCATTTCTTTATATCCTAATAGTTGGTAATAATAACATTCAAGAATTAGCAAGTTGCATTATATTGTTAAATGAACTGTATAAGTACAATATCCTGAACAAGATTAGAAATATACATAGAGCATTTTCTAACTATATATATATATATATATAATTTGTATGCAATATATAAAAATCCAATCTAATTTAAAGTATTTAAAACTCACAGCTGTCTTTTTAAAGTAGATTTAATAATCTACCTTTTTATCTATATCATAACTATATCCTCTCTTTTTTTCTTTTCAGGGTAGATTCAATAATCTACCCTTTATTCTATCATTTCTATGTATCTTTTTTTTTCAGAGTAGATTCAATAATCGACCTCTTATTTATACCCTCTTTTTCTTTTCTTTTTTGTTTTTTTTTTCTTCTTCAAACAAGAACCTTACATCTAATCTCCTTTGTTTAGCCCTTTCCTTGGCCATTAACACCAACAACTTGTAACCAACCCTCCTAAACAATGACAACTATCCCAAACCCAAAACCCATTGAAAGACCAAAAACCACTCACCCCACCTCTTGGGAATGTGGGCATCATGTTCTTAAAATTACTTCCTGCTGTTTGTGGGCAAAAGCAACTTTAGGGCATCCTGAAAAGAAAATTGTTGGTTTAATTGTCAAGTTCGGAAGTGGTAGCTATATCATTTGTTGTCTAGTCTCTGCATAATGCAAAAGTGCAGGGCTTATCTTAAGTCGTCACTCAAACAGTCTGTGAGGCTGGATCATCTTAGCTAGCCATCTCAAAATTGTCCTCAGCAGTTTGTAGTCCAAAGCTGATCTTTTGGTGATGTTTGTCAGTTTAGTGGGATTATTATTTTCCACATGGAATTGTTGTTGTGGGGCCCCATCATCTTTCTGGAGACTTCAAATTTGCTGTTAGGCCTGGTCATGATTACCTGCAGAAAACTGATAGAGACTCCAACACAAAAACATGTATAGGCAGCTAAATGAAGCCTTTTTTCTAGAATTAGTTAGTACTCTATATGACCATTAATGTCATAACAAAAGTTTAAAATATATATTAATCTTATAAATTTTGATATAAAATTCATACCTTAAGAAAAGTTTGAAGAATCAAAATAGAACCAAAGAATTAAGATTAGTGGCAAAAGAATAGTCCCTTAATTTTTTGGTTTTCTTCTGTCCCATATCAGATGGCTCTTTCTTCTGACATGATACAGAGATTTTGGGTTTTCCTTTTAACAGAATGCTTGAGTTTAGAGGAGAGAATGATTCTCCAACTCCAAAGCCAGCTTTAATTTTTAATTGAACTGGGACTACAAAAAGACCATTTGTGTTAAGTGTCTGTAGAGAAGAACAGAAACAAACATTTAGGAAGACTTATGAGATTTTATATGTGATATACCAATAGGCCAATTTACTCCTTTTCTTGGGACATTTTCTTCTGGATGATTTGTCCTTTTTCTTCAGATGTCTCATTTGTCCAGTGTTCTTCAGATTCCTTACCCTTCATTCTCCTGAAAGACAAAAGCAAATTACTGGATTATCTTTAGTCATTTTCTTTTCAAGGAAGTGGCACTGGATGTGTATGTCACAGTAGACCCAGGCCACCAACCCATATAGTGAGCTAACCCTAGATTACAAAAACGTGAATTCAGAACCGTCTAGGTGTGGAAGTAAGAACACTGTCCAACGTCCAGTTCTGCCTTATTCATCCAGTGTCTAGGTACTAAACAGGAAGAAATCTATGTTCTGCCTCAGATCTACCCATCAGCTTGTATTTTTGTGTGAATTTGACCCTTTTAAGCTATTGCTGGATCTTAGGCTATATTATTACTTCATTTTTGTGTGTGTTTTGCTTTTTTTTTTTTGGTTTTTTGAAACAGGGTTTCTCTGTGTAGTTTGGTGGCTGTCCTGGATCTCGCTCTGTAGACCAGGCTGGCCTCACAGAGAACTCACAGAGTTCTGCCTCTGCCTCCCGAGTGCTGGGATTAAAGGCATGTGCCACCACTGCCTGGCAATGTTTTGCTTTTTTTTTAAACTTTGAAAGTAGAACTTACTTATTTAAATGTGTTGAGGGGCTCCTTCCTGTGAGGCTGTACCAACACTCCTGACTAGGAAAGCATGAGACTCCGGCACCTATTATCCTCAGGGATGGGAAACCACTTATTCATCCCGGGCACTATATAGTGGTCCTACCCTAAACATTCACAAGGAAAGGCAGTTGAGAACATCTCTCAACCAGCAATACTAACAGCAAAAATAACTCTTTTCTTCCAATTTGTTTTCCTTAAACATCTCTTGGAGCTTAGCAAGGATTCAATGAACCACCTTATTGTCTATAGCAACAGGAAGCTTTTCATTTCTAATCTGAATCTTGCCTGCTGTAGTTTAAACCCACTTCCTCTCATATTCTGTTCTTACAGAAGACAGGAAGTCCATTCATCCTGCATATAACAACCTTCCATGCATTAAAGATCCCAGCCTTCATGTCTCCAAGTTACAAATTGCCAGTCCCTATCATTTTACTCATATATCTTATTTCCCAAGCCTTTAAATTAATTCCAATGCACTTCTTTCGGGCTCTGTGGATAATGAAATAGTCATGCAGTTCAGATTCTAATTGGGTAATAAACCTTCAGGGAAGGGAGTACTTTTAAATCTTAAATCAAAGTCTCACATGATCTCAGACTTAAGACATTTTTAGAGAGCAAGAGAAGGCTGGAAAACACATGTATAATTGGTACGTAAAGTTGAGAAAAATGGGAAAGCACCCCATGCATGTTATAGTTTCATAAAAAGGTAACTAAGATGGGTCACAGTAAATAGTAAAGGATACAAGATTAAAGTCCCAATTAAAGTAACCAGCTGCTGATCTCTGGCTTCCTACCAACTCACTGTTGAGTGATTGTGTTTGATAATAGTAATGGAAACTGAAAATTTGAGAGTAACTATATTTTTACAATTGAACAAGGTAGGGGGCCTCCACTGGTCACTGAGCTGATTGTATTTTTCTATAAAACTTACCAGTTCTCTTCCTTCCTTTTCCAAGTTCTGTAGAAGACTCCCTCTCCCTGCTATACTCTGAAAAGAGAAACATGAAGACTTAGGGTGTCAGTGTATGAACGATGCTTCATATAATATCTAAAATCAGCTAGCACATGTATAAACTACTTTCCTGAAAACACTAACAGAATGGATGAATTGCAGTGGAATGTGATACAGCAACAAAATGGAACGAATTACCAACACATATTGAAAGCACCGTGCCGAATGACAAACGCTGGACACAAAATTCACCTGCTTGGGATCACGTTTTATGAAATGTTCAGAACAGGCAAATCCATAGACACAGAAAGTAGACTAATGGTTGCCAAGGAGGTGGAAAAAGAGAGTGACAAGGTTTGACTGCTCATTAGGGACAAGATTCCCATTTAGGAAGTTTTTGTCTGGTTGGTCAGTTGGTTGGTATTTTTAGGTTTAATGTTTGTTGTTTGTTTTTGGTAAAGGTATTTTTGATGGTTTTCTTTTTGGTTTGGCATTTATTTGTTGTTTGTTTGTTTATTGATTGATTGATTGATTGAAACAAGGTCTCATTTGTAGCTGGAGGGCTTCTTTCCAGGTTCCCCAAGCCCCGTAGTCCCACAATCCACTTATAAAATAATCACTCAGACACTTATATCACTTATAAACTGTATGGCCGTGGCAGGCTTCCTGCTAACTGTTCTTTTATCTTAAATTAACCCATTTTTATAAATCTATACTTTGCCACGTGGCTGGTGGCTTACCGGTGTCTTCACATGCTGCTTGTCATGGCGGTGGCTGCAGTCTCTCCCCTCAGCCTTCCGCTTCCCAGAATTCTCCTCTCTCCTTGTCCCACCTACTTCCTGCCTGGTCACTGGCCATCAGTGTTTTATTTATATAGAACAATATCCACAGCACTCATTGTGTAGCCCAAGCAGGCCTCCAACTCACTGCACTCTTCCTGCCTGGGCCTCTGGGGTTACAATAGTGAGTCCTCGTGCCCGGACTGGGGAATTTATTTTAAGTACTGGAATTGCATAGTGTGTTGACTATCCAACAGCATAAATGTACTTCGTGCCACTGTACTGTACATTTTTTTAAAACTTAACATTTTATTCTGCATGTATTTTACCACAATAAATACAATTGTAGCTAAAAGTTTTCCTTTGTCCCTCCCGGTCTGCAGCTGCTCAGACCCAAGTAAATACACAGAGGCTTATATTAATTACAACTGCTCAGCCATTAGCTCAGGCCTACCACTGACTAGCTCTTACACTTAAATCCAGCCCATTTCTGTTTATCTATATGTTGCCACATGTTCCGTGGCTTTACCTGTGTGCCATTACATGCTGTTTCCTGGATGGCAGGCTGGTGTCTCCTCACTCAGACTTCCTCTTCCCAGAATTCTCCTTATCTGCTTATACCACCTATACTTCCTGCCTGGCTACTGGACAATCAGCATTTTATTAAACCAGTGTACAAAAGCATTATCCCACAGCAAACAACCATATTTTTTTCCTGGCACTGTACCAAATACTGAAAAATTAGGCAAAAACAGAGATAGAAAACATGAAAGGCTGACTTTCTTCATGATTGTTGTAATCAGTCACTGGAGCATTTATTGAGTGCCTACTGAGAGGAAAGCCCTGGGCAGGGGAATGAGACACAGACACAAATAAACACAGATACGGCTCTGCCCTTACACAGCCCTCCATCTTAACAAGATATCCATACTTCCATTTCTTTTCTCCTGACAGAGACATGTTATGCTTAGATGAAAAACGTAAGACAAAAATAATGAGTGAATGTTACCAATCCATAAAACATACATACATACACAGACGTGTGTGTGTGTGTGTGTGTGTGTGTGTGTGTGTAATGGAACATCTGCCATGTGCGGGTGATGTAATAAGACATATCTGTAATGTGTTTACATCATTATGTTTGATTAATGTATTCTTGCTCTTTGCCACAAGAACTAGTTGGGGGTAGGACTGAGACAGGAGGATCAAAACTTCTATACTAGCCTGTGCTACCTATTGAGACCCTGTCTCGGAAAGGGGTTTCATGTCAACATCTAAACCATCCAAGACTGACGGCTGTTATCTACATTATAGCCTCTCCTTCCCTTTTCACTGTCCAAAGTTTCAGTGATCCAAGGTCAAATACAATCCAAAAATACTCGATGGAAAAATCCTAGAAAAAAGTTACTTTACAAAAGCAGCCTATAAGTTGTAAATAGCTTTGATATCAGCATATGGTCATAAATGTTTTATTATATTGTTAGTCGGTAGTCTCTGGCTGTGCCTAATTAATAAGTTAACTTTTGCCATAGGTGGAAAAAAATGAACTGCTGAATAGACACTGGTCCAAGATTGGTAAACAAACAAACAAACAAACAGACAAGTACAACAAAATGTATAATATAAATAAAACCTGAAGAAGCAGCCTGGAGAACTCTGTGCTTCCAGACTAGATCAGACTATAGTCAAATCCGTGTTCTATTATGTCATAAAATTATGGGTTAGTTCTGATAGCTATCTAATGGAACCCACCCCTCAAAATTAACTCCAGAATCCTTCCATGATTGACTTTCTACATATTTACAAGGCTAGCCACCAATAATGTGAGCTTCCCTCTCAATGTTTTTCTGCTCAGTTATAGACTTAATATTAAAAACCATTAGCAGTATAAATTAGAAATTTAAACTAAACAATCTACACTGCATCTATCCGTGTGTAACATTAAGATTTTGAATGGTAAGAAATGACATTTGTTGCATATACACTGCTATAATCAGATTCCAATAAACATCTTAATGCAACCAAATTAATCAGTAATTTGGCATTTTCCTTTGGCAAATGAGCAAAATCAGATTTGCATTACATGAAAATGTGTTTGTGAATGAAGATGGAAGTTCTGTCAAAAATACAATGTTACTTAATATTCTCACAATAACTTTCCATTTCAGATATGCATGTTTTGAGTTTCATCTTTTTCAGATCTCGGGACAAGGATCAACAGAGCAATGTCACCTTTTTGTGAATCTTTACTTATGAAATATTCAAGAAGTTTATATAGAAAGAATTGGGCACACTGAGAAGCCCTTGAAACCCTGCCCCTTCCCTGGTCCAGCAGCAGGATTGTGAGAGCTGCTCTTGGTTCACACAGTGAACATTAAGAAGAAACTGATTTTAAAAGCATCGAGTCTCTTAAAGAAACACAAGTGTTTTTAACTCTTTTTCACTAAGCCTATGATCCTTTTCCTAATAAAGTGCTAGATTATCCAGTATCCATTGTTCATAAACTATGATGGAATAGTTAACACAGGGCACTTTTTCTTACACACTCCGACGTTCATGTAGATCGAGGAAGAAAAATCTAAAACTGCACATGGAAGAGAAAAATGAAGCAACCTTCATCAAGAAACCACACAAGGGGCTTGGAGCTCAGTCAAGAAAGCAAGCATCCAGAACTAAGGTAGATCTCCAGAACCCACATTAAAACTCAGCCATGGTGCTGTGCACTTGTCTCCTAGTAACGGGGAGAAGGGAGCAGAGACAGGCAGGTCCCTGGAACTCACCGAATGACTAGCCTCACCTATTTTGGCAAGGTTCCAGGCACGTGGGAAACTTGGTCCCAAACAAAACAAGGTGGCAGATGATGGAGGAAGAACAGCTGAGGTTGTCCCCTGACCTCTGCATGCCAACTCATGCATGTGTCACACACAGAAAGAAAGAAAAAGAAACATCATGAAAAGGAATTTAACCCTTATGAGAGTTGTGAGGACACTTTAAAAAAAAAGAAGCAAGGGAAGTAGGGAAACAGACCTTGTATCTGATTTGTCTGCGGTGACTAAGTTTTTGTTTTAGTTGTTGTTTTGCTTTTTGTTTGTTTGTTTGTTTGTTTGAGACAGGGTTTCTGTATGTAGTTCTGGTGGCTGTCCTGGATCTCGCGCTGTAGACCAGGCTGGCCTCGAACTCACAGAGATCCGCCTGCTTCTGCCTCCTGAGTGCTGGGGTTAAAGGCGTGCTCCACTGCCACCCAGGGTGACTAAGTTTAAAACAACCTTAGATAACAACAAAAGGGAGGTGTGTGTAGAGCCCCAGAGGCCCTCAGCCAAAGTCAGTCCACGGCGAGTGTCTTGACAACGTGAGAGCCCACATGTGCATGCACTGTAAAGCAACAAGCCTTGTGATCAGGAAGAAAACCTGAAGACCACCAGGAAAGAAGGCATTTGAGAACAGCTGTAAATTTTACTGATGTAAAAACTGGTAGGTAAAATGTTTTATATACAAATTCAGAATTGTTGTAATCTCCTAAAAGCAATTAATTTTAGTACTTATAAGACCAAATAAATTTCAAGTCCTAATTATTTTAAAGGTGTAAGTGACTCTCAGAAGGCTAAAATATTTTAATCTCTGCGGCAGACAAAGCTCTACAACAGTCCCTAAGATTGCTGGTATTTGGTACTGGCATGTCTCAACACTAGCGCTTCTTCCTAGCTCATCTCAGAGCGACGTGTCTGCGACAGCAACACTCAAGGCTCTTCTTTTTCCTTCTTCTCTCAAGCGTCCATCATTTCTTACCACATTTTTTTATGGTAAAGACGGTCTCGCCTCCGGTTTTACCTGCAAGACTAAAGTGCCATCAGAAGACAATCTGACAGGGTTCTACTGCTGCACCCTCCCAATCCCCACCCACCCACCCCAACTCCAAGCAGGCAGCCATTGCAGAATAATCCATAGAGACTGATAAATTTATTTAGAAATTAGTTTGGGGAGAACAACTCACTGAACAGGACAAGACATTTCTGTCACAGGGTCCTGGAAGGCTAACGGTCTGTTTCACGCAGCCTCTGCTGCCCAAGTCAGTCCCCACCATCCAAGTCTACAAGGAAGAGCAAAGTGAGGCCTACGTGCCCTCGGGTCTTAAAGACAACCCGAGGCCACGCCCTAGGGCTGGTACTTCAAGGCATGGGTGGAACAGGTACCCACTACAGCCATCTGCCTCCTATTCGTTCTTTGTTTGTCACAAGGGGAGCAGCTTGTGACACCCAAGTCCACCAGCCTCCAGCAGGATCCTTCTGTCCTTCCAGTGATGCTATGATACGCATTCCCAGCTATAAATTTCTGGGCTTTCAAGAGTGGAATTAGCTTCTTGTACCCCCACAACAACCCAGACTCACATGTCGGGCAAAATCTCTAAGACAGAGAAATAAAAAAACAGAACATATCTAATAAAAGACAGATGCAGAAAAAGACTTCCAAATAAGATACAGAAAAAAAACATAAGAATAAGCTGAGAACACACACACACACACACACACACACACACACACACACACACACACGCCTGGGGTCGGTTGCACTAGGTGGAGAGAGAAACCATGGGCCTGCCCCCACTTTGCAGCGCCGGGTGATCAGACGCCATTATGGTGAGCAGATATATAGTGGAATATGGAAGAGAGAGACAGGCAGGATGGTTCATGTCCTATGGAACCAGGCAGAACTAAAGAAGGTGAGGAACCGGCTGATGTCGGAGGCCTGCTTGCCACCCGGGGCCAAGGTGATATCTGGTCCTGGGCTACTGTCAAGGGCCATGTCTGGGTTCATGGTCCCCCCACAGCTGAGGTCTGTGTTGATGTCTGTTACCCATGTTACCACAGGGGCTCATGTGAACCAGATGTTGAACCATGTGTTGAACCATGTATTGAGTATGAGGGCTGTGCTGAGCTGGCCCTGCCCCTCACTAGCCAGGGGAGAGCCACCCCTCCACACACTGGAGAGCTGACCCCGCCCCTCACTGGCTCCTGGGGCACAGGAAAGTTGTCCCCCAGCCCTAATAGGAGAACTGTCCCCTTGCACTTGGGAAAGGTGGTCCCACCCCTCACCTCAGCCTTGGAAGAGCTGGCTCCACTTCTCTTCTGAGGGGGTGATCTCAGCGGCCTAGTTAGATCAACTCAACTGCCACCCAGGCCTACATCTAGGGCTTTGAGTTGGCTCACCCCAACATCCACCCCATCCATGACCCACTGGAGCATGTGAAGGAACTGGCCCCGGAGCTTCGGTCATGGTCCAGTATTGATGGTGTACCAGAAGCCAAAGGCCTTGAACCAGATCAACAACACATTAAACAATGAAGATCTACAAGGAGAGCAAAAGGGTCTACTGTGTGATATACCACAGCTCCCAATGCCACAGAGACGAATGAGGAGGCGATGGGAGAGCCGGAGGAGTGAAGTGAGGTGTTGTTGTTGTTGTTGTTTGCTTTTTTGTTTGTTTGTTTAGTTTGTTTAGTTTGTTTAGTTTGGTTTGGTTGTTTCTTTGTTTTTTAATTAATATTCTTATTTGTATTTTTTATTTTTATCTTATTTTTAGTATTTCTTTTTAGTTTTCTTTTTGGGGGGAATAAGTAGGATTGGGGTGCATTATGTGAAATTCACAAAGAATCATTAAAAAAATGTTAAAAATGAGTATTTCAGACAAAATATCTCCAATATGTGAGGAAATCACAGACAAGACACACAAAGGACCAAAGGTGGCGTGCTGCTTCAACTGAAGGAGATTTAAAAGTTACCAGGAACCCTAAGGAGAAAACGCCTTACAGAAATGGGAGAAAGCTGGTGGATGAGAAGACCCGACTCTGATAAAGACGCAGAAAGGACACTGAAGGAAATTACTGAGAAGTGAACAGATTTGGAAGGTGTCCTATCAGAAGGATAAAATATAAAATTATTCATCAATAACGGTCATTTTCTGAAAGAAGACCTACCCGAACAGGTTCCTGTAATTTGTTGTTTTTGTTGGTTTGGTTTGATTTTTTGTTTGTTTGGTTGGTTTGGTTGTGTTGTGTTGTTTTGTTTTTAGGATGAACTCTGGCTT
This sequence comes from Peromyscus leucopus, assembly GCF_004664715.2. Lineage (NCBI taxonomy): Eukaryota > Metazoa > Chordata > Mammalia > Rodentia > Cricetidae > Peromyscus > Peromyscus leucopus. The sequence continues at coordinate 23,210,459 of NC_051079.1, forward strand.
CGCCTCAAAAACACTGAAAAGACCCAGGAATCTTATCCTCACGGTGTGGAAGGTGCAGGGGATGAAACTCAATACTTTCTATTCACACAGGCTGCTATGCACGGAGAAGGACGTGTCTGAGTTTACAAAACTTGTGGACTAAAAGCACTTCGAAGCTCTTCTGGGGGCTGGAAAGATGGCTCAGTAGTCAAGAGCACTGGCGGTTCTTCCAGAAAACCTGGGTTCAATTCTCAGCAGCCACGTGGTGGCTCACAAATGTCTCAAACTGCAGTTCTAAGGCATCTGATGCCCTCTTCTGGCCTCCACGGGTACCAGGCCTGCACAGGGGTGCACAGATATACATGCTGACAAAACACTCATACACATGTAATAAAAAATAAGTAAATTCTTCAAAGCTGCCCTTAGCTGGGCATGGTAGCACCTATAACCCAGTACTTAGAAAGCAGAAGCAGGGGATATCTCTGAGTCCAGTGCTAGCCTGATCTACATAGTCAGTTCCAAGTGAACCAGAGTTACATGTGAGATCCTGTCTTTATTATTTATTTATTTATTTATTTTGGTTTTTCAAGACAGGGTTTCTCTGTGTAGCTTTGCGCCTTTCCTGGATCTCACTCTGTAGCCCAGGCTGGCCTTGAGCTCACAGAGATCCGCCTGGCTCTGCCTCATGAGTGCTGGGATTAAAGGCGTGTGCCACCACCGCCTGGCTAAGATCCTGTCTTTAAAAAGTAAATAAATAAAATAAAAATAAAGATTGAAAACCTGATTTTTCTGAAAAAGCATACATGAATTCTAAACAAATCACACTGAAATACTCAAAGAACTCACAAGGAAGAAGAGCGAAAGAAATCAGTGTATACACTAATTTAAAAAAAATACAGTCACAATAACATTGGAAGCCATGCAACAAACCTTGAAAGAAGAGTTATGAAGCATTAGTTATGATACTAGGTCTAGAAATATCAAAAAGCAGGAAGCATCATCACTGTTCACAGACTACACATTGGACATCTCACAAACCAAAGCCAAGCCAGTGAGAAAGGACTGGGGGAGAGATCAACATCTTGAACATTTTGCTGGGCCCAAACTGAGTATTCAAAACCACTTGCTTGGCATTTTCTTAGAATCATAGTGGGGAGTGGGGAAAGCATGTTTATTGCTGAAACAAAGACTACAAACCTTCCCAGGAAAGCCAGAAAGGCACCCCTCGTAAAAAGAAAGGATGCGATCCTGCCACAGACATTAATGAGGACTAGAAAAACTACTTTCATTTTTGGCCAGAAAGACTCCATTTAAAAGCATTATTTTTCCTCAAATTAATCTATAAATTCAATACTATAAAAATAAATAATCCCATTCTAGTTTTAAAATTAATCTTTTTTTAAGCAAGGGGAAGTGAAAGATTGCTTAATTATTCAAATACATTAAAACTATAGAAATAAAACCACAGCATTCATCTCAGAATTAGGGAGACAAAATACACCCAACATGAAGTCCAATATCTGATAAGGAAAGGATTTTAAGTCAGCAGAGCAGGACACAGACTACTCAGAGAAGCAGGCTGTAAAATAAGCCAGCTATTTGGGAAATAATTAAATTGAATTCATCTTGCTACAAAATAAATTCCAGAAGCATGATAAACTTACATAAAAAGCAAGAAATTAAGCTCACAGAGGAAGCACTATAAATATCCCTCGTAAGCTGAGAATACAGTGTTGCTAAGTATCATATGAAACATGGGAGAAATTAGAGAAATACATGTTCATGCAAATATTTGAAAGCTACAAATCACAAACAAAATAAAGAGAAGAAAGGCAATAAATGAAAATGCATAGGCAACATACATAATGCATGTGAAACAAGTTAACATACATATATATTAAAATCAGTATTTTAAGTGAAAAATATAGACTTTAATAGGGAAGTCATAGAATAAAGACTGGAAGCTAACAATGAATATAGAGAAAAAGAAATACAGACATGGTGATACATATTTGTAAGCCTAGTCACTCAGGAGGCTGAGGCAGGAGGATCATCAGGATTGCTTGTGTGTAAATAAGTGAAACCCTGTCTCAAAACTTAAAAAGAATTTTTTTTAAGGCTAGAGATGCAGTTCAGTGCTAGGGTGCTTACCTGGGATCTATGAGGCCCTGGATTTAATCACCAATACACACACATACACACACAAACTCACACTCGCACATTGTCAGTGGATCTTTCTTATGGATTCATTATTCATCTGTTAAGGTAGCTGTGAGGAAAAACTTACAGAGACTCTGCTACGCCAAAGCAATGTCCTTACCTGAATTATCAGTCAGGAGTGGTGGGGCACACCTGTAACCCCAGAACTTGGAACACTGAGACAGAAAGTTCTTTAGTTCAGAACCAAGTTGAGCTACGTAGAGAACTCCAAGCCAACCTGAGCTATGCATCGAGACCCTGACTCAAAAAGACAAACAACTGACCAGCAAGATGGCACAGTAGGTAAGAGCACCTTTGACAGCTTAAGTTTCATCACCAGAACCCATGTAAAGCAGCCACTACCTGCAGCCCTAACACACTCACAGCAACAGAGGGGGCAGAGGCAGGGGAATCACCCAGAAGGTCCTAAGGCAGCTAGCCTGGACTATGCAGTAGAGCAGAGTAAGAGTGATCCTGCCTCAACAAAGTGGAAAGTGAGAAAAGGTTCCTGGTTGTTCTTGGACCTCTATACATGTGCTGTGGCTTGGCACACATACACACACACACACACACACACACACACACACACACACACACACACACTAAATTCTAGATAAAGATAGACACAGCAGTCTTTGTTCCATAAACAGTAGGAAGAGAGGAACCAGACTGAAGAGAAGACATGGGAAGAAGGAAGCTAGAAAAGAAGAGAAGGAGAAGAGAGAGGAAGAGAAGAAGCCAAAGAGGAAAGGACGGGATGAAAGAGAGAGAAGGGAGGAGCAGAGAAAAAGCACTGCAGAGAGACTTAAAATAAATCCTAGAAGAATGCACACAAACTGTTAGAGGCAGTCATTTCTGGAGAGTGAGACTGTAGGGGAATTTTGTCTTATTAAATATTTGCATACCATTTAATTATTTACAACAGTCTATATTGCTTTGAAATAAATATTTCAAGATAAAAACGAAGATGTGAGCCAAGTTGGAAAGACAGCGTGTCTCCACACTGGTTTCTCTTCTGCTTTGTTCTTTCTGAGCCCCTGTCCTGTGACCCATTTATGAATTTCTTATTTCCATCCCATGTGTGGTCATTCCATCCCTTCCGGTCACTAACAGAAAAGATCAGAGAGAGCAGAGTGGTCCCCATCAAAGCTTTACCCTGACACCCAACACTCCCACAATCTATCTCCCTGGAGTGCTTGGATTGTTGATTTTCAGAGCCATTAGGCAAGAAATGTTGGAAAGCTATTGCTGATTTATAGAAATAATATGAAAGGAATGGAAATAATTGTGCTTTGCCAAGTCAGCAATCTAAGAATCCTGTTGGGGAAGCAACAGAGGGTTATTTATAGCAAGAGAGTTTGCAATGTTTTCAGAATCCAGGAACACTCTTGGACAGGCTTCCTCCTTATGAATCTTTTCTTTTTTTCTTTTTTGGTTTTTTGAGACAGGGTTTCTTTTTTGTAACAGCCCCAGACTGTCCCGGAACTTGCTTTATAGACCAGGCTGGCCTCAAACTCACTGAGATCCACCTGTCTCTGCCTCCCCTAAGTGCTGGGACTAAAGTCATGCACCACCACACCCAGCTACTCCTTATCAACCTTATTACTGCTGGATTAATATCAGCAGACAGCCTAGGGGCTGTTCAGCAGTGTGAGGAGGAAGGTGTTTTACTTTGTGAACTTTATTTCTTTCTGTCTTCCTCATATTGGTCCAGTAGCATATGAACTGTATACTGGCTTCTACAGACTAGAAATATACTCAATGGATTTACATATATTCATCTACAATTTATATTTCCACAGTATAGGTAATGATAAATGATAGGAACTTTAAACAAGGAAGCTTTCCCAGTTGATACATTAAATATTTCTAAGACAAAAGGTCAAAGTTCTCATAGAAATTTTTTTCTTCCATTAAAATATAGGAATGATTCATATAAACAGATGTGAACACTGTCTTCTCTAGATCTCTAGTGATTTAGGAGTTTGTGTAGTGATGGAGACATCCACAATGTAGATACCAGACATCCTTTCTATGGAAAGAAAGTAGCCTGCTCTGTTGTGCCCTCTCGTAGCAGAAGGCTAATCACAGCCTGTGGCCCTTTGCTGTGTCCCTTTGTGAATTTACAGAGAAACTGTCTTTCCTTCTGTCAGTCTCGGTCTCCAACAAGGGGTCTGATCCTCTTGAGGTCCAGATCCACATTGGATGAGTGAGTGTATGTGCAGATATGTGTGTGTGTGTGTGTGTGTGTGTGTGTGTGTGTGTGTGTGTGTGTATACAGACACACGCCACACAAAACATTCTGGGCAACACCAGACCGTGTACAATGGTGGTTCCATGAGATTTGTATAAAATGTGAGCAAAGCCTACCATTGCCAACCTGAAGAAGACCTGGCCACAAGTCTCCAAGGATTAAAATCCTAAAAGTAAACCTCAGCTGTCTAGAGAAAGCATACAATGGAAGGCTGTTACCCCATAAGGTATCTTTGGTCTCATTTGGCTCAATCCAGTCAGGGCCTTGAACTGTGGGGAGGTTACCCAAGCTCACAGACATACAGACCTGCCTCCCAGACACAGAAGACAGCACTTCCTGGTAGCTGTGCAAGGCCAAGAAATGAATTCTGGTCAATGTTACAAGCTGAGTGCTGAGTGCCTTTTTTGGACAAAAACATTTAATTACTGGCATGACACTCTCCAGAGTTTCTGCCTGCTATTGATCACATAAACATGTTATGATTCAGCATTGCCACAGGACAGTGTATCCTTCCTCCTGAGATAAGAAACCTGCTTCTGGCCCTTATTAAGTAGTTTGTTATTTTAAATCACTAAGGTTTGGCGGTTATCTGTCACAACTATGTAATCTAGTCTATCTTGGCTGATGCATATGCTTAATTGTCATATAATAGATGGAAGATCTTTTAGATGTCATTATGAGCAGATAAGATGTACTGAGGACTTAGTATTATTAATATCTGTCAAAGTCTAGAATAAAGTTTGTAACATTGTTGATGCGTGCGTGCGTGCGTGCGTGCGTGCGTGCGTGTGTGTGTGTGTGTGTGTGTGTGTGTGTGTGTGTGTTTCCCTGTCTATATACAATGGACATTCCGTAAGATCTTTAGAGAGCTGAAAATCCCCATGGTCAGCTGATGTAGTTGCTGTGACATCATAGCATGATGTAACACTTCCACACTGGTGGTGACACTGGTATGAACACACCTTCTGCACTCCCAGCCAAAAAAAAAAAAAAAAAAAGGAAAACACATGCAATTATGAATACACATGATATTTGACAGTAATAACAAATGACAAATTATGTTGTTACTTTATATATTTCCTGGGCCACATTTTATCTTTATTTGAAAGCATGCTCCTGTTTATTAAAACAAACAAAAATGCTTACTGCAAAGCAGGGTCATCCCATCATCGTGGCAGCAGCAGCAGCAGCAGGCTGCAGGTTTTTTACTGAATCAAGAGCCTATTTTGAGTGATTGACCTACATGCCTAGGCTTGTGTACATACACTCTATGGTGGTATTATGATGAAATTGCCTAAGGGCACATTTCCCAGAATCTGTCATAAAGTGGCACAAGACATATATATGTATGTGTATATACATATATATGTATGTATGTATAAATATATGTGTGTATGTATGAATGTGTGTATGTATGTATAAGAGGATACAAGCAAATAAAACTTACAGTGATTGAGTTTGTTTCTACTAACTTTTGGTTCTGTATACATTCTTCAAGTTCTTTCTTTCTACAGTTGACTTCTAGAATGATCTTTAAGTGAGGTGAGTGGTCATTATATTTTAATTTTGTTTTAAGGGAGGGAAGAAGTGGGGATAAAAATATAAATCTATGCTTATCTACTAACAGGTGTGCGTGTTCAGAGAAGGAAACTGTCTCCTATCTCAGTCAACGAGTGAGGCCCTTACTCAATTGTCATGTGTGTAAGGTGTACAACGTCGGGGTGTGTGTCCATGTGAAAGAGCCCTCACCTAACTGGACAGTTGGCTAGTGTGTACGGTGTGTTCTGTCTGCCTCATTCAGACCCCTCAGCCCTCCTCTCTAGCCTGCTCTTACCCAACAGCCTTCTGTGCCTTGAGATTTCTGGTAAGTTCCAGCCTATGTGGAAACTCAAACCCTAAACAGAAGGGAAGAGATTGAAGCCAGAGTGCTGCTCCTCAGATTCCTCCCTCCAGGGGTTCACATGCAGCTGCTTGTATCACTCAAGAGGAAGGCTCTGGTTCTCCCAAGCTGGGTGCCTGGGCTACACTCTCTGGCTTCCAAGAGTGTCTCTTTCCCCTTGTTCCATTCAGTCCAGGGATGATAACAGCACCCTCCTCTTGGCTCTGAGTTTCTTTATTCCCTATGCTTCCCCTTCATCCCGCTCACAAGTCATAATTACTGCATCACCACGCCTCTAGTTTGCATAAGTAATGACCATAAACTATCACTCAAAACAAATAAAGCCACACAGAATTAATCATGAATTCCAATGTGCTTTTTCTTACCTAATTGATAAGTCACAGGTGTATTAGCTACATATGTGCATACATTCATATTTATATATACACATATGCATGTAGTGTGTATATACTTTCCCATGTGGTATCCGTGCAAGGCTAACTTTAAAATATGGCTGTTCTTTGGTTACTTTTCCCATTGCAGCAACAGAACACCTGACAGAATCTACTTAAGGAAGGAAGGGTTTATTCTGGCTCAGGGTTGGAAACCCTAGTCCATCATAGTGGGGAGGGCATAGCAGCAGAGGTGAGACAGATGTTCACATTAGGAAGCAAAGGTGAATGCTCATGTTCAGCTCTTTTCCCTTTTATCAGTCCAGAGCTCTAGCCCATGAAATAGTGCCAACAGAATGGATAGAGAAAATGTGGTACATTTATTCAACAGTGTATTACTCAGCTGTTAAAAACAATGACATTGCCAGATGCTTGCGGCACACGCCTTTAATCCCAGCACTCGGGAGGCAGAGCCAGGCAGATTTCTGTGAGTTCGAGGCCAGCCTGGGCTATGAAGTGAGTTCCAGGAAAGGTGCAAAGCTACACAGAGAAACCCTGTCTCGAAAAAAAAAATGACATCATAAAATTTGCAGGCAGATGGATGGAAATAGAAAAGATCATCCTGAATGAGGTAACCCAGACCCAGAAAGACACACATGGTATGTACTCATAAGTGGATATTAGCAGTAAAGTAAAAAATATAATCATGCTGCAGCCCTCAGACACAGAGAGGCTAAGTAGCAAAGAGAGCTTAAGGGAGGACACAAGGCTCTCCTTAGAAAGAGAAAATAGAATAGATTTTGAGGGTGGACTGGGTGTGGGTGGGCTTGAAAATCAGGTTGAGGGGAGAGAATACTGAGGAAAAGAAATGGAATTGGCAGGAAGCATTTCAACAGTGAGGTAGAAATCTTGCATAATGGAAAGTTCATGGAATCTATGAGAGTAAACTCTAGCAAAGACTAGTAATAGGGAACATGGCGCCTGAACCAGCCATCTTCTGTAACCAGGCAAGGCCTCAAGTGGAGGGTTTGGGACACCAACTCAGCCACAAAACCTTAGACCTACAGGTTGTCCTGCACGGAGAGTGTTCTGGATCGAGAGTCTAGTAGAATCCTCATCAAAGAGACCAGAGAGACTTCATCCACAGCCAAACATCAGGCAGAGCTTGGGGAATCCTTCAGAAGAGGGTGAGGAAGGATTGTATGTGACAGAGGGGACAGGAACACCATGAGAACTCAGCCCACAGAATCAACTGACTGGGACTTATGGGGACTGGCAGAAATCAGGGAGCCTGTACAGGTCTGACCTAGGTCCTCTGCATATATATTATGGCTGAGTAGCTTGGTATTCTTATGGAATTCCTAACAGTGGGAACACAGGTGGTCAATGACTCTTTTACCTGTTTATGGAACCCTTTTCCTCTTACTGGGTTGCCTTGTTCTGCCTTGATGTGATGGTATGTGCCTGGTCTTATTGTAGCTTGGTATGCTGTGTGTGGTTGATGTCCCTGGGAGGCTTGCTCTTTCTGAGGGGAGACAGAATCAGGGTGGATCTGGGAGAGGGGAGGAGGTTTAGGGGTAGGGAGGGAAAATGCAGTCAGGATGTAATACAGAGAGAATAATTTTTAAAAAGAAAGAAAGAAAGGAAGGAGGAAGGGAAGGAAGGAAGGAGGAAGGAAGGAAGGAGGAAGGAAGGAAATAGTGCTACCCACACTTAGAATGAGTCTTCCCCACCTCAATTAACCCGGTGTGGAAAACCCTTCACAGCCATGCCCAGAGGCTTATGTCCAGATGACTAAGATTAACTATCACAACCAGCAAGATAGGACAACGCATGTGTAGCGTGAATTCACTATCTTGATAGGAAGAAAGCATGTTGCACAGGTTAATCCATTCTGAACATGATGCTCTGATGGCAGGACCACATTCCCAGCAGCTGGAGCTAGCTGCAGCCTGGGATCTGCAGCCATTCACAATGTGTATGCTGAAAACTGTCAGAAGGGCCTGAGACGGTGAATTTAGCAAGAGATTGCTAACAGCAGTTGTTCTTCATACGTGTGGTCTAGAAAGACAGCAATATCAGGGCACTTCAAAGCGAGGTCTAGCAAGCACTGAGAAGTTTTTGCACATAAATAACTACAGAATTGTACCTTTTCTTTCATTTTAACCTTCAATTAGCCTAAAAGGAAAAAATAGAGTTTTGGAAGAATCAGTTCTCTAAACAATAAAGAAGTGTTCCTTTCCTTTTGGTCATGGACTTGATTCAGTGACTGGTTCACAGCTGTCACGTCACAGTCTTTAACATGCGTGTATTCCTCATGGAGCTTCCATGGTTTTAAAAAAGCAGACATTGAATTTGTGTCATTAATGTCACTTGAGAAAATATGTAACACTTTTTAAGAAATGAAGGCACCTATGGGAAATCCACAACTTTTCAGTTTGCTTTCACTCTGGTTGTGTGTGTGTGTGTGTGTGTGTGTGTGTGTGTGTGTGTGTATACATGTATGTACACACTGATGTGAGTATATGCACATTTGTGTGTGTGCCTACATAGGATAGAGATCAGTGTGGGGTAGCTTTCTCTACTGTTCTCTACTGAACCTGGAGCTCAGCAATGCAGGTAGGCTAGCTGGCCAATGAGCTCCGGGAGTCTTCCTAGCGCTACCCTACTTCCAGCACTGGGACTACAGATGCATATTGCCATGCCCAGTTTTCCCAATGGATGCTGGGAGTTAAAGTCCGTTCCTCAGGATTGTGCACAAACCCTTCATAGACTGGGCCATCTCTCCAGCCCTTTCTCTCTGTTCCCAAACCTTGGACATTGATTTGAAACCCACCAGCATGACTGGACATCAACTGTCTGTGTCAAACTTATGGCACGTAGAATACATTGTGCACAGTATTTTCTAGAATTTGACTAAGGTTGGGCTGTTCCATCATGAAATTATCTTTAATTTTATTATTTCTTATTTTATAAAATGATATTTATAATTTGACATTAAATTTTCTCCCACCTGGACTGGAGAGATGGCTCAGTCAGTAAAAATGCTTCCTTCGCAGGCATGAGTTAGACCCCCAGAACCCATGTAAACAAAAGCTGGGCACGGCGGTATGCACTCACAACCCCAGTGCTGAGAGAAGGGGCTATGGGGGTCCCCGGGGCTCTCTGGGCACACGGTCTGGCCTACTTAGAAACTCGAGGCCTGTGAGAGACCTTGTCTCAAAATTCAAAACAAATGGATAGGAGTGACCCTCAAGTTGTCCTCACCCCCATCCCCAACACACACAGACACACACACACACACACACTCCCCTATCACCCCAGCACTTGGCAGCCCTAGTGTTCTAGGACGGCTCTAATGCCTAGGCAGTCTCCCTCGGCCTGGTGCTGGTGGGTTGGTAGATTCCTGCAGCCCACCTGTCTTCAATCTACACTGGAAAGCTGAAGGAGCTGGGTTCTGATGCCAGCAGAGGATAGCATCGGCAGAGGCCGCACCAATGGCAATGGCATCAAGAGCAAATGAACTTACAAGCAGGGTAGGAGAACCCACCAGCAAGGTACAAAATCAAGCAGGCAGAAAGTAACTGATTTCCTCTCAGCCCTCCTCATGTATCTGGGTCACCACTGAAAAATGCCCTCACATTTACACTATGTCTTCCCACTTAAATTAACTGGGTCAAGAAAAAAAACCCAGTAGGTGTGCCCACAGGCTTGCCTCTTATTTGAGTCTAGATCAAGTCAAGTTGACAAGACCAACCATTGCAATGGTTTTCCCCTGGTTGTACATGTTTGAATGACAACGCCCCCCTAGGTTCGTATGTTTGAATGCTTAGCCTCCAGTTGACAGCTGTTTGGGGAGGATTAGGAGGTGTGGTCTTGCTAGAGGAAATATGTCACTTTTGAGTTAGCTGTGCCTCTCTGCCACCTGCTGTGGTTCAAGATGTGAGATCTCGGGCTGGAGAGATGGCTCAGAGGTTAAGAGCACTGGTTGCTCTTCTAGGTCTGATTATTCCCAGCACCACATGTGCTCACAACATCTGTAATGAGACTGGTGCCTCTCTGCCTGCAGGGATATATGCAGATAGAATACTATACATAATAAATAAAAAATAAAAAAAGATTAAAAAAAAAAAAAGATGTGAGCTCTCAGCTATTCCTGTCACCATGCCTTACCCCACCATCCTGGAGTCTAACTCTCTGGGACTGTAAGACCAAGGAAACGCTTTGGTTTTGTTTGTTGTTTGCTTGCTCTTTTGAGGCAGAGTCTCACAATGTAGCTCTGGCTAAGCCAGTAATTCACTGTATAAAGCAAGCTGGCCTCAAACACACTAAGATCCACCTTCCTCTGCCTCTGCCTCCCAAGTGCTGGGATTAAAGGCCACTATGCCCAGCTCACTTTCTTTTTTAAGTTGCCTCGGTCCTGGTGCTTTGTCACAGCACCAGGAAAGTGACTAAGACAGAAATTGGTACCAGGAGGAAGTAGGCTATTACTGTTACAGACCTGACTTTGTGGTTTTGATTTCTGAAAGACCTTGGAAGACTTTAGGCCTTGGGGCGAGCAATATGGTTAAACACTGTAGTAGAACATAACAGACCATCCTACAATGAGCTCAGAAGACAATGGGGCTGAGAGCAATGCATACTATAAAGGTCCAGCTCTCCCTATTCAAGAGGTTTCAGACGGGAACAATACTGGCCATGAGACAGGGTTGGGAAGCATTTTTGTGTTATTTCAGCAAAGTATGTGACTGCTTTCAGGCCTTTTCCTAAGAATTTGCCTGAGGCTAAATTAAAAAGTAATATACTCATTTATCTGGTGGAAGAGATTTCCAGACAGCTTAATACTGACTCTGTCACGTGGTTATTAGTAATCAGCCTCATAGGGATCTATAAAGAAGAAGGACAAGTGGAGCAAAAATAAATAGAAAATGTGCAGTTTGAAGAGAAAAGGGGCACCAGGAGATTCCATGTTGCAGCCAAGAGGAGGAGATTTAAAAACAATGTGTGCTTTCCTTCTTGTTGAGCGGGTTGAAGTCCAATTAGAGAGCTGCTGGTTACCAACAAAGCATGTGCACCCCTATTGCACCCTCAGGTTATTATGCCAGGCTGGTTTGGGGGTGGCTCACGGATATCACAATTTGTTAGGACTGTTAGTTACTTCCCCTCTTTGGAAACTTGCGTGGCATCTTCTGGTCCCACGAAAGTCCTCAGGGAGGAGGCTTTTTTTGTTTGTTTGTTTGTTTGTTTGTTTTGTTTTGTTTGTTTTTTTCCAGGACAGGGTTTCTCTGTGTAGTTTGGTGCCTTTCCTGAAACTTGCTTTGTACACCATGCTGGCCTCAAACTCACAGAGATCCGCCTGCCTCTGCCTCCCGAGTGCTGGGATTAAAGGCATGCGCCACCACTGCCTGGCAGGGAGGAGGCTTTCAAATCAGTTCCAGATCAGCCTCTGGACCCTGTGTCTGAAGCACGTGGCATCTTCAGCAAGAAGGACTTACCTTCCACTTCTGGAGGGCAAACAAGAGCCATAGTAGTAGACTGTAATGCTTTGAAAGTCTCTTGGACAACACTGACCACCAACTCAAAAGAGGGCTTCTCATGCTTCAGCTGGGGTTTATAATGTTAGATGGTCTTTGCCTCTGGAAGAGAGCATTGTCAGCCCAGATGAGAAATTTTCATTTAAACTATATATATATGTAAAGTATATATATGTAAAATATATATATATATGTAAAAAACTATATATAAAAAGTTATACACAGACTTGTGAGTATTATGGGATTTTTAGGTAGATTATTAATAGTATGATTCCTCATGACTTTTAAATACATTTTAAGTGCCATTTTACTCTCCTTATTCTGCATTTCTCTCTCCCCCCCTCCCTAATTAAAGCCTCTCCCTTTCCCGGTTTCCCTGATCATATCACTAGTACCCTGCTAACCCCCTCTATATTGCTCCTTCACGTCCTCTACCATTGGTCCATTGTTGCCTTCCTGGTTTCTGCAATTGTACCAGGATATGTATTCACATGTACTGGCTGGTTTTGTCTGTCAACTTGACACAAGCTAGAGTCATCAGAGGAAGGAGCCTCAGCTGAGGAAATGCCTCAGTGAGATCCAGATGTAAGCCATTTTCTCATCTAGTGATCAATGGGGGAGGCCTAGCCATGCCTGGTAGGTGGTGCCATCCCTGGCCGTTGGTCCTGGGTTCTATAAGAAAGCAGGCTGAGCAAGCCATGGGAAGCAAGCCAGTAAGCAGCACCCCTCCATGGCCTCTGCATCAGCTCCTGCTCCAGGATCCTGGCCTGTTTGAGTTCCTGTCCTGACTTCCTTCAGTGATGAACAGCAATGCTGAAGTGTAAGCTGAATAAACTCTTTCCTCTCCAACTTGCTTTTTGATCATGGTGTTTCATCACGGTGATAGAAACCCTAAGACATCACATCTGACAATTTGGGGCTAGGAGCCACTGATGAGAGAGAACACACGATGTTTGTAATTCTGGGTCTGGATTACTTCAGTAATATGATTTTTTTCTAGTTCTAATATGTACCTTCAAAGTTCATGACTTTATTTTTCTTTACATCTGAATAGTATTCCACAGTGTATACATACCATGTTTTCATTACCCACTCATCAGTTGAAGGACATTTAGGTTGTTCACAGTTTTATGTTGAGATATTTTACTTTTTAAAGATTTATTTTTTATTTTTTTATTATGTGCAGGTGTGTGTGTGTGTGTGTGTGTGTGTGTGTGTGTGTGTGTGAATTTGGATATGTGCATATGCAGTGCCAGTGTCCATCCAGACCAGAGACATTTGAATGCCTGGCATTGGAGTTATAGATGGTATCGAGCCACCTCATGTGGGTGCTAGGAACCAAACTTGGACTCTCTAGAAGAGCAGCAAGTGCTCATAAACCATCTCTTCATCCCAGTGTCTAGACTGTCTTAAAGCATGATGGTGTGCTAAACAATGAATAAATATATGAGATGAGATCCCCACAGAAAGGCTTGACGCAGTGAGAATGCAGTGTCTGGCATTTGCTTGCTTTTTAAATCACTTCCTGATGCCTTAGAGAGAAGCTATTCTGTTCTACCTCTATAAGAGATATGGAATTTTCCTGAAAATGTGGGTCATTTTAAAAATTAATGGCACTATATTTTCATTGACTTATACTTCCACCCTAGTCTAGAGGTTGATTTTCCACCTTGATCACCCTAGGCATGATTCCTCAGAGAAGCTGTAAATGTATTTGCTTTTCTGGTCCCTGTCAAATAATTAATGATATGTAAGCAGGCTCCTAAGAAGCAGAATTTGCAACCAAAAGGATTTAATTCATGCCATTGTGTCTGAAATAATCACCTTTTTATTTATAAGCCTTAAACTTTGATTGTATGTATAAATGGGCTTTTTTCCTCAAAAACTATTTTTTTTAAAAAACTGAGCTTTGCTCCGCTAGTACATGAATGTGATCAATATAAAAGAATAGAATGAGAGTCAAAAGGTCTCTTCACCGCCAATCCCTACTCTATGCCCTGAACTGACACTGTGTTATGTGGATTGCCAGTTAGTCTTCCAAATAAATGAGACTTTGAGGGGGCTGATGTTGTGTGCATTGTGTGACTGTGTGCTTTCACCCCCATGTAAAAACACCTGGAAACCCAGGCAAGTAAATGGATCTACTTTGTGTTTTGTTATCCATGACACCGTATCTGTAAGATGGTTCCACTGTCAGCCATTCTTGCTGAAGATGACGGGTGGTACTCACCCTTCCAAACACCGGTTCAGCGTTCATTATGCCTATCTGTTGTGCATCTTTCTGAAGAAGAGGAACCCTGGAGCAACTGAGCACAGAACAGAAATGTTGAGAGAATGTGCGTTTCCCCCCAAACTAGGGGATTCTGATTTATCTGGAATCATTTTGCCTTGATGGGATATGGGAAGGACCCTGCAGTGGGCCAGGAATGCATACCCCAGTGGCAAGCCAGGGCACAGGCATCGTGAGAACCACTTTCCAGAAAGGCTAGCAGTGCTTTCGCCTGGTATAGGGCCAAGAGTCCAAAAGCTCCAGCAAAAAAAAAAACCATCGCCTGCGCCGCACTGCACCCAGAAGCCGTGGGTGAACTGTTCCCCACAGGGAGCCTGCGAAGAACCAGTCCCAGCAGCCTGTGGGGGAAGGGCATCTGAACAGCCGCTGTGCAGAGAGGGCGCACCAGCTCCGTCAACTTCTAACATCTGAAAAGGGGATGGTCTCCAGTTCACGAGTACACTGAAGGAAGTTACATCATCTTCCCCAGACAGTACCCCCTTCATAAAGAAGAGGATGAGGCAGGGCTTCTGGGTAAAACAAATTATGAAATAAAACTCCTCCCTGTCAGAATCCCACCAAGAAAACAGTTACGTGGTAGCATTTCTAGATCCAGCAGAGAACAGCTGTGCCCTCTGGTCCTCCTGAGGAAGCGGGTCACATGGTGAGGAGAGACTGTACGCATGCGTCCTCCATCCTTCTGTCTTGATAATGGTGGACTAAGACTGCCCAGGGAATCCGCTGGTAACAGCCACGATCATGATGTTCGCAGAGTGCCCCGTACGTCTGTGCTAAGGACTCCACATCTGTTTCTCAGTGAATTCCATCCAGAAACCCGGAAGGTAAGTCCTAGCATTAAACCTGGAGGATGGGTCCTAGCACAAGGAGTTATAGTCACATCTTCCTGCCTCACCATCCTGGGGAGCCTGGCACTCTTGGAGAGCCAAAGAGAGAACTAAGGCAAGCAATCTCCCTGCCACTTCAGTTCCTTCAGTGAGGTTTGATAGACACCCTCAGAACCAAAACTTTAAAAAAAAAAATCTAGATTTAGTGCCCACTTTTCATGTCAGAAACAGGTAGTTGCAGCAAAATTACAGAACGCAGTAAATAGCTTTTACTCGCTATCCATTCCTAGCCCAAAATTACTTGATTCATACCAATAGTTCTGGCTCTTTTAAAAATATTCATTTTCTCTATTTAAAGCTGTCAGACACAAACTCTTGGGCTGTAGAGTGGTGTAAAATGAACCACTGCGCACATTTACACTGCCAGGGATAAAAATGTACAGCTGTCCAGTGCAGGTGATTTACTGTGTTACGGTTAACCACATGCTAGTACTCGTGGCTTCCTCCTGAGGTGGAGCGCTGTATTAAGATTAGGCTGAATCACTGAGTGGCAGGCAGTCACAGAGAAATGCTTTTCTAAAAGAATTCACTAGAGGTTAAAAATATATACATAGAGAGAGAGAATAACAGTATACAAATTGCATCGGTAAGGAGGGCAAGGAGAGACACAGGACAGCCAGCCTAGTTACCTTGGGGCAGCGTAAAGTGAGATATCTATAAATCTTGGTTTAGAATGGTGCTCAGGCCCACAAAGACGTCTCTGCTCACCGCCTCGGCCTTTTTTGTTATCTGTAAGGCAAGATTACAGCCTGCTCTGGTGCAGTAAAGAAATATTAAATGTTCTCAATTTCATAGGTTATGTGTTACTAAGAAATGCTATGACAAGGTTATTTGAGTTACTTTTAAGGAATAAGTTTTATAATCAAATGTGTGTCTGTGCATCCCTTCCATCCTCTGGCTGGTTTCAATTCCATTGAGGGGTGTTCTGGAATCAACACGCTTTTACTCCTTTGCTCTGGTAAGATTTGTTTTGTAAGTTCACAGCTCATAAGACATGGCACCACACCTTTCCTGTTCTGGAACTGGTTTTCTGAGTTGATAACAAGAAAACAGAAAAAGAGGAAAGGGCACACGAGAACTAATGTAGAAGTGACTGTGCTTTTTAAATACTTTTTAATTTTGAGTTTATTATTTCTTTTCTTTTGTCCATCTTGATGATCATTAAAAGAAGATGCTGTGTTCTGTCTTTAAGCCCAGAAGGTGAAACAAAATGACCACCCCTGAATCCTCAGACAGAGTCATGGGAAAGGGATTGTGCATGTGCACGCGCTACAGCGCACACAGACACACACAACACACACGCACACACGCGCATACACACACACACACACAGGCACACGCGCACACACACACACTAGTAGCATCTTTGAACAACAAAAGATTCCAGATTTAACTGGAAAAGAAGAATGCTATAGTTACAGAACAGTTTTTAGCCAAGTTAGGGCCACAGGGGAAGGGTATATCGTAGCAGTGATGATCGCATAGTCCACCAACAGTGATGAGTGCACAGTCCACCAACAGTGATGAGTGCACAGTCCACCAACAGTGATGAGTGCACAGTCCACCAACAGTGATGATCTCACAGTCCACCAACAGTGATGATCTCACAGTCCACCAACAGTGATGATCACACACAGTCCACCAACAGTGATGAGTGCACAGTCCACCAACAGTGATGATCACACACAGTCCACCAACAGTGATGAGCACACACAGTCCACCAACAGTGATGAGTGCACAGTCCACCAACAGTGATGATCTCACAGTCCACCAACAGTGATGAGTGCACAGTCTACCAACAGTGATGATCACACACAGTCCACCAACAGTGATGATCTCACAGTCCACCAACAGTGATGATCTCACAGTCCACCAACAGTGATGATCACACACAGTCCACCAACAGTGATGATCTCACAGTCCACCAACAGTGATGAGTGCACAGTCTACCAACAGTGATGATCTCACAGTCCACCAACAGTGATGAGTGCACAGTCTACCAACAGTGATGATCTCACAGTCCACCAACAGTGATGATCACTCACAGTCCACCAACAGTGATGATCACACACAGTCCACCAACAGTGATGAGTGCACAGTCCACCAACAGTGATGAGTGCACAGTCCACAGAACAGTGATGAGTACACAGTCCACCAACAGTGATGAGTGCACAGTCCACAGACAGAATAATTCAGCATTTATTCTTTCCTAATACTATGTGACTATCAAGCCAACCCCCCCAAAACAAATCATTAGTCTGAAAAGAAAAAGTCAGAAAATAGAACTAAAAAATAGACAGAGGGGTAAACAGCAACTGAGTCATCACACAGGAAAGTTGCATATAAAGTGGCTATAAATAATAATAATAACCCTGGGGTGGAGAGTTGACTCTGTGGTTCAGAGCACTGGCTGCTCTTCCAGAGAATCCTGGTTGATTCCCAGCACCCAGTTCCAGGAGATCTCATGCCCTCTTCGGGCCTCTGAGGGCACCAGGCATGCATGCAGTACACAGACATGTATGCAGACAAAACATCCATACACATGAAGTTTTAAAAAATTTAAACTTGAAATAAATTTTAAAACCCTCTAAAACATAAGCTCTCAATAGGAAAGGGGGACTTACTCATTTTGCTCACATTTGGATATTAAGATTTGGAATAGCTCTTCGACACAGCAACATAACAGCCGTAGAAACTTGAAAAAAACACTGACAATTTTTAAAGTAATGACTGCCTCTTCCAAAGCAATCTCAGAAGTGACAAGGAGCAGAGGACCACACGGAGTCATTCCGCAGTCCGTAAACACAAGTCTGCCTTATGAAAATGAGCAACACCGGAAACAGGAACACATTCGGTTCCTGAAGTCATAAATGCTTATGGTCTGTGTGCTAGAATTTATGTTAGCCTGGATTATTCACTCTTAAATTTTAAGGGACATACTATTAGCTAAATCTGGGTCTTTCCCCCCCTCATTGGGTTTTTTAATGTCATGCTTGCATTTGTGTCCACAACAGTGTTGTGGCACTGAAATACACATGTTGGCAATTATATCTTCCTCACCATGTATTTCTCCTCCTCTGTGGGTTAATTCTTCTGATCTTTGTCATGAAAGCCAAGCAAATCAGATTTATGTTCAGGGAACTGTAACAAGAATTTGGAAATGTTTATAATCAAACCCACATGTTCTGTTTGCTTATACTAATAAAGATGGGAGAGAATTTCAAGAGGTCACTTGGGGGTTTTTAGAAATGGAATTTTTACAGTCTGATATTTGCACTAACGTTCCAAAAGAACAGATTACCTGAGCAAATGGGTTGTTTATTTTGGGCCCCTAGGGGTCTCAAATAAGATTGGATCCACTTCTGAGTAAGAGAAGGCATTGTTTACAGATAAAAGGCATCCTGATGTCCCCCTTGTGAGGGTACCAGAAAGCAAGTAGCACACACCAAAGAACACTTTAGACAATTCTGGTATCAAAAGAGAGAGGTAGCAATGAATTCCATCCACTTAAAAACATCTATGAAACAGATGAAATTGGTCATTATTATTTCCTAAATGCACTGGTGTTACAATAAAAAAAAAATAGGATAAAACATGGCAAATGTCTGCTTTCTGCTCTGTGGTGGATCTTACATAGTATAGCTCTGTTCATCACTCTTCAGTAAGAAACTATTTTGACGTTGCAAATGTCAAATAAAAAACTATTTACTTGACATTGCAAATACTATGTGCTTTGAAGAAAGTGAGCAAGTTCACATCACTCAGTCCAGCCCATGCTGCTAACGTGTCCATATTTAAGATGTATGAAATGATTGATTGCTAATCCAATTATGCAGCCCTTCCTAAAGATGCAGGAAATCAATAACCTTCTCATTGCATAGAGATGTGCTCCCTGAAGATGGGTTTACTCTTTCTGACTCCCATCCAACCCATTCAGTAGTAAGCATCATCATAGCAGCCTGTAGACTGCGGTTGCTAAGGAACAATAAGATAGATGCAGGAAATAAAGAATGGGACTGGCTCACAAATGGATGGCCTATGGCAGAAGTTCCCAAGCTGCGGCCTCTATTAGAGCCACCTAGGGGGACAGATTCAAGCAACCGCTGGCCCTGGCCCAGGACTCCTAACTTAGCAAACATGGTGTTATGCAGCTATGAAAATTTCCAGTGGTGCTGATGTTGCTACAGTTACCCCTGTAAAGCCCTCGTCTGACAGGTGAGGACTTTAGGAACACTATTCTAGTAGTTCAGGGATTAAAACCAACCACTGGCCAATGGGACTTCATGAGGCTAAAGCAAAGGACCCCAAAAGAGGCAGCCTACAAAACTGCATGAGAAGTCTTTAGGAGCTATACGTCTGACAGAGGACTAGTATCTAAAATATACAAATAACTCATAAAACTAAACACCAGGAAAACAAGCAACCCAATTAAAAATTGTCTATGAAACTGAACACAATGTTCTCAAGAGAAGAATTATAAATAGCTAAGAAATTTTTTTTTAAATTGTCCAACATCCTTAGCAATCAGGGAAATGCAAATTAAAACTACTTTGAAATTTCATCTTACCCAGCCAAAGCAACTGAGGTCAAGAAAATAAATGACAACATGTGGTGATGACAATGTTAAGGAAGAGAAACACTCGGTGCGGCTGGTGGACTTGTAAACCATGGAGTCAGTGTGGAGGGTCCTGAAAGAGCTAAAAGCAGATCTACCATAGGATCCCGCCATATTGCTTCTGGACAAAACTGAAAGACTATATATTCTGCTCAGAGATATTTGCTCACCCATGCTCATGGCTGCTCTATTGGCAATAGCCAGGGAATGGAAACAACCCTTGATATCCATCTATTGATGAATGGACAATGAAAGTGTGGTCCATACATCCAATGGAATTTTATTCAGCTATAAAGAAAAATGAAGCTTGCAGGTAAACGGGCGGAGCTGGAAATGACCATTCTGAATAAAGTGAGACTCAGAAAGACAAATGTCACACGTTTTGTTTCGTATGTGCGCCCTAGCTTTGAATCTTTCGCCGTATATGTTTAAATTAGATTACCTATAGAAGTCAGGGAACTCAAAGGAGACTTTGAAGGGAGGGTTTCAAGAGTAGAGGAATAACCAAACACAGCTGGTGTGAGAGAGGAAAAGGGGAGAAACGGGGCGAGTGAGGGTAAACGGGGTGGGGAATAGAAAGACAGGCCAGAGGAGAGGGTACTAGGGGAGATGCAGGGCCAGGCGGCTAGTCACTGCCCTCACCGTGTGTTGTCTCCCTGGACACCGACATTTCAAGAAGGACCAAGCCTCTGGACTTGGAGACATCTCTTGCTACTTGAAAAAATAAGGCACGTGGCTCCAGGGGTTTATTTACAAGTCAAGGGTTGAGAGAATTCTGGCCATTAGATTTCCCAAGAGACCTTTCAATATGAAGAGGGTGGCTGCCTTCTTCCCTCATACAAGCAAGAGGAAACGTTTTCTTTTGACCCTCGCCTACAGAGTGCCCAGTCCTCAGAAGAACATTTAGCCCAGTTATTAGTAAGTCAGCCAGAGGTAAAATCTGGTGCAATGAAGTGTATGTGTTTAAGAAATCTCTCTCTCTGAACCAAGATAATGCTTTGTATATGCTTTCAGGATAAATTAATGAGAATATTAAAAATTCAACAGTAACTCAGTCTTGTTTCACATTTGCTGATTAGGATATCTCTCATATCCTGATAAGTCAAGACTCACTCAATTGATATGTAAAAGGACTATTAAGAAATGTCATCCAGATGGTGTATATCACATAGAAAAAAATGACCCTATATGTTAAAGTCTATTGCCTTTTAGGCCATTAACCAGACTCCTGTCTAACTCAGCAGTTTTAGCCTCATGTCCTCTGACTAAGCTTTCTGTAAGTGTCCAGTTCCTCAAATGCTCTTAGAACCAGCCTTCCATAGCATGGATTCTGCATTGACTTAAGAGTCGAGCAAAAACAAGTATTTGTGTTTGTGTAAGTTATATGGATTTTTTTCTTGAATTTTTATTAGCTGTGTGCACACACTTGCTGGAGTATGCACATGCCACAGCAATCATGTGAGGTCACGGAACAACTTTCAGTGTTCTCTTTTCTCCTCATGGGTTCCAGAAATCAAACTCATTATTAGCTTGATCGCAAGTTTCTTTTACTCACTGGGCAATCTTGTCAGCCCCCAAAAGTTACTTTATCAACTTTCTGAAAATTATATTTACTGGAGAATCCAACAGCCATCATTGCAACAGAACATGTAGCAGGAGAGGTGGATTCACACCTCATCATGGCAGGTGGAATCATACCTCATCACAGCAGGTGGACTCACACCACATCATGGCAGGCAGACTCACACCTCATCACGGCAGGTGGACTCACACCTTATCACAACAGGTGGGCTCACACCTCATCATGGCAGGAGGAATCACACCACACCATGGCAGGCGGACTCACATCACATCATGGTAAATGGACTCACACCACATCATGGCAGGTGGACTCACACCACATCATGGCAGGTGGACTCACACCTCAGCATGGCTTTTACATCTCTACCACCTACTAAGGGAAACACTCTTTTTTTTTTTCTTGAGACCATATCACTGTCTCCTCTGTAATAGAAATGTGTTCTTTACCTTGATGGAAATGGAAAAAAAAATCAACTCTTAAGTCTATTCTAGCAAAAATTTTATGTCATTTGTGGCTATTGTAAAGGGTGATGTATCTCTAATTGCCTTCTCAGCTTCTTTGTCCATTGTATATAGGAGGGCTACTGATTTTTTTGAGTTGATCTTGTATCCTGCTATGTTGCTGAAGGTGTTTATAAGCTTTATCAGTTCCTGGGTGGAATCTTTGGGGTCACTCAAGTATACTATCATGTCATCTGCAAATAGGGAAAGCTTGACTTCTTCCTTTCCAATTTGTATCCCCTTAATCTCCTTATGTTGTCTTATTGCTCTGGCTAGAACTTCAAGTACTATATTGAATAAGTATGGGGAGAGTGGACAGCCTTGCCTCGTTCCTGATTTTAGTGGAATTGCTTTGAGTTTCTCTCCATTTAATTTGATGTTGGCTGTTGGCTTGCTGTAAATTGCCTTTATTATGTTTAGGTATGTTCCCTGTATTCCTGATCGCTCCAAGACTTTTATCATGAAGGGGTGTTGGATTTTGTCAAATGCCTTTTCTGCATCTAGTGAGATGATCATGTGGTTTTTTTCTTTGAGTTTGTTTATATGGTGTATTACATTGATGGACTTTCGTATGTTGAACCACCTTGCATCCCTGGGATGAAGCCTACTTGAATCATGGTGGATAATTGTTCTGATGTGTTCTTGGAGTCTGTTTGCCAGTATTTTATTGAGTATTTTTGCATCAATGTTCATGAGGGAGATCGGTCTGTAGTTCTCTTTCTTTGTTGCATCCTTGTTTGGTTTAGGAATCAGGGTAATTGTGGCCTCGTAGAAGGAGTTTGTAATGTTCCTTCTGTTTCTATTACTTGGAACAATTTAGAGAGTATTGGTATTAACTCTTCTTTGAAGATCTGGTAGAATTCTGCGCTGAAACCATCTGGTCCTGGGCTTTTTTTGGTTGGGAGACTTTTAATGACTGTTTCTATTTCCTTAGGGGTTATTGGACTATTTAAATAGTTTATCTGGTCTTGATTTAACTTAGGTATGTGGTACCTATCCAGAAAAATGTCCATTTCTTTTAGGTTTTCCAGTTTTGTGGAGTAGAGGTTTTTGAAATATGACCTGATAATTCTCTGGATTTCCTCAATGTCTGTTGTTATGTCCACCTTTTCATTTCTGATTTTGTTGATTTGGATTCTCTCTCTCTGTCTTTTGGTTAGTTTGGATAAGGGCTTGTCTATCTTGTTGATTTTCTCGAAGAACCAACTCTTTGTTTCATTAATTTTTTGTATTATTCTCTTAGTTTCTAATTTATTAATTTCACCTCTCACTTTGATAATTTCTGGCGTCTATTCTTCCTGGGAGACTTTGCTTCTTCTTGTTCTAGAGCTTTCAGGTGTGCTGTTAAGTCACTAGTGTGGGATTTTCTCCAACTTCTTTATGTGGGCATTTAGTGCTATGAATTTCCCTCTTAGCACTGCTTTCATAGTGTCCCATAAGTTTGGGTATGTGGTGTCTTCATTTTCGTTGATCTCTAGGAAGTCTTTAATTTCTTTCTTTATTTCTTCCTTAAGCCATTGGTGATTCAGTTGAGCATTATTCAGTTTCCATGAGATTGTAGGTTTTCTGTAGTTTTTGTTGTTGTTGAAATCTAACTTTAAACCATGGTGGTCTGATAGAACACAGGAGGTTATTCCAATTGTTTTGTATCTGTTGAGATTTGCTTTATCCTCCTTGGGCCTCCAGTGGCACAATTCCAGGCATCCTTTACATTCCCCCTCCCCCAAATTCTAAATGATACCTTCTGAAGTTGTATAATGTGAGCAGCTGGGAACGGACTCCACTGGGTCTTAGAAGGATGGGCAGGATCCTTAGAGTGTGTTTGTATTTTGCCCATACTCTCTGATTCTATGCTAGACAAATACTCATCTACAAGTTAAATAAGCTCTATAAGCCACATCTGCAATAGTAAAAATGAAGGAAGAAGCGGCTATTCCCTGCTTAAATATATGTAATGTCTTTCCCATTTCTCACTGTTCTACAGAAAACCATTCACTTATGTATACAAGCAATTGCATTCTCAGTCTTTGCACAGACAAGCAACTCAGGAGGCCAGAAAGACAGTACAAAGCCAGCTGTCTCTACTTGTTACTTTCAGAGTACTCTATCTCAATACAAATCCCTTTCCTTCTGTCTGTCCATCTATCTACATGCTCCACAGCATGACAGACCTTGGTTGAAAAGATTTAGCTGAATGGTTGCTAGGTTTGAAGTCACACATCTACATTGGGGCTTACACAATCTGCAACCCATAGCAACATATGGTTACAGTAAAGAAGAGATCTGTTAAAAAAAAATAGTGTTCATTATGAACGATCAGATTGGGGAGGGAAGGAAGGGGAGAGTACTGAAAGAGACTACTACTGGAAAGGGTGCTGGAGGATGTCTTTCTGTATGCTGTGAATATATGTTGTTCCCATTGGTTAATAAATAAGCTGCTTTGGCCTATGGCAAGGCAGCTTAGAGGCAGGCAGGAAATCCAAGGAGAGAGACAGGAAAGAGAGAGGTGGAATCTGGGGAGAGACGCCAGCCTGCACCAAAGGAACAACATCCCAGCAGACTGGTAAGCCATAGAACACGTGGCAAAACATAGATCAACAGAAATGGATTAACTTAAGATATAAGAGTTATTTAGCAAGAGGCCTGCCATAGACCATACAGTTTGTAAATAATATTAAGCCTCCAAGTGATTATTTTATAAGTAGCTGTGCTATTATAGGATGTTCTGTATGCTATGAATATGTTGCTCTGATTGGTAAATAAAATGCTGATTGGCCAGTAGCCAGGCAGGAAGTACAGGTGGGATAAACAGACAAGGAGAATTCTGGGAAGAGGAAATCTGAGTCAGGAGATGCCAGCCCACTCTCCAGGGAGCAGCATGTAATGGCACACAGGTAAAGCCACGGAACACGTAGCGACATATAAATTAACAGAAATGGGATGAGTTTAAATGTAAGAACTAGTCAGTAGGAAGCCTGAGCTAATGGCCGAGGAGTTTTAATTAATATAAGCCTGTGTGTGTTTACTTGGGTCTGAGTGGCTGCAGATTGGGTGGGACACAGGAAAACTCTGACTACACAGCTGTGGGACCACAGGGCCAGATGGGACCAGAGAAAGCTTCTGCCTACAAAAGGGGACACTTAGGGGTCAGGTAAAACCCTGGCACAAGGAATCTACCAGGAATCTACAAGGATGACCCCAGCTAAGACTCCTAGCAATGGCAAATATGCAGCCTGAACTGGCCGTCTCCTGTGACCAGGCAAGACCTCAAAAGGAGGGATTGGGAAACCAACACAGCCACATACACTTTGACCTACAGTCTGTCCTGCCTATGGGACATGCTGGGGTAAGGGTAGCCTAGAGATTAATGGAGTGGCCAACCTATAACATGAATTGCTAAACAGTCTTATTAATAAAAAAAAAAAAAAATCCAGAGCCTGGTATTGGGCTGAATGCTGAAAGATCAGAGAAGCAGAAAAAGCCACAGCTAACCTCACTTTGCCAGCTTCTCAGTTGATCCTGTTTCCTCAAACTGGATGCCTCTGAGTCCTCATCTGAATGGATCTCCACTGAACTGCTGCTAAAAGCCTAAAAGCTTAAAAGCCTCTGTTCCTGGTCCTCATGCCTTATGTACCTTTCTGCTCCCTGCCATCACTTCCTGGGATTAAAGGTGTGTGTCACCATGCCTGGCTGTTTTCAGTGTGGCCTTGAACTCAGAGATGCAGATGAATCTCTGCCTCCAAAGTGACAGGATTAAAGGCGTGTATGCCACCATTTTCTTGCCTCTTTGTCTAATCTAGCGGCTGCTCTGTTCTCTGATCCTCAGATAAGTTTTATTAGGATATACAATTTATTGGAGACACAATATATCACCACACCAACCAATGGCTGGTCTAGCCTAAAACTCATGTCAGAAGAGTAAGCCCACCCCTTGGCACCGCCTGGAGCACCCACAGACTAGGTGACCCAGAGACCCAGGATAGAACCAAACATGACTGGAGGGAAAATGCCAATGTTGCCTAATGATATTCTGCTATACTCACAGATTGGTGTCAAGTCCAAGAGTCATCAGAGAGGCTTCATCCAGGAACTTATGGAAACAGATGCAAACCCACAACCAAATATTAGATGGAGCTTGGGCAATCCAACAGAAGAGGGGGAGAAAGGATTGTAGGAACCAGAGGAGTCAAGGACATCACAAGAAAACTCACAGAATCAACTAACCTGGGCTCAAAGGGGCTCACAGACACTGAACCGACCTGGAGCCTGAATGGGACTGACCTAGGCAGTCTGCATATATGCTACAGTTGTGCAGCTTGGTCCTCTTGTGGGACTCCTAACAGGGGCTGTCTTCAACTCTTTTATTGGCTTTGGGACCCTACTCCTCATACCTGGTCGCCTTGCCAGCCTTACTACATGGGGAGGTGCTTAGTCTTACTACAACTTGATGTGCCATGTTTTGCTGTTACTCATGGGAGACCTGTTCTTTCCTGGATGGAGACAGAAGAGGAGGGGATGGCGGGTGGGAACAGGGAGTGGATGGGAGGGAGAGACTAGGAGTAGAGGAAGGAGGGGAAACTGTAGCAGGGATGTAAAATACATTTATTTTAAAAAATAGTGTTCATTATATCACATTATGTCATGTCTAATTTCAGAAAACATCTGCCTCTCCCCAGCCTCAAAGAGACTTCTGCATTTCTGGAGCCACAGATATGTCTGTATCTTCTTCCCCGCTATTTCTTT
Source organism: Peromyscus leucopus (assembly GCF_004664715.2). Classification (NCBI taxonomy): domain Eukaryota; kingdom Metazoa; phylum Chordata; class Mammalia; order Rodentia; family Cricetidae; genus Peromyscus; species Peromyscus leucopus. The sequence goes on from NC_051079.1 coordinate 23,237,310, forward strand.
TCTGAATAGCTGCTAGAATTTCAGATTCCAGCTGAACCCTCTTGGGTCTTTGTGGTTGACATTTTGTTCTAGTTCCTTCTTGATTCATGTTACTGGCCATGACTTTGTGCCGCCCTCTTTTTTCCTGAAATAACACATTATTTCTCCTTCTCTCTCCTGCTTTCATTCAAACACCTCACCCACCTACCTACTCAACACACACACACACACACATCTGTAAACTTTAGAGCATTTGGAACAGGCCAGTCAGTAGAAGAAAGAAATTATTGGTATTCTAAATCCAGGATTTAGTATAATAGTTTTTTATTAACTGCTGTCCTCATGATTCCCTTATTATTCACCTGTAATCTCTGCTCTCTTTATTACCTAATATTTCTTCCCTTGTTTTACCATTAACACTAACCAGTGATTTATTCAATATTCAGTGAATTTTAAAGAAATCATTTTTTTTTTCATATCGGGTAGTACTTTCTGTGTTGTCAAGAAACTAGAAGGTGTTGATTAAAGAGGGCCGTGTGTTTGGGAGTAATATTTTTTTAATTAGTAGCAGTAATTTGTATTCTCAAGTCTCTGTGTAGCAAAGTGAAATGTTTTACTGCAGATTCCGTGTCTGCTTGTGTTTCAAACTCTCACGGACGGCCGAAAGCACGTGCCCACCATCAGCAGCGTTAGAATTAATTACAGCCCTGTGGGCATGCTGCCCACAATGGTCATTTTCTTCCTTCTGTCTCATACAATTCTATTTATCTGACCTAGTCCATCAATTCAGGTTATATTTGTCATCTCTAATTCTCCAGTATTTTTAAATACCCAAAGTAATTCTAGTCACATGAAGAAAGAGAAACCCTAATTTGTAGAAAACACCTGAGACTGGAACATGTTATAAAGTAGGATATTTCTCTGGTCATGCACTGATGTCCAAATAATAGTTCATTGTCTTTGCAGCTTAAATGCTGCAAATTCTAGGCATCGAACTTGGTGCTTTATTCTTGATATCACCGTGACTTCAGAGAAGCATCCCCTCAGACACTTATTTTGCTAAATGTGCTATAACTTCTTATGCAGTGTGATTTCTTGTGTTAAAGAAAGGATAGGTGAGCGAGAGTTGCAACTCCCCAAATGGCTGTAGCACCAAGCCTCACCACAGCGGGTGCCACTTAAACCTTGGTTAGCTCGGAAAGAAAGGCACATGTTCCCGGGGCCCACTGACACCCCTCAGAGGCTTCCTTGGGCCTTGCAATTCCTGTCCTCTACCAGATCTCCCCAGCCATGTGCCCTGGCAGCTCTCTGTGATCTGGGTTCACATGCAGATAACACAGCTGTGAAGCCTGACTGACATCACACATGGAGAAAGGCAGGAAAGCAGCTTCCTCCCGTGAGTAAACTGCATAGGGACCTGGGGACAACCCTGCAGAAATAATCCATGCATCTCAAATTTTACAATTCATAGTTCCCCCTACACCAAAGGAATAGTATAAAACATGATGGACAGCTCATTGCTTCCCCCAAAATGAGTGATGTCTCAAATTCCTCCAAGTTTTTAGAGCTGGAGCAGGAATTCCTACTGTTGTTAGCTGTTTCTAAAATCTCAGGCAAGCTATGGTCGTGGGTAAGAGCTTTTCTTGAGAATCCAAGATGGGAGTAAGCAAAACCTAGGTGTTCCACCAGCCATTCCCCTGCCCAAGTGTTCTGGGTTTTTTTTCCCCCTCCCTTTCTTGCTTCATTGTCAAGGGGATTAAAAGCTCACTGGCAACTTCAGAGCACACCTGACCTAGATGCACACCTTGCCTGGTAGACACCTTAAATCGTCATTATACCACAGGGAAGGGGGCTTGCTTTTCTTTTTCATTGATTCATTAATGATTCAAAACAATGGTTTCTCTCTGTCTCTCTGTCTCTCTCTCTCTCTGTCTCTCTCTGTCTCTCTCTCTCTGTCTCTGTCTTCTGTCTCTCTTCTCTCTCTCTCTCTCTCTCTCTCTCTCTCTCTCTCTCTCGGTTTTTCAAGACAGGGTTTCTCTGCGTAGCCCTGGCTATCCTGAAACTTGCTGTATAGACCAGGCTGGTCTGGAAATCACAGATCCACCTGCCTCCCAAGTGCTGAGATTAAAGGTGTGCGCCACCACCACCCAGCTTTCTCTTCTCCCTCCTCCTTCACCTGTAGCTTGAATTTTCCTGTGTCCCGCCCTGTCCCGCAGCCACTCAGACCCAAGTAAACACACAGAGTCTTATATCAATTGCAAACTGTATGACCAATGGCTCAAGCTTCTCGCTAGCTAACTCTTACATCTTAATTAACCCATTCCTATAAATCTATACTTTGCCTCGTGGCTTGGGGCTCACTGGTACCTTTACATCTTGTTTCTCTTGGCAGCGGCTAGCAGCATCTCCTCTCCTTTTCTCCTCTCCTATCTCTCCAGTTAGAATGTCCACCTAACCTTATTCTCCCTCACCATTGGCCAAACAGCTTTATTTATCAACCAATCAGAGCAAGTCATATTCACATAGCATACAGAACGACACCCCTATCACTCACCCCTAGTCCTTGCCACTTCCCAAATAATACCTCATAGGAGTGTTTAAAAACTAAAGCCGGGCGGTGGTGGCGCTATTTATCCCACTCGGGAAGCAGAGGCAGGGCGGATCTCTGTGAGTTTCGAGCCAACCCCTGGGCTACCAAAGTGAGCTCAGGAAAGGCGCACATACACAGAGAAACCCTGTTCGACCAAATAAAATAAATAATAAATAAATAAATAATAAATAATAAATAATTAACCTACTGTTGCATATTATGGCAAAGAATGGTTTGAAATAGGAGAATTTAATCCCCTCCTATGTCTGGTGGCCTCTTGTCTGAAACCCCTGTCACAGCAGTGTGGCCCCTGCTCTTTCAGTTTTTCATGGTTGGTTCCTTCCTTGGCTGTCTGTTGGGTCCTCATCTCTGTTTCTTCGATTTGCTTCTCTCTCTCTCTCTCTCTCTCTCTCTCTCTTCTCTCTCGTCTTCTCTTCTCTCTCTCTCTCTTGAGTTTGCATTAGAGCCTAAGTATGTCTCTGAGCCACATGCATGCAGGTGTTCATAGAAGCCAGAAGAGGACATCAGTCTCCAGGAGCTGGAGTTACAAGTGGCAGTGAGCTGTCTGATGTAAGTGCTAGAAACTCATGTCAACACCTGGAGCTCTCCACCACACTCTCTGAAAATCTCACATAAAATGCTTAGAGAATGTACAGGTTTGGTTTCCTATTTCAAAATCTTCAACTTAACCTCGTTGTCATTGTCTTTGCCGTATATAGGAACATGCATGTTCCCAGGAATGAAGACAAGTCTATTGAGAGAGCAGCCTGCCAGATGCCGGAAAGGATGCAACAAGAAGAATCATGACAGGTTAAATGCAACTGCTTGAAAATTATTAGATAAGGCAGGAGAAACTTCTACAACAGAAAAGGTTAACCGGAAGGTGGGGTGCCAGCAAAAGCTAGTCAGTGTACAAGCCTGCATCCTGACAGGAGAGCCAAGTTAATCTCAAGAGCACCTCAGACTCATGACCGCTGAGCAAAACGGAGAGAGGACTGTGTCCACGTTGTTAGCTAATGCACTTGTAAACCCCTTCTTGACACTTTCCCAAGATGCCACCAGTCAGCCCCATGCCAGGGGATGGAGAAATCTTGTATGGAACAAAGGAATGAACAATTCCAGAGAAATGTGCCAACAAATAATAACATTTGACGACACCCACCCCCCAAACGTACAGTTCCCTTCTTAATCCCCAGAGCAATAATTCTCAGACTTTTCAATGAGAACGGCTTTATATTTTCCATTCAGAGACCTCTTTTCATATGAGTTACAGCTATTCAAATCTGCCGTCTTGAAATTAAAATGAGCACTTTAAAATGTTTATTAACTCATTTCAAAATAACAATAATATAGCCTAATAATATAATTTATGAAAATAATTACATTTTCCAAAACAAAAGAAGATTTAGTAGATGAGTGGTATTTTTGGCAAACTCTTTAACGTCTGTCCTAATAAGAAACATCTGGGCTCATATCTGCTTCTACATTTAACCAGTTGCAACATGTTTTGGCAGAGGTATATGGAAGAAATGCACCCTCACAGCAAGACACTCCTGGAAAAGGCAAGAATGTTCTAGCAGCCTCTTTCAGACATTTGTGCACTGAAACTGTGTCATAAATTGGAAAGGGGTGGTTTCCTGAAGATAAACTGCAAGGCAGAAGCTGATGACCATTAATGAACTCTTTCTGCTGCATTAAAGACACTGATGTATTTCACACTGGGGATGTGTCTTTCATCATTGCATGATTTTGTAACATCCTTGGCGAATCTTTGTTTAAGTTATACAGATCTTCAAAGTGCTGGTAAATTCCACTACACAATTTCCAGTGAAACATACTTATTACCACTGATCTCATCGAAAAAATGTCATATTGGGAAAGGTCCCAGCAGTCAATTTAAGGTGTTTAAACTTATAATTATTTTTCGAGGCAAGGTCTCTGTCTGTATCCCTGATTCCTGGCTGTCCTGGAACTCACCCTCTAGACCAAGCTGACTTCAGATTCACAGAGATCCACCTGCCTCTGTCTCCTGAGTGCTGGGATTAAAGATGAGTGCCACCATACCTGGCTCTAATTTTTTTTTTCATAAAGTCTGATATTTCTCATTGGAAGTTAAAATTATCAATTGTTTTCCTTAAGTCACAGGCTTACTTTGTTCATTTAAAAATAATAAAATTAGACTAAAAAACTGTCTTCCAAATACCAACAACTGTGTAACTATGGTCCTTCTGTCACTCAGGCTGGCTTAAAGCTGGGTTACCATGGGGAAAATGTGATTTCAACTAAACCACTGTTCTAGAGTTCTTTGTGATGGCTGCTGCATGTCTGCATACAGAAATAATTCTGCATTCAGAATTGTAGATATAATTCCTATTTTCTCACATAAAATATTTTAAAATTGCTATTCAATCTCCAAGTTTTACTGTGTCCTCAGGTCAGTCTCAAGGGAAATTAAGTCTTTTCTTACAACACTCTGTCCTTGTTGTGTGATATTTTGTTTGTGTCTTGACAAATAAAGCTTGCCTGGAGATCAGAGGGTGGAGCTAGCCACTAGTTAACCATAAAGGCCAGGCAGTAGAGGTACACTCTTTCAATCCCAGCCCTTGGAAGGCTCACACCTTTGATCCCAGCACTTGGAAGGCTCACACCTTTGATCCCAGCACTTGGAAGGCTCACACCTTTGATCCCAGCATTTGGGAGGTAGAGACAGGATCATAAAAGTGGATAGAGACAGGACCTTGGGCCCCTTGGGTCTGAGGATTCAGAGAAGTAAGACGTGACTGTGGCTGCTCCTATGCTTCTCTGATCTTTCAACATTTCTCGATATCTGACTCCAGGTTTTTATTGATAAGACTAATTAGGATCACAATTCATGTGCTGTTAAAACTGGTTAGCCATCAGTGAGGAAAGTGCTTACTCTGCATATCTAACAGCCTGAAGTTCAATCTCCAGAACCCAGAAGAAAAGAACCAACTACCTGAGATTATCCTCTGAACTCCACCTGTAGTTTATATGGGCATGCACATGCATGCACACATACACACATGCACATACATACACATATAGAGGAACAGACAATAAATTTAAGACTGCTATAGCTTGGGCCACGGAGTTTCATCCATCACTGTTTTATGCCATTAGTGCAAATGTGAGTGTTGTGAGAAACACAAAACCCTGGATTAATATGAAAGAGTTTTGTGTTCAGGAGCACCTGGTAAGGACCTTTGAGACTTTAGGAATAGCTGAAAAAAAAAACTTTAAAAAACCCTACTCTGTTGTGAAATGAAGGGTTCTTTTCTTTGTATTTAGAGATGCCCATATGTGCTTAGTACTTTACATAAAATATGAAGATTCAACTAAGAATTGCCAGCCAAGTGTAGTGGCACATGGCGTTAAGCCCAGCATTTGGGAGACAGAAGCAGGAAGACCTCTGAGTTTGAGGCCAGCCTGGTCTACAGATAGTAAGACTTTGTCTCAAAAACAAACAAAAAGAAAGAAAGAAAAGAAGAACAAGTAGAAAACAGAAGAGTCACTTTGCATGCTCCCAAAATAATCCTAGCTCTGGAGTCAAAGAACTCACTGAACTCAGAAATGCTGACATGTAAGTGATTACACTTTATAATAGGAAAGTATCCAAATTAAAGTCATCGAAGAGAAAGGCTCCTGGGATAAAATCCAAGGGAAACATAGCAGAGCTTCCAACGTCCCCTCCCAGTGTATCACACAGGGAGGCACTTAATTCTCCCGACTTATCATTATAAGTGGCACCTTCGGTGTTCCCAGCCAGGAGGGCTCTCCTGAGTCTTGGGCTCCAGGGTTCTTACTAGAGAATCAGTCAACACTACAGAGAGTGCTCACATGACCAGCCTCACCTCTCAGATTTCAGACTCCCCCCAGAGAAAAACAAGCTAATAAATGATAGTCACATCTTTGTCATAGCCATCTGGTCAAATGGGCAGAGGGCGACCTGAGCAGGTGAATCTGAGCAGGCAGAATATCCCAAGTGCCTAGAGTACAAACTATCTTCAAATGCCCAAAGTTTGACCTCTAAATCTGCTACTGTCAATATTATACCGATCAAATTGCCCCCCAAGGTGAAAAAAAAAAAGAAAGAAGTTGAAAGACAAAATACAAGAGTGGAGAAAAGTTTGAATGAAACCTAGTTAACATCCGCAGTGAGAAAAGAAAAGATATTGTTCTGGGCTAGAAATGCAGCTAGGTAGAGAACTTGGCTAGCATGTATAACTGCATTGAATTCCTAACACCACACACAGACACTACACACACCACACACACACACACACACACACACACACACACACACCACCACACCACACCACACACCACACACACACAAACATACACACACACAAACACACACACACATACACAATATGAGCAGACCACAAAATGGATTCTCACAAAACGAGAAAGAAGTTGTGGAAATTAACCATCAAAGCACGAAAAGAGACACAATCAGGTCGCAGCACAGCAGAGCTAGAAGTCAGTGCAGGAGCTGCCCGGACACGTGAGGAGGCAGCCGGTGGACCACTGAAGAAATGGGGAAGACTCAGCCGGGCGTTGGTGGCGCACGCCTTTAATCCCAGCACTCGGGAGGCAGAGGCAGGTGGATCTCTGTGAGTTCGAGGCCAGCCTGGGCTACCAAGTGAGCTCCAGGAAAGGCGCAAAGCTACACAGAGAAACCCTGTCTCGAAAAAAAAAAAAAAAGAAATGGGGAAGACTCTAAAATTCCTAGACTCGGTGACAATGAGAACACAACTTCCCCAGACATTTGTGATGCGACTGAGGCGGTTCTGAGAAGGGCGTTTACATGTATGAATCTACATTCAATTTTTAGACATACTTTAAAAGTAACAGAGGGCCGGGTGGTGGTGGCACACGCCTTTAATCCCAGCACTCGGGAGGCAGAGGCAGGCGGATCTCTGTGAGTTTGAGGCCAGCTTGGTCTCCAAAGCGAGTTCCAGGAAAGGCACCAAAAACTACACAGAGAAACACTGTCTTGAAAAAGAGAGAGAGAGAGAGAGAGAGAGAGAGAGAGAGAGAGAGAGAGAGAGAGAGATCGAGATGGAGAGATGGCTCAGCGGTTAAGAGCACTGGCTGTTCTTCCAGAGGTCCTGAGTTCAATTCCCAGAAACCACATGGTGGCTCACAACCATCGGTAATGAGATATGGATGTAGGCAGAACACTGTATACATAATACATAAATAAATCTTAAAAAAAAAAAAAAGTAACAGAGATGAGATTCAAGGTCCTGGAAAAGCAAGAGCTTTCCAAACCTGAAAGCAGGATATGGCATAAAAATAAGAAGATCTGGGCAGACATTAATGAAATCAATGTGGGAAGGAGAATGCGTAGAGTCAACCACACACCACTGGTTCTAGGTAAGCGAGAGCCGGCGAGGTGGCTCTTGGGAAGAGCTGCACTCAAGACTTGTGACCTGACTTCTACCCAGGTCGCACAAGTCGGCAGGACAGCATGGACTCCTGAGTCACCTCTGACCTCCACAGGTCACTCCACAGGTCATCCTCTGACCTCCACATGTTGCCCTCTGACCTCTACATGCTGTAGGAATAAGGAAGAAGACACTCAACACTAAAATTTCATTCTCAGCAGGAATAGTCATCAGCTCTGGACTTGAAATACTCTATATTCTCCAACTATCTAAACCCACTTGTATTTCCTCGATGAAGGAAAAGGAAGGTCAATTTCTAATTTCACAGAGCATTGCTGTGTACTCTCAAGGTATTGATTTTGCCTCTGACAGAGTTATTTCATTCTGTTAGAAAATTACAGCTCAGAGCTCATTAGAAACATAGCAGAATATTATGCTTGCACAATTTATTATTGAGCCTTTTCAATTCTGTTCCCCCAATTTTTCTACTTTATTTTATAAGTCTGCTAAACATGTCATGCTACAAAGAAGTAATTATTACAAACTTTAATTTGTTAATACAATTAGAATAATTTTAGAATCATTTTTGACAATTGCTACATTTCAAATTTTAATCATTTACATAGTCTAGAAATGGAAATAAATATAGTTGAAATTTCTCATTATGTTCAAGAACGTAGACTTTCTAAAATTGTCATTAAAATATTCAAATAAGACTGTATGTTGTAAAATTCTTCCAAAGTTCACACAACTAGCAAGTATTAGTGTTCCTAAATGTTTTTACTGAAGTTCAACTAAAATGAGAGAAGGAAATGAACTTTATTTTCAGAATAGTTTTCTGTCACAGACACTGGGGCATCCTTTAGAACACACAAGGTAAAATACTGAGCAAGAAGAGGAAAAACTCAATTATCCTTGATCTGCTTACTCTAGAAAAAGCAAAGGGTAGTGAAAAACAAAAGGATACGGAGTGAGACTCCCCTCGTTGCGAAGACACGGGCCAACAGATGAAACCAGAAGATACTATATCGAGTGAGGTGATCCAGAGCCAGAAAGATAAACACCGCGTGTTCTCCCTCATCTCAGATCCTAACTCTGAATCTTCAGATGTGAGTATATAACCTGGAGTAACCGCAGAAACCAGGGAAGTAAAAAAAAAGTGTGATGAGTGAGAGAGGAAGAGCGCTAGAGAGAGGAATAGGATGGAGGAAATGTGAAGGGAGGGATGGGGAAAAGTGGGAGTGGGGGAGACTTTAATTGGTGAAGGGGAAAGGAGATCAATACCGAAGTGGAGGGGGATGGGAAAAATAGCATTAAGAATTCTTGAAAAGGCCATAGGGAATCATAGTATTTTATACTTGGCTAAAACTGCAGTGTGTGTGTGTGTGTGTGTGTGTGTGTGTGTGTGTGTTTTGATGTGTGTGTATACTTTAAATGAGGTTATACCATTTGGTGTGATAATGCTCCCCCAAGAGCCATTGACGATCAACAAAATTCCCAATATGAGACATGAGAAACCTCCTTTTGGAGTTTTGGTCAGGGGAGTCAAAAAGACTCCCCACACAATGTAGACAATTGCTGTTGCTTTTGGTTGCCTCCCAGAAACTGGAAATAATTCCCTATTGTTGAAGACACCATGCCCTTTGGAAACAGGACTCAAGAAATGAGCTGGATCTGACTCAAAGCCTCCTGCATGAGGCTCTCATCACACCTGAAAGTCCTATGCAAGCTGCCAGGGAGTAAAGCACACAACAGTTCTAGCACAACAGTGACACTCAGCTGTAACACTTACGAACCACAACAGTGATCAGCATGGCAAGATATCCCTGAAGGTACAACTGTGGCACATACATCTTAGAAGTAACCAAGACCTGCCTCATTGGACTTAAGGCCCACCAAACAACAGGGGAATCTCGCCTTGTAGTTTGATCCTAGCCAACCATCCACGGCTAATGAGGTTACAGATCTCAGGAGAATATACTATTGTCCCGTTCCCACATCAGCATAATTCCTAACTCCAAGTATTCTAAATACTTACAGCCACGCATTAGTACAGCTTTCATGCTTTATCAAGGAAGTTTCTTTTTTTTGTAGTAGATGGAGACCTCTACAGAGAGCCACAAACACCCGAAATGTAGAGACTGACTGTGGGGTACCCAGCGCCATCTGATACATCTACAGCACAGCCTTTCTGCAAGGCTCAGGGATACCACACAAGACGGGTGGAAAGACTCTAAGAGCCAGAGGAAAAGAGAATCTGTTGCAACATTGGCTCTTCTGGACTTGACAGAAGAACTATGTCCATGAAACCTCAACAATATGGTTCCTTAAACAAGACTTGAACAATGGCATGAGTGGATGTGCCAAAGTAGCTGGGGAAAACCACACAGGGTCCCACCCCTAGATGAAGAACTAGTCATTCAAAACTGCTGAGAAAGGCAGAGTTAGTATTTCCCGGAGATGAGCACTCTAAGTGGCTATTCATGTGTTTGTTTGTTTGTTTGGTTGGTTTGTTTTGTTTTGTTTTGTTTTTTGAGACAGAGTTTCTCAGTGTAGTTTTGGAGCCTTTCCTGGATCTCGCTCTGCAGACCAGGCTGGCCTCGAACTCACAAAGATCCGCCTGGCTACTGCCTCCTGAGTGCTGGGATTAAAGGCGTGCACCACCACCGCCCAGCCCTAAGTGGCTATTCAATGCCAAGAGATCAGTTCTGAAAAACAGAGTGCATACAAGCAACATTAAATGGACCCAGCCAGTTGCGTTTATATATTTATTCGCACATGCATATATGTGACAATAACAATTAAAGAATAAGAGGTTATGAATGATTCTAAAGAGGTGAAAGGACATGAAAGGGGTTGGAGGGATGAAAAGGGCGAAGGATATAATTATATTTTAATCTCAAAATGTAAATAAACAGGCAAAAAACAATGTGAGTCATACAGAAACACTGGTTAATTCATATAGCACTAGGCAAAGAAAAGACATTGATGACATAGAAATCTTGACATATTTTTATCATTTAATTGTTCAGCATTAGAAAAATAGGACATTAGTCCTTAGAATTGTGAAACTTAAGAGGTCCTATATTTTAGTTCAACCTTTTTTTTTTTTAAGTGGCATGGGCCATATAACAACTTGGTACCAGAATTAAGTTTCTATAATATTATTTTGTTTTACCTGGCATGCTTATTTCTGTACTGACTCACACTCAGTACACAAATTTCACCATTGAACATACTTGGTAACTTGAAGATATTCATAAAGCTGCAATGATAAATCACCAGACATTTTCAAATGTGGAAATGGCACAGCTCAGTTCATGCTTGCAAAGTCTCAGCTGCTGTGTGCAGAATGGCACAGAAAGAGGAAGTTGCCAGAAGACAAGAGTATTGAGATGACATAGTCAGGAGCAGGTTAGGGCTCTACAGGTTAAAAAAAGGAAGAAAGAAAATGTGCACACAGTTAAGCAGTGCTCAGTGGCACAGTCCACACACGGAGCTACATTTGCTGTTTGGCGAGGAAGAAAGGCCAACTCTTGGGACAATGTTGAGTCATCTCCCCTTTGTATAGGAAGAGCTTGGGTCTCTGTTGCATTAAATCAGACAGTCCTGGGGTTGGGGATTTAGCTCAGTGGTAGAGCACTTCCTTAGCAAGTGCAAGGCCCTGGGTTCAGTCCTCAGCTCTGGAAAAAAAAGGAAAAAAAAAAAAAGAAATCAGACAGTCCTTAACTTGTGCGATCATTTCCTTTTCCCCACACTTTTCCCTCCTTCCGATGCACTGATTTCCCATCTTTTGTTGCCACAGCCCCTGAGGAAGTGACTCCCACTCATCTCAAAACAGCATTGCAAATGTCCAGGAGGCACAGGCCTCACATAAGCATCAACACGCCACAAAGTAATTACATTATATATATTATGAAATTAAGCCCATTATTTTATACATTGAATATTTGCTAACAATAAAGATAAACAGGCTAGAGAGATGGCTCAGGAGTTAAGAACACATATTACTTTTGCAAAGGACCCAAGTTTAGTTCCCAACACCATTGTCAGATGGTTCACATGAGCCTGTAACTTAACTCCAAGGGATCCAACACCCTATTCTGGTCTCCGCTAAAGGCATCGGCAAGAAAAGAAAATTACAGTTTATCAGAAATAAAAATTGTGTTTGTAAAGGCATCACTAAGGAAGTAAAGCTATTGCAGTGTTTTTCTGTTGCTATGATAAGCACCATTGTAGGTAGAAGTTTCTCTCCCACCTGCCTGTTCCCAAATACCCAGCAGCCACTTCCTAAATAATTGACTCCAAGGCTTAATATTACTTATAAATGCTTGACAGGTAGTTCAGGCTTATTACTAACTAGCTCTTACACTTTAATTAACCCATAATTCTTATCTATGTTAAGCCACGTGACTTGGTACCTTTTCTCAGTCAACATTCTCATCTTACTTTCTCTGCATCTGTCTGGTGACTTATCTCTGCCTTTCCTCTTCCCAGCTTTCTAGTCTGGTCACCCCACCTTCACTTCCTGCCTGGTTAATGGCCAATCAGCACTTTATTAAACCAATAGGAGTGACAAATCTTTACAGTGTACAAGAGCATCATCCCACAGCACAGCTCAGGGAAGAAAGGGTTTATTTCAGCTCACAGGCTCCAGTCTATCATCTAGGAAAGGCAGGGCAGGAACTCAAGGCAGAAACCTGAAGGCGGGAGCTGAAGCAGAGGCCACGGAAGAATGCTGCTTACTGGCTTGCTTCTCATGGCTTGCTCAGCCTGCTTTCTGATAGAACTTAGGACCATCTGCCCAGAGGCGGCGCTCTCATGGTAGGCTGGACCCTCCTACATCAATCATTAATCAAAATATGATCCACAGACATATCCATAGGCCAATCTGATGGAGGTGATTCCCTGGTGACTCTAGTTTGTGTCAAATTAAAAACAATCAGCACAGAAGTGGTAAAGTCACAAGGTGAGAGAAGATACTTGTAGTCCTTACAACTGATAAGGTCTTGTGTCTGCAATATACAAAAAAGCTTTATAATTCAACAATAAGATATGTGGTCAAACTTTCAAAGGGGCAAAAGTTTCAAATAATTCACTGAGTGAGATGTATGAATAAGAATCAATAAGTAAATGGAAAAGCGCTCAACATTACTCATCAGAGAAATGCAATCTGAAGTCAATGAGGTCCCAGTTTGTACTGGTATTAAGCAACTATTATCAAAAAAAAATAATTATAAGAGTCGCTGAGTATATGGGGAAATCAGAGCTCTCATATATTGCCCATGGGAACACAAAGTGGTACCATTACTTTGCTAAACAACTTAGAAGTTCCTCAAAACAGTATAAAGTTATCATAAGACCTTCATTACTGGTTATCTATATACAAAATTATGGAAAATTGCGTCAGCATGTGCATGAACAGCAGCACTATAGCAGTCTGTCAAAGCCCAAAACAGCAAAGCCTGTATGTCCGTCACCTGGTGAAAGGGTACACAAGTGTAGTATATCCGTAAAATGGGACACCACCTGTCAATCAAGATAACTGAAGTTCTGACACGTACAAGGACGGACCTTGAAAGCGTTGTCTTAAGCGAAAGAATCCAGACAATAAAGACTGCGTGCTGCCTGATTCATTTGCACAGATTGTTCAAAACAGGCGAGTCTACACAGACAGAAAGCAGATCATAGGTTTCCAGGCACCAGCGGGGTTGAAGGGAAGGAAGGATGACTGTTAGTGAGCTTTAGGGGAGGAAGTGTTCCAGACGTATTTTGGTGGTAGCTACAGTTTTGTAAGTCCACTAATACCACAAGATGCAGATACATATAAATGAGATCTGTGGTGAGTGACATGCCAACACAGGTTTCGAAAGAATATTCACAACAGTGCTCATAACACCCAAGGTCCGGAATGACCTGAATAGCTATCTATGGTGAAACAGATGCACAGATTTGCATACTTATGCTCTGAAATGTCCACAGGAATGAAAATAAAGAATAACAAAAGTGGACTGTTGAACAGTGGAAGAAACTCCGAAGCTCAGGAATGAGTCTACTCAGGCAGTTCAGACAGGTAAGAAGTAAATGAAATAATTCTCTTTTGACTTGACTTCGCACTCAAAAATGGAAAGAGTAAAGTTATAATTAACAATTTTTATGTCATGAAGTTTTTAATTTTTAACATTGAAAATAATTTAGCCGTGAAGAAAGGGTTCTCCAGAAAGAGATACCATTGATATTTTTATCTATGGTTTGTACTTTATTTTGCCCAAACCTTACTCAAAAAAAAAAATTAAGCAAAAAAAAAACCAATCTCCTAATGTCTGAAATACAAACATAGACAGGTGGAATAAATTCTAAACATTATAAAACATCCATTAAATGCCACAGCGGAGATCAAAGGGTAAATCCATCTCCTATCCCAGCGTGGGAGACTAGCCGACTGAGTGTGACTGAGGACAGCAATGATTCTATTCCAAATTGTCCTGAAAGACTTCATAGAGTCCCCTGACACTTCAAGACCTCTGTCAGAACAGAATCGGGTTACCAAATAAAAAATACAAAACCTTTGAACTCTTCTGTTTTCATTTTGAGGCTGTTTTCCCTTTTCAGGATTCTCTGGGCAGATATTTAAAGTCTAAATGAAAACAAAGATGTAAGGCTCCCACCCCTGGGGGTTTGGGGGTAGTTTGCCAATGTTTTGTGGCATTATTTCTAAACAGGGTGATTAAAAGGATCTGCAGGCCCCTGAGTCCCACTCACAGTAGACTCTGATTCAATGAGGCTTCAATATTTGTCCATGTTAAAAGTCACTCAGGAATTTTGAGGAAATTACTGAATTGGTTTCTTAGTGTCCTAAGTCTACTTTTACATTGTAAAGTCAGATAGCCATGTAAAGCCACTAATTAGCAGCATCAGAAAGGTAGCAAGTTGGCCCAATATCAGATCACATGGATAAGAAGATAAAGATGCTAAAATAAACAAAGCAGCTGTGATTGATTTATCTGGCAAGCAAGCTGGAATCCCATCTCTCTGTGGACTCCCAACAAGGGCTGAACACAAAATCAGCAACCAGAATTCTTTACATCAAGCATGTTCATTCTTCAAGGCACTTACAGGAAAAAAATAATAAGAAATTACATAAGAGATCTTATCTCCAAGGTATGTGGCATATTTTCTGGTGGGTACCAGAAAGCAATCTAACTGGGTCCCAAGTTTTATTCAAAGGTTTTTATTCCTTTGTATAAAAATGTAAATTAATAATCAAAAGAAAATTGTTAAGCTTCAGACTTCTCTATTTCTCCAACATAGAATTGTATATAAAGAACACTTAGCTTGGACAGATGTAGTGGCATACGTCTTTAATACCACCACTGGGGAGGCAGAAGCAGACAGATCTCTGAGTTCAAAGCCAGCCTGGTCTACAGGACAGCTAGGACTACACAGAAAAACCAGTCTCAAAAATAACTAAATGTTGGAAGACATGGCTGGCTGGAAGAGTTCTCAATCTCCCCATGGCCTGGCAGTTCATCTCAATAGCTCATCAACGTGGAGCTCCCTGCCTCCAGCGGAACTTCCTGCCTCTACCTGCCCTTATCTGGAGAAGGTCCCTGGGCTACAGGACTGAAAGCTCTCTCTAAACCAGATGCCTGACTTATCTTTAGCTTGTATCCTGACACAGATCCCTGCTGGAAGGCTCCCTTGCTGCACATATAATAACTAAGACTTGTGCCAGGAGCCTTACGATAGGAGTGTGCCACTTCATGCAAAGTAGGGTTTGTCCCCAGGCTCCCCAATCCTATATATTCCTTATACTCTGGAATAAAGTTGAGATGATTCACTGAGGTCTGCCTCCCGGAGAGCAGTCTCTGCTCATGTTCACGGCTGAGTATAAAGCTTTCTGTCACCACTACTGCCTCTTGCCCTCTTGACCTGGTAGCCAACAAGAGAGAAAGAAGACCCCACACACAAAAATAAATAGATAGATAGATAGATAGATAGATAGATAGATAGATAGATAGATAGATAGATAGCTTGAGGGAAAAAGATTTAATTTTGATAACAGTTATCTTTTATGGACTTCAGAAAGTATTAGAAGTCATTTGGTTTTTGGTTTTTGTCTTAAGATAGGGTCTCACTATATAGCTCTGATTGTTTTGGAACTCAATTTGTAGACCAGGCTGGCCTTGAACTTACAGGGATCCACCTGCCTTTGCCTCCTGAGTGCTGGGACTAAAGGTGTGAGCCACCACTGCCCAGCCTCATTTGATTTTTTTAATGGTTATCCCATGGCTCCTTAAATTTCTTTGAAGGTAGATTCATTCTAGGTTTTTTTTTTTATAGATGTTACTTCTTACAGCACAAGCAAATGGAAACCAGAGAAATTACCAAATAGGAAATTGGGATGTAGAGATGATAGTTGGCCACAGTAGTCAAGGCCTATGACCAAGAGCTGAATATATTTTGGTATTCATCTAGACCAGGTTCCTCTCCAGCAGGGCAGATCTGTTGCATATCACAAGGAGAAGACTTCTTCTCTTCCTGTATTTCTGTAGCTTTCTTGAGAAGTTTCCATGGGGTCGAAAAGATCTGAGTGCAAATCTCAAGTACCCAGGTGTACACCCGCAATCCCAACACTGGGGAGGTAGAGACAGGAGGCCCTGGAGGCTTGCTGGGTAGCCAGTGTGCTGAATCAGGGAGCTCCATATTCAGTGAGAGACCCTGTCTCAAAAAATAAGGTGAAGAGTGATGGAGGAAGGTACCTCCTATGTATGGTCTCCACAGGAGTACGCACACACATGAGTGAGAGCATGTGAGCACACGCACACGGAACAAAAAGAAAAATAACCTCATAAATAACTCTCTTCTGGTTAATATGAAATATTGATGAACAGAATTCACCTAGATTCCTAATATATTTTGAGAGAATGTGTATTAAGCATTAAACACTAAATATCAATATGCCTTTGGGTTTCTTTCAAAGGATGAAAAATAATGCAAGGCTGAATGACTTATCAACGTAGCAATTTATGTTTTTTATTTTCTATTCCATAGATGTCAGTCCCACTGAAATTTCTAATCTACATTCCATTTTTTTCTCAAATGCTGTTGTGTCTAAATATAAAACAGACACTAAAATAATATCTACTCCTTTTTGGTCAAAAATTAGTCATGGAACGGATCACTGGGTCATTCCAGAGAAAGAGAAGGGGTGGGGACATGGAAAATAAGATTATTAGTATTACAGATTGAATGTGAGATGTCACTACCACCACCAGATTTGTCTGTTTGAACACTTGGACTCCAGACAGTTGTATTTTGGGGAGGTTGTGGAACCCTTTGTACATAAGACTTAGCTTGTGGAGACAGCCTAATGTTGATCTGTACGCAAGTCCTGCTTCCAAACCAAGCTCTATGTTCTCTGGTCAGTGTCAAGTGAGAAGTCGCCACAGCCACAGACTAACCCACTCTGGCTGCTAGACCTTCCCCATCATGGAGGGTGTCCTCTGTACAGGGAACCAAAATCAATCTTCCTTCCCTCTGTTTCTTCTGTTGGGTATGTGATTCCAACAATGACAAAAATGACTGAAGTGGAAAGCTTCTTCTGAATAGTAGGAGCTCCACGTTAATCCCTTCACAGCCCAACCTGACTGCAACCTTAGGAGAGCTAAGCCACACCCACCTTGCTGACTCAGAGCTAAGACACACCTACATTGCTGACTCAGAGCTAAGACACACCCACATTGCTGACTCAGAGCTAAGACACACCCACATTGCTGACTCAGAGCTAAGACACACCCACATTGCTGACCCAAAGAGAATGTAAGCTATCAAACGTTTTGTCATTTCAAACTGCTAAATTTGGAATATTTCAATTATATCATGTGCTATGGGGTGTAGGTGTGGAGGACAGTTTCAAGGAATTGGTTCTCACCCTTCATGAGGTAGGTTCTGTAGACCTGAAGGAAAACTCCAAGCACCCAGGAAGGACAGGCCCATGTCTCTGTCTAAGACAACAGGCTGGGCTCAGCTCGGGCTGGACGCTGACAGGAAAAACAGAAGGATTGCTGGCAGACACTTTCAGCATTCCTCAGGAACCTTCCTTCTGCCAGGAAGAGCCACTTCACTATCCTGCCTTCCTCTGGAGGATGAGGAATCTGGCTCCCTATTGGCTTGTCCCGATGGAGCACACAAAGCCATGGCAGCCTCAGCTCCGCTGGTCCCTATTGGCCTGTAATATCCAGGCTGCTCCAGATCACAGAATTCTCTCCCCAACCCTGCAGCTACAAGTTTTTCTTTATAATCCAGGAGATTTTCCCTGCTCCGGCTCTTCTCTCTGCTCCTGAGAGAGAGCCCTGGCCCTTGTCAATCTGTCCTCTCCTCTCTACCCCAGAGAGGTAGCCATGGCTGCTTTGGACTTTCCCAAAGACCCCTAGCTAATCTCTCTCTCTTATCTCATTATTAAAAACTGTCCCTGTCAGATGAAAATAGTGATGCTCGCCTTTAATCCCAGCACTCAGGAGGCAGAGGCAGGAGGATTTCATGAGTTTTAAGGACAGTCTGATTTACACAGTGAGTTCTACACAGCCAAAGCTGCATATTGTGACCCTTTCTATAAAACAAAGCAAACAAACAAAAAGCCCTTTTCTTCACCCACGGCACATTCGATTCCTGGCTTCTCTGAGCCCTTCCTCACAGGTTCCAGAGACAGACTCAGGTCATCATGCTTGGTAGCAAGCATCTTTGCCTACAAAGCCATCTTGTCGGCAACTTTTCATTGCAACAGAAAACAAACAACAGCTTAGAAGATAACTGAGGTCCTTGTTTAAACAGAGTTTACAACTCAGTGGGTAGAGATGGATAATAACTACAAACGTAGTTGTATAATTTTACATATTTTTCAGTGCTACAGAGAAAGTCAAAGCCAGGAAACAGTCTTGCAGATGGGTGCATAAGTGGATGGGAAGGAAGGTGTCTCTGCAGAGACGGAGTGGAGTATTAACAATATTCAAGGGGAAGGGCAAGTAGTTCACAAAAATTAAAAGTAGATATGAGACTCCAGCCACCTTCTGTTAATCCAAATACTAAAAAGCAAAGAAGTTTGCAAAATTATAAAACCTGCTAATCTCTTCAGTGCTTTCTATTTGAAAAAGTTTTTTTTTCATTAAACATTTCAGTGTGCCATTACTATTACATGTATAAACAAGTACATACTTTTAGATTTCTGTATTTCTGTATACTGACAGGTCATAATCCACATAAAGTCTACTGCAGAGCCTTAGAAAAGTTTAAAAGTATAAAGGCTTCTGGGACCAATGAATGAGAAGTGCAAATGTGAAGCATTGTGGGAAATCCTGAGACCAATGCATGAGAGGTGCAGGTATGAAGCATTGTGGATATGGAATGTGGGTGGCCCTCTGGGCTGACTACTACAAAAGTTTGTTGAATAATTTTTAAGCAGAAAGAAGAGACCTGGTTTAAGTATTTAAGAAATTACTCAGGGTTCTGTAAGAAGAATAGACAGGCTGAGAAGGAGAGAAATGGGCCCATCTGTCAGTTTATCAGATTACCACCCACAGAAGTTTTTGCTTTTTCTTGGTGTGTCTGTGGTTTGGTTTTGTAGTGCTAGAAATCAAACCGGAGGCCTCACACAGTGAGCAAGTAGGCCTACACTCAACTCCACACCCAGCCTTCCCACAGAGGCTTCCGGAAGTTCCTCAGAGAGCATAATCCTGACATGACAGTGGAACCTTTAACAGTAGAAAAAAAAAATTCCACTTTCTATTGTGCGGATAAGGAATTGTTAATGTCATGTTAATTTAAGAGATAGGGTTAAATGACTCCTGTAACTGGCAAAGCAGTGTCTGATGTTCCTTTCATTTGATGTTTCTTTTGCTTGTTTCTAGACCTTGGTAATTTATCTCAGCCTGGATACTGCATGCTGTTGGCCTTACAGAGGCACACCGTGTAATTTCTAAGCAAAATAAGACGCTGATAACATTTCCTAGGGCATGGAATAGCCCTGCTGCTACACTGCTTTTGACATGAAATTCACACCTGTCTACACCAGCAGAAATGGAACTTCACACATCAAATAAATAGCTGTCATACCATAAGAATAGAAAACAAAATCAAACCCCAAATACCCCCTAATTCTATTATAATGCTTTCTGAACTATTGTGGTTTATTTTTTTCTTTTTAAGTATCTACCCACAGAAACAACACACTCTCAAAAAAAAAAAAAAAAAAAAAAAAAAAAAAAAACACAACTGAATTGCCGTGGATGTTTCAAACATCTTTACCAAACTTTTCTGCCCACCCTAAGGAATATATAAGGGTGTTCCTGGCTAAAAAGTTTCAGCTTAATTTTTCTGCCATCACCAGTGTCTCAGAAAATATGGCTACATTTTTTCTAGGAAAAATAAAAACAACGCCTTTCTAATATTAAACCTGAGAATCACGAGGAAAAAAAAGACTAAATCCACAACTGTCCAATTAAAGTAAGCTGTATTTTGGGGTGCACCCAGGACTGGCCAGCCAGCCATCTCACCCTAAGTCAGGATTTGAGAGGGCAGCCCCTGCT
Organism: Peromyscus leucopus; assembly: GCF_004664715.2. Lineage (NCBI taxonomy): Eukaryota > Metazoa > Chordata > Mammalia > Rodentia > Cricetidae > Peromyscus > Peromyscus leucopus. Next base: position 23,257,877 of record NC_051079.1, read on the forward strand.
GGCCTCTTGAGGTCCTTTTCATAGAAGAGAGATTAGGTGTTCCCAGGGGTGAGAGAGTCGGCTGTTACACATTGTTAGAAAGATGCAGTGAAAGGGAAGGAACAGGGTCAGGGTGTACATCGTGTGGATGGGGTCACAAGTTTAGTGTAGGCTGAAAAACATGTTTTACAGTTTACATCAGCTCTGAGAAACAGGAACTTTTCCTTAATTACAAATAGAAACCTTAACTTGCAAGGACTTAACACAGGACAACAAACAGGAAATTATTCTTTAACTACAAACAGAAAGAACCCTTACCTGCATAGGACAAACAGAAACTTATTCTTGACTGTCTTACCTGCAAACAGAACCCTTAACCTGCAAGGTATATTGTCCCTGTGTTGGTCTCACACTAATCCTCCAAGGTCTGGCCTTGCCATTCTCCTTCTGAGGCATCACATCCCAAATATGAGTGTCACAGCTTACCCACTGCCCTCGCTCAGTTCTCTCCCTAGAAATGTAAAACGGGGAAAGAGAAAAAAAAAATAATGATTTTGGTTTTTTCTAGGTGTCAAAGAAATCACATAGAATTAAAGGATAAAATGGGACGGCACAAAGCAGAGGAAGGTGATAGGGTCTGGGGCTGGGAGAATCATTCTTCCTTGAGGGCTTGGCCATCGGTAGGTTCCCCATGGTCCTGGGACTGGCCCCACACCCTTGCATGTACAGGACTTAGTGTGTTATCAAATGGACAGAGACCAACTTAGGAGGAGGAGGGTTGGGGGCGGTACATGGAGGAAGGTGGAGGGGGAAATGGAGGGTGGATCTGATCATATCTCAGGAATTCTCAAGAATAAGGAGAAACTATTTTTAAAACTCCACTGGAGATGTGTTATGGTATGGCCAAGTTGGACTCACAGAGAACTGCTTTAAATTTCTCACCTCAGTTTCCAATACTAAAACTAGATGGAAAGGAGACTTGATATTTAAAATTCTTCTTAGCCAGCGGGTAGCTTTAATATGAGTATTGACCAGTGGCAGAAGAGAAATTATTGTTCTGGCTGTGTGATCAAGAGTGTGGAGTAAATACAAACAAACCTGAAATTAAAACACGTGGCTCGCTTCTCTAGAGTAAAAGTTACTGCGGTAAAGCATTCTTTGTGATCTGGCAGGAGCGACCTGAGCAAAATTTAAATGTGTCTGAAATGGAACTTGATTTGCAAAACTTCATTTCAATGCAAAATTTCAAAACTGCTTTTAAAGTAAAGCACCCCGGGCTTATTAAATCATTTGCACCATAGCTAGAATACGGAAACCCTGGGACTCAGTATAATTTCCTTCTATTTCTCTGCATCTCATATCTTCTTTTCTGTCACTCATATTGCCAAGCTCTGGAGGCCTCAATGTTTCCACTCTGGAGGTGGCAATCGCCATCCAAAGCCAGGAGGTGTCAACAGAAGCCGCACTAGTGATACCTGAGCTTACATTGTGGCAGCTGCCAGCATCCTGTGATTTTGAAAATTCTAAAAGATATCCCTGAATTCCCCATATTTTTGCTTTCTAGCTCCTACTTCACACCAGTAATTTCCATAGTTTGCACTCTAACCCAAGATGGTAGATACTTTTGCTTGATGACTGATATTATCTCAAGGTCTGAGTGATAAAATTATGAGCCAGTGAGAGTTGTGAGCCAAGTATACTTAGTGGGAGACTGCAACACCCACGTTAAGTAAAGTGGAAACTTCATCTATGTGGTGATATTTGATTTGAATGTCAATAAATAAGTTTGCCTGGAGATCAGAGGTCATAGCCAGCCATAAACAGAAGTCAGGTGGTGGTAGCACATGCCCTTAATCTGATCACATGGCAGGCAGAGTCTCTGTGTGTTCAAGGACACAGTCAAGTGTGGTGACATGAGCCTTTTTTTTTTAAAGATTTATTTTTATTATGTATACAGCATGTATATGCAGCCAGAAAAGCCAGATCTGTTGCAGTGGTTTGAGTCACATGGTGTGGAATGAATCAGATTGGAAGAAAGCCAGTGCTCTTAACCACTGAGCCACTCTCCAGCCCGACATGTGCTTTAATCCAGTACAACCATAGAACCTGGAGGTCTGTACAGACAGGCAGTGACAAGGAAGTGAAGTAGCTGGGCTAAGAGCCAATGAGAAGGCAGAACAGGAAGGCAATAAAGGTGCAGGTTAGACAGGAAGAAGCTGGTTCACTTGGGAAGCTACGGCAGCATGGTGAGCTAAGGTTAGCTGGTGGTTGTTCCTATTTCTCTGATCGCTACAGCTTCACCCTGTATTTGGCTCGTGTTCTATTTAATAAGACTGTTTAGAAATTTTCTACACAGTCAGACTGTGGGGTCAAATAAAATAGAGACAAGAACAGCTGGTCATTCGTACGATTGGATGTCGAATGCCGTTTATTGAAAGAGGAAGAAACTTAAATACAGCTTACAGTACAAAATGAAGAACCCCGTGAGGGCAGAAGTTCGCAACACAATGGTCTACATTCCAGACCCAATGTTCTACATTCTTGCATCAATGTTAACGCAAAATGCAGGATACAAAACAAGAACTTCCTTAAGCATTCAGAATGGATACGCAGGAATTGAATAGCGAGACATCTGATCAAGGTCAGCAAGCAAGGCACGCAGCCACTCCAGTCAGGCCATGGCGACAGATCTAACTTTATATGCAATATTCTGAGCTTGTCCATAGCTCCATAACTTTGCTGTTCTTCATCAAGCACTTGATGTAGCCCTAGCACAAGTCACTGGGAACTCTTCTATGAGATGCCATGCTACCCCCAGATTTTATAGATTTCCTGAGAGTACTCTTAGTCCAGACTGACCTGTGATGTAAGTCTGGCGCAAGATCCAGCACTGAGGGTCGACAAGAAAACATCAGCAAGTCTGACAAAAGAAATTTATTGGAGAATTGATCAAATTGATTTGGGGACTGGATACATGGAAGAGAAGTCAAATTCAGGAGAATGGCGTCAAGGGTGAATAACTTAGAGAAGCAAATCTCGTGGTTAAAGCTCATCCATGATGAGTTTCTGAAGGAGATTGAAGAGGACGAGGCAATTCAAACTATAAAAATAAACAAAGACATATATTAAGGAAAGGAAAGTAGCAGCCATGGTAATAGAAAGGGGGAGGAAATGCTGATGTAAGAGGGAAAAAAGCAAGAAAAGGATTTAGGGATGAAAAGAAAGCCACAGGATGTAAATAATTAAAAGAAAGAACACCGAGAAAAAGGTATGTGATCGAGAGTGTGAACTTCAGGAAGGCAGGCAGAATAAGAACTATGGAGATGCTCAGGGCACAGGATAAGGGAGACACTGATGAGCCCTCTCTGCATTGATTCAGTGGGCGTTCAGAGGTATACACTAGACTTCCTGGTGAGAGGACAGAGCAGAAGCTGTGTTGTAAGGAGTGGATGGTTACAGTTGGAAAAAGGGGACAGAACTACTTTATCAGTCCACTGGCTCTTTCTCCAGTCCCCAAGTCAACTTTGATTCCCCCAACAAACATCTTCCATCAGACCCTCGAGCTTCCTCGACCATCTGACTGAACTTGTTCCTGGACTGCAACCCATGCAGCTACTAACAAAGCTGTGTTCTAGTGCAGGCCGACTGAGAGACTAAAAGACCCTACCAGGAAATCTATACAAGCTGGGCGAGTAGGCGTCTCATAGAAGGGGTTCCCAGTGTCTGCAGCCAGGGCCACCCTCAAGTGCTCCACTGAGGAACAGCAATGATGAGACAGAGCTACACAGGAGTTCTGAACTGTGCCTCTCATACAGCACAACAGCCATTACTTATCTGTCAGTAATGTCCTTACTTTGTGTCTCTGTCCAGCTCTCCTCTCGACCCTACAGCTACTTCTCTATATAATAATACAGGAAGGAGAGTCCATTTGCTTTCATGTGTGACCCCTGGAAGGTTAACCACACTTCAGTCAGTGGCCCCATCCCATGAGTTTATAGCTAGCATGAATGGAACCTGGTAGGTTATAGAAGAAAAAGATGAAGAAGATGAAGAAAATGAAGAAGAAGAGGAGGAGGAGGAAGAGTCACAAAGTTAAGAAGGGTAGAGGTGGGTGGACCTGAGAAGAGTTATAAAGGAACAGGTATGGCTAAAATACATTATATGCATGCATGAAATTCTCAGATTAACTAAATTATATATGCTTCATTGGAAAAGGAAAACATTGCCATCCTTACCTTTGCCCAAATGCAAGCAAGAATCTATAGAGAACAATAGACTTCTTCCTATTGTAATGGAGAGGGGAGGGAGATAAAATGAAGCCAGTAAACAAACCATTTCTGCCATTGAAGGATATCCAGGACCAAATGATAGCTCAAGAGGGATGCAGAAATTTTCTCAAGGTGGAGTAGACCTAAAAGAGAAATGGATTTGAGCTCCTTCATCTTGGCTCTGAAGATGACCAAAAGCCAACGGAAGTAGATGAGAGTGGGTTTGACCACAAATCTCTCCAGAAAAGAAACTGGGGGAAAACCGACTCCCTGTCTTTAGTAATGGGTGTTGGCTCTTTCACAAATATCTGGGAAGAAATGTAGGGCAGTGCTCCAAACACTCCCCACTACATTCCACCCTGTCACTCCCATACTTGAGATACTCTTTGCTTTCTAGAAGGTTCTTACCCACAGAGTGCCAGTCACCGTATTCCTGTGCCAAGCCTTGTAGAAAGATTCATTCCTCTCCCTGGTTTTCAGTAGAGTTGGCCATTTGCCTCTAAACCAGTTTTCTCGACTGCTATCACTTTGTACCCAGCCACGTTTTGTTTGCTGTGGGCTAGGGGGGATGGGAGGCACTGTCTAGTGCATGATAGGATTTTGGTAACATCCCTGGCCTCTCCCAACTAGATGTCAAAGACCTGCTGTAGTCATGGCAGTCAAAACTATCTGTAGATGTTGCCAAATGTTCCTTTGGAGGCAGCAAACCCCACCTACAGTGAGAATCACTGCAAGATATTATTTGGATCCTTAGCTCATTTGGAGAGAAATGATGTCAGTATGTCATATGCCTTCAATTATGAATAAATTTATGGCGGCTTATACTATCTTTTCATCCTTTTCAGAAGCCTTCCTGAGTTATTACATGTGTCCCTTTCTTCATCCTGTTAAGGAGTGGACCCTCCCCAGGTTAAGTCATTTTACACATACAGCGTTGCCGGTTGATATTATTGAGTAAGGAAAACAGCTGACTAACCAGAAAGAGTGTGTAAACTCCTGCTTTGAAATTGTCTCTTTTCCCCAGAGATTGGTTTGTTTTTTTATAAGTATAGGGTGGTGATCCATGCCTATATCATCACAGTGAGGAAGGAGGTTTGCAATTTGGAGGCCAGCCTGAGCTGTCGAACAAAACCCCATCAAAACATGGGGCATGGGGGGGACATTTACATTTGTCTTAAAATTCTATCTTTAGATTGTTGTTGTTACATTCGTTTATTTTGTAAGTAGGGTGGTATACTTGTTCCTAGAGGTCAGAATATTTCACTTTCCATTATGCGGGTCCTAGGGATGGAATTCAGGTAATTGGCAAATGCCTTTACCTGCTGAGACATCTTGCTGGCTCTTCGTTTCCCATTTGTTTTTGTTTTTGTTTTTGTTGTTGTTTTGTTTTGTTTTTTTGATTAATGTTTCATTTGTTTTCTTTTCTTTTTCATATGGCATTGAACTCTGGGTCCTACTCCCTCACCTCCTGAATTGTGGAGGTTGTGGTTATGTACCACCACCCCTGGCTTAAGGTGTTGCTATTATTACCATGTGTATTTGTGTGTGCGTGTGCAAGACACTGTCAGGGGTTGGGTCTTCCTTCTACCATGGATTCTGAGGATCAAACTCAGCTAATCAGGTTTGTGCAGCAAGAGCTCTTAACAACTGAGCCATCCCAACAGCCCTAATTTTATATTCTGATTAACAGATAACATTTGCATATATTTATGATGGCCATGTTTTTGCTTAAATTCAAGTGTATCTCATGTATTGATTAAATCAAAACAATCAGAATGCCTGTCACCTTAAACTGTTGTCGTTTCTTTGTGGTGAGTACATTGAATGGCTTAACTAGTTGAAACATAGAGTCATTACTGATTGGTTCTAGATAGAGGAAGAAAGATGGTCTCTCTTCATCTTTTTGTTCCTTTAAGGCCTGACACCATTTACCGACGTCAGTCTATTCTCAACAGAGCTCCCCAGCTGGCTCTTAGCTCAACCTGCCTGTGATCATCTTCTTTCAGCCCTCTACCCCCAAATAAAGCACCTATTGGAATTGGTACTTAGGTTTCTGGCCACAGCCTAGCTAACTATTTATTTGTTCCTTACCCTAAAAAAAACAAGCAAATATTTCCCTAAGGTTTTCATTTAAATATCCTTCCCAAATCCTACTAATTGTTCTTCCAAAGTGTGGAGTCTAACATTACCACTAATTCTAGCGTATGTTTTATTTGTTTTTCAAAAAATGGGAGGGAGGGGGAGAAAAGCCAAAAACATCCCCATAAGATCCCAGGACACCCATCACTTCACTGGGGACTAGCAGTCCAAGCACATACTGAGCCTGAAATGCTTGAGATTCTGAAGCACAGAGACAGAGAACGGATGTACTCACAGAGTGGATGACAGACGGGAGAGAGCCCTTAGGTCTCTTCCCTCACCCAAAAGGTGGAGAACTGTCATTTATCACCAGAGAATTTTTTCCCATTATTGAAATGTATCCCATAAAATTTAATAACCTTGACTCTAACTCTTGGTTTATATCCATATTTAACTGACTTGGAAGTTTAACTAAAATTGTTTGGTGTTATAATGTAAAAACAAGTGAGATGCCGCCTCTAAGAATATATGTACATGTACTTTCTGAGTCGCTTGCAAGGACCGTATAAATAAGTGAAGGTAAAGAAAGAGTAGGTGAGAACTGATCCCTGTGGGTGTGTTGGGACTGAATATGAGAGGAATTAATGAGCATAGAAAGGGGAACAGGATACATCTTTTTTAGGCCACAGAAAATGACGTAGGAAGCTTGGGAGGGACACAGGAAGGAAAGATTCTTGTGCTATTTCTTGTCTTCCACAGGAAATCACTAATACTTTCTGAGAAAGGGATGAGCTGTCCAGTTTTTACCAATTAGTGAAATAGCAATTTGTTGACTTAAGCACATTGTTAATCACTGTTCTTCATAATAGCTCAAGAAAACCCTACTAAAAAAAAAAAAAAAAAAACCTGACACTCATCTCCATTATTTCTAAGCCATGTTAAATATGACCCAGATTAATTTGAAAGTTCTGAAAGCCTACTGGAAACATTCAATCATGATGTAATCCTGCTTACTCAGAACTTGCTTGAGCAAAATGGTCAGCATGCAGTAGTGCATGCTTCTCCAGAAACATGTCGGTGGATCTGTGGCATGCCAGCCTTTGGTGATAACCCTCAGGAGAGGCATCTGAGAGGAGATGCTTTTACACCATTTCCCTTTCTGTCTCTCTGCTGACTGTGACTACTCTGAGAAACAGATCCTGATCTGGCTTCGTCAAGCCAGAGGAGACCTTCACGAAGCCACTCAGTTTCCATGGAGAAAAGGCTGGAGAAACGCCCTTCCCCCTCTTCCCAACAGATCCCGGCCCCTGCACCGCCCTGTGAGCAGAGCAGGTGGACGCTGGTCTGTCTGGTTAAAGTCTGGTTGTTTTCTAGGATAACCGTCTATAGTATTTAACCAACCACCAGCCTTCTCCAAATCATTTTATCTAGATAATGACACACACACACACACACACACACACACACACACACACACAAATGCTGAAATTGCTATACAACTGCAGCTTCTTCTAACTGAGGAGATGAAATCATGGCACTAAGTGCCAGGAGCTGTTGAGAGCTTCCAAATTTATTTGTCTTCTGATAATTCCTGATTTTTTTAATGCCGTTCTGTTAATAATGATTCCAAAAAATAGATTCTTATCCATCTGGACATTTTGGAGTGATTGTACAATCTTGTTATTTAGAAGTTTATCCTTACACTGAAAGAGCTGAAAAACAGGAAAGAAACCATAAGCTCCCATGAAACAGTATACATTAAATCAATACTGTGCTAAATAAAATGGGTATTGGCTTGTGTGTGTGTGTGTGTGTGTGTGTGTGAGAGAGAGAGAGAGAGAGAGAGAGAGAGAGAGAGAGAGAGAGAGAAGAAAAAATACAGCTGTATGATTTAAGAGGGTCCAACTATTTTATCACTTGGTATGCAAGGCTCTGACAGCTCTTAGTGCCGTTTCTATTTTAGACTCCACTCTGCACATCCTCGCTTCTTTGGTTTAAATGCAGTTTATCTCTTCTGAAACTCTCAGCAGAGCTAAATGCCCTCTGTACAGAATTAAGTCCACGAAAACGTTAAGCAAGTACAGTGTTGAGAGGTGAGCTGTTGGAGAGGCGATCTGGAGTAAATAAAATCATTAGCATGGAACCCACATAGCGGCAAATGGATAGATTTATAAGAAGAGAGAGGGGCTGCAGAGATCGTTCCGAAGTTAAGAGTGCATAGTGCTCCTACAGAAGACCAGAGTTCAATCCCCAACTTCCTCATTGGGTGCCACACAGCTGCCTGTCACTCCAGCTCCAGGGACTCTGATGCCGTCTTCTGGACTCCGAGGGCACTGTGCTTATATGCACATAATCACACACATACACATATAATTAAAATAAAAATAATAAAATCTTTAGAAAATAATATGATTTATAAAATTAAAATAAGGAGACACCAGAGGAGTGCATGTGTACACACACACACGTGCACACACACATGTACACACACATGTGCACACACATGCGCGTGCACACACATGCGCACACATGCGCACACATGCACACGCAGGCACACACACATGTACACACACATGTACACACACACGTGCACACATGTGTGCGCACACATGCGCACACGCATGCACACGCAGGCACACACACTCAGAGCTCCCCGTCTTTTTCCATGTGACCTTTTGCACCACTTCAGGTTCGGCCAGAAATAAGGCCATCCTCAGATGCAGCCTTGCACTACGCCACCTTCACCTTGGACTCCAGAATCAAGAGTCACCACCTGTGAACAAATCGCTTTTCTTTAAAACTTACCCAGTGGGTGGCATTACATTGTTAGAAACAGGAACTAGACCAAGGCAGTGGCTAACTCGGCTTGCATTGTTTCCTAATCATCTGAAATGGGAAGGGAAGGGAAGTCCTCTTAGGTTAGCATTTCGACAGCCAGATTGGCATCACTATGCAAGTGACTCACCATATCTCTTGCCTTAAAATGCATATTTTTGTGTAGAATCTCAGCACCTCAGAAGTGCCATGTGACATAAAATATTTCTGTGTTCTTCCTTTAAACTGTTAGATCCTTATTGCCTCACACCCTAAAACTCGTGTTGAAATCCTCCCCCACCCCACCCCCAGGATGTCAGAGGTTGACTCTGTTTCCGGATAAGGTCTTTGTAGAGGTGACCAGATTACAGTGACGTCATTTGGGTGGACTCTTAGCCAGTGTAACTGGCGTCCTTTGTAAGGAGAGAAAGTCCAGACGCTGCAAGTCACAGAGGGAAAATGACCTGAAGGCACAGGGAAGCTGAGGATGCAGCTCAGGGTCAAAGCTCTGGCCCGCATGTGTGAGGCCTCGCTGTCGTCCCCAGCACTGAAAAATAAAAAAGGGGGGATACAGACAGAAAGACCCCCTCCCACACAGCACCACAGAGGAACCAAGCCTGCCAATGCCTTGATCTCAGACTTCCGGCCTTCCTAACTGTGAGAAAATGAAGGTCGGTCGCTGAAGCCACCTGCAGTGTGGTCCTGGGCTGTGGCAGCCCTGGCAAGCTAATGTGCCCCCCAAACGAAGAGTGTGGACAGCTTTGGGGTGCCAAAAGACAGATTGTAAAACAGTAGGAAGCGGGGAAGTTCATTAAGGTGACATGTGATTACCTAAGGGTACAACTGCTCTGCCCTCCTTGTACAGGAAAGGATTAATTTTAGGTCCTGCTGGACCACACAAAAGGTGTAAATTAAAGAAGATTACCTCACTGATCCCAGGTATACAGGGAAAATAACATTTCCAAAGTACACTGAAATCCACACAACACAAAATCTGTCATATTAAAGTACTAGATTAAAATAAGTAGGTGAGCACATACCTACCACATTGAAACCTTCAAAACCTCGTAATGGCAAATTCTAAACCTCTCTTATATGCTGAAAAAAAAAAAAGCCTCATCAAGTGTCTTACTGTTTGAAGACTTATAATAAAAAACAGTAGATGATTATAACAATGGAAGTAAGGCTCAAAAGAAATATACTTCAAATAAATTTATTAATTCATTGACAACAGAGTTTTCCTCATATAATTGTGTGTGTGTGTGCATGTTTGAACAGGTGTGTGCACATTTGCATACATGCATGTGGAGACCAGAGTTCAGCATCACGTTTTCCTCGATTGGGCTCCACCTTCATTTTTAAGACAGGGTCACTGATTAAGCAAGGCTAGCTGACCAGTGGCTTCCAGGGATCTGCCTGTCTGTCTGTGCAACACCCCAGCACTGGGGTTACAGGCAACTGGGCCACACCTGGGCTTATAACATGGGTACTGGAGAGCCAGACTCAGGTCCTCCTGCTTGTGTTAGTTAACCGGCATTTACTGACTGTGCTGGCTAGTTTTTATGTCAACTTGACACTAGCTAGAGTTATTTTGGAACAGGGAACCCCAATTGAGGAAATGCCCCCACAAAAGTGACCTGAGGACAAGCCTGTGGTGTATTTTCTCGGTTGATGATGTATGGGGAGAGCCTTCTCACTGTGAGCAGTGTCACCCCCAGGCTGGTTCTCCTGGGGTCTCTAAGAAAGAGGCTGGGCAAGCCGTGAGGAGCAAGCCAGTAAGCGGCACTCCTCAGTGGTTTCTGCTTCAGTTCCTGTCTGCAGATTCCTTGAGTTCCTAGCCCTGACTTTTGGACAATGAATGGTTCCCTAAAAGTGTAAGATGAAATAAACCATTTTCTCCCCCAAGCTGCTTTTGGTTAATGTGTTTTTTCAGAGCAATAGAAACTCTTTAACTAAGACACTGGCTGAACCACGTCCCAGCCCTACTAATGTAGCTCTAAAAACAAAATTTCTATCAAAGTCATTCTACTAAGTACTGGCGAATAAATATCTGAGATGAGATGCTCGGGTTAAACTTTTTGTGTCTTCCTGGGTAGCAGTCACCAGAAGTAGCGTGAGAAAAGGTCATGAACTATATGAATGGCTTTTATTTGTACTATGGTCACCCTCATATCACCTGCTCATCAGAATGCTGTGCACCATCTACTTATTGCAAAAAAAAAAAAAAAAAAAAAAAAATTGCATCATTCACATGGTAGAGAAAGCAGAATTCTCCTAATCACCCATTGTAATTTTGTCTTAGGTTTCAACCTCTCTCCTTGGTTTTGTTGTTGTTTAATCAATGAGCCAGTGTGTCAGAGTATTTTCCTCTAAATTATTCTTTGCCATTTGTTTTGGTTTCCTGTTGTTTTTCATTACTTTAAGTTCAGGGGGAAATGTGGCAGAGCCTGTCAAGGTGATGGATAAGGTTGTGGACCCAAGGACTAAGGGGATTGCATAAGAAGCGACCGCTGGGTGATGATATATGCACATATTGGAGTAAGGCTTATGAAAGGGAGGAGACAGCATGGAGTTCTTGGCAGGAAATCGGCAGCCTGAATCACATCATCCATTTGGTAGGGCTAACATATGGCAATGGTGAGGTCTCCAGAGACAGATGCAAGATTAACCACTACTCTCATAAAAGGAAAGAGCCCTCCGTTCTTTATTTTCCCAATAAAATGCTTCAGTCCTGGTTGCTGTGGATCCTGGCAGGATAATACTAAAGACTTAGATGTCTAAATGCTGTCATAATATAGACCTCATTGAAAACAAAGTCTCAAGTCTGGTGGCACAGGCCTTTGGTCCCAGCACTCCAGAGACTAATGCCCCAGCACTCCAGAGACAGGCAGGCAGAACTCAGTGAGCTTGAAGCCTCCCTGTTCTCCATAGCAAGTTCCAGGCCAGCCAGTTCCACACACTGTCTCCAAAATAAATAAATAAATTCTCATCTAATAATCTAAGGAGTATAAATAACCTGTCTTTCTGTGTTTTACAAAGCATTTAAAGAGTTCTACAGGAACTCAATTAGATTATTTCCTGGTTGAGTTCAGCATCAGAATTCTGTAAGACATAAATCAGATTGTTTTCAGAATGAAGACTAGAAGCTCTCTAAATCGAATCCAGAGTCTGCTTAAAGCATGTAAAATGCCTTCAGTCCTGTAACTGCTCAATGAATCTCATGTTCATGATACAGAAAACACCAAAGGAGCTTTGTGATCACTTGCAAGATGGACTTCTGCCCTCGTTCTGTGTGGTTTTAAATGACAGCCCTAAGCAAGAAAAGAAAGAGTAAGAGTGGGAAAAATACAATATGCCATCACGCATACCACTCCCTGGCTGGGAACATGCTATTCTTAGATAAAACGTTTCACCTCAATGCCAGCTCATCTGGAAATCTACCTTTAATGTCTCAGGTCCTCTGTAAATTATATCAGGTAAATAAGAACCTACAACTAAGAAATAAACTTAAAAAAACTTTCACACCAAATTAAGCACTCAATGTGTACACCAGTTTTCTCTTTGTTTTGTTTTGTTAACTTTTTATTTTTTATTTCATAGTAATTTATTGATTTACGTGTGTGTGTGTGTGTGTGTGTGTGTGTGTGTGTGTGTGTGTGTGTGTGTGATAAAAGCACATACCACAGCACACTTTTGGAGGCCAGAAGACAACTTGTGGTAGTTGGTTCTCGTCCTACTATTTGAATGCCGGAGATTGAACTAGGCCAGCAGGCTTTGTGACAGGCAACTTTACTGGCTGAGGCATTTCCTCAACTCAGTTGTTACTAGTTGATTGATTTGTTGGTTGGTTGGTTGGTTGGTGGTTGGTGGTTGGTTGGTGGTTGGTTGGTTGGTTAGTTGGTTTGTTGGTTGGTGGTTGGTTGATTGGCTGCTTGGCTGGTTGGCTGCTTGGCTTAAAGTACCTGAGATAATCAAGCTATAAGAGGGAAGCTGTGTTATGACTCATAGCTTTGAAGGTTCAGTTCATATTTGGTTTCCCCCTTGCTCCTGGACCTGTGATGGGGAATGACATTATGGAAGGAGTATCTGGCACAGGAAGCCTGGCACCAGAGGCTGCCAGGAATGAAGAAAGAAAGGGAGAAATGGCTGGGATCCTAATGTCCCCATCAGGGCTATCCCCACAATGGCCTAACTTCCTTCCACGATGCTGTACCTCCTGAGGGTCCTTACACTTCCTTTTGGTAGCACATGATGAAAGTCAACCCTTTAACGCATAGGCCTTGGAGAGGTATTCCCAATTGCCTACCTCTTAATCTATGCATATACTATCATTCTTATACACAGAAAAATCCAACACTTTTATCTTTTAAAGAATATTATTCCGGGGTTGGGGATTTAGCTCAGTGGTAGAGCGCTTGCCTAGCAAGCACAAGGCCCTGGGTTCGATCCTCAGCTCCAAAAAACAAAAAACAAACAAAAAAAAACAAAGAATATTATTCCTCTATCCAGCATCCATTTATCCTTTTCAGGATCACCTTACTCCAGTTTTCTTTGAGGAAATTAACTTCATCCTCATTCAGTCCTGGTACTTATAAGAAAGTTAGCTGCACTTCTATCTCCAGGAATACCCAAAAAACAGAACAGTGGTTGTGGTAGTCCCCCACTTTTTCTACAGTTCCCCTTCCAAAGGTTTCAGTTGCCAACACCCTGAAAATGCTAGCTGGGTAATTCCAGAAGTAATTTATAAATTTTAAATCACACCATTCTGAGCACATGATGGTCTTATACTATCACACTGACTAAGGCAGAACATGAATTGTCTGTTGTCCCATGTATCTACATTACATATGTTATCCACACTCCTGTCACTCAGTAGCCTTCTCAGTTATCAAGTAGACTATGACAGTATCTGAGGTCATGTTCAATGTTAGATCACAATGCCCATATACTCACTTCATTTCATCTTACCACATAGAACCCCAAGGGTTAACCCACAGAGAAGCTCCAGTACAAGAATGAGGTCATCACAAACAGAAAGTTGAGTCCAGTAGTTAAGGGTTCTACATCTAACAATATGACCAGCCATGGACCAGAAATATTTGAGAGAAAAACTATATCTGTACAGAACATGTACAGATTTTATTTTCCCTCATCATTATTCTCTATATCATGTAATACAATAACAATTTGCATAGCACTTACATTGTATTGGGTATTATAAATAATACATTTACAAGTACAAGGGAGATGTGCATAGTTTGTATGAGATCTAGGATAATCTGGGAGATGAGCCTCTAGACACACCAGTGAGGGATTATCTTTTTTTTAAGATTTTTTTTTATTTAAGAAAACTTTCCACTCATTCTACATATCAATCGCAGATCCCCCACCCATCCCTCTTCCCACTCCTCCCCTCCCTCCACAATCCACCCTTCATCCCCTCCTCCAAAAGGGTAAGGGCTCCCATGGGGGGTCAGCAAAGCCTGGTACATTCAGCTGAGGCAGGACCAAGCCCCTCCCCACTGCATCAAGGCTGAATAAGGCGTCCCTCCATAGGCAATGGGCTCCAGAAAGCTAGCTCATGTGCCAGGGATAGATCTTAATGCCATTACCAGGGACCCTTCAAACAGACCAAACTACACACTGTCTCCCATATGCAGAGGGTGTAGTTCAGTCCCATGCAGGCTCCACAGCTGTTGGTCTAATGTTTGTGAGTTCATAAGAGCTTGGTTCAGTTGTCTCTGTAGATTTCCCCACCATGACCTTGCTCCACCCCCTACTCATATAATCCCTCTTCCCTCTCTTTGCTGGACTCCCGGAGCTCAGTCCGGTACTTGACTGTGGAACTCTGCATCTGCTTCCATCAGTTACTGGATGAAGGCTCTATGATGACAGTTAGGGTATTCACCAATCTGATTACCTGGGTAGGCCAGTTCAGGCACCCTCTCCACCATTGCTAGTAGTCTAATCTGGGGTTGTCCTTGTGGATTCCTGGGAATTTCCCTAGCACCAGGTTTCTCCATAACCCCATGTCTCCCTCTATCAACATCTCTCCTTCATTGCTCTTCCACTCCGTCCCTCCCCCAGCTCAACCATCGTATTCCCTCCTGTTCCCACCCCCATCCACTCCCCTCTATTGCCCCCTCACCCCCAGTTTATTCATGGAGATCTCATCTATTTCCCCTTGAGGGATTGTCTTGATTGGGTTAATTGAGGTGGGAAGACCAACCTATGGTGTTACCATTCCCCAACTGAAATTCTAGACTAATTGAGCATTAGCAGACGCAATTCTTTGCTTTCTGAGTATGGATGCAGTGTGACCAGCTGTCAAAGCCTCTATTACCAGAATTTCCAGCCCATGATGGACTGTATCCTGGAGTTGTGATCCAAAAATTAACCCTTTATCACCTGATTTGCTTTGGATGGAATATTTTATCATAACACCTGGAAATGTAACTAACACACATGGAGAACCATCATATGACTTTTTTTTTTTTTTTTTGGTTTTTCAAGACAGGGTTTCTCTGTGTATCTTTGTGCCTTTCCTGGAGCTCACTTGGTAGCCCAGGCTGGCCTCGAACTCACAGAGATCCGCCTGGCTCTGCCTCCCGAGTGCTGGGATTAAAGGCGTGCGCCACCAACGCCCGGCTCCATCATATGACTTTTATTGCAGTCTACTGCTATAGTTGTTCTATTGTAAATCTCTACATTGAACCTTGTCATAAGTAAGTATTTGTATGAAAACAGTAGTATGTAGACCCCGTCTGGGTCTGAAAATATCTAAGGCTTCCAACATCCAGTAGTGAGCTTTGGATGATCTCTGCAGAAAATGGGGCTGTCTCTGCATTCTACTCCCTTCCTCTGATCATACACCACCACCACCACCACCACCACCACCACCACCACCACCACCACTCACAGTCATGACCTTAGGGGTGAACACGTGACCCAATTGTGACCCAATGAGATACATGATGTTCTGGATCTGCAGACAAAGAAAGATACAGTCAATTCTAATGAGTATCACATGGGAATCTGTAAGCCTGTAGTCTTGGTAGACATCTTAGAAATCCACGAAATCTTAAATGAAGCCATAAGGAATGATCTAGAGCCAAGACACAGGACAAAATCATTGCGAGAGCTCTACTGTCACAAAGGCATTAGGGCCTCAGACAGATTGACTTTGAAGTACATCAAGTCAGTGGGACCACAGCCTCCCACAGATATCTTTGTTTTATCATGGAACATTGAGATTTAAAAACAAAACAAAACTCCTCACTCCTCTTACCTAGCACTGAAGAAGCAGCAGAGAGAACTGAATGACCACAAAGATCATTCACTGTAAGGAACTTGTCAGTAGAGAGCCGTATGGACTGATGAGTATAGGTCAAGAAGATACAGTATGTGTCTAGATATCGGTGTGTGAACTGACTATACTTGACTCCCATGGTGTATGGGAATATCTGAAAGGTCATCTTGGGCACACTGGGAGGTATTCCATGAAGAACTTCCTGCAATATGGTGTTAGGTACCCAAGCTCAGAGTGTCTGAGATCTACCAATGGCACACTTCTTCCCCTCCACCCTAGCTAGGGATTTCCTCTAATTTAGGGGAAGCCCTAGTCCCTCCCTCGAGATCTTTCCATGTATTATGTCCATTCCCCAAATAGTCTATATTTAAAGACTTAGGATTTTGGAACCCAATTCTAGGGACTCTCTATTGCCACTTCCCTTCCCTGAGGTGATGAGCTCAGAGCTGCCCATCTGCTCCAGTGAGGAAAAGAAAGGTGTGCCAACAGAAACAAAAAATAAACCAATCTCAATGACATCATCCCGCCATATTGTCCCGGGGAGTTAAATATTACATCACTGCAGCCAAGAGTGTTTACTTCACATCCAAGTGACACTTACCAAACACACCCTTCCGAACACGCACACATCCCAGCCTGAGAGACTGAGTCCAAACCTCAAAAAGAGGAGAGTACTTTGCACATGGGGAGGAAAAAAAAAAGCCACTGGCCACAAGGCTGATATTTTATCCGGATCCCTCAAGGATGAGCTAGACAAGAATAGACCCTGGGTAAGTTCTTCAACTTACAATGCTCTTTTACTAAGGTAGGCTTCAAAATTCTCCCTCCACCCATCACTAGCTCTCAGACTCACCCATCAGATTCACTAAACTAAAAAGAAACCATGAGTGAGTCACTTTATCCAACAGGTAAAAAGCAGTCGTTGCCTAAAAGAAGGCAGTGGTAGATGTAAGCAACACATCCACTCTGCATCTCCTCCCTAACTTCTTCATTCCTAAAATATTACACTGCACACAAAGAAAGAGGAGTGGGTAGTGCAAAGCTCAAAATCTTATGCTTTATGCTTTATGATTTGGGTTTTGCTCTATTAATAGAAACTGTGACCTCATGCCTACTAAGCACACACTCTCCCACTACCATCCACCTCAGTCCCTAAGCCCAGATTCTTCTTTTAAGATTTGATTTCATTTTCAATTGCATGTATATGTGTCGGTGTGGGCATGTACATGCGGGTGCAGGTGCCCTTGGAAGCCAGAAAAGCCAGGCCATCAGATCTTCTCCAGCTGGAACTGCAGGTGGTGGGAGCTGCCTGACATAGGTCCTGAGAACCAAACCCAGATCTTCTGGAGGAGCACCTGTTCGTACCCCTGCACCATCTCTCCAGCCCCAGAGCCAGATCCATGAAGGTGCGGGACTCCATTCTTTGCTCCTCCTCTGTTTTCCAGGATATTTTTTTTTCCTTCCCTAACTGGCATTCCTCCAATGTCAATGGTTGAGGGCTTCTCTCAAGGCAACAAAGTGATTGAAATGTTGCTTATTTCCCTACAAACAAAGGAAAATGGGAAATGTTCTTATTCTTCCTTGGTGTCTTAGATACATCACTTTCAGGATATCCAAGAGGAGTTCCGATGAGGATCCAGTGATGATGGTCTACCAGAAACCAGACGCCTTGAACCGGGCCGGTCACTCACTGCAATGAATATTTGCAGGTAAAGCTGATTGGACAAAGGGTGTACTGTGTGACTCACCTCAGCTCCCAATGCCACGAAGACTAATGAAGAGGCGTTGGAGAGGTGGGAAAGATGGAGGAGCCAAGAGCTCTGTTGTTGTTTGGTTTTGTTTTTTTGTTGTTGTTGTTTTTCTTTTTCTTTTTGTTTGCTTGCTTATTTGGGCTTTTGTTTTGTTTTGTTTTTTGTTTTGTTTTCATTTGGGGATGGCTGCAGGAAGGACAAATAGACGGAGGGTCTAGGAGATGAGTGGAGTTGAGGTGCATGATGTGAAATTCCCAAAAGGTTCAGTAAAGTAATTATGTTGCTGGACATGGTGTCCCAAGTCTTTAATCTGAACACTTGTAGGGGAGGGCAGAGGCAGGTGGATCTCTTTGAGCTGGAGGCCAATCTGGTCTACAAAGCGAGTTCCAGGACAGCCAGGGCTACACAGAGAAACCCTGTCTGGGGGGGGGGTGTTAAATAAAAAAGAGGGGGGGTCTGCCTGACTGTGATACAGACACACCCAAGGAACACATTAAGGAGACAGTCATCTGGGGAGTACCAGGATCGCTCTGCAGCGACTGCCGTGTGAACAGTATGAGTAGGATATTTTACAAGAACTGCTGTGGTAAGTGTCCAGCTGTGCTACCCGGGAGGGCTTGAGCGGTGTGGCTGAAATCATCCTTCCCTCTCCAGGTCCAAAGTTCATTCTAAATTCAGAGGCTGGAAATATGCTTGACAAGAATACCCCACGTGAGAGACTACAGAAAGGGCTCTGTGGTTAAGAGCACTTGGTGCTCTTGCAGAGAACCTGGGTTTGGTTCTCAGCATCCACATGGCAGCTCACATCCAATTCTAAGGATCCACCACCCTCTTCTCATCTCTGAAGGCACTGCTCATGTGTGGCATGCTTACGTGCAAGCAAAACACTCACACACATAAAATAAAAATAATCTTTTTTTAAAGACTATCCCATGAGCCTTCCTGCAGAACTGTTTTTCTGGTATGAAATTCCAATCTGTCTGAGACTTCTATCAGGGTTCCACTTGCCAGCTCTTCCTTCCCCTCGTTCTTCTCAGGATACCCAAAAGCTTTCAAACATTTTTGTTAGCGCTCTCTCTAACTTGGCCTCACCAGACTACACTGAGTCCTTGCAGTCACTGGTGGGTTTCACATATGTACCCTGTCTCTGCACACACCATGAATACTGTCCCCAAAGCATGCACCAATTCTAGAGGGTCAGTAGTCTGCTGTTGATAGACGTGCTGCATGAAGAACCAGGACAACTCCAGACTCCGAGTGGCAGTGACCAAAATGACCTGCTCTGCAAAGGTGCACTCTAAGAAAAAATACTTTCGTTAAGTACAGTAGCACATGCCTATAATTCCATCATTTCTTTGGGAAGTCACTGCAGGAGAATTTCAAGTTTGAGGCTGTAGCGGTTTAAAAGAAAATGGCCCCACCGGCTCATAGAGAGTGACACTATTAAGAGGTGTGGCCTTGCTGGTGTAGGTGTGGCATTGTTGGAGAAAGTGTGTCACTGAGGATGGGCTTGGAGGTTTCAGATGCTCACGCTAGGCCCAGTGTCTCACAGTCTCTTCCTGCTGCCTCTGGATCCAGATGTAGAACTCTGCTACGTCTCTAGCACCATGTCTGCCTGCATACTGCCCTGCTTCCCACCATGATGACAATGAACTAAACCTCTGAACTGTAAGCCAGTGGTCATGGTTTCTCTTCCCAGCAACAGAAACCCTAAGACAGAGGTCTATAGGTGGACTTTTCTTTCCCGCCCACCAGTTCCCAAATAACTGACATGGAGACTTAGTATTAATTATAGATGCTCGGCTGATAGCTCAGGCTTATTACTAACTAGCTCTTACAACTTAAATTGACCCATTTCTATTAATCTATGTATTGCCACATGGCTCATGGCCTTACATGTCCTCCAGCATGTCTTGTTCCCTCTCCTTGTTCATCTCCTGGTGACTCTTCTGACTCTGCCTTTCTTCTTCCCAGCATGCTCTGTGACCAGAAAATTGGCCAAATAGTTTTTTATTAACAAGGAGAGCAACACATTTTCACAGTGTACAGAAGGATTATTCCACAGCAGAGGTCCTGTTTCAAAACACAGAAACACTCTTCCCAAATCTCACATAGCCAGCATCCTGGGCCAAAATAGTTATACATGGCTTGGAAGACACATGTCATAGATGAATTAAATAACTAGTAAGAAGTATGCACCACAGTTATTGTGACAATGTGCTAAAATTATTGCAAACAAAATATCTAATCCATCAGAATTTTTTTAGCTTCCTCCTTCTTTTCTCCTCTGCCCATTCTAATTCACTGAAGTGACTGAACATAACTGTAGAGAGAATACTCAAGGAGGTGGGCAGTCTCCTCTGAGGCTCCTGCCTCCTCATGCTCCTGCCTTTTTAGAATTCCTCCCTCTGAGTGGGGGTTGGATGAATGACTCACATGTAACAAGGTGGTAGGAGCCCCTTCCACGAGTAGGTTACAGAAGGTTGTGGTTTCCATCTGGGTCCCTTTCTTCACACTTGCTCTACAGGAAACCAGCTGCTATGTGGTGAGGGACTCTCTGAAGAGACCCATACAGCAGTGGACTGCTGTATGGCTGGTGAGGCCATGAGGGCTAATAACCATGTGTAGGAACCTGGATCCTCCCCAGGAATGGACCGGAATCCTCTCCCTTTCCACACACACCTTCATTGCAGCTGAGTTTTGTGAGGAACAAGAGGTTAAACTGCACCTCAATTCCAGACCTATAGGAGCTATGCAACAATGCCTCTTATAAGAACCTGGGTTTGGGGGTGTGTTGTCATATAGCAATAGAAATGAATAGACTGGGAACAAAAAAGAAAACAAGCCAATACCATAAGAAAAGTTTAAGAAAATGGGAACATGAGTCGGAGCAATTTGGGCAACAAAATAGAATATCTGACTATTATATTGAAACCTAGAAAACTGCCTCATCTATGATCAAGACCAACAGCATCAACGATCAAGTCTGTAAATGTGCATCCTCTGAGATGATGCAGCAGGCAGTCTAGAGAGATGACTCAGCCGTTGAAAGCATTGGCTGCTCTTCCAGAGGACCCTGCTTTAACTCCCAGCACCCACCTGGTAGCTCACAACCATCTGTAACTCCAGCTCCATGGGATCTGACAGCCTCTTGTGGCCTCTTCAGGCAGCAGACATGCACACTGTGCACACACATACATATAGGCAAAACACTCCGATGCATAATAAAATCATTTGTTAAATTTTAGGAGGTTGTAAAAAGGGAAAGCTGGATGTGATGGCACATATCTGGGATCCCAGAACTCCGGAAGATGGGGCAGGAGGATCGGGCATTCCAGGCAATCCTTGGCCATGTAGAAACTTTGAGGCTAAGCTACATGAAACCCTATCTCAAAAAAAAAAAAAAAAAAAAAAAAAAAAAACAGACAAACAAAAAACAATAAAGGTACTCTGTGCTAGTCATCTCCAAAACTCTTATTTAGTTTAATTACAAGAGAAAATGGCAGATAAACCCAGAGTAGTGAATATCTACAAACTACCTAACCTGCTAAGACAGTCAGTGCCATACAAACAAACAAATAAATGTTCCTGTTACCGCTGAGGGCTGTGGGGATGACAAGGGTCTGGTAGTCACCTGAGACTGTCAGTGTCCAAGGAATACCATGCTGTCAGGGCCATACTGATCTGGGTGGCTGGTGCAGCCACCAGGGGCCATGGAGACATCTGGGCCTGGGCCACTGCCTGGGGCCATGTCTGGGTCCATGGCCCTGAAGCAGCCAGGGTCTGCTCCTGTTACCACCACGGGCTCTGCAGATGCCCAGGGTCTGACCAGCCACCTGAGACCACGTTGGTGCCTGAGGGCTGTGCTGCCACAGGGGCCATACCGATCTGGGTGGCCTGTGCTCCCATAAAAGCCATAGTGATGTCCAGGTCCGAGCAACTGCTGAGGGCCATGTCGGGGCCCATGGTTCTACTGTAGATGGGGTCTGTGATGATATCCATGGCCCGTGTTAGCACAGGGAGTTATCGGAACCATGCTGTGTTGAACCGGCCCCCATCTTCACAGGCCCTGAGATAGCTGGTCCTCTCTTCGATGGATACTGCAGCAGGAAAGCTGGCCCTGGTCCTCAGGAGAGAGCTCACCCCTACACTTGGGAAAGATGGCCTTACCCATCATCACAGGTGTGCACCTCACCTGGGCAACACACTAGAGCTGAGCCTGTGGTCAGGGACTCAGGTGAGCTGACTCTAAGGGTGTGAGAACAAGAAAGCTGATCCTGTCCCCCCCCTCATCTGCCATGCATGGGTGAGGCAAAGAGTCCCTCCCCCTCCACCCCTTGCTACCAATGGCAGGTGAGAGAGCTGGGCGCGGGGTCACAAGAGTGAGAGAACTGGCCCTGCCCCTCACTAGCTGCAGCACACCGGAGAGCACACAGGCCCTGCACCCCACCTGGACAGCACACTAGAGCTGACTCTGCTGTCCAGTGCCCAGGTGAGACAGCCCTGGGGGCAGGAGAGCAGGAGAGCTGACCCTGCCCACCTACCCCTCATAATACCCCCTACAGTAAATGAGAGAGGGGGCCCTGCAACTCTCGTGGGCAAAACAGTAGAGCTGGCCTTGGTGGTGTGAGTGGGGGTGACCTGGATCTGAGGACCTGGGAGCCGGAGAACTGGCCCTGATGCTTGCTGCAGGCTGCATTGGGTGAGTTAGACCAGGTAGTGCTGGAGAGCTCGCCCAGGTAGCAACCATGAAGGACAGCTGGTGGGCTGACCAACCCAGCTACCACCCAGGCCCAGAACCAGGGCTATGAGTTGGCCCACCCCAACATCCACCTCATCTGTGAACTGTTGGAGCATGTAAAGGGGATGAATCTACTGATCCAAAATAGCAGGATCTCCACGGACACTGGACAACAGGATATCCAAGAGCTCGCCAATATCTCACCCAGTGAGAGCCCATTATTGGAGGCGTAACAGAAGTCAGAGACCTCGAGTCAGACTATGGCAATGAACACTTGCATGTACAGATGAATGGACTAAAGGGTAAGCTGTGTTGACTCAATGGGCCACACTACAGCTTCTACAACAAGATTCTTCTCTTTCTCTCTTTCTCTCTTAATCTCTCTCTCTCTCTCTCTCTCTCTCTCTCTCTCTCTCTCTCTCTCTCATTTATTTTGTTTGCTTTCTTTGTTTTGTTTTGTTTTCTTATTTTGTCTTGTTTGTGGGGTAAGGTTGCAAGGATAAGAAAGAAGGCGGAGGTGTGGGGGAGGGGAGATAAGTGGGATCGGAATACATTATGTGAAATCCACAAAGAATCAATAAAACTTAAACTTATTAATTAATTAAATTTTTTTAAAAAAGACTAAGAAACTGTGGGCAACTAGTGGATTCTGTAGACACCCAGCAACTGTGTGGACTGCGGTATACAGAGCAGAAAAAGGAAGCAGAAAAACTAGCCCTTCCCCCCCTCCCCATACTCCTGCCTGCACATCTGTAGCATACATTGCATTGTAAGCTGCCTTGTGCTGTTTGAGCTCACTGAGAAGCCGCCTCTAGAAACAGGGTTGCCCCCACGTCTCAGACACGTATATGTTTATATCAAGTATCCTCCAAAATCCAGTCCTGGCCCCTTAATGCTGAAAAAGAGAAAACAGGAAGCAGCTTTGGTTTAAAACACTGTCTTTGAGAAAAGCAAGAAGAGGAACCATTTCCAACAGAGGTTTCTTTGGCTCATTCCATGATATAGAAGCGCTTGGCAGCGGACACAGGAAGCCAGAAATCCAGTCACAGGAAACTCTCCGTGGAGGGGCAGCTCAGGTGGTATCTCCAGCTGACTGCCTCATCTTCCCTAGCTGGATTTTGCTGGATGCTGTAACCCCAATTTGATGGAGGTACCTTTGTTTGCTCTCTCAGCTGGGTTACTCCAGCAATCTCTGCTGGGTGCTGTGAACTCCTGATTTGATGATGTCTATCCGCTGTTCCTATCCATCTGCCACTTGCTATTCATTCCTTTCCTTTTGCTTGCCGTAGACTTAGCAAACTCACTTGTTTGAAACGAAAATCACAGATACCATAATTCTCCCACCTTTACAAAGCTAAACTTTTGTTATTAGATTTAAGATCTCAGGATAATCTATATAATCTCATTCTGAGATTCTTCACCTACTTATATCTGTAAAGACTCCTTTCCCAAACCTCCTTTACAGCTCATGGGAGATCAGCATGTTGACATTTCTGTTTGGAACCACTGTCTACAGCACTAGAGATACTAAAATGAGGGAGGTGAGGGAAGCACAGAGGGAATTTGCTATAATGTAACTGGAATTTTTCTGTCAATCTAACATATTCAAAAAAATTTTAATACAGGTAAAATATTTAGGCAAAGTTGGATGAGATGTAGCTTAGTTGGTAGGGTATTTGGGTTTTTTTGTTTGTTTTGTTTTGTTTTGATTACCAGCATTTTATAAAACCACACATGGCGGCTCACACAAGTAAACCCAACACTTGGGATGTGGAAGCAGAAGGATCCAGAAACTCAGCATCGGCTTCATCTACACAGTGAGTTCCAGGTCAGCCAAGGTTACAGGAGACTCTGTCTCAAGAACAAGAAAAGCCAAAGACTCACATGGAAAGAGAAGTAGCCAGGTAAGGTGTCCCTTTGTAGATAACAGATGAGGTCACAGTTGTTATCTATAAACAGGTAAAGAGTAACACTCAGGTTAGCAGCAGCATCCTAGAAAGCACTCAGATCATATATTGTTTTTGTAAGCAAATATCCATCATTGCCAGGAGTAGGACAATTGTTCCCCAAAGACCGGTGTTGAAGGGAGTCTTGTGTCCTTCAACGTGGCATTGGGGTCCCTGCGTTCCCTCCCCTTCTCTGTCACATCAACTCTGAGGTGAAAAGTTTTCCCACAAGACACTGTTACAGTGTGCTGCCTGCCCTGGGAGCTCCCGGGTAATGGGAGCAACCATCTGTGGGCTGAAACCTCACAAACCGGAAGCCAGAATTACCCTCTTCTCTCTGTAGCTGATCACCTCATGTCATAGTGACGGCACTCAGACACAGCCACCAGAGGCGGAGAAGGGCCTCGGCCTCTTCAACGTCTTCGCCAGGGCTGAACGTGCTTTAGCGTTTACTTACCTTTCTTTCCTTTATGATTCCAGCTTTAGAAAGGGTTGGTCAATCCGTGCAAAATAAATAAATAAATGGAATATCTGCTGATCCTCCAACTCTTTATCTTTGAGTATGTGTCACGTCATAGTAAAATTCCAAAGATTACACAATTGCCTCTCCCTTATTTAATGCTTTAAACAAATGTAAGTTCAGCACGGCTCCAGAAGCTGCTATTTGCCCTGCATCTATCAACAAAGGCGTTCTGCATCTCAAGCTTATGGGCTAAAAGCCTGGTTTTACTAAGTGGTGGTGCCCTGTCTGAACTTTTTTTTTTTTTTCAAAAGTCCATTTCCATCTAACTGATACTGATCAGGTTTCTTTTAATCTCCTTGGGTTCTTTCCTTTAATACTATTAAATTTTATCTAAAGTCTCAAAAGGTCTATATGGAGAGATGATTTCAGGTTTTTACTCTTGTGGCTTGAATTCTCTCTCTCTCTCGTTCTCTCTCTCTCTCTCTCTCTATCTCTCTCTCTCTCTCTCTCTCTCTCTCTCTCTCAGTCACAGGAGAAGGATCTGCAGACACAAAGTCCCTAGACTGCCTAGGAATGCCAGGTACCACAGTCCAAGACCCCAAGGCTCCGCTGACCTAGGTGGCTACATGACCAGAATAAAGATGTAGATTGGAGGAAAACAGGAAACTGGTCCCCAGAGGTAGGGTTCTCTGAACTTCTGTGTGTACCCCACCTTTTCACGTGTTGCACCTCTGTGTTTCCCTTTATTCCCAGCATCCTGTGCATTTGTAGTCATTGACTTTTAGCTCAAGCTGCTTGTGTGACCACTGCTACCAAGAAGGAACCTGAGGACCGTGCTACAGGTCATAAATGTCACACTGTTCAGTGAAGCACAAGAGAGTGATTTCAAGAGAGCGATTTTGACAGAGGCACACTGTGGGACATTCGGGTCTTGTAATGCCAGGCCAGGCTCTCCGCACCCTGTCTCTGTTCTGTATATTCGGCTCCTTTTTAAGCTCCTGGGAGAAGGCAGGCTCTGGCCTATGTACAAAGCCACACACACACACAAGTCTATAAAATTCCACAGCTTGAATGACAGCCACTTGCCACTGCCCCTCTCCTGAGAAGCCCACAGGATCCAGGGGCTACAGCTTTCTCTCCTGTTCTTTGAGGCTCTCTTGTGTTCTGCAGATCTGTTCATCGCCACCCTCCAGCTTCCCGGGGACTGGCCTCATCCTGCCCCATCCCTATAACTACTAAGAATGTGCTAAGGACCAAAAGCTATTTACCTGTTTTTCTGAACCTGGTAGTTCAAACCGCAGCTGTGATACAAGATGAGAACTTGAGACTGGCTTTGTGATAGGGATGAATATGAGGGGAAAGGCTCGTAACACGGGCCAAGAAAACCCGTTGTTTCAACAAAGAATTTGCCACAATAACTCTGAAGTCATTCAAAACTGGTCTAAAAATAGCGCTTTAGAGACTAAAGTGTGCACTGCACACAGAACACATGGATCAATCAGCAAACTAGAAAAAAATGTTAAAAGAGAGTGGGTTTTCCAGTCAGAAGATCAAGGCTCCAGTCCTGGCTCGGCCGCTCCCTCACTTGAATATGACCTTGAATAAATCGCTTTACTTCTGAAGCGCATGCGCACACGCCTTTTACAGCAGACGAGCCGAGCTCTCACGTAT
This sequence comes from Peromyscus leucopus, assembly GCF_004664715.2. Lineage (NCBI taxonomy): Eukaryota > Metazoa > Chordata > Mammalia > Rodentia > Cricetidae > Peromyscus > Peromyscus leucopus. Next base: position 23,284,898 of record NC_051079.1, read on the forward strand.
CCCATGCCCCCTAACCCATCCCCTGCAACTTCTCAGTTCTTCCCATTAAGAAGAGAGATTACTACTAAACGGTCGTAGTGGCGACACCTTTAATCCCAGTACTCAGGGGGCAGAGGCAGGCAAATCCCTGAAATCGAGGCCAGCCTGGTCTACAGAGGGAGTTCCAGACAGCCAGGGCCCTTTCTTAACAAACAAACAAACAAAAAAAAAATAGAATCAAGTGCACTGCCTGCAATCCCAGCACTCAACAGACATCTCCATGAGTAAGGAATTTCAGGAGGAGCATGAGGATCTGAGTTCAGGTGCCCAGAGCTATGTAAGCCAGGCATGAGAGAGAGAAGGGAAAGAGACAGACAGAGAGACAGAGATCATGAGATTAAGACAAGCCTGGTGCTACAGGGTGAGTCTGAGGCCAGCTAAGACTACCATAGGAAGACCCTGCCTCAAAAGGCCAAATACACAAACATACATTTTATTATATTATTATTTTTATTATATATAATATATACGGTGATAAAGAGGAAGAGACAGACAGACAGAGAATCTAAACCAACAATGCAACAATGCAAGAGAAGTTAGCAACCAAGCAAGGCCATACATGCCTCCATCACTCACTCTCATGGAACCTCTAAGGTCCCCGTGAAGCCAGGCTGGCGCATAGAAACCCAGTGTCCTCCCACCCCTGTGTGTCCCGCTGAGGAGACCCCGTGAGGGAGGCCGCCCCAGAGCAGTGTGCTCTCAGAAGGAGATGTGAGGAGGATTATTACAGATTCATGAGCAAGCCCAGCTGATACCAAATGGTCCCGGTCCAGACCAGGAGAATCACCCAAGCAAGACAGAGGCTTGTGAATTACATTCTTGTTGTTTCAAGTCACTTAGTTTTACACAGGCTGTAGTGAGGTTAAACCCTCAAAATGCATACTAAAATTACTGTAGCACCTAGCACACAGGATATGCTCAATAAATTTCAAGACTAGTTTGTCCTTCAATTAAAATCTTTATTTTTATGGTCATAAAGCGACTTTTTAAAAATTTTTATGTGTATGGCTATTTTGCCTGCACGTATATCTATGCACCGCTTGTGTGCCTGATGCCCACAGTGGCCAGAGGCAGGCATGGGATCTCCTAGAACTGGAGTTACAGATACTTGTGAGTCCCCAAAGTGGGCGCTGGGAATTGAATCTGAGTTCCCAGGAAGAGCAGTCAGTATCACCATTGAGCCCTATCTACAGCCCTATAGAGTGATACGTTATGATAAGACACAGACCCAGACATCAAATAGTATCACCGTGTCTGCCCTGCCCGCCTCTGTGTGCTGGCCTTGTTCTATCACAGCTGGGCTTCTCCACAGGTGACAGAACCAGTGGTCCTCAGCTTCCCCTGCCTCCCGGGAGCATGAGGGACAGTGTTCCCACAGACTCCAGCAGAGAGAAGCTCCACAGAAGGGCTCCAGTTAGCCCAGCGTGGGTCTGGGTTATCTGAACCAACCCCAGTGGCGAGGGAGACACGAGGTCATGTGCTGATTCCTACAGAAAGACAGAGAAATCAGAGTGTGCGCCAAAATGGTGAGGGAAATATGCCCCCAACACTAATATTAAACCTGGTGGTGGTGGCACATGCCTTTAATCCTAGCAATCAGGAGGCAGAAAAGCAAGCAGATCTCCAAGTTCGAGGCCAGCCTGGTCTACAGAGTGAATTCCAGGACAGCCAGGGCTACACAGAGAAACCCTGTTTCAAAAAACCAATAAAATGATTATGATGATGATAGTGATGATGATCATGATGATCGTGATGATGATCATGATGATCGTGATGATGATCATGATACCAGAAGCCTGGAATCGTAAAGGGTGCTGCTGCCACCTTCCAATTTATTTTAGATACAACCATGCCCTCAGAACAGAGTTTGGACTACTTCTGCCTCCTTGAAATTACACCATTTCACAGAAAGACATTTTAGGTGGCTTGATAGCCCGCCCTATTACCAACACATAAATAGGCTGACTGCAAGCTAATGGGGTTGGAGTTTTCTGGAGACTGAGATTCTTAGAGGATTTAGTGACTGTGGATGAATTGACAACTAAGCTTTCTAAACGAGCTCGTGAATCATAAGAGAGCCGAAAATGAAGAGATGATTTAGATCTAAACTCTAAATGGGAGGAACCTACCAAGAAGTCTCCTGTTACAGGCGGCGAAACCTCGTGTGCAGCAATCATGGCCTCTGCTTTCCTGTAATGTTGACACAGCGCTAAACTGGAAATTGTCTGTTCAGTACTGTTGAAAAGGCTGGATACAAAAACTAATAAAGCGATCCGAAGAGGTGGCTCAATGGTTAAGGGAGAGTGCGTGTGGTGGTGTGAAAGAACATGGCCCCCAAAGGGAGTGGCACTATTAGGAGGTGTGGCCTTGCTGGGGGAAGTGTGTCACTGTGGAGACAGGCTTCGAGGTCTCTTTTCTCAAGCTTCACTCGGTGTGACAGTCAGTCAACTTCCTGTTGCCTGCAAGATGGAAGACGCTCGGCTATTTCTCCAGCTGCATGCTGCCATGCTCTCCAACGATATACACAAGCCACCACAATTCAATGCTTCCCTTTATAAGAGTTGCCGTGGTCATGGTGTCTCTTCACAGCAGTAGTAACCCTAACTAAGGCACTGCTCATGCAGAGGACCAGAATTTGGTTCCAGAACCAATATTGGACAGCTTACAACCATCTGTAACTCCCATCTTCTGGTCTCTGAGGGCACGTGCATTTGAGTGAACACACACATAAATAAAACAATAGTAAATCTTTAAAAAACAAAAAACTAGTGAATGTATGTTTGGGGGGTTGACTGTTTGGTTTTGGATAACCAATTAGTGTACGTACTCTCACATGGAAGGGTTTGGAAGGAGATAGGGAAGGGGAAGCAATGTAATTATATTTTAGTCTCAAATTTTTTAAAGTAATTTTAAAAAGAAAAAAACAACAATGAAACAATCTAGGTTTATTTTTTAATAGCCAAATAATGCCATCAATATTATAGTCCAGAAATTAGGAATTCCAGCAAAGAACCAAGCAGAGGAAGATGGCTGCTGCCCCCATCCTGGACTTTAGAATGGTCCAGCTATGTTCTGTCTTCACTGAATTGAACACACACCTTGCTGTACTGTTTAAAACAGCTCAGCTAGGCCAAGAGCCCCAGAGCACGCCAGACACTGACAAGAACTTATGGATAATTATGCTTTTTAGACAGAACTCATATCCTGACGATGCTTAGAATTCAGAAACAAACTTTTTTTGTTATGGATGAGAAGAGAATGAATAATTCATGAATTCTAAGAGGCCCAGGGAACTCTTCAACATTTAATTATATTTAATGGACCATTTCTTTTACCTTCTAGAATTGAGTTTGCCTGTGAGTTTTCATCTAGAAAATAGAGACACCGTGTGTATATTGAATCAGCGGAATTCACATAGGAAAGCCCACAGTACACATGCTCAAACGCCATCTTCCTGCACTTCTCCACAGAAAATTTAGCAGAGATGAAAACTCCTGGAGAAACACATGTGAAGACACAGTCAGTATGTCACCAGAAAGAAAATGCGGATGCACAGTTTCCTGGGAAAGTCTAGGCATGAATAAATACTGGTAAGTGTGAAATCACGTATGCACATCAAATCTTGGTTGCCATGGTAGTAGACATAGGAGACTGCAAAACTTGGAGGAACCAGGTTGCCTCTAGGTGAAGAAACTGCCTGTCTAGCCTCCCCTACAGCTCCCTGCATCCCCCTGATGGCCACAGCCAGGCCGTGAGGACACTGAGCTGGTCTCTACAGGATGCAAACACAGCCCAGCCTCCTCCTCTCTTCCCTCCAACCTGCTTCCCACGCTCCTTCTGACCCCTGGATGAAAACACAGGAAAGTATTACCACTCCCTCCATTTCCTTAAGTTGTAAAAATAACTAGCTTCAGTATTTTTAGGTCCTTTCTGTCCAATTTAGGCTTTGACTTCCCTGAGACACCTTTCTCAGTTTCAGGCTGGAGTGTGAGGTTAGTTCTCGATTTCTTCCTCTAGTTTTCCGTCTAATATGTACACATGATTTGCCTGGATGTCTATCTGTGCACCAACTGTGTGCGGTGTCCACAAAGGCCAGAGAAGGTCGCCTGGAACTGGAGATGCAAAGATCGTGAGCCCCCCCATGTCGGGGCTGGGAATCAAACCCAGGCCCTTTGGAAAAGCAGCCCGGGCTCTTAACTGCCCAGCCACCTCTCCAGTCCTCCTCTCCTGTTCTTGCTCTAACTCTGCCCAGGCTCACAGCAAGCAAACAGCAGCAGAGGCGGGGTTTAAATCCAGAGAGTCTGGAACCAGAGATCTTAACATGGGCCTCATGCCCACAGCCTACCGATAGTCTCCCAACATCGGCCAATTGCTGTGGAGGAGGCTGTTAAACAAGGCCCCTTAAGGTAAGTCCATGTCTGACCTAGGAGAAGTGCTCCTCTGCCCGCCATGCTCCTTGGGTGCTGAGAGAAAATGTCCTAGCCAAACCTCCTCTCTCATTTGCCCCACCGCCACGAACAGCTGGTTCCAGCTGCAGGCTCTGGTATGCACGTCACATTCCTAGTCTCCCGGACTGCAAGAGATGCATCTCAAGTAACCCTAGCTGTTCCTCACAGGGGAGCAGCACCTCGAGTCCCCCCTCACCAGGAACTCTGACACTAACCGCAGAAGTGAGCAACGGTCTTGCCAAGGAAGAGCTAGCTGCACAAACTACTTGGGATAACCTTCCCAGAAACTCCTTGATGGTTGGGTGGCATTTGAAATGGGTTCCGGGGACATTTAGGCCCTTGACGACATTTCTGAGGTGACAGGAATATTGGTTATATTTTATAGCCTAGTATCGCCAGGCACAGTGGCTCACATCTGTAATCCCAGCTCTCGGGAGGCTGAACCTGGGCCTACGGAGCAAGACCCTGGGTGACCTACGGCCAGGTTGTTGTTCAGGAAGCCCCCATCACCACAGGCCATTGCCGGTGCTGTGGTTGACCAGCCTTACTACGTGATAAGACCCTGCTGATGAAGACACTGCACACCTTGGTTGCAAGACATGGAGAAACCTAGCAGCAAGTAGGCCGGACGTTTCCTCCCTGCTGGCTAGCCCTCACAGTTCCAGAAGGCTCTGTGCAGACTGGTGGGGGAGGAAAATCACCAGAAGTCTTAGTTAGCTTTAAGCCCTGGGTGTAACACTGAAGGACCAGGCAAGATAATTCCCCTGATACAACAGTGGTAAGAAGCTCTGAGCTTTCTGTTGGATTTGAAGCCCACACCCTAAGAGGGAATTCACATCTGGTCCTATACACCAGGTCAACAGCCTGTGGCTGGGGAAGTTATAAGCCCTCAGGGGAAAGCCATTGCTTCTGTTTTGCTGAATAGATATGATGTGCCTGTCAACCGCCTGCTAAATAATTATGTTTATGCCCATAGACTAGCGCCACTGTCAGAAGCGCTACAAACTTCTTTTGTAGTACTCGGTGGTAGAGATACATAACTGGCCAAGGTCCTGAGAATAAATGACTGCGGGATGCTCAGCCATAAAACAGACATCTGTATAGTATCCGCACCCCTCTCCAAACCTCAGGGAACATCGAGGAAGAAGGGGAAGAAAGGATGTAAGAGCTGGAGAAAATGGAAGGTATGGTGAAAGGCTAACTTCTGAGCATGGCATAACGGTGGCACTCCTGAATGCACAGCGGCCATGATGGCCTCCACCAGATCTCCACGACTGGGTCCTTCAACACCCTGGCATGAGGAATGCTCGTGGAGCCCCACCCCCAACCCCTGAGCATTTATGGGCAGATAATGGTTTCTGAAGGAGCTGAGGGAGGGGAAGACATTTAGTTCAGAGGCATCACTAGTCAGGTGCCCATGTTCCTGCAAACCAACCCTCACCCATGCCCATGTCCCCGAAAACCAACCCTCACCCATGCCCGTGTCCCGAAAACCAACCCTCACCCATGCCCGTGTCCCCGCAAACCAACCCTCACCCATGCCCCTGTCCCCGCAAACCAACCCTCACCTGTAGTCAAAAGGTTTCTCCAGTCCTGCCAGACCCCCAGCAGTCCTGTGGCCTGCTTATAAAGTAATCACTCAGAAGCTTATATTAATTATAACTGCTTGGCCATTAGCTCAGGCTTATTACTGACTAGCTCTTACACTTAAATTAACCCATAATTCTTATCTACGTTTAGCCACGTGGCTTTGTACCTTTTCTCATTGACATCTTGCTTCCTCTGTATCTGGCTGGTGACTCCTGATTCAGCCCTTCCTTTCCCAGAATTCTCCTCATCTGCATGCCCTGCCTATACTGCCAATCAGTGTTTTATTTATCAACCAATCAGAGCAACACATATTCACAGCATACAGAACGACATCCCACAGCACTCACTCATGCCCATGTTCCTGAAAACCAGCCCTCAGCCATGCCCACGCTCCTGCAAACAACCCTAATGAAAGTCACTGGGTCACATACAGAGAGATGGGGTGGGGCAGGGAGAAGAGAGGTTAGTTGGGAGAGGAAGCAGATTAATGGGAGAGGGACAAACAGTAACTGGGATAAATAGACTAGAAATGCATTATGCACATGTATAAAATACGATCGTGAAACCCACTATTACATAGAACTAATAATGCTAACAAAAACACTTTTAAAGGCTGTCTCAGAAAACAAACAAATGCTAACTCACTGAGGAGCAGCGAAAGCCAAGCTGTACTTGGACTATTGGGATTAGCTAATATTGAAAAGCTCTCATTCTCTTAAAAGTTGTCACTGGCTGGATAATGACTTAAGAAAACAACAATTCAAAGGAGAACCTTCAGTTCTTTCAACTGTCCGTCAACTGCACATTTCCAAGGTCTTACTAGCCTCTGCTTGAATGCCCTGATGAGAGAGGCATCATTGCTCATTCCCAGTGGGATTATTTCTAGGCACCAGAAAGTCGCTAAATGAGCCTCAGAACTGTCTCTTTAAACCTTCCACCCAATTTGCCTTAATTTGGTCCCTTGGGATCACACAGAACAGGATACAAATCGTCACTCAGAGAACAGACTCAGATACGTGGAAACCACCATGCCCCATGGTCTGCATTTGCTTCCGCCACTTTCCAGTGGGATGGGGCTCTGCTGCATGCAACTTTCTGCAACTCTCTGCAGCCTACCGAGGTCCCCACTTGAGGTGCGGCACCAGTAACTGAAAAGAAGGTGGTCTAGCCCGTAGAAGAGGGCACACCCTGTCTCTTCTTCACCACATCAGTAAAACCCAAACCAGCGCTTCTGCTGATGGTGCCTCAACATGCACCTAACTGATACCAAACTCACTGCCAACCGCATCTCCTACATCTTTTCCAGACAGGCTACAGCTAACCTGTGTGCATATGCTGTTGGTTTTAGGACATACATCCTGGTCTTCGAATGTGATCTCTTTCGAACCACGGAGACGTCTGTTTTAGAACACTGACTTGGCCATTTCGCTCAGGCTCTTTGACTTCATGTCATACCAAGCTGGAGAAGCGCCTCCTCCAGTGTCTTCGGATAAACCTCCAGCTGAAAAGAAATGTTTTAAGCTGGGGACATCTCTAGCATCCTTCCCTTTAATAACAACCTACTGAACGGCCAACCGGGTGTCCGTACACAGAATTACAGTTACATCAAAGCTCCTATTTCACTTCCTCTGGGAGAGTGCTGAGATTTCGGCAAGAATCACACTCAAATTCAGGTTTCTAAGTCCCATCCCTTTCCCACTCCGGAGGTGGACACCCCACTGAAGAAGGAAGTTTGCTGGGGTGGGTGTTATGAGCATCACCAGCCATTAACGGATAGTGCGTTACAGACCACAGTGACTATCATAGACCAGAATCACAGAAGGAAAGATCAAAATCCACCAACTGCTCCCATCTGCCAGCTCTACTCTCGGGCTCCATGATTCTGGAGAGAGTCTGGATCCCAGGCTTCAAGTGGCCCAGTCTGCAGGGACGTGATTTGGAGACTTGGAATCTAACACTGACTGAACTAAAGGTAAACAGAGCTGAAGGCTCTGTGCTCGGTGCTCTTGGCGCCCCTCCTGCCCCATTAGAGACCCCTCCCCGTCAGCATCCTCCTGTGCTCTGAGCCCCAGAAGACCGTCCAGTGTTCAGCAGCAGAGATACTGGCAGAGAAGCAGATTTCTCTAAAAATACCCTTGGAAACATGGACAGAAAACCAAAGCGCGATCCTAATTAGTCTTAACAATGAAAACCCGGAGTCAGATATCGAAGGTGAAAGATCAGAGAAGCAGTGCAGCCAGCCACCTACAGACTTCTTACCTCTAGGAATCCTCAGACTGAAAAAGGGGCTGAGCTCCTGTCTCCTCCCGCCTTCTATTATTACTGCCTCCACCTCCCTAGTGCTGGGATTAAAGGTATGTGCCACCACTGCCTGGCCTCTATTAGTTAATTAGTGGCTAGCTCTGCACTCTGATCTCCAGGCAAGCTTTATTTGTTAGAGCACAAATAAATTATCACCACAGAAAACAAATGCCACATGCAGTTAGTCACTAAAAATTCTTTACAACTTTATTTCTGTGGATGCCTGTGTGCATGTGCAAGTACAGGTGGCTGCTGGGGGCCAGCAGGGGGCGCTGGACCTGCCGGGACTAATAACAGGTGGTTGGTTGTGAGCCTCCCAGTGTGGGTGCTGGGATCTGAACTCTGCACCTCTGGACTGAAAAGGACTATGTGCTCTTTATCACTGAGCCTTCTCTCCAGCCCATTCACCACAATCCTTGAGACCACATGTTTCTGTCTAGCTACTATTTATTTTCCAATGTGTAAGTACAACAATGAAGTCATACCTGACCAAAAGGGGAAAAAAAAAAAAAACCGAAGCAGAACACAGACTAACCACAACAGAGACATCTCAGTAATGCGGTCCCCAAGTCCGTGTGTTTCCTGGCAGGCTGGCTCCCATCTAGTACATCAGCTCTTCGTGTTCCTGCTCAGTGAGGACACACACATCTGCTGTGGTCACATAATGTTATCATGCAGATATGTTCCATTCCTGTCTGGACCAGAATGCATAATATGTTCTTTTGGATTAAATAACGTATTCAGACAAGTCTTGGGCTATCAAGAGGGCCCAGTGGGTGAAGGTGCTTGATGCCAAGTCTGATGATCTGAGCTCAGTCCCTGGAACCAGCATCGTGGAAAAAGGGAACAGCCTTCCACACGTAGTCCTCTGACCACCATAGGCAGACCTTGGCATACACATGCCCCAACACACACACACACAAACACACACACACACACACACACACACACACACACACACTTAGTTAATTAATTTAAAATTTTAAATGAATATAAAAAAATAAAGCAAATCTTTGGGTTTGGGGGGTTTTTGTTTTGTTTTGTTTTTGGTTGGTTGGTTTTGGTTTTTCAAGACAGGGTTTCTCTGTGTAGCCCTGGCTGTCCTGGATCTCACTCTATAGACCAGGCTGGCCTCGAACTCACAGAGATCCACCTGCCTCCACCTCCTGAGTGCTGGGATTAAAGGCATGCACCACCACTGCCTGGCAAAACAAATCTTTTCCATCAGCTTTTTAAAAACACCAATGTCTACTCTATTTAAAAGCAGCATAAAAGCCAGTTTTTTAATTCCTGGAGTATAGGACATGCTACTCAGATATTCTGTTCGGGTGTTGTTTTACTAATTTCCCAATTGAAGTGTTTTACTGTGTGAAGAGGACTCCAGCACTCAATGTAGGTTTGTGATTGTCTTGTACTGCCACCTGGTGGTCATGTATGTACTTACAGCAGGCCTGATGAAATTTCCTGAATTAACATTCATTCCGCAGTCTCCCCTGAAAGACCTCTAAAATGGTGCCGAAGGAATTTTCATATCATCTTTCTTACTCAATTAAGATCGGCATATCTTACTGAGCCATATCACTTATCTGTTATTTAACATAACACATAACCAATAATGCATAATGAAAAAAATTGTAAGAAAAAAATTTAAGGTCACCTATACCCCAGACTTAAACAAAGAAAAGAAAAGAATAAGGCTTTTCCAAGCATAGACTTACCTAGATATTAATGACAATCAACACAGAAACATGAGAAGGACATAATTAGGAGTTACAGGGCTGTGGACTCAGCTGAGTTGGTAAACAACGCTTGCCTAAAATAGTGAAGTCTGGAGTCTCATCCCCAGCACAGCACAGACAAGGAGTTGAAGTGGGCTCTAATCTCAGCACTTGGAAGGTAGAGGCAGGAGGATCTGTAGTTTGAGATCAATTGTCCTCGACTACATGGTAAGTTGGAGGCCCTGTCCAAAAAAAAAAAAAATTAAGAGTAAGGCTATAATCATTTTCACAGGGGTCCTTGCTATATTTTAGAACTCACATTTCTCATTTGTAAAATGTCTCTTCTTATCTTGGGCTTCCCTGATTTCTGTTGTGAATAAACATGAATATTTTATTAAGGATAATTACTTATAATTACATTTACTACAAGTATTTGGCCAATTAATACATAGAATGTCCTTTTTATTAATCTGACTTAATAGGGAAATCTTATATTACTGCCAAATCAAAACCACTAATTATTTTCTCTGTTCTTTCAGTCCTTTATTTACTACGTAAACGTTACCTACCATTTTACGTAGTAACATTTTCTCAGCACTCGTTATCAGCTTCTTGCCACTTTCCAAAAGAAAATCAGACCTTGTTGCATTTTGTATATGAAACGCGCCCACAGACTCATGTGCTTACTGCTCAGTGTGACCTGACCCTCTGTCTCGGTGTCCCCTGTCTGTCCTGTCCCCATTCCCTCACCCCACCTCACCCCACCCCCGTGGCGTTTTATGGAGAGGTGGTGGGAACCAAAAGACAGGGCTTAGCCGGAGGAAGTAGATAGCCGAGGACAAGGATTTGAAGGTCAGACCTGATCGCCAACCCGCTTCCTCTCTCCCTCTTCCTCCTCCAGCCTCACTTCCGCCCCTTGGACTCTCCGCCCAAAGGAGTCCAGCCGAGCCCAGGCGGACAGAACCCCCTGAAATAGTGAGCCAAATAAATGGTTCCACCTTCTGGCTGTTTTTCTGGTGAACATTCTGTCACCGAAACAGGAAAATAACACAACAGCTGGGTTTTTAATTTACCATAATCTCTCTGCCATCTGACAAATGTTTGACTTGGCCTTTTTATCATGTCATATTTTCTCCAATTTTTGTTAACCAAGTTAATTGGTTAACCAAATAACCAAATCGATACAATTAATTTGCTTTCTTTTTTCCTAAATAACCAATAACTCATATGATGGCAAAATATTGAAGACAGACACCCACACACACACACAATGTAACAGGACCCAAATTTTAGTAGGCTACCAAACCAACTGACTCCATGATGGAAGTACCATTCAGGCCATAAAACTCAGAACATAAACAGCACCACCTGCCAAAATAAAAACTAAGACCTAATCCATCCAAGTCCGTAGTTCTGGGAAAGTCTCTAAATGTTCTAATCTTGCTTTTAGTAGTTCTGTAGTTCTGCTTCTGGCTAACTGTTCTTGTTAACTGAAGGATGTCAACCCAGGACATGTTTTTTGTGCTTAAAAGTCACCCTGAGAAAGGCTCGGGGTTACACTGGAATTCCAAACATCCAGTGTAGTCTCTGGCCAGCTAGTAAAGACTTTCTATTGACTTAAACCCATGTCCGAGCAGTCTTCCCTGGTGAACACCCCACAACACTACCCCTGCTGACCTGAAACATTTGCATTAAGATGTACTAAGATCCCAAATAGTAGGAGGTATGGGAAAGTGGGAAGCCTTAGCTGAGGAGCCGGGGGGGGGGGGGGGGGGGGAGTAATACTGTGGAAGGGGTTGGGCGGGGGATAGCGTTGAGGGTGTTTGAAACAAAACATTAGGATACATTAAGCTTACTCTCAAATACATATACATGTGTGTGCACATACATATTGGGATATGACAGTACTCACCCCAAGGTCACGCACATCTAACACATATCCCGGTGGTACCTAGCAGGTGAAACCTCCCCTCTGTTGGCCAGAGGGACAAGTGAGACTCCCAGGCCATTGCCATTGCCCTTGGCCGCCTCTTGGCCGTCTCCCAGAGGTTGAGGGTAAGTCCCTATTGCTGAAGACATCACACGCTTTGGACACAGGACTCGGGGGTGAGCTGGGACTGACCTGGAAGTCTCCTCCCTGAGGACCGGCTCTCGAAGCACCAGAAGGTGCAATCCAAGCTCCCAAGGGAGGACAGTTGGTACCCCCCTTCCCCCCGCACCTGTAAAGCCTAGGAACCACAACGGCGCAGACATCTTGGAGGACCGTCCCGCCGACCACCCGGGGAAACTGGAGATGTTCCGGGGAAACTGGAGATGTTCGTCTTTCCTCACTGGGGCACATGGCTGTGCCCTTACTCAGGGCCCCAGCTCCAGAGGGAGAGGGGAAGGGAGGAGCAGGTACAGATGCCCTCCCTGTCTTCTTCCAAGGTCCTTTCTCCTGGCCCAGACTTCATCACCGGGCTTTCCCTACAAGGATGTGTGCAGCTGAAGTCATCAGGAAGATGGAGAATTTGGAAATGGCCCCTGGACACTGATAATCGAATGTGGATGCACATGCTTTTCCTCCACTTGTCCTTGTACTCTCCAACGTTCAGGGGGAAGAAGAGGGTGAAAGAGGAGAACACAAAAGGCGGGAACAAAGTGTGAAGCCGTGGAAAGAAAACCGGCAGCACCTCCCCCTTCCTAAGATCTTAATCCAGGGAGCTCTAATGCTCGCTGGGGGTGAAGAGGAAGAGTTCAGTTCATTTGAGTCCTCTATTAGATGTCACGACGCACCGTATACAGCATAAGAACTCCACAGCCCCCCTTAATTCTTTAGGCTCCTATGGGTACACATATGGATGGAATATGTACTATATATAAGTATATAGTATATATACATTTATCGATGGCTGTTACCTGTAAACGAGGAAATTCAAGCGCTGAACGGCGGTCTGTAACCCAAGGGAACAAGTGTCGGAGCTAGATGGGAACCTAAGCCTGCTGCCAGCCCAACACCAGAAGATGTCCTCACTCTGGTTCTGTCTGGCAAGAAGACAAGACTGAAATCCATCACAGTCTCCATATTGTACCCTTTGGTGTCTAAATGACGATCCTGATAGTACTGGTCTCCTTGATCCAACCTTTCTGTCACCCAAGATGTTACAGTGACTTCTCAAGGCAGGTCAAGAGTTACTACTTCCTCCTGGTCACAACACATTTCACCTCTATGTGGTTATTTCCCCAGATGTATTGCCTGCCTTATTCAGCATAGTTCTACTGTGAAGATAACCCATCTGGGGGCCTCTATTTTCTTTCTTTTCTTTCCTTCTTTTGTTTGTTTGTTTTTCAAGACAGGGTTTCTCTGTGTAGCTTTTGTTGCCTGTCCTGGATCTCTGCTCTGTAGCCCAGGCTGGCCTTGAACTCACAGAGATCCGCCTGGCTCTGCCTCCCGAGTGCTGGGATTAAAGACATGCACCACCAGTACATTTTTACCTCAGAAGTGAAGCAGAGATTCTGAACTAGCCACCTTGCACCGGAATCATCACTGCTTACAGAGAGAAGGGAGGCATTGGGATGACTGTGTGGCCCAATGAGGATTCTCTTCTGAGTAAGTTCTGTGTCTCCTGTCCCCCACCCCTTCTTCCTTCATTTTTTCTTCTTTCCTCTCATCTCCACACCTTGAAACTGGTTCTTGTTATGTAGCCCAGGCTAGCTTTGAACTCACAGTGATATGCCTGCTTCAGCTCCTCAGCTTCCCAGAGTACTGTGATTACAGCATTCACCACCATGCCTGGCTTTTAAAATGAATGAATGTAAATCCATTTAATGTGTACATGAAACACTTGGAGCATCATAACTACTTTTTCAAAGTAGTTTGAAAAGGAAGATAAGGAAATACTCTGGGCGGCAGTGGCACACGCCTTTAATCCCAGCACTCGGGAGGCAGAGCCAGGCGGATCTCTGTGAGTTCGAGGCCAGCCTGGGCTACCAAGTGAGTCCCCAGGAAAGGTGCAAAGCTACACAGAGAAACTCTGTCTCGAAAAACCAAAAAAAAAAGCCCTACAAGTCTTGTTTCTGCCTGCATCTCCCCAGTGTACCACTCCATCCACTCCAGTCAGGCTGACAACAGCCTGGTGCCCCCAGATCCTACAAAGTTTACCGGCAACCTCCCTGTAATTAGCGCCATCGGCTGGGGGCGGCAGGGGTCACATAAAATGTCCCTTTTCTGAACTGAAATGTGCTGATTTTCTGGCATTTAATATGATTTTTGAGATTTTAAAGGAATTAAGCCAGGCATGGTGGTGTGTGCCTTTAATCCCAGCACCCTGGAGGCAGAGGCAGGCGGATCTCTGAGAGTTCAAGGCCAGCCTGGTCTACAAATGGAGTTCTGGGACAGCCACGGCTACACAGAGAAAATCCTGTCTCGAAAAACCAAAGCAGCCGGGCAGTGGTGGTGCACACCTTTAATCCCAGCACTCGGGAGGCAGAGCCAGGTGGATCTCTGTGAGTTCGAGGACAGCCTGGGCTACAGAGTTCCAGGAAAGGAGCAAAGCTACACAGAGAAACAGAGAAACCCTGTCTCGAAGAAAAACAACAACAAAAAAAAAAAAAAAAAAAAAGAATCAAAGCACCTTATTAAAAATTTCCTATGAATGTTGGGTTATTATTTAAGTTAAATTTTCACGTCTTGTAATTTGGTAATTTGAGACTCTAAAATTAGTACTGTAATCCTTATTGTGTTTCTACTGGACAATGCTTTTCTTTTTGGGTTTTTTTTTTGTCTTTTCCCAGACAAGGACTCACTTATAAAGCCATGGCTGGCCTGGAACTCACTGAGTATAAACCTAGAACTCACAGAGATCTTCCTGCTTCTGCCTGCAAAAGCTGAGATTAAAGGCGTGCATTGCCATAACCCCGCTTTTCTGGCTTGAGTGGTGGTGGCGTGTGGATTGTTGTTGTTTTGAGACTGGGCTTTCGTAGCCCAGGCTTGCCTAGATATCACTAAGTAGCTCAGGATGACCCTGAACTCCCGATCCTCCTCTCTCAACAGACGCACAGCATCACACACCACTCTTCCCGGCTCTCAACGCTGTTTGTTTGTTTGTTTGTCTATTGATCGTGCAACACCAGCCTTCAAGACAGAGCACTCACATCCCGATTCCCAGGCATTTCAGACAGAACCTGAAGCACGTACGGACTCTGGACTGGTTTTGGTTTAGCTTTTTTTTTTTCATTTTCGACCTTGCTGTTTTCTTATCCGGAGGAGGAAGCCACGTCCCGCCTCCCCCAGCTCTGGGTCTGGGTCCCTCCAGCTCTACCCCCGCTGCTCATCTCTGACCCAACTCTCTTGGAGGAAGGGGAGCTGGATACACACGTGACAAAACCTCCTTATCATCCTATTTGCGGGGTGGGTGCGGGGCAGGACGGGGTCCCACAACAGCAAAGGAAGCGGGGGCGAGCGCCCGGCTGCCGGGCCCTCTTTCTAGGAAACCCGCGGCGCAGCCTCCCGCGGTGCACTTCTCCCTCCGGCCACACGGCGGCAGGAGAGCGCGCGGCGGCCGTGGTACAGTCCGCCATCCCGTCCCCCCCTCTCTTCCGCGGACGGTGGGCTCTCCCAGGTGTAGAAAAGCATTGTGGGAGCGCCGGGCTTCCTCTCTCCGCTCTCACGTGGCGCGCAGCATGGCGGGTCCGCACGCTGGGGCTCGGTGGCTGCTGATGGCGCGGGAATCAGAAGTGACCGCGGCGGCTTTGGGCCTCCCGTCCCTTCCCGGGCGAAGGGGAGACGGCGCGGACTCGGCGGCCGTGTGAGGAGCCCGGCCGGCGGGAAAGCCAAGCGCCGGCCGTGATGGAGATCGTCACCGTGTGTGCAAAGGTGCACGCTGGGCGAGGGCGGAGTGGAGATCGGAGTCCGCAGGTGGGGTCGGTTTCCCCTTTCCGGGTTTTGCGGAGGGGGAAGGGCCGGCCTGAGAGGCGCTGTGCATGCAATGCCGCCTTTGTGTTGCCCGTTCACCTTCGGTCACTAGTGAATGCGGTGTCAAAAAAGGCATAAAGTAACGCTTCGCAGCCTTTTCCCTGCCCTGGAGTTCGGTGTCTTGGGTGTGGAGGCTGCGTAAGTGACAAAGTCCCCCGGAACTTGGGTATGCGGGTGAACGTACTGCCCAACGTCGGGAGGGCGGTTGCCTTGAACTGGTTCGTACTCTTCTGGCAGGTGGGTGTCTGAAGCTGAGCCACACTCCCAGGACGACACGAGGGAGCGCCAAGGAGGCGTTAAGGTAGGAGACTGCAAAGTTTGGTGGGGCTTTCCCTCCAGTCCGAGTGCCACCCGAATCACCAGTGTTAACTGGTTCGTTTGCGTTGTCGCTGCTTACCCGAAGCTAGCCCGGAAGGTAACTAACAAAGGTTGGCTTACTTTTAGGGATGTTAGAAATCTTGCATGTATAAAATGGTGGTCTTCGTATTAGCTGGGAAAAAACCCGCCACATTTGTAAGTTCAATGGCTGTGGTTGGGATTTATGTTACAAAATACTTAAGGCAGATGAGTAAAGTTTATATATATTTTTTTTCTTTTAGGGTGTCCTTGATGATTTGGAAATTTGATCTTCAGAAACATGGATGACTTAAATTTTCTAAGAGGTCTGTCAAGACACTGCATAGATGAATGCATTTTGTAACAAGGCTATGAATAAAATATTTAATATGCTGCTTTGAGTCTTGTGTGCTCAATGACGTGCTGCCAGAGCGCCTTACTGTGGGTTCCTATGTAACAGCTAAACTGATGACCCTTTGCTTAACAGGAAAGGATAGATAATACACTGGGGATTCATTAGTTGTAAAATTTACTTAAAACACTTTCCTTGCTGGAGTGGAATATCCTAGATGGAAAGTTTCCTTTGAGAGGAATCCAGTCAGATCTGACCAAGTCAGGGAGACCTGAGGAAGCATTTGGTGGGGGCAGGTGCCACTGCAAAGCAAAGTTGGAAAGAGATAGCATTGTGCAAGCGCCTTGAAGTGTGATATCAGCGACTCTGTTAAGGTTTCAGAGCTGGGAGTGTCAAGCAGTAAAGAGACCAGACCGCTAAGGCTTGGGTTTTTATTAAAGCAAGATCAGGAATAACGGGAGAGGGTGGTTCCAGGGAGGTGGGCCAGTGAGGTGAGCTGCAAAGGATGTCCTGTAGAAGCAGACTAGAATTACAGCAGGGTGGGGGGGGGATGAGACAATGAGACTGCAGACACAGGATGGAGGGAACCCTTGGGTTTGGCTTGCTTCTGTGTCGGGGAGTAAATAAAGGCCACAGTTGAGTTTAGAGAGCACTGTATCACTGAGCTGTCTACCCCAGTTGAGAGGGGTTTTAATGAACATTAGGGTGCTGAAGATGTCCTCAAAGGAATAGCTGGAGGCATTGTTGGGGCAAAGTTGAATTACTGGGCTGTAATAAAACTGAATGGCTAGAGGGGACAAGTCAACAGACTCCTAAGCGGACAGAGGGTGAGACTGTCTTAAAATGTGAAGAGGCTTAAACAGTAAGGAGGGAACAGAATTTCCAGGAGGCTGGAGACGGCCTGCCACGGGAAAAGATGGGTTACAGCTGACGGTGATACAGAAGGTTCTTATTGTCCCTATCTGAAGTCACCTTGCACAGGGAAAAGGTCTAGAACTTGGGTACATGTGGGAGGGGTGACAGTCCAAACAGGCTTTTTTTTTTTTTTTTCTCAGAAAACAAGACAACACTTAAATCAACACTTAAGGGCTTTTTACAATATTTGTAAATAACAATTGGGACTTAATGCCACAAAATACAATATTACAAACAGCTTTATGGGGATAAAAGTCAGGACAGTCTGCAGGCCAGGAGTCCAGGGACTTCTTTCAGAGCCATCTGGTCCTGGCTGTGCTGGAGATGAGGTGCACGGAGTCGGAGGGGTTTCGGAAAAGACTGACATCCAGTGAGTTCATAAGGTCCTTCCAGTCAAAAGGCCCCACAGCACAAGAAGGCTGTACATAAACCTTAAATGCTTATTTCCTTGTGCTAAAGACATGTCCGAGATATGTGGGTAGTATCTAATTCACAGTTTCGAAAGTAGCAGGGGCACACAGCATTTCCACTCCGGGTCAAGTCTCTGTCTTGAGGCGGGCAGCCTGGATAGTTTTTATTGTTTTTACTGTGTGTTTTCCAGCCAGATTGATTGTAGATAACTGAGGTTTTTCTTCAATCAAGCTGTCTTTAGATCCATTTCTTCTCTAGAAAGAGATTTGACACCAGAAGAAAACAATCAGCTTGAGTACTTTTAGAAACACACCAGAAGCTGGGCATAGAGGGGCACACCTGTATAATCCCAGGAAAAGTAAGTCCAGTAGCAACATAGTGTGGCCACCTTAAATTCATTCACCCATAACATTGCAAGTTGTAATAATGCAAAGAAAAGTCTATAATACCCTTTGAAAGTTCCCTCTAGTTAACTGCAAAAGCAAATGTGTTTGATCTTGGTCTGACAATTGGGTAAACAGCAGTTTTAGTCATTACTAAAAAGACTTCCTTAACTAGGCTTTTTTTTATGAGCAAGGCCAGAGGAGCCCAAAAGCCTGAGACAGTTACTGTACAGTGTGGTGGCTTAGAGTTAGTTCCCTGTCATCGGGAACTGAGTGTCACTGTCTAGGCTGAGGAGCCTTGGAGGTTTGCATTATCAAGAGAGCTTAATTGACCTACCTGAGCATGGACACCATACCCAGGACTTCTGGAGTCGGAACTTGTACACAACTCCTAATGTCAGATGAAAACCCAAGGATGCCACCAACAATGCCTCACAACAGCTCTCTGCCCGTGCCCCCTAGGGATGCCTGAGTTTGTTAGGACTTCTCTTTCAACTGTATGAATAAACATTTCCAGGACGGCCTGCCCTTTGCTGTGGAGGACAGCTACAACAGGACCTAAGTACTTGTGTCTGCCATCCCTTTAACAGAACAGCTGTGCCCACCATTTCTCCAGCTTGAAAAAGAAAATACCTTAAAGCACTCTTTGAAATCAGTGAAGCAATTATTTTTATCATAGTCCATGTGATTTTAGTCTTACCCTTAGCACCTCCCCCCAACCTCTAATCTTTGGGGATCTTGCACTGCTTCTTTTTTTTTTTTTTTTTTTTTTTTTTTTTTTTTTTTTTGTGGTTTTTCGAGACAGGGTTTCTCTGTGTAGCTTTGCGCCTTTTCCTAGAACTCACTTGGTAGCCCAGGCTGGCCTCGAACTCACAGAGATCTGCCTGGCTCTGCCTCCCAAGTGCTGGGATTAAAGGCGTGCGCCACCACCGCCCGGCTGCACTGCTTCTTTTAATTCCTAGCAGCTCTTTTGGAGTCTGTGCCCATGGTTTTTGATCACTTCCTTCTGCTTGCAGATTTTGTATGTGGTTTTTTGATAAACAGAATATGAAAATGGAGTTAAAGACTCATTGCTCGGTGTATCCAAAGGAATTCCTGGAAGCACGGGATGTTTCTCAGAATTCTCACAGTTGCTTGCCCCTGGGCAACACCTCTGACCTCTGGCACTTGGGAGGCAAAGGCAGGCAGATTCTATGAGTTCAAGGATGGAGAGGGATACAAAGTGAGACCCTGCCTCACAAAGAAAATGAAGTTAAACGATGTTATCTGTCGGGGTGGCAGGATGGCTCAGTGGGTAAAAGCCATTGCAGTTCAATCATCGATACCTGAGTTCAAACCCCAGGACCCATGTGAACAGTCCACAAAGCAGCTCTCTGACCACACAGGCATGCCCATACAATCCTGCACAATAAATACATATTTTTTTAACAGTCATCAGTGGGATACCTTAAAATCTTACTAACCTGATGAACTGTGGAGCCGCCTGACCCCTGAGCATCTGAGGAACGGGTCACTGGAAGTGGTGGTACAAGATCCGTTTTTGAGCTGCCAAAGAGAAAGTGTCAGACTTTGTCAACTGGACAGACGTCAGCTCTTAAGCTCTGCAGGCTGTCATGTGGAGCCGTGAGGCTGACATGTCCTCAGGCCTGACCACTTACTTCACTTCCGCCACTTACTTCACTTCCGAGAGAACAGACCGCTCTCCATCCGAACACTGGGATCTGCGGTACTGCCTGTAACTCCTCGGAGAATGCGAGTGCCTGATGCGGACGGGGTCGCCCTGAGTCCTGAGAGGACACCAACAAAGCAAGGAAATACTCAGAAGTCGAGGCAGGATGATGTGCAAATCTTCCTGAATACTAAGCTATAAAAATGGAACTTAAAAACTGCCTTTAATTATTCTCGGTTTTATTTTGTTTGATAGCGGGTCTCATGATGTCCAGGCTGGCGTCAGACTGGAACTGATTATAAAGCTGAAGGTGAATTAGACTCGTGACCCTCCCAGCTCCATACCCCATGTGCTGGATTATAAGCATGTACCTCCACACCTAGCTCAGACTTTGTTTTGGATTTTTTTTTTTTTAAGAACTTGACTTTCTGGGCTGGGAAAGCAACAGTGATTTAAATCTCATAGCATTTTACAAAAGAAAAATGCTCTCCTGCTTACGCTGCAAATGGAGCTGGTGTGTGTGTGTGTGTGTGTGTGTGTGTTTAACCACAATTTTTGTTGCTGGTGGCTGGTGTTTGGAGCCAGGGTCCTGGCCTGGACTGTGTAGACAGAAGGCTAGAATGTGGGTATCCCTCCTGCCTCTGCTTCAGACTCTGATATTACAAGTGTGCTCTGCCTAGCCCGGCTTAACCACTAAAATTTAAACACTTCTGAGAATTCCCTTGAATTTTCTCCAGGAATATGGAGGGAAACTTTACAGTGAGAACAGAAAAGCTTCAACTTCCTATAAGAAAAGGTCGGTTCTAGCTGATTCAGTCTTCATGGGGCACTTGCTGAGTTCTTAAATGTTCTAAGCACACACACACAACAATGAGGTGGTAGACTTAAGCTTTCCTGACTTCATGATTTCACAGTGTAAACACATATTAGAATATATTTCACAGTGTAAACACATATTAGAATATCACATTATATGCCATAAATCTCTTAATCTGTGCATTTACTTAAAAAACAAAACAGAAACAAAAACTCAATTTTTGACCTAAAAATCATGGTAAGAGGGCTGGCAAGCTTGGCCTAAGTTTGGGTCTCAGGCCAGCATGATGGGAGGAGAGAACTGACTCCCACAAGTTGCTGATTTACAAGTTGCCACTTGTAAGTGGCACACACATTGATAAACAAGCAGCTTAAAAAATGAAAAAGATCATGAGAAGAAGTTGGCCAGTGGGAAGAGGCTGAGAGTTTTCCTGGATGGGAGAAAGTGGGTTATAGAAGGAAATAAAGCAGTGAGTGTACTCCCTCCATATTCCCCAAGAGAATCCAAGTGAATTCTCATTAGTATTTCAACTTTAGTGGTTAGGACGGGCAGAGCACACCTGTAATCTCAGGAGGAGGCAGGACGGTGGGGCACTTAAGTTCTAGGCTGTGGTGCCCGCCCCCATCTACACAGTCAAAGACAGTTTTCCTTGACCCATTATAAGACAGAAAACAGCCAATATGTGCTCAGCAGCCTGGGCTTGAGCATGGAGACTCCTACGAAGTGTTCACAAAGCCTGTTCAGGGGACTCACTTGAACTCATAGGGACCGGGTTTTGTAGTGAATATAATTCTCCTAATGTTAAAATATTCAATAAAGGTGACTTGTTATCAATGAATATCTCAGCAAAAAAAAAAAAAAACTATTTAGAATGGACACCATTCATCATTCATTGTAACTTCTCACTCACTCACAAACAAGCAGGAGAGTCATGGAGGACAGAACAAGAGCGGGTTTATGGGTGTCATTTGTTTGAGACAGATCTCTCACTCTAGCCCAGCCAGGCCTGAACTCACTAGAGACCACGCTGGCATTGAACTTGTGTCAATCCTCCTGCCTCGACCTCCCAAGCTCAAAGATCAGAAACCTGAGCCACCACACAGAGAGGATAGTTATAGCTACCTTTTCTACCTCTTCCCTTAATCTTTAACTAATGTACAAACTGAAACACTGCATGGAACATAGAGCAAGAATACACGGTTCCCTTCTCTGGTAGGTTGAAAGGGAACGGCCCCCACGGGCTCAGGTTTGAATGCTTAGTGCCCAGCTGGAACTGCTAGGGAGGACGAGGAGGTGTGGCCTCACTAGAGGGGGGTCTCCAGGGTGGGCTTGGGGTTTCGGTGACTGGAGCCATCCCAGTGTGCCCTGCTTCCTACTGTGGGTCAGGATGAGCTGTCGGCTGTTCCTGCCACCTCCACCCTGCCGTCCCGGACTCTAAGCAGGATCCTAACCCTCTGAACTGTCGGCCAAATTAAGCACTTTCTTATATAACTTTCCTTGGTCGAGGTGTTTTGTCACAGCAAATAAAACTGTCACACTAATAAAACTGCAAAGACTTCCCAAGGGGGACACTCACTCTACTTTAGTGTACGGGATCTCTTTCAGCTGCTCTTCCGACAGTCCAGATGGATCCACAAGTTCCTTCCTACGAGAGAGTAAGCAGTGAGGTCACAGCTGTCACGCCTGCATTCACCCTGATACCTCCTCCACGTGACGAGCGTCCCCTTTCTGCCCTTGTCTCAAAACGTGGGGTTAGTGAAAGCAGTACGCCCGTATGACGTGCACAACGCTGAGAAAACTAGAATGCATTCAAGGAAGAAAGGGAGACCCTCTTTCCCTCCTTTCTATAATCACACCCCTCGGGGCCCCCATTTCCCCATGGCTAAGCGGTGTCCTTTTCTATATGGATTTGCTTCTTTGCATCCTTGCAAATGACTGGCCTAGCTGAGGTGCATTCACAGGCAAACTAGTGACCCTGGAGAGGAGGAACGGGTGCAGCCCGTGGACAGCTGCTGGTGTCCGGCCCCTGACACCACTGTCAAGAGGGTCAGCATCAGACACCACAGAGTCCTGCACAGGGACCTGCTGGGGTGTCCCACAGAGGCTCCTTGGAGTGGCACGGGTTTTTCTTACAACTGATTTAAAGCGGCACACGCCATGCTGGACATATGGCTCAGCAATTAAAGGCACTGGCTGCTCTTGCGGAAGACCCAAGTTCTGTACCCAGCACCACATGGCGGCTCACATTCATAACTCCAGTTCTAGGGAATCCAGGACCATCAGGTACGCACGTGGTACACATATATACACACAAACAAAACACTCGTGTGTGTGTGTGTGTGTGTGTGTGTGTGTGTGTGTGTATGTGTGTGGTGTGTGTGTGTGTGTGTGTGTGGTGTATGTGTGGTGTATGTGTATGTGTGTGGTGTGTGTGTGTGTGTGGTGTATGTGTGGTGTATGTGTGTGTTTGTGTGTGTGTGTGTGGTGTATGTGTGGTGTATGTGTATGTGTGTATGTGTGTGTGTGTGGTGTGTGTGTGTGTGGTGTATGTGTGGTGTGTGTGTGGTGTGTATGTGTGGTGTGTGGTGTGGTGTGTGTGTGTGGTGTGTGTGTGTGGTGTGTGTGTGTGTGTGTGTATGTGTGTGGTGTGTATGTGTGGTATGTGTGGTGTATGTGTGTGGTGTGTGTGTGGTGTATGTGTGTGTGTGTGTGTGTGTGTGTGTAAGGCATACACAGACACTCTAACCCTGGACACATGGGGAGACCCACTACTTACTGGATATGCTTCCACAGCTCCTCTTTCGCTTGGACATCCGGACTTCTTCTGTAAATAAACGAAACAAAATTCACCTCTGCAACATGTGTCCTTCACAAACCCCCGAGTTCCCTGAATACTTCTGTGAGGTCTTACTCGCCATCTGGCTGCTGATAGGACTCATGAGCAGCCAGGGCTATGGCAATGACCAGTGAAAAGACGGCGGGTAATTTATGGGCCAGTGTCACCCAAAAAACTCAAATAAAAGTGAGGCATCACCAGAGCTTCGTGAACCAAAGAGCCTAGAAGCCAGGTTTGGTGGCACAGCCCTACAATCTCAGTACTTCAGAGGCAGACGCAGGGGGCTCACCACAGGTTTGATGCCAGCCTGGCCACCCAGGGCCACATAGCAAGCCCCTACGTAGCACAAGAAAAAAAAAAAAAAGGAAGAAAGGACAGAGCTTAGAACTTTGGGGACAGGTGTGCAAACCCCAACTGTTGTGACTGGACACTGGACAGTGGTCCAGGGGCTCTGGTTCCGGACCTTGCTGTCTACTTTTTATTACATTTATTTATGAGTGCACACGTGTGCCTCGTGGTGCACTTAGGGCAGTTGGCAGGAGTCGGCCATCTGCTCTCACCGTATTGGTCCCAAGGTTAGGTCCTCAGGCCAGGCGGCAGGTAGCCCTAACCTGCACAGCCATTTCACGCGCCACCCACTAGCTAAGTTCGAGCAGAAAAGAACTCATTTCTTTCAGCCATTGTGAAGGCTCTCAACATGGCCTCTGATGACCTAGTACAAGCGACAGCCATGAGGGAAAGGCAAGAGGTACAATAAAGTCCCCCTTTCGAGTGACATCTCAAGTTCTGCACCAAACTTAGGCCACATGGGAGCAGAGCCTCTCTGTGGCCTCTCTGTGGCCTCCTCCCTGAAGACCTCCTGGGATAGAAATTAGACCATTATGTTGAAAGTCCTAAAAGAAGAAAGCTGAAGTTACTGTTTGTGTCCATCCATCCTCTCCATCGGGTTAACTGTTAACCCCCATTATAGCAAGGAACAGTAAAATTATTTCAGTTGTTGCCACAGAATGGGACTCTTCAGAACCCTCTGGAGGAAAGAGATCTATTAAGAGGCCCAAAGGAAAGTCCTAAGCCCTAACAACGAACAAGGCCAAGAGTTAAGCCACTGATAAACCCCGCCCTGTGGAATTTTACACAGAGGCTCAGTTTGCTTCCAGCATACAGTATCACCAAGGCTTTCATTTTTCTCTCATGCGTTCTGGCAGGGCCTGCTGAATCCACAGAATACAATAAGCTATTTACTTAGCTACAGAATTTACTACAGTTCCTCCTTTGCATGTGTGGATTGGGTGGGAAAACAAAAATCTGCTTTTTTCGGTCCAATCCAAAGGAGTGAAATGTGGTAAGGAACAGGGGACAAAGTCTTGGTGTCTGACCAAGAAGGATGTTGGCCACAGATTTTGTTATATAAAACCGTATGCTTAAAAAAAAAATCATACAAATGGTTCTGAAAGGTCTCTTGAACAAACCTGCCTCTCCTACACTTGGCCCATCTGATCCCCTGGGGTAGTCTGTTAAATGATACCAAGAAGGTGCAAATATTTCAGAGTACTAAGCTCTTCTTCCACCCCAGCATGCTGGGTCAGCATTCGGATCTCACTGGAGGCCACTCAACAGTCTATCATACGATGTGTAGGCCAAGGTGCTCTTCTGCTGATAAGCTGTTCTTTCAGGGAAGTGCAGGAAGGACTAGTTAGCTCTCTTCATGGTACAGGGAGGTGCAAGAAGGACTAGTTAGCTGTCTTCATGGTGCAGGAAGGTTTCGAAACCTCAGCACTGCTAATATTTGAGCAGTATTTGCTGTGGGATGGTCTTTCTGAATGCTGTGAATATGTGTTGCTACCACTGGTTAATAAAGAAGCTGCTCTGGCTGGGCAGTGGTGACGCACGTCTTTAATCCCAGCACTCGGGAGGCAGAGCCAGGCAGATCTCTGAGAGTTCGAGGCTGGCCTGGTCTACAGAGCGAGTTCCAGGACAGGCACCAAAACTACACAGAGAAACCCTATCCCAAATAAAATAAAATAAAAACAGGGAGGAGGAGGAAGAAGAGGAAGAGGAAGGAGAAGAAGAAGAAGGAGGAGGAGGAGAAGGAGAAGCAGCAGCAGCAGCAGCAGCAGCAGCAACAGCAGCAGCAGCAGCTTATAGCCAGGCTGGAAATCCAAGAGAGACACAGGAAAAAGGAAGGTGGAGTCAGGGAGAGGCCAGCCTGCTGCCCAAGGAGCAATATGTCAGCAGACCGGCAATGCCATGGCCACGTGGCAAAACAGATTAATAGAAATGTGTTAATTTAAGATGAAAGAGCTAGGTAGTAAGAAGCCTGAGCTATAGACCAAACAGTTTGTAATTAATATAAGCCTCTGTGTATTTACTTGAGACCGAACGGCAGCAGGACCAGGCAGGACAGGAAAAATTCCAGCTACAAATAACTTTGGGAGCTTCCCCGTGCTTTGTAAGATGAGGTCAGTGACACCCACAGCATCTACCCACTAGAAACCAGTAGCCTGCCTCCCTTGTGTTAACAACAGAAATGACTCTGGGGAGCCCAGGAGCAGGCTCAGAAGGTAAAGAGCTTGCCACCAAACCTGATGACCCAAGTTTGATCCCTGGGACTTACATGGTGGAAACTCCCAAAAGGCTGTTCTCTGGCCTCCACGCACATGATCTGGCACATAATTCCCACCCCGCCCCCTAACACACACAAGTAAATAAATGTAATTAAAACTGTTAAATGACTATAGACATTGCCAAGTGTCCCGGGAAGAAACAAAGAACAGACTGAAAACAAGTCTGAATGTAGCTAAAGCTGAGTGGCAGAAGTGACTGGATACGTTAGTGTAAAGATCCAGTGTGCGGCTACAGAAACAACACTGACAGCAGGCAGAGGTTAGATATTAAAAGCAAGGTGGGTGGGACCTGTGTCACAGTTGATGACAGTGACGAGAGAGAGAGAGAGAGAGAGAGAGAGAGAGAGAGAGAGAGAGAGTAAGTAAAGGGTGGTGTGATCTGAAAGCGTGAGGTCCCAGGCTTAATGCTTTTACAAAAGATGAGGAGAAAGAAAAACCACGTGCAAGGAACATACAGTCCATGACCACCCTGCCAAACAGGAACCATTATTTGAAAAGTTGTATGTGTGTGCGCGCGTGCGTGCGTGCGTGCGTGCGTGCGTGCGTGCGCGCGCACATGCAATGACTCAGCAGGTAAAAGCACCTGCTGGGGTCCCATGTTCCATCCCCAGGACCCAAGATAGAAGGAACAAACCAACTCTCATGGGTCGTCCCGACTTCTACATGATCACCATGGCATGCACGTTCCAATACATGTAAATACACACACATGCACTCAAAAGAAACGCAACCTAATTCAAACGCACACATCCACACAGCTAACAACCTGGTAAAAGGGTAAGCATATTGCTCTGTGATAAAGCAATAGCCAAACACATGCAACGCCTGCATCAGACCTCCATCCAGTGCTGCATGCCCAGACACACCAAGAAACAACAAAGGCCCGACCAACCGCAGCGGGGATTCTCCTGACTGCTGGAGCTTCGGGTAACGTTAGCTTCTTATTTCTGCCTTTGTGTCTGTACTTTTTAACCAGAAGACTTCTTTAGCTTATGATGGGGGAGAGGGGGGTGAAAAGGGAGTGGGGGGCGGCATATAAGAACTTTTTCATGTGTAAATAATAAGTCTTGTGATTCCTATTCAAGATGCCAATCATTCTGTCTCCAAAAACTTAGCAGGAAAGCTGCCTCGGCCTGGATGGGCAGTCCCTCTACGCCATACATTCTGGACCTAAGAGGTTCTGGCATTTAGTCTGTGCCTTCATGTCCTATGGCCCTAAAAGGGCAGTATTCTGAGGAAACTGGATTCTAAAATGCCCCACTCAGGACATGGGGAAATTCTAAAGCTGGGGGGGGAAATGCCAATTTCCTATGACTGCTAGACCACCTGTGATATACAAATACCAGCCACCAAAATGGTGGGTATGTTACTTTATGTTGGCACATATAATTTTTATATTGTCTACAGTTCAATACAGTTTTGTGGGTTTAGAAAACCGTGAAATTTTAATAGCCATTTGTCTATAGCTCAATGGGAGAGCTGCTTAGTGTGTGCAACGCCTTGGGCTCAGTGCCAGCACACATAAGACAGGCATGGCCGCACATGCCTGTAAACTGAGCACTCAGCAGATGGCTCAGGATAACGACTCCATCCTCAGCTACATGTTGAGTTCCAGGCCAGCCTCGGCTACATGAAACTCTGTCTTAAAATAAATAAACAAACAAACAAACTTATGCAGACACTCTGTCTAAACTCTTCAAAGAAGTCCCTCAGTTACCCATAGATACAAAATATGCCAAATATAAACATGCTACCAGTATTTTTCAAAAGCATCTCTGCCTACACGTATGCAATGATTCAACTTCAAATCAATCAGAGAAATAAGTTTGTACAGATTAGCTTGTAATCCGAGCACTTGGGCAGCTAGGGGGAGAATCAAAACCACAAGGCCAGTCTGTGCTACATAGTCTCAAAATAACTATGTAATAATATATACTATACAATGTTGACTTCAAATAACAAACATGGTATATTATTCTGTCATCTTTAAGCTAACTGCATCTCTAAAAGAGAATTTAAAGTTGGAAAATATGTAAATACAAGAGTTCTATTTACTTAGAGACTTCAAAGCACCTAACCAATTCTTAGTACTTCTTCTGATACTCCTTAATGGTCAGAAAAAGGAAATTATGGAACATCTTATTCCTCCTTCCTCCCTTCCTGTCCTAATCAGGAACATGAAGTCCAGTAGCCCAGCTGTGGAAGTCTGCACAGGAGCATCCAGGAACTTATCTGAATATTCACCTAAGCTGGACTTTGTGTTTTATTGAGCCCATCACTTCCTAGGCAGCCTTACTGATCACATGATCAACAGTTTTGTCAGTAAAAATAGTACCACAAGGAGGCCACCAGGGGGCGGTGGAGCCCACTCACACACACACAGAGACTATTGTTTGAGGGCCCAGGGCAGGGCCTCTCCCATACAACCCAAGGAGTCAGGTTTACTCATGTGGAAAGCAGTTTCAAGGAGAAACTTGAAAAAACTGGCCCTATTTTATGTATATATCACAGCATCAAACACAAAAGCCATAGAAATGGAACTGAAAAATACACTAGATAATACTGAGCTTCATAACATTTATAGATAAGACCCAGTCATTTTCAGTTTAATGCTTGTTCAGGGGATGACGGGCGGGGGCGCGCGCGCGCGCGCACACACACACACACACACACACACACACACACACACACACACACACCCCTCTCAACAATGTACCCAACAAGCTGTCCGTACCCTAGGACTCCTACCTGCATCAGGCTACATACACACTGAACTCTCAACAATGAAATAACTTTCTCGTTCCTTTACCCCTTAAAGCCATTAAACTCAGATTCTGCTCCTTCATACTATAGTTATGTCACACACTATATAGTTAAGTCACACACTATAGTGTGTGAGTATGTGGCCAATTCAACGTGAACTAGTTCGCAGTGCATGCACAACAAGGCACACTTAGTCCTCTCGGTGAACTTGTAGGGAAAACCCTCCACTTTCCATCGTGTGCCTGTGTGTTTGGATGTATACATGATTAAAATCAGATGCATTATGGGAAAGGGCTGTGCAAGGAGCAAAGGTCTACTGATCCAAATCTTCCAGTCAAAACAGAGAACCTACACAGAACACACCCCTGTAACCAAACTCCTCCTTCCTTTAGACAGTGTGTACGAAGACGCCCCAGACCCTTGAGTGCCTGGGGCCCTTGAGCATTCTCACGTGTGTGGCCTGCTGTCACTCTAGACTGTGTATCTGGCCTGCCCTGCCACTTAGCTCAGAATAAAGTTACCATGCTACTTTGCCAATCTGTGCAGGTCTTTATTGCAAGTCTTTGAATAAGAAAGAGGTCGAGAACATGTAAACATTCAGCCCAGGCCCCAAGAGGACAACAATTTCAATGAAGTATTATACAAAATATTTAAAGAAGAAGTAATGCTGATTTCATATTAACTCCAAAAACAAAGAGGAACATATCCCAAATTATAACCTAACTTTGTTATTCCCAAATTATAATGTAACTTTGTTATTTAAAAAAAAAATGGAAAATCAGAGTGTCACATTAAAAAGAGAAGAAAATAAAACTGGATATGATAGTATCTGCCTGTAATCCTTACTTTTGGGAGGTATAGAGGCAGAAAGCTCAGAAATTCAAGGCCCTAGGCAGGATGTAAAGGTGTATACCTTTGACCCCAGAACTCAGAAAGTTTCAGAAACAGGTGGATCTCTGTGAACTCCAGGCCAGTCTGGGTTCTAGAGCAAGACCCAGGCCAGGTCAGCTAGGGCTCCACAGTGAAACCCTGTCTCAAAAGAAAAGAAAAAGAAAGAAAGGAGACAAGAAGGCAGGCAGGCAGGAATGAGTGAGTATAAGACCAAAGGCCAGCCTGAAGGCCAGGGGGACTACTTGAAATCCTTTCTCAACAACAACCAGAAAGTTCTACACTAGGTATAAGGACACATGCCTTTAATCCCCAACCCCTGGGAATCAAAGGCAGGCAGAGCTCTGAGTTGCAGGCCAGCTAAGCCTATAGAGCAAGTTCCAGGCCAGTCAGGGCTACACATAAGACCCTGTTTTGTATTGCTTGTCTTAGATGTATTTCCTTTAATGTGTATCTTTTGCCCATTTAGATATCTGTGCACCACCTGTATGTCTGATGTCAAAGGGGGTCAGAAGAAGACGTTGGGTCTCTTGAACTGGAGTTACAGATGATTGTGAACTACCATGTGGAGGCTGGGGACATAATCTAAGTCTTCTGCAAGAGCAATACATGCTTTTAACCACTGAGCCATCTCTCCAGCCCCATGAAACCCCATCTTTAAAAAAAAAAAAGTTGTAATCAAAAGCTAAGTATCTATGATGGAGGAGTATCCCTTCAAATATAAGGCACGTGGGATCTATGCTGTAGCCTCCAGGGTCCTCTCCTGGCCTGTCAACCTGCATCCCCATCTTTCTTCTGGCTGTTCCATCTGCTTCCCATGTCCATCCTCTCCCTGTTCAGACACTGCTCTCTCCTCCCAGGAGTTAGGACACCACACCATTACAGGGACCACGAGGATCAAGAAAGGCTTTGCAGTTAGTCCCAGCGTACTTGAAACAGGTATGTTTGGCAAGTGGAGCAGGCATGGGTGGCCTAACTCTTGATGTATAGACTAACACACCACACACACACACACACACACACACACACACACACACACACACACACGAGCATGTAGGTACACCACATTATCAGCTCACAGGAAATCGATCTGGGGGGACAGGCAACTCACCTTTATGGGGTAATTGTGCTCACACATGTCATTGCCTAGCAACAGGAGGGACAGGCAAATCTCAACATTGGGGGTGTAATGAATCATTCAATGACTACTGCTCACAAATGGTAATTTAACAGGAGGATAGTTCAATTTAGAGCAAGACTTTCGGGAATTCTGTAGACACAAATTGGGCGAAGCAGCAGGTGTTTCTCCAACAGCCAGGCTCCAGAACAAAGGAGGCTCTAGTCATCTGCTTGGATGTGTGCATTTGTTGAAAAACAACGCGTAAACAAAAAATATGGGTTTTGATGCCCTTATTCCCATGACATTTTGTTCCGCCTGAGCTCCAGCTTCTAAGCCTTCAAAACTGGTTCATGAATGTGAGAAGGAAAAGCAACAAATAACAAGGCTGTTCCCGGCTGAACTGAAGCCTCGTGAGGGAGCAGACCCGAGCCTCTCTCCACCTGCTCGGTCAAGCTCCCGGATTTGGAATCAAGTGGAAAAAGAACCCACATACGAGCGAGATCTGTGTCTGGATCGCCTGTTGTTAGGATCCGCTTGGTTTTTTTCCTTCTGTCTCCTTAATACAGCTTCCCACTGAGGCGTTGAGTCAACCATGTCATTCTCCTGCCGTATTCTGAAAAGACAAAGCAGGCATCTGGAGTGCACATCCATGCCGGGGCACGGCGAAACTCACCTGGGATCCCAGCACTCAGCAGGCTGAGGTGGGGAAATGAGGACTCTGAGCCACCCTGGGCAGCATACAGAGACCCTGTCTCAGGGACAATGAAGAAATGTCAAGTTAACATCCACACATGAATGAAAATGAAAACATAACAAAATCTACGCGACACCATGAAGGCAACCCTGACTTCTCACTCACGTGACCCTCGCTTTTCAGATAAGAGCACACCAATCTGATTACATCATAAAAGCTGAGGATAAAAAACCAGACTAACATATCCTTTTTTTTTTTTTTTTTTTTTTTGGTTTTTCGAGACAGGGTTTCCCTGCGTAGCTTTGCGCCTTTCCTGGAGCTCACTTGGTAGCCCAGGCTGGCCTCGAACTCACAGAGATCCACCTGGCTCTGCCTCCCGAGTGCTGGGATTAAAGGCGTGCGCCACCACTGCCCGGCAGACTAATATATCCTTAAGTAGGTGTATCTACCTGTAAATTACACACATTAGTATACAATGTTCATATTAAGTCTATAAAAATAACTTATTTTGAAGTATGTCCTTATGCTTTTCTGTAGATCCTCAGTCTGTTGTAAAATTTCTCTTTTCATCAATTTTATTGACCCGAGTCTTCTTTCCCTGTCTTTTGGTTAATTTGGATGAAGGATGTGGCAATCCCGTTAATATTTTCATAGACCCAGCTCTTCTTTCACTGATTCTGTAGTCTTTATCCCTTCTCTTTCATTCATGTCAGCCCCAACTTTGATTCTCTCTTCCTGTGTACTACTTTGGGGTGTCCTCTGCTACTGTTTTCCCAAAGCTTTCAAGTGTACCGTGAAGTTATTAACTTGAGCACTCTCGGGTTTTGTTTGTGTGGGTAGTTAGAGCCATAAATACTCCTCTTAGGACTGCCTTCACGGTGTCCCACAGATGTGGGTGTGTTGTGTTTCCATTTCCATTCAATGCTAGGAAGTTTTAACGTCCGTCCTGATGTCTTCTTGCACTCACTGATCATTTAGTGGTGTGTTATGTTCTCCATGACTTTGTGTACTTTTGCAGTTTCTGTTGGGGGTGATACCCAGCATTCTTCCACTGTGGGAAGAAGGATGCAGGATGTTAGTTAGCTTTTCCCATATTTGTTAAGACTTTCTCTGCCCACTCTACGTGGAGGTGTTGGAGCAAGTCCCATGAGTGTGGAGAAAACTGTATATTCATTAGTGTTTGGGTGAAATGTCCTATAGCTCTTGGGTCCATCTGATTTATGATGTCATTTAGCTCCAGTTTTTCTCTGTTTAATTTCTGACCAGGTGACCTGTGCATTGGTGAGAATGGGGTGCTGAAGTCACCTATAATCACCTGTTGGGCTTACTCTGTGGTTTTAGATCTAGTTTTACAAAGGTGGGTACGCCCACGTTTGTTGAGTATACGCTTACATTTCAAATATCCTTTTGGTGGATTGTTCCGTTGGTGAATATGAAGTGGCCTTCCTTATTTCTTCTAATTAGTTATGGTTTGAAGTCTACTTTGCCAGATATTAGCCAGTCTAATATCTGACATTTCTGTTGATTTCGTGGTATTGTGTTAGGCCTCTTTTGATTACATGTACGGTCACTGTTTGTTTATTTCCCGTGAACTCATGCGGCTGAATCGCTGAGCAGGCCTTTGGGGTGGGAAGGAGTGGACCTAGCTGGTAGTATAACAGAAGGAAATGGCATGGGACCCACGCAGGCCTCTGGGATGGGAAGGAGCCTAGTCATGGTAGTTTGTACAGCTTGAAGAACACTGTTCTCAACTTGAACATCTTCTCATTGCAGAGCAAATTTGAAATGAACACACATGCTGTGGATATTAGCATTAGAAATATGCGAAGGTATACAACCTGAGGTCACCAACCATCCTCTGAAACTAGCACCTCCATGTAACAGCATCATATGGGAACATATGCTCACTCACGTGCATGTGGGCACATGTGTATTTTCATGGCTGCACCTATACCTACAAGCCTTCCACATCAAACAGGAGAGAAACCCATCAGGCTTTCCGGAAGTCCTGAGACACTCTCAGGACTGAGGGATCAGGGCTCAGTAGATGCTGTCAAAGGGGTTAGGATTAGATGTAAAATTCTGGATGGAATTACTGTACAGTTCATGGGCAAGCTTAAATATCACTACACATTTTGCTATCAGGAAGTCAGGACCTTCATTATCTCAAGTTCAATTCTCCTAGCAAGGCTGGGATGACTTAGTCCAGCTCATACTTTCCTCTAAGTGCAGACACTTAAAAGGAAGACAAGTGCTGTGTGTATATTCTTATGCACTGGAGAATTCAGAAGGTTAGCTACCACACTCAGATGACTAAAAAAAAGAAAAAATACTGGCCAGGCATGGTGGCGCATTCTTTTAATGCCAGAACTCGGAAGGCAGAGGCAGGTAGAGGATATCTGTGAATTTGAGGCCAGTCTGGTCCAAATAGCAAATTCTGAGCCAGCCACATACACAATAAGAAAAACAAATCCTAGAAACATACATGTGGATTTCCTTTACTTTGTCAGTAAAAAGGACTAAATCAAAATGAATTTCAGATTATACCATGTACTTTTGTTTTTCAAACTGCAAAGTCTCACGTAAGACCAGTGAAATCTTACACCTTCATAGCCTCATGGCCCAGGTGCTCTGAAGACAGATGCTCTCTACAGGTGATGCTGTTTCATAAATATTCTAACAGATACATTAAAAATGCAAGGCTCATTGCGGAGTCACAGGACAAGCAGTCTCCTGAGCAATGCCGGTGTGGACACCCAAGTCCAGCTCGTAATGAAGTTTGAAATTACATGCTTACAAAAGGCCTCGGCTTAATGATGCCTCATTACAAGAATCAAAGTGTCATTTCTTCCATTACTGAACTGTTCCAGAAAACATGGGTGTAATCTGGGAACAGTAAAACCCTAGCACTTAGAAGCAAGGATACTTCAGCACTCAGTCCTTAAAGGCAGAAGTTACCTATTCCTCTTTTAAAAAATCATTAGCAAATAAAGGAAATATTTATATATATCTCCTATAATGATTTTTTTTTTCTTTTGAGAGGGTTTCGTCATGTAGCATGCACTCCTGATCCTCCTGGCTTGATCTCCCAAATGCTGAGAACATAGGTATGCACCACCTCCGGGCATGATTCTGAAGTCTTGTTTATTCATAGGTGTAGAATATGCGAGTGGTTTTTGCTACCTTCCATTAATTCTGGTGTAAGGATTTATATCATCAGGAATAGAAATATTAATAAAATATTAATAGAAATATTAAAAGCCCTGAACTGACACACAATCTTTTAAAAAAAATCACAATCAGGAAATTATCAAAGGAGGAAGGGGTCCATCATCTTTTATAGTGCAGATCTAGTCACCTCAAATGCTACAAAAGATGAACCTCAAAACCCAACACCTTTCCTGCCTGAATCTCAGTCTTAAACCTATATTCGGCACACCTTGTCTATTTCTCCACCTGAGAGTTAGGATATGTGTGGGAACACATCCTAACGAGACCTTTGTTTTAAATTAATGTATGGGGAGGGGGGCTGGGTGGTGGTAGTACACTCTCTCAATCCCAGCGCTTGAGAGGCAGAGGCAGGCGGATCTCTGAGATCTAAGCCAGCCTGGTCTACAGGGTGAGTTCCAAGACAGCCAGGGCTACACAGAGAAACTCTTGACTGGGGGAGGGGGTGGGGTAGGAGGGGGAGGAGAGTAAACAGGGAAAAGGGGGAGATGGGGGAACCATTTCAACACTATTTCAGGGTACAGACACTCTCCCCAGGCCCCCACAGCCCACCTTTTCCCAGGTTACCCTCGCAATTGAGATTCTGACTGTATCTGACACTTAATTAAAGTGTGCTAAGGCTGTGAAGATGGAATCCACGTAATCACTTGCTAGCAAAGTCAAGATAACAGCAATTCCTATTCTTCCCTTTCTCCTCAATTAGAGCCCTGCCTCTTCCACACAAATCCTCACATTACCAAATGAATTCTTACACAAATCTCCCGGGGCTCTCCTCTGTCCTCTCCTTTATCAGTTTTGTTCTTAATGGGACCTTCCTTTAGACCGGCTCTTAATCCCCTCCTAATTCATTCAGATGAAGGCCACGTTCAATGCTGAACCCAAAGACTTTCGGAGCAAATGCATAAGCCAGCTCGCTCTTGAGTTCTGTCTCTTTCCCGCTTGGCCTCTACCCGACTTGGAGACTCTGAGCAAACCGCTTAACTCTCTTGGTCAGGTCTCAATTTGCTCATGTGAAAAACTATTACAAAGATCTTTTCTATCTTTAAAACTCAATGTTTCTCTATTTGTGTTTTATTTCCAAACCACTAGGACTCTGAGGCAAAGCTCCTCTCTCTCTGCCTGTAGCGTAACATCCTCGACAATTGCTTTGTGTGACCACAATGCTGCTAAAATTAAATCACCAGCTCCCAGCAGCCTGGGAACCGGTGTTCTCGTTCAGCTACACTCATTTTTCCCTCACCTGATAGAAAGCAGTCTTCTTTTCTTATTTATGTCAGTGGCTTTGCCTCCCTAGGGAAATTTGTTCATCCCAGCGTATTCTCTGAAGGCCAGGAAACAAGAACTCCGTTTGCTTTCCCAGCCTCCCCTCGCCATCAATACATTCTTCTTATTTGCTCCGAAAGTTGTTTTACCTTCCTCTACATATTCCTCCTGCCCCTGCTACCACCATGGACGACCTCTGACGCAGCTGCACTCTGAAACTCTCACATCTCCGTGATTTTAAATCTGTCTCACCCTCTATAATCTGGTAGCTTGTCTCCGGCGTACAAGCTTTGTTATTTCCAGGGACTCTGTCAGCTCGGATCACACTCGGGAGCCCCACGTTACCCACAGCACAGGTCTACATCTTGGTACGTCCTAGTGAAACAGAAATCGGAAGTCCTTGCGTCTGCGGCATGGCGACCGCAGGCTGTCTGCACCAGCTGTCTATGAACGGTCCCCTTCATAACCGCAGTTTGTATCTTGTGGTTGCCTTTACATCAACGGCAGCACAGTAGGGAAGGTTTGCAAGGAAAATGACTCTTTTCGGGTTCGTGGAAGGAAGCCCATATGGTTTTAAATTTGCTGACATCCCACGTGCTAACATGCCCTAGGGTTGATGAAACAGCAGCCTCCTGCGTGTGTGTGTGTGTGTGTGTGTGTGTGTGCGCGTATGTGTGTGTGTGTGGTGTTTACACACATGTGCACACGAGCCTGTGCACATGCTCACGGAGGACAGGAAAGCACATCCAGCGGTGCCCTGCCCTACCAGTCCCCATTCTATCCCTCTGAGACAGGGTCACTCACTGAACCTGGAGCTAGTCCGGTGGCCAGCTAGCCCCAGGGAGACCTGTCTCCAGCTCCCCCAACCCACCTACCCACAGTGCTAAGGCTATAGGCATATGTGCAGCCACATCTGGACTTTTATATAGGTGCTGGAATCTGAACTCGGAGCCTCACGTTTATGCAGCAAGTACTCTTATTTATTTATTCATTCATTCATTCATTATTTTGAGACAGGGTCTTTCTATTATATATCCCTGGCTGTCCTGAACTCACAATGTAGACCAGGCTGGCCTCTAACTCACGAAGATCTGCCAACCTCTGCCGGGATTAAAGGCCTGCACCACCATACCCAGCTGCAGCAAGCATTCTTACTCACTGGGCAATCTCCCCAGCCACGCCTTTTTTAAAAAAGCACTCTCATGACAAAATCCTCCCCGAGTCATGATCTTCTGCATTCACCCTACTCAGCTGTCTCCTCTCCGTTAGTTCGGTGCTGGATTTCTGCCACAGAAACATGCTTCTTCCTCAATTAGAAAATAACACTAAAGCCCTTATCGCTCACATTTAAGACTGTCTTAAGCTATTCTTCAGATACCACTAAGACATCCACAGACTAACAGGTTAACCGACATTAAAAGCCAGGAACAAACTCCAATAGATTCAGGCCAGAATGAACTCATGCTGCAAACCCTGACTTCATTTTTGGTCGAGGGAGCCAGCTCCACTTTCCATTTCCTCTGGGGCCTCGGGAGAACATGGAGCAGCTGAATATTCTCATTAGGTTAACAGTGCCTGCCGGTGCAGGACACTGTCTCCATTCCACGAGGCATTATCTCCTGAATCGCCGACAACTTCCTGTGGGGAAGACGGAGCTGGTACTCTTCCCATCCGAGCCTGAGAATCGAAGATTCAGACGATAGAGTGACCAGGCCACAGCCACGGAAACCTCTCATAACAGGACCACTTTTAGAACACAGGGCTCCCTGCTTTTCACAGGAACACACATGTTTCACGCACGTGACTCCTGTTGTGGTGCAAACTCCCAGGGGTAAACTCGGGAAGGGTTCAGCAGGTGCCCTGCTGCAGATTGCTTTTCCATCTCCACAGAAACCACTAGCCCTCTCCTCTTGCCTGCGTCTCTCACCTCTCCAAACCCCCTACTTGTGAACTCTCAGAACCAAGCAACACATCAAAGCCAAGGAGGAGGCTGGAATCCACGGACCGTCCCTCGGAACGTCCACACCAAGAGCAGGATGTTCTGCGGCTTCTTGAATGTGAAGAATGTTTTTTATCAAGCTTGGGGCATTTCCAGGGAAAGCTGGTCTATGAAAGGCTTTATTCTGCTCAGCCCACTTCCCAGGTCTCTCTCAGCCCACTTCCCAGGTCTCTCTTCCCAGCACATGTCATGGACAAGTTCAGGGTGCATGTACCCTGTGCTCAAACCTATAGCGGTAAACAGCCTGGCCTTGCTTTTACTTTTTAGGGTTTTTTTTATTAGCATATACTAATTATAATTAATGGTTTCATCATGACATTTTATACGTGCCCATGATGTCTTTCAATCATCCTCTCTTGCTCCTCTGACACTCTCACTGATCTCCTTCCTCTTCTCAATTACTGACTGACCTTTCTGATCTCAGGTATAAGACTGGAAATTCTAGCCAATTAAAACAACTACAATCTAATATTCACACGGCTCATTAACTTCTAAGTGCTAGTATTGTGACAGGCTCCCAATGTGATGATCGTAACCGGATCAATTGTTTCACTAATGGGAACAGCAAAGGAAGCTCTGACTGAAGCTTGAGCGGGCTGGGGGTGGCCTCAGCTGATGCAGCGTTTGCTTGGCATGCATGAGGCTCCATCTCCTGCACTGCCTAAACTAGGCAGGGCACACCTACGATCTCAGCGGAGGAGGGGGATGGAGTTGCAGGACAATCGATTCAAAGTCACCCTTTGCTACATGCAAGTCTGAGGCCAGGCCGGGATACCTGAGATCTTGCCTCAAAATAAGAAAGTAAGTAAATAGATAAGGAATGAAAGAAAGAAAAAGAAAACTTAAAACAGTTTAGTTCTCAATCCTACCAGTAAACTGAAATACACATTTCATTTTCCAATACCAATCCTTCACTATTTAGATCATAACCAACACATCATACCTTCTTGGGAGACATGACATAAAAACCCTCAAAAATCCGATTAGAAAACTATAGATACTGCCACCAAGAAACTGTGTATCGGAAGCACACACGAGCTAGGAGGCCTCTTAGAACCAATGCAAGGGTGAGGATGAGAAAGCCTGGTACAAACCAAGTGTGGTAGTGTACCTCTAACCCCAGCACTTGGGAGGCTGTAGGAACACATGGGCATAACAGTCACAACAGGAAAGCCAGGCCCAAGAACTTACTGGAGGCATCAAATTGAGGGACAGATTCTAGAAATGGCTACAAAGGGTTAAAAAGCCACAGCAGGGTTCAAGGAGGCCTGAGAAACAGAAGCTGACAGGGGAAAAAGAAAAAGAAAAAAAACACTTTATTTTGAGTGTCTATGAGCTTTATCTAGCCACTCTGCAGCACACACATATACACAGGTAGGGAGATTAAACAATCTAAAAACCAAGGGTCTTGCGGGGATGTGCAATGTGTGACCTGAGAGCTACTATTAGCAATTAGGACTGGAATGAAAGCACCGTGTGTCTCGACAGGCTGTGGAGGAAATCAGCCCTGCTTGGCCAACTGCTGCCGACCAAATCCACATAGCCTATTTATCACTTAATACACTCTGCCGTCGAGGAAAGACACAAACATGTTGGTCTGCTCCTGACATAACGTCCTCATGCCAATGCAGTGGGAGAACCCTGCACCACACAAGGAGATCCTGTTTCAAAACACCGAACAGGGGTGACTGCTAGACTGCCGCTAAATACGTCAAGTTAGGGCAGGTGGGAGAATGGAAGACGGGAGGAAATGAAGAGCAGAAGAGGAGAGGGGAAGGAGAGGGCAGCTGAAGAAGCAGGGAGTCCAGACTGGGACTGGACTGGGACCCTGCACCCCAGCGCACGCTCACCTCAGAGACCCCATTTGATGCCACATTCAACAAAACACCTCATGATCGTATTCCACGCCCATGTTCAAGACCCAGACTACTAAGAATTGAGACGGCAAATGAGATGCCCAAGTATCACCACAGCAGAGCCAAGATGTTGACAAGCTGTGGGTTGTCCCGTCACACACCGGTGGCTCCTGTGCAAAGAAATGACTCAGGGAAGACAGAGGAAAGGAAGGAAGCTCAGAGAAGACGAGGAAGGAAAAATCATAAAACACAGAGGGAAACAGGAAAATGAAGAGGAGGTGATGTAACGAGAGAGAGAGACGGGAAGGAGCTCATCGACTTGGGCCTTGAGCAAGAAAATTTGCCAGGAGTGGTGGCACATGCCTTTAACCCCAGCATTCCGTAGGAAGGGGGACGAGGTGGATCTCTGTGAGTTCAAAACCAGCCTCGTCTATATGGTGAGTTCCAGGACAGCCAGGGCCACGCAGTGAGACCCAGCCTCCAAACAAACAAACACTAAACTTTTATGACCATGATTTGTAGCTGGCTATAAAAAGGGAGTGAAAATCTGCCCTCTTAAATCTCTCAGCCTTGAAGGCAGTGGGATACTCACGGCGTTATGACGGCAGCCACGAAGAATGACTGAAGTGGAAAGGCATGGAGACGACATAAATGATGCCAGCATAAGGAGGGCGGGCCCTTCTGCTGTGAGGGAACCTCACAGAGACACATCTGTAGGAAGAACCCCCTACATCCGCATCAGTTCCGAACCCAAAGGGCTGTGCGTACTTATTCTGGCTGTATTGTTTTCAACTGTAAGAAAGCAACAGTCCTTGCAGCTGGCATTCCTCCGTTGGTATAGATTTTGCCTTTTTAAGTGGTGCTAAAAGCCTCTTCTGGATGAACTCTATTGTAAACATTATTTCTCTTCACACATAAACAGGGATGTTAAAATGTTACTCACGAAAACAATAACGGAAAAGTAAGCCCCAATGGGTCAAGTTTTCTGTCACAAGAGCAACAACAAAAATCCCAGCATTCCCAGAGTAGCCTCAGGCCTAATCAAGACTTCCTGGCTGGGGATATAGCTCAGTTGGTAGAGTACTTGCCCAGCATGAATGAGGCCCTGGGTTTGGTCCCCAGAAGACACATAAAACGGCAGAATGGTGATGCTTGCCTATAATCTCCGCCCTTGAGATCTTGGTGGAGGCCGGAGAATGGAGACTGAAGGTCAGCCTGTGCTCCAATGCCAGTCTGAAGCCAAGAGAGCTTCATGACACCCTGTCTCAAACACGCCAAGAGGGAATTCCCTTTATCTACATACATAAATACATATAAAACAAAAACATACAAAAAAAAATACATATATACATACATATCTGTAAAATCCAGGAAGAAGGTATAGCAAAGTAATCAACATGTGAAGACCAGGCACAACCTCTGGAGTGAAACTGATTCTGAATATCCATAGGACCCACAGAAATTAGCACACTAGCTTCTCCTCTCTCCAAGGCTACAATTCCTCATAGTAAGAGGGGAGAATGGGGTGTGTCGGGAGCAGGTGCTCGCTTCAAAGACTAGAAAACACTTGGGAGACGGGAGGAGTATAACCCAAACTAGTAATATGTGAAAAATACACAAGGAAGGCTGACCTTTACAAGCTGATGGAAACATAAAGCAATAACAATTTGAATGGAGGTACCTTGGGAGGTGAATAAAGCTGCCCTTAGAGGCAAGGCCACAGGTTATTAAATGAAAATCCCAGGGCCAGAAGTGGGCCCATCTCCCTACAAGCTGCTAGGCAGGGAGGACCCTGACACACAGATAGACAGACAGACGGGGACACACACACACACACACACACACACACACACACACACCAAAAATAATGGTAAATTGCCATTGGCTGCTCATCAGAACTGGATAGTGAGGCCTATTGCTGAAAATACCATACACTGTGGCTGTGGGGCACAGGGAAAGAATCAAGCTGCGATTGGCCCGGAAGCTTCCTCCCTGCTGGCTAGTCCTCATGGCACAGTCAGGTGCTATGCAGGCTGCTGGGGAAAACTGTCATCCATCGTGGTATTCAGTTGTGGGCCCCATGTTCAGCAAGACTGACCTGCCAGGCAAGATGAAGCCACTGGCGGACCAGTGGCAAGGCCGATACGGAGGTAACCACTGATTCGAGGCCCTCTCCACAGGAGGGAATTCACATCCGGCATCAGGAACCTGGTCCAAAGCCTATGGTTGGGAAGGCTGTCGGCCCTGGTGGGGAAGTTCCTGCTGTTGTTTTGCTTCGTATGATGTACCTTTCAGACTGCCTTCCAAACAACTCGGTGCATGTACCTTTCAGACTGCCTTCCAATCAACCCGGTGCATGTACATAGAACGGTGCTAATGTCAGCACTGATCATCGGAGTTTCTTACCTGCAGTGCCCCGTGGGAACTCTAGAGACTCATACTGGTTAAAGTGCTAAGCATAAATGACTACTGAATGCTCAGCCATCAATCAACAACACGCTCCTCCAAGGCTTAGGGACCAGGAAGACAAAGAGTCAGAGCGAACTGGGAAGGGCAGTGTGTAACACTGGCTGGGAGGCATGATAAGCCGCTGTACTCTGGGGTTCACAGCAGATGCAATTACTTGCACATGGCGAGGCCTGTCAACAGCTTGTCCCCGAAGTGGGAGGGCTCATAGGGTCCCACCTGCCCCCCTACAGATTTATGTGCAGCTAACATTGAATGTGGGGTGGGAGACGACACACGTTTTCTTCACTGGTATGGAAATTGGTAAAGGGCCTGTGCGCCTGTAAACAATCTTCATGAAATTCACTGATTGGGTCATCATCATGAAAAAAAGAAAGGACAGTAGAAGGGAGGCTGGATGAGAAGAGGAAACCAATGATGAGGGTGGGAAGAGAAGGAAACAGGAGTGACTGTGATTGACGTATATCATATACGTGCATAAAAACAGCATAATCAAACCGATCAACAGCTATAATATATGCTAATGAAAATTTAAAAATAAGTTTGTCCGAAAAGTCGCTCCAAGGTTAAAATTTCCTAAAGCAAAGACAAGGAAACATCCAATCGTAAGAAACAGAACATCAACACGTACCAGATTCTGTTTGGCTAGTGCTGTGGTCACTAAAAACCTTTCATAAAAGTGTAAAGGATGCTGCTGAGTGCTCGCTAGCCCCACTGGCAGCCAAGCACAGGGCAGCCGCACACAGCTGAAGGTTCAGCCTCCCGCCAGGAGCCTCCCGCCAAGCGCAAAGGCAGATATGGAGGACCAGCGCTTTGCTGAACACAGAAGACTTCCTGCGCAGGCGCAGAGCTGCCGCTTAAACGTCCAGGTCTGATACCAAAGGAGGCATCCTGGTACGAAGATCAAAGGCTAACGCCAGCTGGAGGGGGCTGGAATCAGCACAGCACGGTGGGCCAGTGGCACCCCGAGGAAGCCCCCTGACTTTGCGCCCTCCTTCTACGCACACCATTGCCTGCTGAGGCGGAACCTGCGTGGATGGAGGTCAGAGCTGGACACGCTTCTTCCTCCACCGGTTTCCTGCTATGCCTCCTCATCGACTTAGGGCACAGGAGCTTGCGTGATCCTAGGGCAATAGTGCCCAGAGGGTAAAAATCAATCGCCAAAGCCTTCTGGATCCTTTCTGTAAAATGTGAGCGGGTGCATGGGAAGCCACGTCTCATCACTAGTACTACAAAGTACATTAGCATCTGAACATTCAGAATCACTGCCATTCTAACACTAAGAAAGCCAAATGAAAAGAAAACAAAAAGCTGTCTGTGGGAGACAAAGATAATTCCCCATGGTGGGGACATAAGCCACTGTCAGCACAGCCAGACCAGCAATGGGCAATTTAAGGATCCGGTGGCAACCTTTCAATTCTGTTTCATTTTCAATAGCAAATGTCACCCTTAGCACATTTGGCCCCAAAGACACTGTGTTTTTTTGTTTTTGTTTTGTGTTTTTGTTTGTTGTTTTTAAACAGGTTATCTTCCATGCAGGTGAGAACAGGCCATTTAGGAACACAGTTGGAAGACACTAAATAAAACAAATAGATTCTGCCTTGATGAATCAGCACAGGCTGTTAAGCAGAAAAGCCAAAGCCGTTTTGTTTTGTTTTGTGCGA
This sequence comes from Peromyscus leucopus, assembly GCF_004664715.2. Taxonomy (NCBI): domain Eukaryota; kingdom Metazoa; phylum Chordata; class Mammalia; order Rodentia; family Cricetidae; genus Peromyscus; species Peromyscus leucopus. Next base: position 23,329,231 of record NC_051079.1, read on the forward strand.
AATTGCTTGGTTTTACAGCAGGAAGGACGTACCTGAGGGAGAGCCAGCTCTCATAATTGGATTTTCACAGATACAGAAACTGAAATTGTTTCTTCGAGGAGTGTTATGACACGCAGAGATCTTGCAACTATCTAGTATAATCCTAGCCTCCAAGAGGGTGGTAGGCAGAGAGGGCTTTCCTAAGCAAGAGACCTACTCTCACAAGGCTGTCCAGGCTCTTAGTCCACGGGCTTTGTAGTCAGAGGGGAGAGCATCCAGTCAGTGCGGAGCGAGGCCCCCCAGCACTAAAGAACGCCCTTGGAGATTGGTCCAACCTCTCACTCAGAAGAGAAAAAGATGGCTTAGAAAAGAGGAGCGAGCAGGTCTGAGCACCACAGGAGTGGAAGCAGGTATCTCTCTCTCTCTCTCTCTCTCTCTCTCTCTCTCTCTCTCTCTCTCTCTCTCTCTCTCTCTCCTCCTCTCTCTCTCTCTCTCTCTCTCGGCATCACGGATGCTTTAGTGCTAGACGTGTATTTGCGGTGGTGGCTGCCCTGCATGCTGGAGAACGCTTAGCATCAACCCCGGTCAGCAGCAATCGCTCCCACCCAAATGTGACAAAAACAGACGTCTCCAAACACAACCAAATGTCCCCCGAAGGGGCAGCGCCTTCCCAGTTAAGAACCACTGGCTCTGAAATGGGTATGACTGACAATCAAACCTCTCTGAGGCCTGCCCGGGTGGTGTTTCCATAGCTCATGAATGTCTTTTGTTTTTAAATAAATTATTTGGAACTAGGGAGACGTGATTAATGCAAGAAGCCAACACTCACGTTGACTACGTGCCAAGTGGTCTTATTAACAAGCTCTTAAAACCTGACTCCTACAAAGGTGACCGAAACACACTGGCCTGTTGTACCTCATGACTGGAAACACATGTAGCTATAGAGAAGCTAAGACTAACAGAATCTCTAAGACGATGAGTCTCACTTTGGGGCTAAGTAAAATACAGAAATACCATATCCAGAGGTACTTCAAGGAGAAATCTCCACACAAACGGCAAACTCCTCCCCATCTTAGATAAATTCAACACACATTATACCCTAAATATAGAATTATCTTAAAAAAAAAACAAGAATGTGCTTAAACTATCAAGTTATTTACTATCTTACCTAGAGATAAGAAACTCAAAGAGCAGAGGTTTCCTAAATGAGTGATTGTGGCCTTTGGACCATCAGGGAAGGAGGCAGGCTCATGACCCCAGGGCAGGGACCACGGCAGAGCTGTAGGTACTGCGGTCTTTAAGTATTACCTGTTTCTCTTTTTCCGGTGCTCGCGGTTAGAATTTTCTGACTCACTGCCACTGCTTGTGTTACAGCGGGAGCGGGACCTGAAGACCAAGCAAACACGGGAAATGTATGTCAAGTTTATAGAGAGGTTCATCCGGTACTCCAGGTGTGAGTGTGAGCAAAACCACTAACCCAAACACAAAGAGCCATGCTACCCCTCTCCCAGGAGTGTTTCCGGACTCAGTCAAACAGTAAGTCCACAGCTCAGAGAAAGAGCAAGGCAGGAGGAAGAGAGAAGCACATTAAGGAAAACGGATTCCCAGAAAGGACTCCGGAGACCCAGCGTGCCTAACAAAACCCAACGCGGCAAAGCCAAACGCACATGGTGGACAAAACAGGGATGCCATCTCATCTTCTCCAACCCTTCCAAGGGCAGGTAGAGGTTATTCCTACTGCTCTCAACTTGTACTGATCATGTGACAGGCTTCACCAACAGAATGAGGTGTGGAGATAGCCTGCTAGTTCCAAGAGGAGCCCAAATCAGGGCCATTCGCTCTGCTTCCTTCCAACCACCCTCTAAGGAAGCCTGTGCTCCAACCATCCTGCCAAGATGCTACATCTACCTGAGAGAGACCCTTTGGGCAACACAGCATCAGCTACCATCTGACCACTGTTCAATCCACGTGGACACACACAGACACACACACACACACACACACACACACACGTTGCTCTTTTAAACCAAGTGTGGGGTGGTTTATAATATGGCAGGGCACAGCCTGAGACAGCTCCCCAGAAGCACAAAAGGAACAGATAAAAGAGAAACACCAAGGGTCAGAACAGAGTGGAAGACGGAGATCCAACTGGAACTGGAGCTAAAACCCAAAGACGAGTGATACAGCCGTAAAGCAGCCGCAGCAGAGGGAAGAATCTCCACTCTTGCCTCGGCTGTGAACACCCCCCTTTCTCCTCCCCGACTCCTCCCCCCTTTGCTTTTTACCTCCTCCTCTGCTTTAGATCTGAGTCTTCACCACTGTTATGAGCTTTCCTGAGGAGAACAAAAGAAGAAATTACACAAAGCAGCATTATCAACAGCTAAGAAAGCACACAGAGCTTCCCATCAGTTAACCCAAATGCCTTTTGTACTGGTTCACTGGCCACACATTTAAGTCATGTGTATACATCCAGCCCTATGACAGGTCCCAGAAACACGGCACACCACCAGCTGGCCTCAGGAACCCCGTCATCGAGAGCGAGGCTGTGGTTTATGTGTAATGGCCATGTTGGATAAGCTACATCCACCCAACAACAGGGCTAGCCTGTGGTTTCTAGGTATGTAACCCTCCAAGCCAATGTTCAGCTGGTTCCAGCTCTCACTTGAATTCACTTTCCAACATCCTGACCTTGAATTCCTTCTTTCTTCTATAATAACCTCACCCACCACAACTCACCAACCTACATCTTCGTTAAACTGGAACCTTTATTACCTCAAACCATCTCCAAACACACTGCTTTCTCACCACACCGCCCCCTCCTTCCTGTCTACCTTTAAGCACTTCTAGTAGGATATTTTGTTTTAAAAAAAAATGCAGGCACTGAAGCCAGACCACGTGACTAGGAATCCCACCTTCCCCATTGAAGAGCTTTGTGACTCAAGCTACTCCTTTCAGTGACTTGGCGTTAATTTTTGTATGTAAGGGCGTTTTGCCTGCATGTACGTCTGCATACCAAGGATGTACCTGGTGCCCTCAAAGGCTCTGCAGAAGACAGTGTTGAATCCCCTAGAGCTGGAGTTACAGATGACTGTGGGCTGCTATTTAGGTACTAGGCATCAAAGCTTGGTCCTGGAAGAACAACCAGTGTTCTTAACCACTGAGCCATGTCTCCAGCCTCAAGTGCCCCAGTTTTAATAGAACCTCCCATAAACAGTTGTGAGGAGGAAGAAAACAGCTGGAGAGATGTTGCGGCAGGTAAGAGCATGAACTGCTCCTGTAGAGGGCCTGAGTTCAGTTTACCGGGCAGCTTACAATGATCTGTCACTCCAGCTCCTGGGGATCGAACAGTACAGGCACCTGCACTCAGATGCACTGCTCCCCCTCCCAACACGCACGCGCACACACATACACAATTTAAAAATAGGAAATCTTCAAAACCAGGCATTTCCAGTGAAAGGGACATGTGTCACTGTAGGCTGTCACTATTCCTGCTTACTCGCCTACCGTCACCCTTCCCTTTACCTGACCCCATGAGCTCTGCCTACTGCATCCTTAGTCAGCTTAGGTTCCAGTCAGTAACCTACACGCCAATTCTCGGTACTACCCCCGGCTCTGCTTTTTATCCCCTCATCTTGGCAAACTATCACACAAAGGATTCGGGTTTTGGGGGCCAGCCCCAAACAGCTAGCTGAGCATCAGTGGCCAGAAAGAGCTGGACAAGAGTGTGTTGGGTACACCGTCAACCGGCTTTCCTGACTTCATGCTTCAGGCACTCAACAGAGTGACACCTCTTTCTGACCTAAGCACTGTCTCCGTAGAGTGTCAACATCTCCTTTGGTGCCCTTTGGCTAAGGGGCGTCTGCATTAGCTGGTCTCTGCTTTCTCCTCCCAAAGGCAAAGGTGGCGGCCTCAGACGGAACGCTTCCATCTTCCCTCCATCGGAAACAAAACTTACATCTCCCCGTTACCTATGGAACTTGACCACCAAAGTTAGCTCCCCCACCACCCCCACATCCTACGTGAGTCCCGGCCATCTTTATTAACTTCCCGCTCACCTCTCACATTATAGTCAACGTGCCCTGACAAAACCCTTTTTGTCGCTTTTAATATTATCACCTTTTTCTTAACACCATGCTGGTGTTTGTATGTGAGGGGCCAGAGGGCGGCTTGAAGGGGCTGGCTCTCTCCTTCCACCATATGGCTTCCAGGATTGAACTCAGGTCATCGGACTTGGCAGCGAGCACCGTACTTGTGGAACCGTCATACTGGCCCTCAACATAAACTTTGATCTATACACTCCTCTTCCTCCACCCGTTCCTTCCGCTCTTTCAGAGCCTAACTTCCTGAGAGGTGTCTAAAGACCGCCCCACCCCCTTCCTATATACCATCCAACTCTCAGAAGAGTGGACCTGCCTCCTCAACACCACCACCGGGCCGCTGTCTTCCCATTGCCTCTAACATACTTAAACACGCCCCTGCCCTCATGTTAACTTGGGGGTGATTAAACATCCACACAAGCAAAGTGGCACCTATAAAGACAGCAGGTTCATGGTCTCTGCTTCAAAAGAGGCTCACCGATGCAAGCTTACACCATCAGTATCACTTTGGAGGATGGAGCACAATGACTTCAAGTGTAGTTCTAGTTCCCAATGGAGTAACATTTAATATGTATTATTGATACCATGCAAGGCACATTATATTGTTAGTGTATTATCTATGTTTTTAAATTTGCCGTTTTTAATAAAGAAAGCATGTGACTATCAATATTCCATAAAAAAAAAATATTCTCTAAAACCATTTCAGATAAATACTTCAGGACCCCCAACTTGCTTTATTTTGAAAAGAACAGGATTCCGGTTATCACGAGAAGACAAACAGCAGTGGCTTTCTGAGGATCACGTCACAGAAGCGAGCCCAGGTCCTAACGCTTCCGATCCATCTGGGATGGGAACTGTGCTCAGCTCACCTCCGCCTCATTGGCTGCGCAGAGTCGTTATCACTGCCGCAGGAGAGGTTACGCTGGCGGGTACAGGGAAACTTTGGTGACCTAGTGCGGTCACTGGGAGAGTTGTAGAGGCCGCTGGAGGGAAAGAGAAATGGTTCATGTACCAGCTTGAGAGTTTGTTTTTTTTTACAAGAACAAGTGTGGAATGTTAGCATTGATGTCATTGGGAATTTTTCTCAGAATCAGTGGTTCTTAACCTTCCTAATGCTGTGACCCTTTTAATATAGTTCCTCATGCTGTGGTGACCCCCCACACACACACACCATAAAATAATTTTGTTCCCACCTCATGACTGTAATTTTGCTACTGTTATGAATTGTAATATTAAACATCTGCTGTGTGAACCCCAAGGGGGTCGTGACCCACAGGTTGAGAACCACTGTTCTGAACCATCATAATGGCCCTGTGGGTGATTTCTTTATGATCACTTGTTTCCCTTTTTGACATTCTAAAAGGTTTCACATTAGGAAACATGCTCCTGGTGTCCACTTCAGCACTTCCTGAAGCCACAGAGCAGTTAGCTTCCTGGGTAAGTGTGACAGATAACGCTCTCTGCTGCCCTTCTTTCTAAAGACAGTGAGACGTCTTACCTCTGGGGTCCGTTTTCTTCCCACGGCGCATGAGATTTGCTTCTTTGGGGATCAGGGCTGTTCTCACTCTTTGCTTTCTTAAAACTTTAATAGTAAAGAATGGAAAGTAAGTGCATCAGAAAGATAAATTATGTTAATTCACACTGGTTTATTCAGAAGACTTATGTAACAAACGTTAAGATGGATACATACACACATACTTCCTTGTGTATAGCTGTGACTCATTCCAAAAAGGACCTAAGATGGCTGCTTAATAAACAGTCTTTCTCTAGTAAGTACTTCATGTCTCCTCCCTGAGTCTAGTTGTATTACTTTACGTGAAGAGAAGCCAAGCTGATCAATTGTTAAAAACTTTCCAAAGAGTCCACTCTAGTGGGGAAGAGGAGATGGTGGGAACCAGGTAAGCCAAAACTAAGGATGTGAGGAAAAGCCTTACACAAAACCACTCCTTAGTAAGTTAATTAAAAAACAGAATTTAAGTTGGAGTATGGTCGCAAATGCATTTAATGCCTGCACTTGGACAGTAGAGACAAATGGATCTCTGAGCCCAGGACCAGGCTGGTCTACATAGGGTGTACCTGCACATTATATGTTGTATATAAATATATATGATGTTTGATATATATATGTGTGTGTGTGTGTGTGTGTGTGTGTGTGTGTGTGTGTGTGTGTGTATTATTTCTAAGGAGTTTAAATGGAGTATTCCGCATGGATGACCACTTTCCTTGGGTTATTAGATGAAAATCTCAGTATCAGGTGTGGAAACCTTCCTATGAATTTCGTCAGCGAGGCGCAGAGGCACCCAAAACAACAGAGGCCACGGGCATTGTGCTTGCTTGCCCACCATAACTAGACAATAAGACCCCACTGCTGAAGAAAACAACACAATTCAGTTGTAAAACATACAGAAATCAAGCCAGAACTGACCCGGAAGCTTTCTCCCTTCTGGCCACCTTTCACAGTGCTGAAAGTTGCTATGCAGGCCGCAGCGGGAGACAAGCCATCAGGGTGTTTTCTGCCCTGCAATACATGCCAGGCGACATGTGCCCACAGGTATAACAATGTAATGGCGGTTAATGGGGCTAACCAACTGCTTTCTGATTGAATTTGAGGTCTGTTCTACAAGAGACAATACTTGCCTAGTGAGAAGGGGCTTGGGGAAGAGAGGGAGAGAAGGAAGGGCCAATGGAGGGGAAGAGGAGAGATGGTCCTTCCCAGGAAAAGCAGCAGTAAGAACTAGCAGATAGAGAAAGCACCACAATGAAGAGGAAGAGAACCTGGGTAGAAGTCTGAATGGGAACGGTCATCGTGGGCTCATGTGTTTGAGTGCTTGGTCCCCAGTTGGCAGAACTGTTTGGGAAGGATCAGAAGGTGTGACCTGGCCAGAGGAGGTGTGTCACTGGTGCCTTGGGGTTTCAAAAGCCGGTGCTATTCCCAGTTAGTCCTCTCTGCTTCATGTTTATGGATCAGATGCAACCTCTCAGCTACTGTGCCACGCCTGCCTGCCTGCCTGCCTGCCGCCATGATGACTGCCATGGACTCTAATCCTCTGCAATCATGAGCCCTAAATTAAATGTTTCTTTGTGAGTCAAGTTACCTTAGTCATGGTGTTTTGTCATGGCAACAGAAAAGTAACCACAACACTGGAGCATCCATTGACATGAGGCTGGCATTCTTCAGCAGTGGCCAGATGCCCTGGCTCGAGCTTTGGCTCTAGAACTCTGAAAGCTAACCCTGGGCAGGACCAGGCTACCCTATCTGACCTCTGCCCAGCTTCCGGATATCTTGGCTCCATCCTTCCGGATCAGAATGACTTTTGAAGACCATTTCCTGACCTAGTATCGGCTTTCTGCCCTAAGAATGTAAATATAACTCAAGCCCAACAAACTGTTTTGGAACACCTCGGCAAACAGAGGAAGGGATCAGCAGCAGGGCACAGGGCCACTGCTCACTTCCTCTGGAGTCTTAGCTTGCAGAGAAAAAGAGTTCCTTAGCTGCTAAGCCACTTCTAATCCTGGCCTTTTGAGGGATCTGGATAGTTGTCACAGAATATGGCTGGAGCAGAATTCTTGGTAACAGCAACCAAGAGGGAAAGGAGGAGATGACAAGGATGTTACAGAAACAAAACAAACAAACTTCTGTCTTGGGACGCTCTTTCCACACAGGAATAATACACACCTGTAGAAGGTACATCCAACAAATGCATACACATCCAAGACTTAGGAGACAGTAGGCTGTTTCACATAGGCCCAAGATATTGCTTAATAATGATTTAAAACCACAATTTCAAAGATCAAATTCCCAAAGTAAATGCTTCCCTTTTGAAACAAGGAAAAGCAAAAAAACACAGCAGAGATTCAGTACAGTCGTATGAAACGCATGTGTTTACTAGGTCAGAAAGAAAAAGTGAGGAGAAAAGAGGGGGAGAACAGAGGGATGAAAAAGGAATTGCAAGGAGATAAATGTTAATGAATAACAAAATCCCAGGTGGCATGGTGACTGTGTTCCTTCCCTGCGCTCCTTCTCACAGCCCGGGTGGGAGCCGGCCACTCCTCTGGTTTCAGGACTGTTGGCGGCAATGAGTTGCAAAGGGGACTGAATTCTTCTAAGAGGCCTGGGATCTGAATTTCATGGAAGAGTACTGTTCTTCTGTTGGCTATGTCATGAGTGTGCCCTGTACATGCAGATGAAGCTGCCTCCACCCAGGACTGGGAGGTCAACTAGGGAAATATAGCTAAGAACATACAATCTTCATACAAAGGTAAAGAATGCATCATTCCAAAAGGTTGATCTATAAGGAGAAGGCTCCAGAACTAAAGAAAAGAAAATAGGTCGGGCAGTGGTAGTGCACGCCTTTAATCCCAGCACTCTGGGAGGCAGAGGCAGGTGGATTTCTGTGAGTTCAAGGCCAGCCTGGTCTACAGAGTGAGTTCCAGGACAGGCCAAGGTTACACACAAAAAAAACCCTGTCTTGAGAAGAGAGAGAGAGAGAGAGAGAGAGAGAGAGAGAGAGAGAGAACGACGAACGCCATCACAGCTCTGGACTATGGTGTATTCCACAGTCACCACAGTGCGGCTGGATGAAGGGGCCATTATCTACTAACGAATGATGGAGTGGAGGATGACCTAAGGCGCCTCTGCAGGTCACACATCTCTGACTTCTGGGACTTCTCCATGATGCAAGTGGTGCAGCCTCTGTAAGCACAGTGAGCTCCTGAAAGCTGTTCATTGTGCGTTGATGCTGCTGCTCCACAGACATAATTGGAGACAGGAAAAAGTGACTCCAGAACTCCCTTAACAGAGAACAGAGCTCATCTTTCAGGAACCAATCCATGCAGCACGTTAAGAGGAGGTTCCCAGTGGGAATGCCCTTGGGAAACGTGACGCCGAGGACCATGACAGATCTTTATACGTATGCAATCTTTGAATCCTGAGGCTCGAAAGCTATAAGCCTCTTCCCGGAACCACAGCTCAGTGCACCATTGCAAGGAATACAGTCCATTAAACGAAAGTAACATTATCACCCCCTTTACTTCACCAGTCCCCGTGAGCTAGACCATTGTATTCTGACTTTAAAAACCACGTGGAATTTTCAGCGTGCTGCTGAGGGGTTGCAGACCACATACGGTGTGGCTTCACCACGCTGTGAGAGCAAGGGCACATCAATGAGGGCCAGGTCTGTATTTTGCTGACATAATAACATATCCTTTGGCTCAGACGCTACCCACTGGGCCACCCGGGGTAAAAAACTACTCAGTCACCAAAGCGAAAAGATTCGTAACCTTGCCAACAAGGCGGGGGGGGGGTGGGGGGAGGCTTTTACGACAGCACACAATTGCACACACCGACCTTTTCACTGGTGAAGGTGCGATAATTTTAGTTGTTCCTTCAGTCTCCCCATTGTCCGTGTTTGCAGTTATCCGATTTATGTTGTTTGATCCTAGTAACAAAACAAAAGGAAAGATGGAAGACAGAAGGAGAGAGAGAAAGAGAAGGAAGACAAAGACACCGAAGAATTACTTGTCAGTGCAGTTTTAGGGCTGGGGAATGGCTCAGTCAGTCAAGTGTGTGCCAGGCAAGCATGGGGACCAGAGTTGGGGTCCCAGAACCCACGTCAAAAAGCCAAGCATACATAGTGCAGCTACTGATGATCACAACTCTGGGAAGGTGGAGACAGGAAGGCCCGGTCCTAGAGGCACAACAGCCATCCAGTCTAGCCTAACAGGGAAGCCCCAAGTCCCTGTGAGAGACCATGTCTCAAAAACCAGGTGCACTGCTCCCAAGGAACAACACCCAAGGTTGTCCTCTGGTCTGTACGAACAAGCCCACGCTCTCACACACAAACACACTCTTACACAAAAATAAAGAAATAATATGCAATTCTGGGTAATTTGTGGCACCTTTTATTGATAGAGTATGACTCCAAATAAATGATCAGCCACTCAATAAACCTGAGATATTACTAGCTGACACATATTAAACTCTCCGCACAGTACTGCCCCAGGGTGGGTCTAAGCTATGACCTTTGAAGAATACTCGTAAGTCTCCATACCATGGACTTTTTTTTTTTTAATTAAACTTAGAGATTCCAAAAATAAGAGTCTAGGATACTCGTGACCATGTTGGAATATAAACTCTTATCAGTTCTTGAGAACAGAGCTACTAAGGCTGTCAATGTGTCATGACTGGTCCCATCTGAAATCACAGTGAACTCCCCCAAACCGAAACCCGTGAGAACACCCCAACTCAAAATGCAAATGGCAGAAAGAATATACATGTGAAATGTACATTCTCACACACACACACACACACACACACACACACACACACACACACACACGTTTCCAAATGCACCTCTTATAAAGCATGCCTCAACACCTAAAGCTGACTTTTTAGGCTTATTCCACTGCTGATTTGCATACTGGCTAGGTGGGCCAGCAGAGGGAGCCCACAGCAGACACTCTGCGGGGCTTTCCTGCTAAAGTCTGGGTCCTGATCTCAGGGCGGAGACCAGCGACGGGAATGACATGTGTGGCTCCAGGGGTGACTCTTCTCCAGCAAGCACCTCACTGGGAGGAGGCAGTCTGTCTGGGAGGGACAACCAGCCAACATGTGGCAGACAGGGGCGTCTTCTGGAGGGCGATTCCTTGGGGGTTATCTCCACAGGCAGAGACCCAAATCTCTGTGCCTACTCATCACTAAGTGCTAAGCGGTGGAGTCATGGAGAGAGCTGGAAAACTAACAAACAGTAACTCGCATCGAGTCCTTACCGTGTGTCAGGCACTGTTGCAAGCAGTCCATGGGTATTTATCGCGTCATCCTCAAAGTAGCTTTGTAAAGCAGACACTGATATCACTTCATTTTAAAGACACAAATGTGAGCCTTTGGGGCTGGAGAGATGGCTCAGTGGTTAAGAGCAAGACCTGGGTTTGGTTCCCAGCACCCACACAGTGGCTCACAACCATCTGCAACTCCAGTTCCAGGGGACCTGACACCCTCTTATGACCTCCATGGGCACATGGTACACACACATACATGCAGGCAAAATTTTCATACATGCAAAATAAATAAATGTCTAAAAAAAAAAAAATCAAGCCTTTAACCCTATAGCTCCCCAGTCAACCAGCTTTGAAATGTATCAGCTCAGCCACAAAGATTTAAATCTCCCCCACCACAACATACTATTGTTTTCTATCTGCCATTTAAATGCCACATATAAACAGTGTGAGTCAACAGAAATTAAAGGTCAACTGGGGGGGGGGGGAGAGAGAGAGAGAGAGAGAGAGAAAGAGAGAGATCTCCCTAGTTACTAAATTTGAGGAGAAATGGTTAGCAGGAACTAGATGAAGAGGGTTAAAGTGACTTGACTTCCCCCAAACAACTGGTTGTTAGACTAAGGGAAGATTAGTGAGTCTGAGAAGAGAGTTGGAGCAAGCCTGGGCTAAGCCGGGCACACAGCTCTGTTTAGCACATGCCCGCCCTTCTTACCCGCTGGCCTTACAGGCAATAGTGCTCGGTAAGTGACCCCCTCCTTCAGTCAGAAGGAGCAGCTGACAGAAACAGACTCAATTGCCCAGGATCTATTAGCGACTTGATTTGGGGACAATTCTTTAGCCTTCTTGTGATGCCTTGGTGGTGAGCACACATGCATTTTCAACGACAAAAACACACTCATTTTACTACCAAAGACTTGTACACAGTTCCTAACTAGTCAAGCCACAGCCAGCTCTCCGATGTTACTCAAATAGCACCATTACTATTCCTTCAGAGTTGGAATGGGTGAGCACATGACATTAAAATGAAAAAATAAAGCCGTGTTTGGTGACTGAGAAAAACTTATTTGTAGGAAAAGTAAAAGGACACAGGGTGTCTCTGTAAAGGGGGTTTTTGCCATAGTAGTAATTTCATTTAAATATCTCCAAATATCAATTTGTAAAGTTAAATATATTTATTTATATTCTATGCATGACTGTTTTGTCTGAATGTATATATGTGCACCGTGCACATGACTGGTGCCTGCCGAAGCCAGGAGAGGGAAATCATATCCCCTGGAACTGGAGTTTTGGGTTGTTGTGAGTCACCATGTGGGTGCTCAGAACTAAACCTGCCTCCTCTGAAGAGTTCTTTAATTGCTGAGACATCTCTCCAGCATGCACACACACCCAAATTGATAAATCTTTATGTTTAATTTTAGTTTACTTAATCATATCCTTTCCCTAACCTTTGAATTAAAAAAACAACTACATCTAATACTTAAGCCATAAAGTCAGGAACACTGTGGCCATTCCCAGACAAGAAATCTGAGGTTGTTAGCCAACCGTCTAGTCTGGCACAACCTATCTGAAGCAACACTGTATTGAAGAAGAGACCTGAGCTAGCCGTCAGAACGGTTTCCACTTTCTTGCCACACTGGCAGTACAAAGTCACCTCGCCTTAGCTGCACCAGCTTTTCACTGAGTATCATGGATAACACAGCCAAGCAGACTAAATCAATAAAATAAAAGGTGCCTTTTCTAATTCCACAGATTACAGTCAAACACAAAAATGCTCAACAAGAAAAGTCTCTTCTCTATCACCACGAAGATACTCATTTGGCAGAACACAGACTTAGTAAACTGTAAAACAAAAGCAAGTTTTAAAAGACAAGCTCTGGAAACTAGAAGTGTTTCTGCATCCAGTGGCCAATTATTTGAAGTTCAAATTCCTGATGTCAGCTCATGCAGACAAAGGGGTCCCTACTGCTCTGAAGAGTTTCTGGCTTCAGAGTCCCAAGACAGTAATTTCAGCACATCTACCTCCTCGCTGTAGACGTACAGACTTCTCAACATCGATTTGCTACCTGTCAACTGCAAGATCAAACAGGGCATCTACTAACACGCTAGAGGGGAGATTAACAAGATGGGAGGGGCAGGGAAAGCTACTAGGAAAATACGTCAATGCACAAAAGAGCCGTCCGTCCACAGCTCATCTGCTTGCCATTCGCTCGTCCCGGCACAACACTGCCCAACACTCCATTTTTACTGGCACAGTCAGTCAACTTGGAGATGTGAGGCAGATGGGCACAAAGGTACCTCTTCCCCTGCCCTTCACCACAGCTACAGAGAGGCACACATACTGAGTGAGAGGCAGCTAGAGACGTTCTTCTCTCCAGCTCAGAATGCCAGGTTCAAAAACAAAAAAGGCACTCGGGAGCCTTGCTCACTCCGGAGGCTTGCTGGAGAGCCTGCCAGCAAGGGTGGGGTGCCCTTTCCTCAGCCTTCAGGGCCCAAGGACAGCCCTGATCTCTGGATGGTTGGATGGAATCAGAAAGTATCTCAAGTACCCAGATACCAATTATTTTTCCCCATGATTTGAGGACGCAAATTGTGTCATAGGAAGAAAGAGCTGGTATCCAAGTTTCTCAAGGCTCTGGTGATTTCCTCCAAAGCCCAAATGAGACCGTACAACTTGGGGTAACAGATAGCAAACCTTCCCTAGCGGCCTTCTCTCAAACCCACAACCAGTGTTCTCTCGGTCTAGGAGGGGGATTCACTGCATCTGTATCAGTGGAGGACACTGGGCCGCTCACTGCTTTACAGTATACAAAGCACATGCATAAGGATTACTTTACAAATTACTTCATCTTATTATATGTATGGCTATTTTGCCTGCATGAGCATACATGTACCACATGTGTTTATAGCCCATGTAGGCCAGAAGATGGTGTCAGAGACCCTGGCACTGGAGTTCCAGAGAGTTGTGGGCTGCCATGTAGACACTGGGAATTGAACCCAGGTCCTTAGGGAAGAACAGTCAATGCTGCTGCCACTGAGCCACCTCTCCAGCCCCACGGGTTACTTTTAAAAGGCTATTTAGTTGAAAGAAAGCTGGAAATTTTCTTTTACAACATATATTTCTATGTCCAAGCTCCTCTCTCTGAGGTTTTAACGTGGTGGTATCTAATTCTTTCATGCAAAGAATTTTTAAAAGCTATGTATCTCAGTGTGTGCATACAAGATGAAAAGTTGTGCTTTTTCCTTGAAAGTTTCCTGGTTTGGTTATCAGGACAGTGCTAGCCTCCTACGTGTTTAGATGAATTCCTTCATCTTCTTTTATCGAGTAACAAGGAAAACTGATGATGATTTGTTCTTCTTCAAATGTTTCATAACACAGGGCAACAAAGCCATCTGGTCTTGGGCTGGTCTTGGATGACAGACTTTTTACTGATTCATCTTTTATCACTCTATCATATTTATCTGCGACCAAATACAGACATGAATTAAAATAATTCCCTAGATGATAAAATTAACTTCTGGGGCTGGGGAGATGGCTCAGTAGGCGAGAACAGTTGCTGTGCAATCATGAGCACCTGAGTTTGACCCTCAGCAACCATGTAAAAAGCCAGTCTGTCTGTAGCTTACATGACCTGGACCCTGGTGGGAGGGGAAGTGCAGAGGGGTAGAGGCACATGCGGGGGGATGGGGTGGGGGTGGGAGTGGAGCAGAAGATAGATCTCCAGGGATGCCTGGCCTCCGGGGATGCCTGGCGTATCGCTGAAATGGTGAGTTCCAGGTTCAGAAAGAGACCCTCTCTCAGAGAAATATGGTAGAGAGACAAGCAGGATACCTGACACCCACTTTTGGCCTTCACACACACACACCACATACACACACATACAACACACATGTACATCACACAGAGAGGCACACAAAAAGTTAACTTCTGAATTTTTATTACATTTAGCGCTAATAATAACATGTCATACTAATAATACCAATGTTGACAAAATATTAAATATAAAGTAAATTGTACTGGAAAGTAGTTCTTTTTAAATATTTATCAATTGTTGCAGAATATTTCTTTATGCTGTGTAAAGATGTGTCACTGTGATTGGTTTAATAAAGCTAAATGGCCAATAGCTAGGCAGAATGAGGCTAGGTGGGACTTCTAGGGACGGAGAGGTCTTGGGGAAGAAGAAAGGCAGGGTCGCCAGCTGGATGAAGAGGGAACAAGACATGCAGGAGGAGAGGTAAAAGCCGTGAGTCACGTGACAACATGTAGCTGAACAGAAATGGGTCAATTTGTTATAAGAGCTAGTGGGACAAGCCTAAGCTATAGGCCAAGCTTTCGTAATTAATAATAAGTCTACATGTCATTTTTTGTGAGCTGCCAGCTCAAAGAAAAATCCTTTTACAATTAAGTGTGTGTGTGTGTGTGTGTATGTGTGTGTGTATGTGTACATGCAAGAGTTCATGTGCACTACATGTATGCTGGTGTCCAGAAGGCATTGGATCCCCTGAAACTGTAGTTACAAGAAGTATGGAGTCACCTGATGTGGGTGCTGGGAACCAAACCTGTGTCCTCTGCAAGAGCAGCAAGCACTCTTAACAGCTGAGGCATCTCTCTAATCCCTAGAAAGTCGTGCTTAATGAGCTAAACGGGGTCCTGTTTTCCTAATGGTTCCATGTATTATACCCAATTAAGAATTTTCTTTTGGGGCTCGTTGTGGCATATACTCCTTTAATCCTAGCATTCAAGTGGCAAAGACAGGTAGATCTCTTTTATTCTGAGGATAGCCTGGTCTACACAGCAAACTCCTGATTAGCCAAGGCTATATTGTGAGACCATCAAAAACAAAACAAAACAAAACAAATGAATGGAATAAATTATGCTTTTGGGAAACTAGACAGACAGCTCACCAGTTAAGAGCACTTGTCTCTCTTTCAGGGGACTAGAGTTTGGTTCTCATCACATATCATTGGTTCACAACCACCTGTAACTTCAGCTCCTGGTGTCTGATTCCTTCATTTGGCCTCTACGGGCACCTGCATCTACACGTGTGTGCCCCCCCCCCCACAAATAACAAAATGCCTATTTTTTTAAATTCTACTATTGGCTGGATGTAACAGTGCACGCCTTTAATTCTGGCACACAGGAGGCAGCAGCAGGCAGATTTCTGAGTTTGTAGGGACAGCCTGCCCAACAAAGCAAGTTCCAAGACAATAAAGGCTATACAGTGAGACCTTATCTTAAAAAAAAAAAAAAAAAAAAATTAGAGGCTACACAAAGAAATCTTGTCTTAAAAAAGAAAAAGAAAAAAAAAGAAAAGAAAAAAAATTACCTTTTGCTAGAATGAAGCAGTTTAACAAAGACTCTATTACCATTTTAATCCCATTGATTTTTTTTCCCTTAGTGTTCAGACTTCTTGCACACATAAGCAAGTAGAGAAAAAAAGTATTCTGCTAAGGGGTCACACTGACATCCCCAAGCACCTCTAAGAATTACGTTTCTAGTAGTGACTCATTATAAGCAATTATTCTGAATATTCTACCAGGTCACAAGTCCATTGGATCCTTCAATTTTGATGTAACTCAAAATGAGAAAATGACTTAGAAAAAAAGAGATGTGACTTGGTAATTAGAATCATTTACTTCCCCAACACCAGGGAAGGAGGTTTAAGAACGCAGACTCAATGGATTCCAGTTAGAGGAGCGCTCCATTTTCCTTCATAAAATATGGGGAGATTCACTGCAAAGGGCACACTGGAGAAAAAAGCCGGCATGCCTAGGACCACAGATAGATTTCTTTCAGGAAAAAAAAAAAATCTAGAAGTGGATTCAATCCAAACTACTAAACTACTGTGTCCTAAAAAGCCTCCATGATGTCCTACTCTTAGTAGGAATCAGGACACATGGCCCCAAATAGAGCTCTTTGGAGCTGGAGAAAGCAAAAGAAGCAGGGTACCACCACCCTGAAAGAGAGGGGCTGGGGGGAGGGGTCAGGGAGGGGAGAGAGACAGACTGGGAGGGGGTAGTAACAGGTAAACAAATAAACAAAAAGCCATACCCTTTGCCTTACAAACTGCATCTTATTATAGACTCCTCAGCTACCAACCTAGGGATGGATGAAAAATACCAGCTAGAAATTTACTATTATTACATGTCCTTCAAAAATAACTTCCTTTACAGTATCACTATAGATTACCTCTCTCCACAATCATATTATCCTTTTTTTTTTTTTTTTTTTTTTTTGGTTTTCGAGACAGGGTTTCTCTGTGTCTGTGTAGTTTTGCGCCTTTCCTGGAACTCACTCTGTAGACCAGGCTGGCCTCGAACTCACAGAGATCCGCCTGCCTCTGCCTCCCGAGTGCTGGGATTAAAGGCGTGCGCCACTGCCGCCCGGCTAAACTCCTCATTTTTTCCCAAGAGTTTTTGCTGTTTGTTTGTGGAGATGCAGCCACAGCTGGCCCTGAACTCATAGAGATTCACCTGCCTCTGCTGGAATCAAAGGTGAGAACGGGATGCCGAGATGAAGCCACCCACAAGCCAAGAAGAATGGACAGCTGAATTCCAAAAACCATCAACAATTTCCAGAATTTAAAATTCTGAATCATGACAGGACACTAGTGGAATTCAGGTGTTTCTGGTACATGGACTGCTCTCACCCAATGTGAGGTCGAGCTGTAGACCTTGTGTACATCCTCCTTCACAAATGAGTCTGTCAGATACGCTAAGCCTATAGGCTGAAGAAGATGTCCCAACACTGCGGAGAAACCTCGGGTGACTGTCCAGGCAGCTGGCTGTTTCTGTCAACTCACATTTTTTGGAAGTCACTTGTTTGCATTTCTTGTTTTATTAGGTAATATTATTTCCTTCTTGGGTCTCTGAGGGAGTTGAAGATTAGATAGTTATGATTATAGTTAGTTGAAAATTAGATAGTTATAGTGAGTTAAAGATTAGATAGTTATAGTTAATGATTGGGTAGTCATAGTTTTCCTTGTTAAGAATTTTTAAAAAAAAACCTCACTAAAGAGGTGTAAGTGTATAAATTTGAAAGACATTATAAGATAGTTCTCTGCTAGTAATATAAGTTAGGACAGAAAGTGAATCAGGTACATTTGGACTCACCAAAATAGAAGAGATAATGGAATATTTTCTCTGAGCCTGTCAAATGCAAATGGACTAGACATTGTTGAGGTATTTATTGCTTGTATATATTGTATATAGTTATTGTACTTATTGTATATAGTTTTTCTTTATTAGTTAGAACTTTTTTCTTTTTATTAGAATAAAAGGGGAAATGTGGTGATAGTTTAATTGTGCTGAAATATGATTTTATTTGTATGTTAATAAAGTTTGCCTGGAGATCAGAGGTCATATAGTGTGGTCACATAGTCATAAGCAGGAGTCAGGTGGTGGTAGCACTCGCCCTTAATCCTATCACATGGCAGGAAGAGTCTCTGTGTGGTCAAGGACACAGCCAAGTGTGATGACACGAGCCTTTAATCCCAGTACCAACCATAGAGACCTGGAGGTCTGTATAGACAGGCAATGACGAGGAAGTCATGTGGCTGGACATAGAGCCAGGCAGAACAGGAAGGTAATAAAAACACAAGTTAGACAGGAAGAAACTCTCTCTGGAGAAGCAACAGCCGAGGTAGTAAGATAAGGTAGTCATGGCTCTTGCTCTGATCTCTTTGGCTATTACCTCTGTATTTGGCTCTGTGTTTCTTATTTAATAAGACTATTTAGAAATTCATCTATATACAAACCTAGGGATGGAGGAAAAATACCAGCTAGAGATCTACTATTATTACATGTCCTTCAAAAATGGCTTCCTTCACAATGTCACTATAGATTACCTCTCTCCATAATCAAATTATCCTCCTCATTTTTTCCAAGAGGTTTTGTTATTTATTTGTGGAGATGCAGCCACAGCTGGCCTTGAACTCATAGAAATCCACCTGCTGGAATCAAAGGTGTGACCATCAGGCCTTTGCTATTGTTGTTAAAGACCATTTTATTTTATTTTCATTTTAGTGTGTCATACATATACCCACTGAGGCCAGAGGCAGCTTCAGATCCCCTGTGAGTCCCCTCACATGGGTGGCTAGCATCCCAATTCCTGTCCTCTGACAGAGCAAGTGCTCTTCAAGGCTGAGGCACCTCTCTGGTCCCTCTCTGGTCTTCCGTTTGAGTGCCCCACAGACACGTGGCACATCCCACCTGCCTGAACCACATCTTTTATACCTCTTGGCTTAAGTGGTTAAGTATGCAAACTTAAAATACAGATCTGTTTCTCATCTTCGCCAGCTTACTCATTACTAGCTGAGCTGGTGATCTTGAACAAAAACTCTTCTGGGTTCCTGGTCTCTCATCTGCAAAGTGGGGTACCACCAACCATTTGCAGAGTGAACAAGAGGATTAACTTAGACGATTTATAGAAAGTCCCGGGCAATAGCATTTATAAGTGTTAAACAGCTGCCTTGTGTTTGGGTGTCTGAACTTGTACAGATCAGTGGCCATGTTTTATTTATTTATTTTCCTTCATGAAATAGGGTCTCATGCCACAGAGGTGATCAATAAATTCTTGCTAAATAAGAAGGAGAAGAAAAAAGGTATCCTTTATGGTAATTTCACTAAAGTTAAGGCTTGAATGTGAACATATAATAATAGGTTTTTAGTTTTCCTTGCTTTTCCAATTTGGGTAGCTATGCTTGGAATGCCAAGCACTCGCAGAAAGGGGGCACACGCTAGTTTCTCAGAATACATCTAATCAGACTGGCCATACATTAATAAATCTTTTACACAATGAGAATAAGCATCAGCTTCAAGGCAGAATAGGAAAGGGTGTGAACAAAGGGAAGCAGCCTTGAACCAACACTTGCACTACCCAATGCTCACTGAAGTTGACCTGTTATGGCCTTTCCCCTCCAAAACTCCAAGCATAACTCTGTAAGCCCAGCACTCTAGAGTCCAGAGAAGCGTAAGTTCGAAACCAGCCTGGACTGCTACAATTGAGTTCCAGCAGACTGACTTGCTGTTCCTTCATAAATCAGCAGAACATTGCTAAGGGCTGGCAAGATGGCTCAGCAGGTACAAGAGCTTTGCTGCCAAGGCTGGTAACCCAAGTCCAACCCCTGGAATCCACGTGGTGGAGGAAGGGGCTTGACTCCCACGTGTTGTGTTCTGACCTCCACATACACACATAGTATGCATGCAGCGTGCACACACACATACACACACACATACACACACCCCAATCTTTTGAAGCAAGCTGTATCTGCTGAAGTAAGAAATCACACAACAGGAGGGAGGGCATGTTTGTGCATTTTCAAATAATTCTAGACTTTTTACTTTTTAAAGTTTACACTGACTTTTTTTCAATTATGTTCCCTAGCATTCTAAAGACCCGGATTCAAATCCTAGTCTGTTGCGGGTGTCTGTTCAGCCTCGAATGGCTGCTTGATGCTTCTCCACAGTTGTTTTGGTTTCCTCGTTAATTAAAAAAAGAAAGAAAGAAGCCATCCCCCTTATAGTGTTACTAAAACTGTTCCTTCCGTTCAGGGATGAAGCCAGCTCCAGTTAAAAAGAGATTGAGGGTGGGGACCCTGCGGGGTCTCCCAGACTGGAATTCATCGACCTCCCTTCCCCTCTGTGCTCAGGGCAGCGTGGTGCCTCAGTGTTTCAAACGGTCAGCTCACCCCACTTTCCGCAAACCAGCTGTTCACAGCAGTACACCCTCCTCCCCCCCAATACAGCCCCTAGTGTTGGGCTGTGCCCAGCCAAGGGACTCACCTGCTGCGCTCCGGTTCACCTTCGCTGGAGGAGTCTGACGTGAGAGCTCCTCGGATGCCCCATTCTCACCACAAACAAGGCCACCCATACCGAGGGCGGTCCCATTTGGAAGCCCGCTAGTCCGAAAGCCCACACAGCAAAGAACTCCACAGGCCAAGCAGGGGGCTTCAGCAGCAGTGAATGCAGCTCCATTCTCTCCTGCCTCACCTCCTCTCCCTATACCTACTATAGCTACCCTGAACTCAGGGAACCCCAAACGTGTTCCATATTAAATTGATAGCTAAGGCAAACAGAGCCATGCAAATCCGTCCACTCCAGACTTCAGAGTCTGAAGAAAATGCGTGCACAGTCTTAGAGGAAAGCAGAGACGTCAATCTTAGGCGTCACCTGCTCCAGAATACCTATGCCCCAAACAGAATTTCAAACAGTTCAAAAACATCCTTTAACGGCTGCCTGGGGAGGAGAAACGGGGCACACAGGGAGTGCATTTCACTAACAAAGCATTTTCCCAACTTTGCGATCCAGGCACGGTGTTATGAATCCCGACAACAAACACAGGCCCAGGCCGAGTCAAACCCACCCACCACTGGCTTCCACAAGCCGATCAAGAAGCTGTGTGAGCACAGCTGTCAAAATCAAACAGAAGCTATACAAGCCTCCCAGAAGACATGTCCATCTCTCCCTGGGTCTCACCAGGCGGGGCAGCACTCATTTCTAACTAGGAACTAACCAAAGAGATAAAACGCCAGTCAGCTGGCCAATTTTAACTAAAAGAATAATTTAAAAGTGGGATCAGAGCAAAGGTTGTTACAATTAATATATCCAACTTGGCAATAAGAATTTCATTTAACCTTTGCGGGGATCTAATGAATATGCTAAAATGTTTTTTGAAATATAAAATGCTACGTATTTCCAATATCAAAAATATATTTCAATGATTTGAGATTATTTTATGTATATGCTTTGCCGGCATGCATGTACGTGCACTGCGTGTGTGCCTGGTGCTCAATGAGGTCAGAAGAAGGTATCAGGTCCCTTAGACTGGAGTTACACAGGATTGGGAGCCACCATGTGGGGGTTAGAATGGACCTTGGGTCCTCTGCATGAGCAACCAGTGCTCTTAACCACTGAGCCATCTCTCCAGCCCCACAAAGATACATTTCACAATTGGGCACAAGTTTTCACAGATCTGTGAGGCTTTTGAAGGGGCAACAATCGAGCATACAGTGATGTTTTCCCCAGAGTCTCTTTTTCTTTTTTGTGTTTTGAGTCTTCCAACTCTGAGTCAGGTAAGCCAGGGAACATAAGAGAGAATTTTTGGGAGAAGGGTCCTTATATAACCGGTTCCTTTGTTTTATGGATAATGGAATGAGAGTGTGTGCTGTAAGGTCTTTTTACAGTTAGAGCAGAATTTATTTACAACCACACGCCTTTCTCCCTGCTCCTTTCTCCTTTTCCTCACTGACCCCTGCATGCTTTCCTAACGGGAAGCTTGCATAATCAGGCAAAGAGCAACCGAAATTCTCCTCAAGGCATTCTTACAGTCAGGCTGAAGACAATGTAGAGACCGGGATTTGGACATTATCTCAGTAGATTATCTAATCTGTCACATTGAAAAAGAAGAGCCCAAATCACATGCTGTCCAAAACAAAGATAGCACTGTGTTAATTTTCTAGACACCATCTCCACAGCCACCACACGGCAGCTTCTGTTCAGAACGCTTTGTTCTAATGCCCTGGGAAGAGAGCGAACACCAATTTCCTCCTTTCCCTGTCCTCGGCTGACCACCAGAGAAGATAAACAAACACAAACAAACCTGCAAAGCCTGACAGGTGTGAAGACTATCATGTCCTGTCTTTTCCCAGGCTCCTTCCTCTCGCTTTTTCCAGTCCCTAGTCCCAAGTGATCATGATCCAGATAGCCTCCGCGCTGAAGAACCAGTTATTATTAGTTTAACCACATCCCTTACCTACCACACAAAGCACCAGTCCCACTTCTGCCCTGCAAGGACTCTGCGTGCTCACGACTCTTCCTTTCTCTGGAATAAAGCAGGTGTTCCATGAGGCACTATCTGCGATCCTTGCTAACATTGGGGTAACATGCACAGGCACCCAAGTGCCTCACTCCAGCCTCAAAACTCTGCTCTGCTCATGGTGTGGAGGGAATGTGGCTAAGTTTGTAACTTGAGGGACTTGTGGATCCCCGGATCCAGTGTCCAGAGTCCTCCTTGTTCAGTAACTCAGTCCCCCTCTCTGAGCCCAACGGGCTCTGTCCTTCTTTGTCCTCTCTCTTCCATTGGCTTCTCAACACTGGAGACATTCCTGACACTCGAGTGTTCTAAGCTTGGTCTAGTGTGTACCATGACTTGCTCTACGAATCACACCGAATGCTTTCTAGAATAGTATCAGTGTCTTCAGCTCAGAGCCATCTCTATTGAAAAAAAAAAAAAACATGGATGTATGTCTGAAACCATTTTCCCAGCATAATACATCCCTGACAATTAACCTCTAGGCTTTTTAAAATTACAACATGGGGCAGGGGATCAAATCAAATAAACCTTCCTCCCATTCTCCATTTGCTCAGAAACACTTCCCCTTTGAAGGCCACTATTGTTGCCAGCCTGTAATATACCCTGCCTGCGTGGGTATCTGCACACATATACCCCACCCAGGGCTTTTTTGTATGTCTTTTTATACAATGGGAGCATGAGTCACTACCAGGGCCCATGCTGCTCTGTTCCCTCCCCGACTCCTTGCTTATGCTGTTTCCCAGAGATCATTCTAGATACTTATTACAGCCATGTTTGCTCTGTGGTTCCCAGACAAGTCCCAGCTCCAACCTTCTAACCTAAGCACTCACAGTCATAGCATCTTCTGAAAGAAATAGTGGGACACCGCCTGCCGAGCTCAAGCATGGACCCAAGCACACAAGAATGCCCAACAGATGCTACTTATTCACGTTCTCTTCCCTTGATGGGCTCCTTGTGCAGACTGGCCCTTCATGGCTGTAGAATCACATCAATGCAGGTTCAAACCTTGTCCTCAGACTCCTTTAGGCAGATGCGTAGTCCTGGACACAGTGTGCGTTCCTAGGCTGCTTCCTGACTACGGGAGATGTAGGTGGTTACCATGTGCCTACAACACAGCCTGCTCCTATTAGACAGGTGAAGCTGTTGACTTTACTAAGGATTCCTTGATCCAGAGCCCTGGTGTCGCCATGTTGTGTGTGCCTTCCACAATGCTGTCCCCCTCTCTGCAGCCTTGGGCTGTGCCCTTTCTTTGTCTGTTCTCTTTCTATGGTCTGCTTGATGGGAAAATGCACCCGGGAGGACTAGCAACCAATTCCTTCAGTAGGGAGGCCACCAGGCACAGAAGGAACGATCACATATGGGAACTTGGGAACTGTCAGGTAGGCCCCGTGACAAATGTGCTGTAAGGAGCTGTTTTCTGGGTTGGGGATTTAGCTCAGTGGTAGAGCGCTTGCCTAGTAAGCGCAAGGCCCTGGGTTTGGTCTTTAGCTAAAAAGAAAAGAAAAAAGAAAGAGAGAGGAGGGAGGGAGGGAGGGAGGGAGGGAGGGAGGGAGGGAGGGAGGAAGGAAGGAAGGAAGGAAGGAAGGAAGGAAGGAAGGAAGGAAGGAAGGAAGGAAGGAAGGAAGGAAGGAAGGAAACATGTTTACCTATTGTTTGCCAGGCAGTGGTGGTGCACGCCTTTAATCCCAGCACTTGGAAGGCAGAGCCAGGTGGATCTCTGTGAGTTCAAGGCCAGCCTGGTCTACAGAGCGAAATCCAGGACAGGCTCCAAAGCTACAAAGAGAAATCCTGTCTCAAAAAACAAAAAACAAAAAAAACAAAAAAAAAAAAAGCTGTTTTCCAGTTCAGCCATAGGAAATCCTGAAGGGGGAGAGAACAATGCACGTTTGGAGGGGACATAAGAGATGTAGACAGGAGGCAGGCAGCAGGCAGGAGGGAGGGTTTAGTGAGAACAAACACTCAGTGTTGCAAGAGAAAACTGTTCTAGAGAACTGTCTACAAGACGGTGAATGTTTTGCATTGCTGAACTTATGAGAGTTGGAAAGATACTAAACTTAGTAGTATATGTTTTCTTACCACAATTCAAAGAAATCAGTTTGGACTAAAGGCTACTTACTCTAAGAAGTAGGAAGCCAATAATAAGGAGCACAAGACCTAACCATGTTCATCCCAGCACTTGGGAGGCAGGAAGATCATGCGTTCATGGCCAGCCTGGAACCCTATCTCACAAGGGGAAAGAACCGAACAGAGTGGGTTTCTTCCTTCATAGTCTGTTAATACTCAGTCTTGTTCAGTGACATGAAAGTCCCCAATTTTCTTCTCCATCTCCATCCATTGTACTTACATGGCCTCTCTCCATCCCCAATCCCTCATTCTCCTCTGCCCACAGTCCCATAACAGCCATACTATCCTGTGTATGATAGCATCATAAGCATAAGTCAAACACAGATGGGTGGATTCCGGAAGGAAACTAAAGTGTGCCAAGCCCCCATAAAGCACAATAAGACATTCAACTTATTTGGAACCACCATCTCCAGGACAATAACCCAGGAGGCAGGGTTAATATCCCCATTTGGCAGATGAAGAAACTGAGGTTCAAGGTAGTGATGTGCCTTTAAAATACTACACACTTACTTTTTGTTTGTTTGGTTTTGGTTTTTCAAGACAGGGTTTCTCTGTGTAGCTTTGCGCCTTTCCTGGATCTCACTCTGTAGACCAGGCTGGCCTCGAACTCACAAAGATCTGCCTGTCTCTGCCTCCCGAGTGCTGGGATTAAAGGTGTGCGCCACCATCACCCGGTGCTACACACTTATTAACATGGACCTCTGAGGCCAAATGCAGGTTTACCAGGTCTGGCTTCCTATGTTTACTAGACCCACGATGCTTTGGGTTGATGGCACACCCTGGATTGATGAACACCCTATTCACACAGCTTCCTTTTTTTCTCTACTTGACCATGAAAGATCTGATGGCCATTCACCATGCGGGGCTTCTGCTGTCTCACATCTAACACACTCACTACACAGCTACAGCACGTGTCCAGTAAATGCCTCTTTCTTGACATGTCTCTTCGACAGTCCAGAGCTACACTGCAGTTGGTGAAAATGTTCTTCACTGTATCAATGCTTTCTCCATAGCTACTGCTTCGGCTGGACCTACCTCATGTCTCCAACAGACACTGCCAGTCAGCTACCTGCAGGTCAATCATGGCCCAGAGCTTTGGCAACATCTCTCTCTCCCTGTAGTTGGCTGACCAACCTACTAATAACAAAGTGTTCATGCCAAGAGTGATGGAGTGTTGGAAGGAAATAGATTGTCCCAGGGATCACTAAAGAAGCCCAATGGGAACCCCAAGACAGGGGCAGGCATCTCATGGCCATGTGATAGGTCAACCATTTACCCTAACTCTTCCAAACAGGAATCTCAAAGAGGCAGTCTACAAACCAAACCCATCACTCAGATTTAGCACATAGTTTTCCTCAATGAAATAAATCAATTACTAATATTTTAAATTCTGAAAAGTACACATAAATATCCAGGTTTTATGCTTCCTACAACACTGAAGAACCATGAATAAATAATGGGTCTACTCCACTGCCATGGCTGAGGCAGTAGCTGTCTGCTTGCATGTCCAGACCAACAATCCTCACATCCCTTTGGTCGTGGTGTCCATGGCCCCTTCCACAGAGCCTGAAGAGTAATGACATCATCTTGCTTTAAAGAAATATTTTATGTGCATGAGTATTTGCCTGCGTGTATGTATGTGTACTGTGTGCATGCCAAGTGTCCACAGAGGCCAGAAGAGGGCACTGGGTCCCCTGTAAGAGGAATTATAGATGGGCTATAAGTTGCGGTGCAGGTAAAGGGAACCAAACCCCGTCCCCTGCAAGAGCAGCAGGTGCTCCTAACCACTGAGCCACAGCACTGCGGACAGTATAAATGGCCTCACCACTGTGTCCCTTACAGCTAATTCTGGGCTCCGCCTAAATATTCTGTCCTTACTGCCTGCGGACAGCAGACACTTCTCATAAGAACCCACCTGCCTGAGTTGCCAAGACCTTATCAGAGTCAGGGCTGTGCAAATATGCATATTTCCTGCCCGCCGCAGCCTCCTCCCTTCCTCTCCCTCCACACACTGGGGCTCTAGCCACGGAGGCGGCTCCGATTTGCGGAATGCTCTGGCTGCCTGCCCTGGCACTGAACTCCTCTGGGTGGGGCGGCAGGCTGCGGGGTGCAGAATCTTGACTCTGGAATGTACTTCCTCACAGAGGTGCCAAGGCCTATGCCTGGCAGATGCTAAACACAATGACCTTTAAGCTACCAGACAGTTATTATTCCCAACTGAGAGGTGAGTCCGAGGCTCTACACTCACGGAGAGCTGGGGTGATGTGGGCTAAATGAGACTGAACTGTTTTCTCTTCCCATGGACTAAAGAATGTCTTCTAAGGTAAAAGGTGGTGCGTGTAAACTAAAACCACAAACTAGCAACAACCACCTCTAATCAATTGCTACTTGTTAATTATACAAAAATGTGAAATGAGGGGTGGGAATATATGCTGATAATTGCAAAAGCTGTAGTTCTAAAACTTTATTGGGTGATCACATTAAGAGGACTCGGTCTATAAACAATAGTAGTTGGCCTTATTAGAGTAAAAAAGAATCTATGTCTTCTCTAAACTATAACTCCACTTCTGCCAAATACAGGGCAAGTCCTAAAAAAAAAAAAAAACAAACAAAAAAAATCATAGTCTCTATTTTAAAAATTGTTAAGCTTGGTCTAGTAGGACAGTCCAAGGCTACCATGGACAATTTATCAAGACCCTTACCCAAAACAAAAAATTTTATTTAAAAAAAGATTTATTCTTCTTCTTATGTTTTAATTCTATGTAGGTGTGTGTGTCTGTGTGTGGCCCTGGAGCTGGAGTTACAGGTGGCTGGGAACCACCTGCCATGGGTGCTGGAAACTGAACTCTCATCCTCTGGAAGAGCAGCGAGGTACTCAAACTGCTAAGCCATCTCCCAGTCTCCCAAAATAAAAATCGAAAAGAAACAAATCTGACGATATAATTCAGTGGTAAAGCATGCGGTCCTAGGTTCAAACCCTAATACTGCCAAAATAAAGAATCTGCTTCTGCCATTTCAATGATGAAATTTTTCAAATATTTTAAGCAAGGTTATTTATTAAGGTAATACCTTGTTTCCTTTTAACCAGTGGAATTTAGGCTTTTTTTTTTTTTCTTTTTCTTCTTCAAGTTCTAGGGATAAAATCCAGAGCCTGACATACTTTAAACTGCACTGTATCTCCAGCCTAGTTTTAAAAAAAAAAAAAAAAAAAAAAAAAAAAAAAAAACAATTTTAACAAATAAGAACTACTGCTCTTTGCTGACCAGTTAGTGATGGTCGTGTCCTAGCAACAGAGACAGTCGTGAAAGGCTGTGCTGGAGAAACCAGGATAAGAGGGAGGACACAGCTGGCGAGGTGGATTCTCTGGGCAGCTGGGATGCTAGGAGGCCTTTCTGTAGACCACCATCTCATCTCTCTCAGAGCAGCTCCACAGGGATGGCCCTCCTCCACAGGGCCTGCAGGGCTGGAGAGGAAAGCTCACAGTGATCGCTGAGGGTGAGACTAGAGGGCTCGCCTCAGATATCTGCTTCAACTTAGGACCCACCACCACCACCACTATCCTCCCACAGCAGTGAGGTCATTGGAAGGCCGCCCTTGCCGGGGGTGGGGGGTGATCCCACACCTATGTGCATATGAGCAGCATTAATTAGACTGAGTTAAAAAGAACAACAACAACAACCAAAGAAATAGGAAAGGGTGGGGGTATGACGATGGGAAGGAGACGGTGTTTATGATGTTTCAGAAGTAAAATAAGAGTGGAAAGTTTGCTTATTAATCTTAAGCACAGGATGATTAGCCCGATGGGATTTCATAAAAAGATATCACATAAAAAGATGGTACAATATGTTAAATAAAAACGTAAGACCAGCCATTAGAAGACTAGAGGTGTATGCCTAAGACCCTGACTTCACCGATTTACTATGTGATTGCAGCAGCTCTCTGGGTGACCTTGGGTTGACCCAGTTTTCCTTGGCTGTACTAACTGTGAAGTGTGTGGGAAATGTCATGTGCTGAGGTAGGAAGTGTCTGACACACCCAGCCCTTATTCCTGTGCCCCCCAGGGAAGGTGGCATCCTGAGTTAGAAAGTCCCTTCCCAGGATAGCCTGGGCTCTTCTCCTCTTCCCTGCATGCTGGATGCAGGTCAGAGCTTTAGCCCGGTTTCTCTGTGATCATCTGAGTACAGAATGCAGGGTTGTGTTGCCTTCTGGAGTTCCTCAGGTGTGGCAGAAGTGAGGCAAACTCAGTTAAGATTCCACCTGCCCCATGAAGCATGACTAAGCCCCGAGAGACCGGCTCACAGGAGATTTGAGGCTTCTTGTGCCCCTTGCTTCTTACTTAAGTAATAAGTAATGCATCCATTTCTTGTGACTGTCTCAGTGTGTCCTCTCCCAATGGACTCATGACAAGCAGGAAAGCCAGTGCACAGCAGATTAGCTCCACGGTAATCCTGACCCAGCTATTTTTGGAATCGTAGGGCCCTTTTCAGTGACACGAGGATTATAGTAAGGTACTCTACTGCAAATTTAAACCATGGTTTATTTTTGCCACTACAGAATCATCAAAAAGGATTGTGTCTCCAAGACCAATGGGAGGAGGTAACCTAAGGGTGAACAGATTAAAATGACTTTAAAAATGGTAAATCAGGGCTGGAGAGATGGCTCAGCCATTAAAGGCTAGGCTCACAACCAAAAAAAAGGTAAATCAAGTGTCATTCCTAATCCAGGAATGGAACAACAAACTCACTCACTCCCTTCATGGCCTTAGTGTGAGGCTAGAACAAAGAAGTGAATGCCTAAATGATCCATCAAGATAGGCTTGGTGGGAAACGCCTTTTAACCTCAGCATTTAGGAGTAAATCGAGGCAGATCTCTGTGAGATCCAATCCAGCCTGGTCTACATAATGAGTTCCACGACAGCCAGAGCTATAAAGACTGACTCTGTCTTAGAGAGGAGAGAGGAGGTAAAGAGAGGGAGGGAGGAGGGAGGGAGGGAGGGAGGGAGGGAGGGAGGAGGGAGGAGGAAGGGACGGTACGGGACAAGACAGGAAAGAAAGCATGAAGCAGGCTGGCTACACCAGCTCTCACACAAAGGCTAGATGTTGATATTTATTATTAACAATTCATTTCAAAGAATAAAGCAGAAAGACCCAGGAGAAAAGGGATCCTATCCCTAATCAGAAAGCCCCACATCCTTATAGCTCCTAGAACCATGTTTTCCTCTGCTGTAAAACATAAATATACTTTTTCTTCGGGTCCTGCCTTCCAGGGTTATTATGAGGCTTAAAGGAGGTGCTGCATGTGTAAGGCTTGGAGAGGACTAGACAAGGTTGGAGAGGTGTGAAATTCTGTGAGCTTTGAGCACCAAACATTAAAATGGACTAATTGGGTGGCTTTATTAAAGAAATAGTATGCACCAGCAATACAAAAACTCTAAACAGCACCATGTCCACCACAGCAAAATAGAAAAACTGATAAGTGTGAGAATGAATACTCGGACTAGAAACCAGCACTTTGGTGTTCTGTATACAGAGCTGATGAGAAGAACCAAGACCCAAAGAACACGCAGCTTGATCCAGTCACACAACATTAAACACATACCAGATAAACTAACTTAACTTGCTCAGAAAAGGGCTATACAAGCACTAAAGTCACAGTGTGAAAAAATAATTATCTTTTATGATAGTTTTCGTTTCCTCTGTCTGGGGAGATGGGCTGGTGACAGCATGATTGGGGAACTGCTTCAGAATTTCGAGCATTGATAGTCCAGTTAAACTTCATACGTGTGCAGATACCCGTGGTCACATATGGATGTCTGTCTATGATTTCATGTACTTCTATTTATGTTTCATGATAAAAATAAAGAATAGTAAATAATTTTAAAAGGCTGTCCTGGGTTCCGTATAATTTATTTCAACAATGCTTTCTTATTTTAAAAAATAAAGACTTTTTATTAAAAGTTATTTGGGTTCAATCTCACATCCACTAAATTAGGAAATTACTCACTTAAAATAAAACTCCTCCAAAAATAAAGTATAGTCATAGGAAAATAAAATGCCTCCAAAACCAAAGTATAATCATAGGGAAGTCGTAGCTACTCCCAGGACTGCTCTGTCTGTTTATTGGTAATTTCTGATCAATATCCAGATGTGGTGAGCGAACAAGGAGTCCCAGCACTTGGGTGGTGGAGCAGAAGATCAGGAGTTCAAGTCTAGCCTTGTCTACTGAGTCCAGACCAGGCTGGGATATATGAGACCCTGTTCCTCCAAAACACACAAAGTAACAATAGTAATGTTCAGTAATAATAATTATTGGTGGTTTGAAACTTTCCAAACTAAAAATCTAGTATTAGAAGCAAAGGAGGATGGCTGAGTGGCCAAGGCATCTGCAGTACACGTGTGAGGACATGAGTTCGAAACCCCTGGTCCCAAGTAAAAAGCTCTGGGTGTGGTCATGCACCTGCTGTCACTGTGTTCCTGCCCCAACATAGGAGGCAGAGTCAGGATGATCCCCAGAAGTTCAGAGGCCTGCTAGCCTGGTATACACAGCTATGAACAACCAAAAAGAGACCCTGTCTCAAACAAGATAGAAAGTGAAAACCAACACCCAAAGTTGACCCAACCCCAATGTGTGCATACAGTCACGTACACAAATGTTAGCATATACATATACACACATGTACGCACACACACACATCATGCACTCAAAAGATCATAAAAAGAATTAAAAGCTTACATATCTGTAGTCACCATGTGAGCACATTTTATACACCAGCCTAAAAGAAATTGCTGGATCATTTGAATGCCCAGGGGCTTGACTACTTACCAGCTGGCTGAGTTTGTGCTACCCTCTTGGGGTACGTCTTGCTTCGACTTCTTGCCACGTTCTGATTGGGCCGGGGAAGTTGGATAGAAAGATCTCGGCTCATTTGCAAAGCTGTCCTGCCACTTGAAAATGTGACATTTTGATTAGCAAAAGTAAAACCATATGGCCACAGAATCAAACAACCGTCCAGTCAGAGTCTCTTGCAAAGAAGAAGAGGAAGAACAGCACAGATGCAACAGGACACGAGCATACAGAGGTTTTTAATTGATAACCAAGAAAGTAGCCCTAACCTAAGGGAGGGGCCACGTCAGGTAAAAAGAAGAGCTTGCGGAGGGACCGGGATGGGATGATTTATCAAAGGTTAGGTTTATGTTTAGGTAGGACAAGCTAAAAATAAAGGTTGCTGATGGCCTTGGGGTTCACTGCTGAGCACCAGAGAAGTAACAGTGGGTGACTACGAAAGGGCTGGAATTCTACAAGCCTGTCCTGTCCTGTGCTCACACAGCAAGTTGTAAGGCGTCCCCTGCAATTGAGCAGTGCGATTTTTGTCTCTGAGCTCTGACACTATCAGTCATTTATTATATCCCTCGCTTAATAAACCATGTGTTCAGAAAGAGAGGAAACAGACCGAGAAGTCCACATGGGGTTTGCTTCTCTAGAGGTCATGTGAGGATCTGGAGCCCAAGCTTCCTTCCCTGAGCTGGCATTCTGGTTTAAACATCTCTCTCTCTCTCTCTCTCTCTCTCTCTCTCTCTCTCTCTCTCTCTCTCTCTCTCTCCTCTCACACCTCTCAACACACACACACACACACACACACACACACACACACGGCTTATATGTTGAAGGTTTGGCTCCAGCCAGTGGCCAAAATGAGTTGACTAGGTTGTGAAGTTAATCATCTCAGTCATGGGTTAATCCATTGGTCAGTTCATAGTCCAGCAGATTGCTAGAAGGCGGGGCCTGGCTGGAAGAAGCAGATCACTGAGGTGTGCCTTCTGAGTGAATACGAATAATATACATATGGGCCCAGAACTATCTGTCTCCTCTCTCTTCCTCCTTCCTGACCACCACCCTCTTTAGCAAGCATGAGATCATCAGTCTCTGCCACCACAAACTCCCACTGCCATGAGGTGCCACCTCACTAGGGACCCAAGGTAATGAACCCAGCTAATCTTCAGCTGAAATCTCTGAAACTCTAAACCAAAATAAACCGGTCTTCCTCAAGCTTAGAGGGCTCTATGTGCAGAGGCTCTTTTTCTGAACAGCTTTTTAAAAATCCCATAGAAAGACAAGATTCCATTATTACATATGGTTTGGAGCATAAAGATCAGGTCTATCTACTCCAGACTTTCTCCGACATCACAAAGGCTTGGATAGTGTGTACCTCACTTCACAGAGGAAAAAAACATTTGTCATAAAAACATAACTAAGTGTACAGACCACTGGGGCATTTTATAACGAAATTATATTTTATTATTCAATTTTTCTTCATAGTTCCTTTCTCAGGAACAAAGTAATAGGAAAATAACTTCCCAAGATTAATAAGACTAAGGTCCAGAAATGTCACCTAATCCACTACAGGCTATACAAGACCAAGGCTGAGAACAGCGTTCAGACTCCGCATCTGGTCAGTACCGATCAGTCTGCAGGCTCGGAAGAACAGAACACTTAGCTATTTGATTTGAAATTCCAAGCCCCGAGGAAAACTCAGATCTGCCTTTTCCTAGCCTTGGGGTCTTTGGGACTTTTTTTAAAGATCTCTGCAGCCCCCCTTTATCAGCTGTATTATACTATACCTCTTCTTACAGTATGCTGTTTCTCTGTGGTTTCAAGTAATGGGCACGTACTTATGAGATTCCCCACTTCGTGTCTCCTCCCACCCTGGCACATCCGTCTTCTCTGTGCTGGCTGGCAAAGTCCTTGAGCATCACAGTGAAGGAGAGGGAAATAACAGGGAGAGTTGCCTGGCTTCAGAGAGCAGATTTGCTGTATACAGGTCCCTTAGACTTTCCCAGGGGAGGGCTCCAATTTCTATCCTGTAATTGAGGACAGGATACCTCTTTGGTGGGCCACTGCGCAGATCATGTACCCAGTGCCTGGGAAAGCACCCGACACCACGGAGGCAGTCCTGAGAACTGGTCTCTTCCACACTCCATGAAATTTGAGAGCGCCTATGGTTCAATCCTAGAGGGAGGATGCCTGCTTCTCAGACCTCCTCTGAAGTCAGGCAACTCATTCTTTCAAGGAACCCAATAACACTGAAGAAGAGAGGCTAATTTTCAAGAGACTCTAATAAGGAGATATCAATATGTAACAAAATACTTAATCAGAGATTTAATCAGTCTTCATTTCAGATTACTGGCCCCTCAAAATAAAAACAAGAGAATCAAAACATCAGGCTTCAGCTCAGTCCTCTTCCCAATTTAATTTTGAAATCTGATTGTCTCACATCACTTAAAATGTTTGATTTTTTTTTTCCTTCTTAAATCTTAACTAGTTTTCCTAAAAGATGCAAGAATCACCCTGGCATTCTGTAAGCCCTAAGACAGAAAAAAGAAAGACCAGAAAACTGTCTTCCTGTCCATACATACACATCATAAGAGCCCCTGCAAACACACACACACACACACCACACCACCACCCCCCCCACCACGCACGCACCACCACACACCACCACACACACACACACACACACACACACACACACACACACGTTCATGCATATGTGCACATGGAGACATCCATATTCACACAATGCAGCCCTGAGACACCGCTCCTTTGCTACCATATCTCACAAGGCTGCAAGAGCTGACTGGCTATTGTGCTCCAGAATAAAGAGGCAGGCATGTGATACTGGTTAAAAGGATGTTAGTTTGCCAACTCTTACCACTAAACAGTCTACATTAGTGGCCACCCAGCAATCAGAGACCTGTCCCGCCTGACCTCTGACCAGACAGATGAAACGCCTCTCTCCCACAAGTGGCATGAAGTTAGTACTTCTTACATACAAATAAATAGATTTGGGTTTCATTAAGATTTACCAGGCAGTTAACATTAGCCATGAAATCAGAGCAGATTTAGCAGAATGTCCAATTCTGCAAAGGTTACATTTAATTGCTTTCTCAGAAAAATTATATTTAATATGCAAAATCCAATAAAAATAATTTCTAATAATAATTCCCAGTAGCCACAATATTTGCATTTCAATAAACTTGAGAAATCAGGTATGGCTATATTTGCAGACGCCAACTAACTCCAGCGTATGTTAAACAGCATGATTATAATTTTAATCATCTAAGTGCTAATAAGACAGATGCCTTTGCATTAGCTGCAGTCTGTTGACAAGGAGACAGATTTAAGCACTTTCTCTGTAGCCTTGGCAATACCATGATTGGAAAACCAGCACAAATACTGGGTATTGATTGTTCTTCTCAATGTAAGAGTGTATACTACCTTCCTAAATATCTCATAACCATATTCTCATCTAAGGAAGAATTCTGAAAATCTGAAGGCTGAATATATCAACAAAAACCTTCATGCAAAATCAGAAGTACCCAGAATAAATAATACTTTCCTTTTCGTCACCAAATGAGCGAATGCTCTACTAGACACCATATTCCAGGAGGCACTGGACATCTACAGCTGATCACTCTCAATGACTGTCTCTTGTCTCAGATTTAAGACTTCAGAGGGAGTCATTCAAGAGGAATTAAAAGCTGGCACACTACAGTCCTGCCAACAGGACTTCTGCCATCTTCTGTGGAGGCAGCTCATCCAGTGATGTCCCTAATCAACCGATGGAGTGGTCTCCCGTCTCCTAGGTGGCATCTCCGCACCCTGCGTGGCTTCACTAGGCCTGGTAGCCTGCTTCTCTGCCTAAGGAACGCTGCATCTCTTTGATGGCAGGATGCTTAGAGCTGAGTCTTTGTACACCCGAGGCCCTAACAGCATTCCTTAAGCATCACAGCTCTCCACTGAACAGAAGGAATTGAAACATAGCCAATGCCTTTTCAAAATACAGAGCTCACTCTCACTTTTAATGCAGATAAGAAAGGCACCTAGCTGCCTGGCGGTCAGGTTTTCTCTCCACAGGCTGAGTCTGTCTAATAATCTAAGCACAGGCTGTGGAGTCCTGGGTCCCACTTCACTGCTTCCTAGCGAGGTTACTATGAGAAGTCCCTTGGAGTCCCTAAGCCTCAGGTTTTTTGGTGTAGATAATATCACAGAAGACCGTGACAGTTAACTGAAGCAATAGGAAGTATTACATAACAAAGACAATATGCCCAGCAAAGTTGATATAAAATAAGCATGACTATAAGCAGGTTTATATGTAAGTAAGTTATGTATGTAAAACATGTTTTGATGTAGAATATAAATTGTTCAATATGGGATCAACTGAATCTTCTAACATCACAACCAGTCAATTACGATCCAGAATATCTGCTTTGTTTCATAATCACAGAACATAATTGGAAATAACAGATAATTACAGCAAAATGAAATCCTGAATGTAATAAATTCTACCATGCTCTAAAAGCCCATAACTTTACATAGCTAATGGAGATGTTAAATACATTTAAAACTGGAAAGTCATTTCTGTCAAGAAAGATTTATTTATACAGTACATTGGCACTGCTGGCGGGGGGGGGGGCGGGGGGGGGAGGAACCCACATATTCATTATGCCTGTATGTAGGTAACAGAATTAAAATTTCATTTACATGCACAAGCCTGAGGGGGTGTGGGGAATGCCATTTACCTGTACCGATGTTTGTAACTTATGGACCCAAACTTGCTGAGTTTTCTTGACAATGAATTTGACTCTGTTTCTGGCATTCTAATTAATTTTAAAAAGAAAACCAAAGACTTGTAAATATAAGAATGTATACAACATCTGAGCACAAAGCTATACAGAAAACTAATAGAGATAACCAAAATATTTTACTTATTCTACATACTAGGAGGAAATAATAGCTATTATTTTGAAGATTTATTTTTGTGTGTGTGTGTGTGTGTGTGTGTGTGTGTATGTGTGTGTGTGTGTGCGCCACCTGAGTGCAGGTGCCCATGGAGGCCAGAAGAGGGCTTCAAATACCCTGGATATGGAGTTAAAGGTGGTTGTGAGCTGCCTGCTAAGTGTTCTGGGAACTGAACCCAGGTTCTCTGCTGGAACCACAAGCTCACTGAACAACTGGACCATCTGTCCAGCCCAATAACCATAACCAGTTACTTTAACTTAAATTGGAAATGCAACTCATTCATACTTTCTGAAATTTCCTAGGAAATGCTAATGGTGGTTCACCTTCTTCTATAATCTTGGAAATTCTGTCACTGTTCTCATTTACTCAGT
The DNA here is from genome assembly GCF_004664715.2 of Peromyscus leucopus. Classification (NCBI taxonomy): domain Eukaryota; kingdom Metazoa; phylum Chordata; class Mammalia; order Rodentia; family Cricetidae; genus Peromyscus; species Peromyscus leucopus. Next base: position 23,366,184 of record NC_051079.1, read on the forward strand.
GAAGGCTGGACAGCAGCTAATCACATCGTGTATGTGCTGGCTCACTCTTTCTGTACGACATATTCCAGCGTTTCCCATTTCGGGGCACTGTCCACAGACACCACCATGGACAGATCCTGAGCCCAGGGTCGCAGGCTGTGGGGAGAGCTTAGGCTTCCGGGTCACCCCTTCCCCTCACAGACTAGTATAAACTGTACAAAGGATTCTTCTTTTCTTTCGAGACCGAGTTTCTCTGTGTAGCCATGCCTGGCCTGGAACTCACTCCATAGACCAGGCTGGCCTTGAACTCACAGAGATCCAGCTGCCTCTGCCTCCCATGCTGGGACTAAAGGCGTGTACCAGGCAGGATTAACAGTTCACTCTGTAATACTCCAGTCAACCAGCATGGGGATTAGGGAAAGAACCCAATCTTGAGTCAATAAACAATGTGTTATCAATTGAGGTTGGTTTTGTTGTTTTGAACTTCACAACAAAAGGACGTGAAACCATAAGAAAAAAGTGTCATGATGTAGAAAGTGCACCTACAGAGCCGAGCGTGATAGCACACGCCTGTCCCAGCTCCTCTGAGACCCCTCACGGGTACTTCAACTGCAGTGTCTTCATCGCAAAACACCAAATTTCCATCCATGTCACACAGGTGCTACAGAACTCTGAGCTTTTTACATACAGTTTTTTAAAATTATCCCTAAATTGTTCTTACAATGTGAGCAAAGAATATCTATCAGTCTGTATATAAGCACGTATGTAGATGTACCACACATTTGTGTATATATGTGCACATCAATCTGAACATAAGTACATATGTAGATGTACCACACATATGTGTATATATGTGCATATCAATCTGAACATAAGTACATATGTAGATGTACCACACATGTGTGTATATATGTATCAATCTGAACATAAGTACATATGTAGATGTACCACACATGTGTGTATATATATGTATCAATCTGAACATAAGTACATATGTAGATGTACCACACATGTGTGTATATATATATGCATTAATGCAACCAAGAGAATGAGGAGCTGAATAAATTAAAGAAATGTTTCTACATTCACAGAGCAGAATGCTTGTCCTGAACATCAAACACTACCTTCATTCCTATAACAGAGGACAAAGGGTCCATCAACATACCTGAAAAACGTATGATGCTCTACGCTGCACTTCCAGAGATGCCGGCAAGCAGTTTTGCTTCGAGCTTCAAAAAAGAACGAGGTTTCATTACACTGCAAGAGACAGGAAGAGAATATTGGTCACTGGCTGCCACGCTCTGTGGAGGGCGGCCCTCCTCGTGGGAACGGAAACTCAGATGAACAGAGATTAGCGCCTAAAGACAGCTATGTTTGGAGGTTGCATGAAAAATGACTTTCCACTGTCGACAATTACGAAACATAACTTCTATTTAAATCTCGGCGCAGTCACCTTTATTAATTCCTCTGTGTCATCTCGTGACTATGGATAATCCAGGCAATGGTTCGGGAATCTTGCAAGGCTGTCCACCCTAAGCGGCCACTGTGTACACCAAACACTGTGGAATTCCGCTCCTAACGAAGAGGGGGGTGTCCACACAGTCCTTAACCCTACCGCTTTCAGAGATGGAAAAAAATCACCCCAGACTCTGTCGGGAGTGTCTCCGGAAGCAGCAGCGAGGGAGACAGCCTCCACCACACTGAACTATTAAGTAGATAAAATTCAATTCTATGAGAGATGCAGCATGCCAAGCAATCGGGACACAAAAAATTTAACTGCCATTTTAATCTAGTGGTTCTTTGATATATAAGAAACTAAGACCACATTAAAGGTAACCATTTGTGTGTGTGTGAAATGCTATTGTCAATGTCTAAACAGAAAATCAAGCAAAACAGAATAAGCACCAGGAGCTCTATGAAGCTATTCATTGATAATTTAGCTTCAACTTTAAAAATCAAATGCTAGCCTCCAACACAGCAATTCTTGTGGAATGAGTTTCCTATGAACTCATCAACACAATATTGGCAGTGCACAGGACTAACTGGAATACTGTCTACCGTTCTAACAAGGAATGTAACCTTTGTATACCTGAAGTTCCTTCCAAGCCCAACGGGAATGACGCTGCCTAACTTAGGAGTGTATTTGTAAAGACTAGGGTATGGCAGAAACATGGCCAACACATCCACATCACAGCAAAGCTAGCCCAATACCAAAATCTTAAGAGGTAAAGGAAGAAATGTAGGGAAGACCTCAGGTCTCTGTTGACGTGTTACCGTCAGCAGACAGGAAGCGGGGAAAACTGGAGATAATGGACAGTAAGGTCAGGCCAAGATACTAAGTGAAACGTCCACAGAATACCAAGTGGGCCAGGAAGCACATGGGTGTCCCATGCAAAAGAGAGGTCACATCTCCTGACACAAGCCCTGTCCCCTGAGAGCATAAGATGGCCAGAAGAGAGCGCAGGCGTTAAAGGTGAATCACAGGACGATGCTTGTGAGGTGAGTCAAGGTGAGCGAGGGTGTCAGAGAGGCTGGGAAGAGACAAACACAAGTCTCAGGGGACCCAGGAAGGCCAAGTGGGATTCAAAGGCCGTTACTGCTTTCCGTAGTGAGACTACATGGTGACTTTTGTGCAAGATGGAGGACTATAAAAAGAGATGAGGGAGAAATTCAGTGGCTTCAGAACACCTTTTCCTTGACAGCAAAAGAAACTGAGGCTGGGGAGGAGCAGAGACCAGGGCAAGGTAAGAAAGCTCAGGCTCCTGGAGATGGAGTGCCAGGAGAGAATCTCTCTCCTTCAGGTTTCCTTCTCAAGCACGTATATGTATGACACAAAAGCACAGGATACCCAAGGTGGATTCACAGTACCAATTCAGTCCCCCCTGCCACAGTGACAGACTGACACTGTCCCCACTTCCCATCTCCCGACACGGCCACCACTGGACTGTCCTCACTACACTACAGTGCCCAGGTCACTCGTTTCAAAGTTGGCCTGTGCGTGCATCCTACAGGGGTATGTCACAAGGAAAAGGGACCTCCAGGGCAGGCGGCCTCTCCCTGTGCCACACACACATGGTGACAGGCCATCTCCCTGCGCTTCTCAACAATGGAAACACCAGGGATGGCAGTGCACACTGGGTCCCAGCATGGATGGCAGACAGCAGCTGAGGCCGGTCTCGCACACACTCACATTTCAGCAAAAGCACCCGTCAAGAATGTTTTGTAAGTGCCTAAGTCAAATTTCCCAAAACTTGAATTACATAGACCCCACATTTCCAAAAGCACAGGGGAAACTTACAACTGTCCCGTCTTTTAAACACAATACATTTCCTCCTAATTTCAAACTTTCCTTGGATTGTTTTTCAAGTTATCCTTCACATGTCTGTATTATTTTGCTTCTCTTATGGAAAGCCGGTCAAGGGCTATCTAATTCTTCATATATATTTTAATCTGTCATCACATAATGGAAAGATAAAAGTCAGTTCAAATCCAACTGGAACTTGGTTTTTCTCGAATTTTCTTGGGCACAGACAGAGGGACAGAAGAGCCTCCCAGAGGGCTAATTACCTCTGCCATGAACAAATGCAAGTATGAACTCATTCCCATGTACACAAGGCCTCAGATAAGCGGCCCATTTTCTGTTGTATTACTGACAGAATGATCCAAACATCAAAGGAAGATTGACATTACTAACATAGGAGCCAGGCATTCTGAGTAAATTCTGTGACTTTTGTCGTGTGCTGCTGGCACCAGTGAGCTGACGAGGCACTTGGGGACCTTTTCAAGACAGACGTGGCCGTTCACACATCTCCTTTCATCCCACTCAGCAGTTTAACGGAAGAAAGCGAACCATTCTGAGCAGCAGCTAAGATACCCTATCCAGCTCTCAAAGCTTGCTAAGTTACGCAAACACCTTTAGAGCTTCGGGCATTCACGCTACAAGCAATGCTCCTGTCTGGATCTGTTCTTTCGGTCAATAAGTTAACCAAGCTTATGTCCTTTGTATCTAAGATAGAATGTGGACATCGCTGTCCCTGGGGCCTCTAAGGAGAATCGAGGGGGGCATGCCCTTTGATGGTGAGTGCAGAATCTGTGTTCTATCCACAAACTCCCAGCCGAGCACCTTTCATCCCCTTGGTCTCTTTGCTCATGGCTGCCAGCTGCGTCTCTGAGGAGCTTAAGGAGGGGGAGGGGGAGGCGACTGCTCTGCTCTGTCCCCTGTGCGTCACCATCACCCATCACCGTCACTGCTGATCACAGCTGTGGCTTACTGGCCAAGCACAGCTGCTCAGGCCTCTTGTTCCACTCCATTCTCCGTGTCTCTCAAGCCTGTGCTCCTGACACAAGAGTCTGTGTCACAGAGACCTGTGTTCAACCGGCTTCCCTGTGTTTCTATGGAGACACAGCCACGGGAGGGGGGGGGAGGGATGGGGGAGTAAGATCCTTCAGTGGGTAAAGGCAGATGACCTGACTTTAACCCCTGGGACCCACATGATGGACGGAGAGAACAGAAGTTGTTCTCTGACCTCCACACATGTCCCCCCAATACATATATACAAGCACTCACACATACAAAAAGAAATGTAATTTTTTAAAGATACACTGCGCTGGGCCGTGGCGCACACCTTTAATCCCAGCACCCGGAAGGCAGAGCCAGGCGGATCTCTGTGAGTTCGAAGCCAGCCTGGTCTACAGAGTGAGATCCAGGACAGGCACCAAAACTACACAGAGAAACCCTGTCTCGAAAAACAAAACAAAAATAAATAAATGCATGAATAATAAATAAATAAATAGGGCTGGAGAGATGGCTCAGAGGTTAAGAGCACTGGCTGCTCTTCCAGAGGTCCTGAGTTCAATTCCAGCAACACATGGTGCTCACAACATCTGTAATGAGATCTGGTTCCTCTTCTGGCTGCAGGATGTGTGCAGCAGAACACTGTATACATAATAAATAAATAAATCTTTAAATTAAATAAATAAATAAATAAATAAATAAATAAATAAATAAATAAATAAATAAGATGCACTGCATGCCCACTGGGGAGCCAAAGAGATCGGTGTTTCTAAAGATGGTAAGCTATAGTCATTCAGCAAATACCTGGAGACCTGTGGCAGAGACGTTCCTGCCCAGGCCTCACTGAGGAGCGGGAGAGGTGCAACGTTTGAAATACTGTAGGTGTTTTCCATTCAATCCAAACAGTATTTTGTACTTTTAAACTTATTTTAGGCATGCAGGGAGAAACAGAAAGAATAAGAAACATGATAGCAAATGACTAAAATAACTTCCTTCTGAACTACTCATAAAGCAAAGGCAAGCAGTGAAATCAGGAAACACACACATTCTTCAGTTCGAAGAGACACAGAATTTGAAGCAGATGAGGAAATTTCATCTTTCAAATGGTGAGATTGCGCGGCCGCCATCCTAAACACGAAATTACGCGGGCATACATGAGACACTGGACATGACGTTGGTCTCAATGGCTCTCATCATCTTTCATTGCTCTTTCTTCAAGTTCAACCCCATTTTTAAAATGCCACTCTTGTTATTACTTGAAAAGGGGAGTCGGAAAGAAATGTTAAAGCTCTGAGTTTACCTCACCTTGTTCTCCCAAGCTAAGCTTTACAGAGCGCCCACCCCCAAAGGGTAATTCTCACAATGCTAGTGCCTTAAGGTATTTGCGTACAGTAGTCTATGGGATGTCAAGTAAGTATGGGGCATGCTGGGTAACCACTCACATTTAATGTGGTTGTATGCACTGTCAGTGTCCACCGGGCAAGGCACTGGGGTGTCAACAGAATTAATTTGGACAGAGAACTGTCTGCGTCTTAGGAAAAGATTTTTTAAGTCCCCCAGTTTGAGAAGATAGGATTACAAACACTCCTCTACATACATGCATCATGTACAGTATGAACATATGTTCACACCCATTATAAACACTTTTGAAATGTATCTAGCACAGCTTTGTTTGGTTTGGGTTTTTGTTGTTTTCTGAGATGAGGTCTCACTATGTCACCCTGGTTGACATTTCTGCATAGTCAAGGTACTAACACAAGGGCTGGGGAGATAACTGAGTGAGTGATGTGCTTGTCACTCAAGGACTAGGGCCTGGAAATCGTTATTAGGAAACAGCCTAATAACCCTGTTATGCTTGTCCAAGTGAAGGTCTAGATATCTGGTAAAATACCTGAGTTTCTAATGGATTAATTCCATTTATTGACATTTAATGGTATGATAGTCTTCACTCTGAAGTTTTTATTCCTTTTGAAAAAGTGGTTTAATCTGTTTTAATCGTGGAGAAAGTCAACAGAAGAGGTAACAAATAAAATACAGGAAGACCCATGGGCTGAAAGATGCAGGCTTCCCTCCAGCCCTGGCACAAGCTACCCAAGGCAAGGGTGGCAGGTACAAGGTGACCTCATAGGAGGCCACATCAGGGGCCCAGTGCCACGACAGCTCCAGTTGAGAAGCACAGACTGGCTGCTCCTCTCCTACCAGCTCTGGACTAGGTCCTTCCAGTCCCCTAAGGCTTCTGTAGGTAGATGTTCTGTATATCCCCCATCCATCCCCACCCCCACCCTCACCCCACACCCCTGACGCAGGCGAGGGACACAGGCGATACGATGACAGTGAACCGTCCAAAGTTAGCTAGTGAGTGGCAGCCTTGAACTGAAATCACGTGACCTAACCACAACTCCAGCAGTTCATGGAGTCAGAAAGACTCCAACAAAAACGTTACATGGCATCAGGGTCCAAATATTACTGTGGGCCACACTTGATAATCTGTATTTCAGGTACTTTCATACTGTGGACAGAAATGCAAAATCGTGTAACTTTCAGTTGGGAGGACCATACAGAAATGCCAAACAAAAAACCCACATGTGCACTTAACCTGTGGCTGATCAATCCTCCCCCATGAACAGACGACAGACAAGCCACTCCAAACACACAGATGGACGGTGACTGAGCGAAGGAACACAAACTATTTTAAAGCTACCTAAACATTCGAGCACAAACAGTCTACAGCGTGGGACTTACACCACTGCAGCTTCTAAGAATGAGGGTGAGGTGAGGCTTGGTAGTGGAGCACCTGTACAGCATCTACAAGGCCCTGGACTCCACCCCAGCACCACTAAAGAAAAAACGATAAAATGGAACTAGAAAGCTCCTGATGAACTGACACAGAGTTATTTCTAGAAGAAAAATAAGGAGAAATGAACAAATACTTTTATACTATGCAACCTTCTAGCTAAGAAAGAGTAATGTGTAGGCACATGTACACACACACACACACACACACACACACACACACACACACACACACACACATTCTTTACAAAAGAAAACCATGCAGAAAACAAACTAGAAAGCAGCGAAATTCAATAGATTCAAGGAAAGGTAAGAAAAAGCCCGAGAGAGTGGGAGTTTGTGGTACTCCTCTGGGTGCATCTTTCTGTACAGTCTCAACCTTTAGAAGAATGTTAATCTTCTGCATATTTAAAACATAGACTTAAACAAGCAAGAATGTAAGGCCGAGGGAACCATAACTGGAAATAAATAAACCTAATTAGATTTTGAGGGTATATACAACCACAGCAGTGAAGAAGGAAGAAAGGAATGAAGGGGGCGGGAGCCGAGTCAGTTGTGACCACAAGACAGCGGGGGTCCTCGGTCCTCACATCGGGTGAAGGAAGAATGGCCATTTCAGTGTTTGGCCAAAGCAACTCTACAACTATCTGATGCGTACTTTAGAATTAAGCAAATGACTAAAAGTGTAGCTACTGGAAGTGAAAGGTCTCATGGTCAAAGCAAGGACATAAAACATGAAATGAGAAAAAGCTAAGAGAGAGGCCTGTATGAAGCAAACTCATAATTTCTAAACTATACATGGGTGTGTGTACACTTAAAGGCACATGTACATATGTACACCTTTATATGTCATGTATGTGCATCTGGGCAGTGCTTGTGTACATGCACGCATAGATTTTCTAGTTCTGGCCACGGAAAAGCTCAGGCAGAAAACTCACGGAGGAGCAACAGCCACCTCCTAGCCAAGATCTGGACCATCGCCCACGGTGAGGAACCATGACCTTGAGAGATGTGGTGGATGCTGAGCTAGGGGCAAAACAGACAAGATGCATCTAAATATCAGAGCACACACTAAAAGGAAAAAAGTACCACAATGATGACGGAAACAGGTCCGAGGAGCACAGAGGTCAGGCTGGGGGGGGGGCCTCCTACCAATCAAACCTAGGAATTCTTGACCATCAACACCTCTGGGCGCTGGAATGCATCATAAATCATTGAGGGGGAAAAGGTTAATAAGTCCATGTCAAAAACAGACAAATACATGGAAGGGAGAGAGGGCAGGGCCCTTGCCTACAGTGGAATGCTGGAGTCAGAAGATACATGTGAAGTGGGGGATGGGAGACTAGAAAACCAGCATCTACCATCATTACCGGAAAAGACTGGATTAGGTAAAGATGTCCAGTGAATGTCAAAAACACAGGAAAATTCTGACAAGGAAAGAAGTGCTTGCATGGACATACTGGGTCTCCCTGTGGACTACTCACTTTCTAGCTTGTGGGGCGGGTACCCACAATAGGAATCATACACTGAAGAAATTAGGTGACGTTGAAAGACCCCAGCAAACTTGCTTAGCCTAACACCATTTTGAGCTAAGCCTGAAAAGTACAGGAAAGTTCAGGGTGTCTGCGGTCGGCCACCTGGCCCCAGAAAAGGGTACTAAAGGTCAGAAAAACAACTTGGAGCCAGACAGCAGGCGTGTCGAGCTCGGGGAGAACCCACGAGCTGTCCTGAGTTTGAACCTGGCCTCATTTGAATCGTCCAATCAGAACCCACGAGCTGTCCTGAGTTTGAACCTGGTGTCCTGAGTTTGAACCTGGCCTCATTTGAATCGTCCAATCAGAACCCTGTAAACCGAGCTCCTCGTGCTCCTGCTGCCAGACCCTATAAAAACCCTCCACTCCAGCCGTGGGCGCGCCAGTCTCTTGAGCCTCTTGAGGGACTGTGTTGCCCGGGTACCTGTGTTCCTGAATAAAGCCTCTTGCTGTTTGCATCTGACTTGTGGTCTCGGTGTGATCTCTGGGCGAGGGTCTCTCCAGAGGGAAGACTGCCTTCGGGGGTCTTTCATTTGGGGGCTCGTCCGGGATCGGAGACCCCTCCGCCTCGGGACCACCGACCCACTGTCAGGAGGTAAGCCGGCCGGCCTTGGTGTATGTCATCTCTGTCCTGTCTGAGTGTTGTCGGTTTGTCTGAATGTTGAATGTTGTCTGTTTGCGCGCCTGAATCGGTCTGGAGTCAGTGGGCTGAAGGAGCTGACGAGCTCGGACTTCGCCACTGCAACCCTGGAAGACGTTCCACGGGTCTCTGAAGTCCCCTCTGGGGCACGGTCTGAAGTCCCCTCTGGGGCGCGGTCTGAAGTCCCCTCTGGGGCACGGGAAGTCCCCTCTGGGGCACGGTCTGAAGTCCCCTCTGGGGCACGGTCTGAAGTCCCCTCTGGGGCACGGGAAGTCCCCTCTGGGGCGCGGTCTGAAGTCCCCTCTGGGGCACGGTCTGAAGTCCCCTCTGGGGCACGGTCTGAAGTCCCCTCTGGGGCACGGTTTGAAGTCCCCTCTGGGGCACGGTTTTTCGGGGCCATCCCCGAATCAGAAGAATACGTGGTGCTGGTAGGGGACGGAGAATTTAAGCACTCCGTGTCCCCATCTGAGTTTTTGCTCTCGGTTTTACGCCGGAGCCGCGCAGCGAAATTGTTTCTTGTTTGTGTTGTCGGGTTGTTCTGTGTTCTTTGTCTAATCCTTCTCCATCCAGGAATTAATATGGGACAGACTGTCGTTACCCCCTTGAGCCTAACTACTAACCATTGGTCGGACGTCAAAGGCCGGGGAGAAATGAAGGTGTAGTCATCAAGAAAAATAAATGGATGACCTCTGTAAGGCTGAATGGGTCATGATGAATGTAGGATGGCCACGGGAGGGGCATTTAATCTCTCTCTCATTTCCAGGTTGAGAGGAAGGTGTTTGCCCCTAGCCCCCATGGGCATCCAGACCAGGTTCCTACATCACCATTTGGAGATCCCTGGTTGAAAACCCATTCCCCTGGGTCAAGCCCTTCCTCCCACAACCCCCCCTTACTCCCCAGCCTTCGGCGCCTCCTAATCCCCTTTCTTCTCTCTACCCAGTCCTTCCCCACAGGGAGCCTTCCAAGCCCCCTGTCCTTCCCCCTGACCCTAACTCTCCTCTCCTAGACATGCTGGTGAATGAACCACCGCCCTACCAGCCGACCCCCCAGCGTCACCCGCGGCCCCTGCGGCTGCACGCGCGGCGGCCCCCGCCGCGACCCCGCCGGCTGTGCTCACGGCGGCCCCGCCGCGGTGCCAGCCGCGACCCCGGCGGCTGTGCTCGCGGCGGCCCCCGCCGCCCCGGCGGCTGTGCTCACGGCGGCCCCGCCGCGGTGCCAGCCGCGACCCCGGCGGCTGTGCTCGCGGCGGCCCCCGCCGCCCCGGCGGCTGTGCTCGCGGTGGCCCCCGCTGCGGCGCCAGCCGCGACCCCGGCGGCTGTGCTCGCGGCGGCCCCCGCCGCGGTGCCAGCCGCGACCCCGGCGGCTGTGCTCGCGGCGGCGGCTGTGCCCGCGGTGACCCTAGTCGCGACGCCGGCTGTGACCTCCCCGGTGGCCGCCCCCCTTGTGATGACCCGCTCACTGGAGACTCGGAGGAAGAAAAAGAAACGGTCCAGTCCCCCATCGCAGGCCGCCTCAGGGGCCACCGAGCCGGCCCCCCCACTGAGTCCAGAGCCTTCCCGCTTCGGGAAGGACCCAATCATCAGTTACAATATTGGCCCTTTTCTGCCTCAGACCTTTATAATTGGAAACAACATAATCCCCCTTTCTCCAGGGATCCTGTTGCCCTGACCGGCCTAATTGAGTCCATCCTAGTGACTCACAGGCCGACTTGGGACGACTGTCAGCAGCTCCTGCAGACCCTCTTAACCGTAGAGGAAAAGCAGAGAGTTTTCCTGGAGGCCCGGAAGCAGGTTCCGGGCGATGACGGGAGGCCAACCCAACTCCCAAATATCATCGAGGCAGCTTTTCCCTTGACCCGCCCAGACTGGGACTTCAATACACCTGAAGGTAGGGAGCATCTACGTCTCTATCGCCAGTTGCTCTTAGCGGGTCTCCGAGCGGCCGCCAGAAGGCCTACCAATTTGGCTCAGGTAAGGAATGTGATGCAGGGAAAGGAGGAATCACCCGCTGCATTTTTAGAGAGGCTGAAGGAGGCTTATAGGATGTACACTCCGTATGATCCAGAAGACCCAGGGCAAGCACCAGGTGTCATCTTATCATTTATTTACCAGTCTAGCTCAGATATCCGAGCCAAATTGCAGCGGTTGGAAGGTTTACAGGCGCTAGGTTTGCCAGACTTATTGAAGGAAGCAGAGAAAGTGTACAATAAGAGAGAAACTCCTGAAGAGCGTGAGGAAAGGAGATGGCAGAAACAAGAGGAAAGGGACAAGAAACAGCATAGGGAAATGAAAAAGGTTTTGGCCGCCGTTGTGTCTAAGGGACAGCGGAGAGAGGGAGATAGGTTGGGAGAGCGAAGGAGGCCACCCCTTGATAAGGATCAATGTGCTTACTGTAAGGAGAAGGGACACTGGGCCCAAGACTGCCCCAAGAAGCTACAAGGACCCCGCCGACCCAAGCCCAAAACTGTGGACCTCCTTAGTCTAGAGGACTAGGGGAGACGAGGCCAGGAGCCCCCCCCTGAGCCTAGGATAACCCTCAAGATCGGGGGGCAGCCCGTGACCTTCCTGGTTGATACTGGTGCCGAACATTCAGTCCTAACCCATGCCGGAGTGCCTCTTAGCCGGCATTCTGCACTGGTGCAAGGGGCAACTGGAAACAAGAGGTATTACTGGACTACCGAGAGAAAGGTCCAACTGGCATCAGGGCAAGTAACTCACTCCTTCCTACATATACCTGAATGCCCCCATCCGCTGTTGGGACGGGACCTATTAACCAAATTGAAGGCACAAATCTACTTTGATGAGAAGGGACCAAGGGTCACGGGTCCTAAAGGAGACCCTTACAAATCCTTGCCCTCAGCTTAGAGGAAGAATACCGGTTGTTTGAGGCAGAACCCCCGGAGAAATCACCTGAAGAGCTACAGAACTGGCTGAGAGAGTTTCCTCAGGCCTGGGCAGAGACTGGGGGCTTGGGGCTGGCACGCGATCAGCCGCCGCTGATGATCTCACTAAAGGCCTCCGCGACTCCCGTTTCAATCAGACAATACCCAATGTCACGGGAAGCTCATGAGGGGATTAAGCCCCATATTCGGAGACTCCTGGACCAAGGGGTGTTAAAGCCCTGCCAGTCACCTTGGAACACCCCTCTCTTGCCTGTTAAGAAACCGGGGACAGGAGACTACAGGCCGGTCCAGGACTTGAGAGAGGTCAATAAGCGGGTGGAGGACATACACCCCACGGTGCCTAACCCTATAACCTTCTGAGCACCCTCCCACCGACCCACGTCTGGTACACTGTGCTAGACCTGAAGGATGCCTTCTTTTGTTTAAAACTGCACCCTCAAAGTCAATTGTTATTCGCTTTCGAATGGAGGGACCCAGAAAAAGGGCTCTCGGGACAATTAACCTGGACCAGGCTCCCGCAGGGTTTCAAAAATAGCCCAACCCTCTTTGATGAGGCCCTACATGCAGATCTGGCCGGATTCCGGGTCGAACACCCAACCCTGACTCTGCTCCAGTACGTGGATGATCTACTCCTGGCGGCCAGGAGTCGAACCGAGTGCATGGAGGGCACTCGAGCCTTACTGGCCAGACTTGGGCAGAAGGGCTATAGAGCCTCAGCCAAAAAGGCCCAAATATGCCGAGACAAGGTCACCTACCTAGGCTACACCCTGAGCGGGGGGCAAAGATGGTTAACAGAAGCAAGGAAGGAGACGATAATCTCCATCCCCCTCCTCGAAACCCCCGCCAAGTTCGAGAGTTCCTGGGTACGGCTGGGTACTGCCGCCTTTGGATTCCTGGCTTTGCCGAACTGGCAGCCCCATTATACCCCCTCACTAAACCAGGGACCATGTTCCAATGGGAGGAGAAGCATCAGAAAGCGTTCCAACAGATTAAGAAAGCCTTGCTTGAGGCCCCGGCTCTGGGTCTGCCAGATCTGACCAAGCCCTTTGAGCTGTTTGTGGATGAGAACTCAGGCCTTGCTAAAGGGGTACTGGTGCAAAGATTGGGACCTTGGAGGAGACCTGTAGCGTATTTGTCCAAGAAATTGGACCCGGTGGCTACAGGATGGCCTCCATGCCTCCGCATGGTGGCAGCCATTGCCGTATTACTCAAAGATGCCGGAAAACTGACTCTGGGACAGCCGTTGACTGTGCTGGCCTCCCATGCAGTGGAGGCCTTGGTCCGACAACCACCGACAGATGGCTTTCTAACGCCAGAATGACTTACTATCAGGCTTTATTACTGGACTCAGACAGGGTAAATTTTGGGCCGGTAGTTTCCCTTAACCCTGCTACCTTGCTGCCACTGCCTAGCCCCTCCGAGGAGCATGACTGTCTCCAGATTCTAGCCGAAGCACATGGCACCCGCCCCGATCTGACAGATCAGCCGCTTAAGGACCCAGACGCTGTCTGGTACACAGATGGGAGCAGTTTCCTGGAAGAGGGGGAACGCAGAGCCGGGGCAGCTATAACCACCGAATCGGAAGTGGTATGGGCATCGTCGCTCCCGCCCGGGACATCGGCCCAGCGCGCAGAACTGATTGCGCTCACCCAAGCTCTCCGGATGGCAGAAGGTAAGAAGCTCACAGTTTATACTGACAGCAGATATGCCTTCGCCACTGCGCATGTCCACGGGGAAATCTACAGACGAAGAGGCCTGCTGACGTCCGCGGGTAAGGAAATCAAGAACAAAAAAGAGATCCTAGACCTCCTAAAGGCCCTGTTCCTCCCGCTCCAACTCAGTATTGTCCACTGCCCGGGGCATCAAAAGGATGACTCGGCGGCAGCCAGAGGGAATCGGCTGGCAGATCTGACTGCTCGAACAGTGGCTTCCCAGCCAGCAGGAAACAGCCAGTTAATGGCTATACAAGAACCACAGCCTGAGAGAGACCCCGTGCCCTATAGCCCAGAAGACCATGAGCTAGCAAAGAAAATGGGGGCGGACTGGGAACAAGGAAGACAGGCATATATACTAGGGGACCGGATGGTCATGCCAACCACCCATACCCGATATATGCTGAGATTCCTACATGCATTGACCCATTTGAGCAAAAAACAAGATGAAGACCCTATTAGACAGAGAAAACACCGGGGCAGTGCTGCTGAACCAGGATCAGGTACTCCAGCAGGTAACTTCTACCTGCCCAGCCTGTGCTCAGGTCAATGCAGGGAAGGTTCATCTGAACAAGGGGGTCCGCCAAAGAGGCCATCGTCCTGGTGTTCATTGGGAAATAGACTTTACAGAAATAAAACCTGGACTCTACGGGTACCGGTACCTCCTGGTCTTCGTGGACACTTTTTCCGGATGGATTGAGGCATTTCCAACCAAGAATGAGACAGCTAACGTGGTAACAAAGAAACTGTTAGAAGAAATCTTCCCCAGGTATGGGATGCCTCAAATATTGGGGTCAGATAACGGGCCTGCCTTCGTCTCCCAGGTAAGTCAGAAGGTGGCCAAACTATTGGGGGTTGATTGGAAACTTCATTGTGCATACCGCCCCCAAAGCTCAGGACAGGTAGAACGAGCTAATAGAACGATCAAGGAGACTTTAACTAAATTAACGCTTGCAACTGGCACTAGAGATTGGGTGCTCCTACTTCCCTTGGCTCTCTACCGAGCCCGAAATACTCCTGGCCCACATGGCCTAACCCCTTTTGAGATCATGTACGGGGCCCCACCTCCTGTTGTAAGCTTTCTCCATCCTGATATTTCATCTTTTGCCACCACCCCTACTTTAGAGGCACATCTTCAAGCCCTCCAACTGGTGCAGAGGGAGATCTGGAAGCCCCTGGCCAAAGCTTATCAGGAGCAGCTAGACAAGCCGGTGGTGCCCCACCCCTTCCAGATCGGGGACTCCGTTTGGGTCCGACGACACCAGACCAAGAACCTGGAATCACGGTGGAAGGGGCCCTACACTGTCTTGCTGACCACCCCCACTGCACTTAAGGTCGACGGGATTGCTGCATGGATCCACGCCTCTCATGTGAAGGCTGCCATGCATACCGATATCCAGGCACTGGAGGAATCCGTGAGTGCCTTGGAAAAATCGCTCACCTCCCTGTCTGAGGTAGTTCTGCAGAACCGGAGGGGATTAGACCTCCTCTTCCTGCAGGAGGGGGGGTTATGTGCTGCCCTTAGAGAAGAATGTTGCTTCTATGCGGATCATACTGGGGTGGTAAGGGATAGCATGGCTAAATTAAGAAAGAGATTAGAACAAAGACAAAAACTCTTTGAAGGACAGCAGGGATGGTTTGAAGGATGGTTCGGAAGGTCCCCCTGGCTCACCACCCTCATCTCCACCCTTATGGGACCCCTTCTGATCTTATTGCTCCTTCTGACGCTCGGGCCCTGTATCCTAAACAGACTTGTCCAATTTGTCAGGGAACGTGTTTCTATTGTTCAGACCTTGGTATTGACCCAACAATACCAACGACTCAACCAGGTGGAAATGGAGCCACATCCCCATTCTTCCCCATGAATGGAGGATTCCATTCCCTGAAATAAGAAAATGGGGGAATGAAAGACCCCAGCAAACTTGCTTAGCCTAACACCATTTTGAGCTAAGCCTGAAAAGTACAGGAAAGTTCAGGGTGTCTGCGGTCGGCCACCTGGCCCCAGAAAAGGGTACTAAAGGTCAGAAAAACAACTTGGAGCCAGACAGCAGGCGTGTCGAGCTCGGGGAGAACCACGAGCTGTCCTGAGTTTGAACCTGGCCTCATTTGAATCGTCCAATCAGAACCCACGAGCTGTCCTGAGTTTGAACCTGGTGTCCTGAGTTTGAACCTGGCTCATTTGAATCGTCCAATCAGAACCCTGTAAACCGAGCTCCTCGTGCTCCTGCTGCCAGACCCTATAAAAACCCTCCACTCCAGCCCGTGGGCGCGCCAGTCTCTTGAGCCTCTTGAGGGACTGTGTTGCCCCGGGTACCTGTGTTCCTGAATAAAGCCTCTTGCTGTTTGCATCTGACTTGTGGTCTCGGTGTGATCTCTGGGCGAGGGTCTCTCCAGAGGGAAGACTGCCTTCGGGGGTCTTTCAACGTCATAGCCGGCAGCTCAACCTTACCAGACAACAAGGGCCAGCAGACGGTCACTGTGTGCCTCCAGATGTGGCACGCTGAAATAGACACACCCTCACCAATGTGACGATGGAGCTGGGAATGCATGATACACTCTAACCACAAACCACCAGAAAAGCATGGAAGGGAGAGTTTTACTTGACTACAGCAGGGTTAAGGTTGGGTCTGAAATGTCCATGTCACAAAAGATAAAGGAACGCTGTCACAAAAAAGTCCAGACTGAAGCCAGTCTATGACACAGGAGAGCCATGGAGCATGGAGGGTATTATCAGGTCAAGCCACATCATAAGAGCATTTACAGTAATTTTGTAGTAGTGATTTATATCCATTATGTGCAAGAACCCCCTGTGTGTTAACCATCGTCCTGGGTTGACCAACAGGGACCAGCCACCCCTGGCCACCATCAGTTCCTGGGTATGTTCCCCAAAGCTCTCCCAGCTTCTGTCAGTCGGTCCAGGAACCTTTCTGTCTCACATCCTGTGACACTAAGCTTAGCTGAGTTTGGTATCTGGATGCACTGTTCATAAAAGTACTCCCAGTATCCCTTCCAAACATGCTTCTTACACGCCAGGTTACAGGTTTGGTTTTGGGGTTTGGACACCCTCTTACTGTTGCCAGAGCTGAGAAATTTGATTCCAAATTCTCCCCCAATTTTTATCAAAATTAGTATTCCAGGTTAGGCTAATGATTCTCACATTCATATATTATGCTGATTCTGGTCCTGAAGTCTAAACTCATACGGTGTACTTCTTATTCAATATCTCTACTGAGGTGCCTGGAAGAAGTCTTAAACTCTGTGCATTCACCGGAGGGTTCCTGGGCCTCTCCCCACACAGGTGCTACCCGGAGAGCCTCCTCTTGCCTGTCTGAGGACGGCTCCATCTTTCCGGCCCCTCAAGACAAACTTGTTAACGCCCTGTTCAGTACCTGGGACTTTTTCTCCCCACATCCCAAATACCCTGGTGGTTAAGTGTGGAATTAGAACCTCTCAGTCTTTCAGCTGAGAGAGAAGCACTGTCCTCCTCTGCTTCACTGATGATGTTGGAGTAGAGGCACAAGGGCTCTCAGACTCAAGGAGGCCTCACACCGCCAGACCAGCTGACACTTACAGACGTTCAGACCAACACTGCCGAGTGGAAAGCAGGAGTAACAGGAGCAGATGAGCGATCTTCATTAAAAATATGTATCGCTAGACAGCTATAAAATTTATGAGAATTCTATTAAGAACTCACGGGCTGTTGGGTGGGGGAGGGGGCTCATCCTGTCATCCCGGTACTTAGAAGCTGAGGTAGAAGGATTGCTAGGAGTCTGAGGCTAGCCTGGGCTACAGATTGGGAACTTTCCTTAAAACAAAACAAAACAAAACAAAACAAAAAAAAAAAAAAAAAAAAAAAAACACCAAGCTGGGGAAAGCCAGAGGTGGTTTAGCGATGCCTTGAGTTCACTTCTCAGCACCCATGTCAGGCAGCTCACACCTCCTGTTAACTCCAGCTCTACTGAGATCCAATGCCCTCTCCTGTACTTCACCGACACCTGCACTCACGTGTGCACATACCACACACAACCATACACAAATACATGCAATTAAAAATAAAACACAAAACAAACAAAACCACTCAGAAAACAGAAAGAAAGCATGCCAGGCGTGGTGGTACACACCTTTAATCCCAGCACTGGGGAGGCAGAGGCAGCGGATCTCTGTGGGATCTATGTGAGTTCGAGGCCAGCCTGATCTACAGAGCAAGTTCCAGGACAGCTAGGGCTACACAGAGAGACCCCATCTTGGGGGAATAAAAAAAAGTGTACATTTGAAATATCAGAAAGAAACAGCAAAACAGGCAGATGGGAGGAAAGAGGACAGTGGAATCCATGGCTGATATGTAAAATTTAATTAATTATAAAATAAAATATTTAATAAAAAAAGAAACAGCAAAACACATAAAAAATAGAACTTACAAGACTCCAAGCAGACACATATATGCAAATATACCAAGAAGGGAAATCTTTATGATACAATATTAAGTACAAAAGCATACACACGCTGAGCATAGTACCTTGCCTATAATTCCAGCACTTTGGAAGCAGAGGCAAGAAAACTCATGATTCCAAGGCCAAATGGCCAACAGAGTAAGACTATCTCAAAATCAAGAAAGGATATACACAACCATACAAAGATAATATCTCTATATAAACACATAATCCATTTACACTAATGAGGCAAAAAGAGTCTATAAGCAATCATAACCAAAATGTTAACAATCATTACCTCTAAATTTTAGGGTCACAGGAAACACCGATTTTCTTCTTTGCATTGTATTTTCCATATCTTCTACCATTATTATGTGAAACCTTTATTCAGAGTTCCTATTTCCAGCGAGGTGCAATTTAAACCACAGTGCACTCTGAAGTGTTTATAATGCATGGGAGTGTCTCTGAACTCGGTCTCGAAGCACTAAGCACACAGAGATAAGTCTCCTGGTTTAACCAGACCAGTCGACCAGAACACCAGCAGGCTAAGGAAGCGCTCCAGCCATTTGTCAAGCTGAATGAGATTACTGTTCCAGGTGAGGGGTTTTCAGGGTCTTTTTAATTCAATCTGTGATTACAGTTAGGCCTCTATACTAATCAACTTAATTCTACCATTATGCAAATCACTGCTTCACAGACAGGAACCCTGATGGAGAGAGGGGAAAGGAAAAAAAAAGGCCTGCAAGCAAGAACAACCAGGAAATAGAATGTTTGGGTTAAATTAATGTGCTATTTAATAACAAATTTAGGAGGAGGCATGGTGTCGCAAGTCCGCAATCCCATCACTTGGGAAGTAGAGGAGTGCAATCAGGAACTCAAGGTTAGAGCCAGCCTGGGCTCTACACATAAAAAAAAAGGAGCTGAAGTAACTGACCAGCTTTGGCACCTTATTTAAAGGTCACCAACATCTGTAGCCTTTAAGGACCCAGGACAGTGGGCACGTAATGACTCAGGGTCCTCCCAACATCCACTCTCTCTCAAAGCTAGGCGGGGACCAGCCGGCATCTGGAGACAGCATCACAGAGACTGCCACTGGGGAGTAGCACAATGACATCAACCTTGCTGCCTTAGTTCTGGCTGGTAATGAAGGCGGCTGAGAAGCTGGAAGCTCAGGGTACTGGCGACCTCACCAATTTCTTCTTCTGAGACAACACAAGAAGAGTTAAAGCACTGCAGTGATAACATACACAAAGAAGAAGAAGAAGGAGGAGGAGGAGGAGGAGGAGGAGGAGGAAGAAGAAGAAGAGGAAGGAGGAAGGAGGAAGGAGGAAGGAGGAAGGAGGAGAAGGAGAAGAAGAAGAAGAAGAAGAAGAAGAAGAAGAAGAAGAAGAAGAAGAAGAAGAAGAAGAAGAAGAAGAAGAAGAAGAAGAAGAAGAAGAAGAAGAAGAAGAAACAAAAGTAATTTAGGCCTAAGGGGAAGGATGTTCTGGATAACAGGAATTGTTCCACGGGAGGCCTAGCCCCAAGGCAGCGGCCCCTGCCAAGCATTATTTTGAATGCATTTGGTAGGTGGGATTCTTTGCATGAAGTCATGGGAACCCCCTGCAAGACAGGGGGAAAATTACAAGATTCGCCTAACTAGCTTCCCTACTTCTCAAATCTACTTACACATTAGCGAATCTTTTAAAGACTGACATATCTAATTAGAAGTTGAAAAACAAAATAAATATCCACCACCACCACCACCCCAAAAAAAACTATACAATTAAGAGTTTGTATGTGACTTTGGGACTACCACTGTCTGAAAAGTCTACAATCTCTCATCCTCTTGAGTTCAGATTCACCTCAAAACCTGATATTAATTTCATCAATAATAACAGCCATTTTTTTTCTCCCTAGAGGAAAAAACGTATGGTATCAGAGTTTGAGTCTTTGCAGTATACCTCAAAAATCAGTTCATTGGCCACTTCACAGACAGATATTACAGAGGAGTCTCCACAAGTGAGACCCTCTGCTAAATGCCATGTCCCCAACCCTTGGGGCTGCTACACTGGGCGGACAGTTCCATGTGTGGTCATAAAAGTACCAGTTTATTCCTAAAATCTTTTTAGCACCAAAAAAAAAAAAAAAATCAATTCAAAGCTTGCTGTGGCAGCACACACCTACAATCCCAGCACTTGGGAGACTGAGGCAGGAGGACTGCTGTGAGTTCACGTCTACCCTGAGCTAGAGAGCAAGTAAGAGGCTAAATAAGAAAACAAGATTTATGAAAAGAGTCAATGAAGTCAGCTCAATTCCCTCCTTGGCTTGACCCTGCATGAAGTTAAGAAGACACAGAGGGCTGGGCGGTGGTGGCGCACGCCTTTAATCCCAGCACTGGGGAGGCAGAGCCAGGCGGATCTCTGTGAGTTTGAGGCCAGCCTGGGCTACAGAGTGAGTTCCAGGAAAGGTGCAAAGCTACACAGAGAAACCCTGTCTTGAAAAAACAAAACAAAACAACAACGGAGGAGGAGGAGACGATGACGACGACACAGAGGAATGGATTCCTCCGGCGTCACCTTTTCACCCATTTATCCTGCACGGGTTGCCCTAACAGCACAAACAGGCAGCAGGATCTTCACAGACAGATCAGAAGGAATCTTTCACGTCTTTGCCATCCTTGACCAGCTTCCGAGAGCTACCTGTGAAGGGTCGAAAGCACAGCCAGACACAGACACTGTGCCCACTGCCGAAACCCTGCCGGGGTGCCACGAGGTCAGCAGGGCCCACCCTTGACTTCCGGTCCCCACTGAAAGCGTCCAGAATTTCCATCCAGCTTGAGTATCATGCTCAGCAAGAACAGATGCGTGGTACCCAACGGGTTGTCTTGTTTACTTCAGAAGATACAGTTCTGCGGTGCCACACAGCCTACACCTTCCAGGGGAGATGAACCCCACCTTCACAGGCAGGACTGAAAGGCAACTTAAACCTTCGGAGATAATACAGGCCACCGAGGTCTCTCCTCTACCTAGGAAGGTTTTGCTTTCTTTTGCCAAAACTAAAATGCCATTTTCCCCATCCCCATTTCCCTTTCTCTCCCACAAGAAATGCCTGTGTGACATAATTAACCCGGCTCTGCACTGCTGCAGCTGAAGAAAGCGTGGTAGCTTCACCTTACCAAGGCCTTCTACGTCATTCATGAGCAGGTGAGACCCTCTCCCTCACAGGAGAGCTAGATGCTCACAAAAACTTACATCTTTTCCCAGGACTCTGAGTTCGAACTGGGTTTCCTTGAAGTGCACCTTTGTAATCCGGGGCCTGAAAAAACAAGGCAGGTAAGGCTATGCTTGCTCTTTTCAGAACTTCGTTGTTCAGAATGCAGAGGGGTATCCGGCAGGAAAGGACTGAGAAACTGCAGGCTCTTTTAGGTCCTGTCGAGGACACTCCAGAGCATCCCTGTATGCCCTCTGCTCTGGACAGCCTCCCGAGGCTTCTCCACTAATAGACAAACAGACTTGGAACGCCCATGCCCTGAGGGTACCACCTTACACACACACACACACACACACACACAGGGCCACAGCTCCCCAATCCCTCCGTTCCTTCCCCAGTTAGAGCTAAAACTCCAGAAAGTCCTGGATCCACGGGCCACCAGCACATAGGGACATGGCTGGGATAGCCTACTCTACAGTTTCCATGGACAAGAGAGCCCAGAACAACCAGGACTGAACAGGACAAAGAAGATACACAAACTCACAAGCACTTTTATCTACTTACTACTCACTTCCTTAAAGATACATGTTTTTCCCCCAGACCCGCTGGCACACAAGGCCCCAAGCCCCAATGTATACAGTACACCGCTTTAATCCTAACTCTGCCCCCACGTTATACTTACCAGAAATACTTCCCCACTTGCTTTTTATTCTTATAGACAACGACACCCACTGGAGTTAGTCCTAAGAAATACTCAGACTTATTTTCTCCCTGAAAAAAAGAAAAATAAGCAAACACATATATTCCCAGGACCATTAACTTATTCCTAAAGAAGTTCCTGGTAAAACTATAATTGGCCATACAAACATAATTTGCTAGAATGGTTATATAATTAACAGTAATTATATAATAAAATAATTAAAATATAGTTAATACTGGATTTAGGTTTTGAAAGACATCAAACAAACAAACAAAAAACTAGCTAAAGTGTAACAGTAACTAAGTGGATGCTCTTTCCCCTCCCGATCTTAACATCAATCTACACCTGTGATTTCAGTTCACCAAGAGGCATGGGATGTAGCACGAATCTTAAAAGGTCCTATTAATGAGAACAAACCTGGAGCCAGGTATTGGGGTGAATGCTGGAAGGTCAGAGAAGCAGAACAAGCCACAGCTTCCTCACCTTGCCAGTTCCTCAGACTGGATGCCTCTCAGCTGAATTGTGCCGCTCAAAAGCCTAAAAGCTTAACCAGCTCTAGTTCCTGGTTTTCACGCCTTATATACCTTTCTGCTTCCTGCCATCACTCCTGGAATTAAAGGCGTGAATCACCATGCCTGTCTGTTCCCAGTGTGGCTTTAAACTCAGAGATCTGGATGGATCCCTGCCTCCCAAGTGATAGGATTAAAGGTGTGTGTGCCACCATTTTCTGGCCTGTATGTCTATCTAGTGGCTGTTCTGTTCTCTGAACCCAGATAAGTTTATTAGGGTGCACAATATATTGGGGGACACAATATCACCACAATGCAAGGACAATCAGTCTGATGCTGCTTACGCAGTGAGTGGTGCTTATGCCCAGGGGAATCGCCACGCAGCTTAAAATGCTGACGAGGATGAGCCACTAAATTGGTGACCTCAGAATCTGCAGTGACAGGCAGAGTGTCAAAACACATAGTGGCTTCAAACAATTCTGAGCCACAAACCTGAGACCCACTGGCTTCTAACCAAAGGTGCTTCCAGATGGTTTGTCTTGGTTTTGCTCTCTGATGTGGATAAAACTGGGCCTGGTAAACTGCCAGTACCACAAGCCTCATGAGGAATTTTAGGCAGCTGCCTGCACACAGAGGCTTCAATTTCCTGAGGTCTACCATGGTCCTTCCTACCTACACTTGGAACTTTAAGACTGCTCAAAAATTGAGAAGCACGATCCCTTCTCATAAATCCTGGAGACAGTCCATTTCCAGGCAGAGACAAATCTCAAATAAGAAAACAGGACTCTGAAATGACAGAGCCACGGGCCGGGTGGGTACCAAGAACATGCACAGAGCCGTTCACTAAACAGCCCGCAAGCAGACCACGCAGCTGCTCTGGAAAAGCCCAGTCATGGCCAACCTTCACCTCGAGAAACCGTCCTCAAGGGATGGAAGACCTAACAGATCTGGGTCGTTTCCCATAGATCCTTCCCACCGCCTCCCAAACCAGGAAACTTGGTTAGGAATTAAGATAAGTGTTACAGAATTCAAAGCACTTGGCAGAAGCCTCTACACATTTCCTAGGGGCTGTTGTGAGGTTGTTTTGTTTTGTTTTGTTTTGTTTTGTTTTGGGTTTTTTGAGACAGGATTTCTCTGCATAATTTTGGTGGCTGTCCTGGATCTCGCTCTGTAGACCAGGCTGGCCTCGAACTCACAGAGATCCGCCTGGCTCTGCCTCATCAGTGCTGGGATTAAAGGTGTGCGCCACCACTTTCTTAAACACGCCCCAAACCTACCAAGAGGCCAGCAGAGGAGAAGATAATGACTTCATGGAGTTTTAATACCTACCTTCCTCCTTTCATTTCTTACTACGTGATCAGGCTGGTCTCGAATGTGAGACTGTCTGGCCTCCACCTGGGATCACAGTGGATCCTGCCATTACAGGACTGTGCTACCCAGATCTTAGAGGTGTTCTTAAAGTCGGCAGCATTTCATTCTCTAATGAGACTGGTATCTAATATCAGGGAACTTTTGGATCCTCTGAGTCTGTACCTTCCCATTATCACACTGAATGTGTGCACACGGATGCTTCTAACAGTTAAGAGTAATATGGACCAGGAACAACGGCAGGTGCCTGGAATCCCAGCACTCCACAGTCAGACAAGAGGAGTCTGAGCCAGGGTCTACACAGCAAGACCCTGAAAGACCGACTGACTGACTCAGAAGACACTAACGAGCTAAAGACATGCTATAAAATGAATACAGGAGTGAAAATACGAAAGTGATAGTCCAAGAGAAATGTCTGTGAGGGTAGTGCTGGGCTTTAAAACACTGATGTGGATCCGATGATGCTCACTGACCACGGCCAGCAGGTGTCCATAGCCACTGAAGAAAACTAATCTAAATCCACCAGCCACCACACCAGGACTGTTGCCCAATGCCTACTTTACCTGGCACAGAACTTCATTTTTTTTTTCTGCCATAAAAATCTATTTGTAAAAAACCCTCCCGTTTCCTGTCTAATATCATCAATGTCATGATAGACTGATGTTAAACTGTTTTGACATTTAGCGAAGCCCTTTGGAACTCTTATCCAGATTGTGTTTGCAAGCCCAGTTAATTGTTTTCTACACGTGGAAATACAATCACAGACTTCTATGCAAAACTCATTAGGGTTTAATCCACGTAAGAACTGCTTTGAGTTTGAAAAGCAGGAGAAGTTATCATCTGCTTGGTAAACAAGAGGACGGCAGCTTCCCTAGGGAGCTTCTCTGACTTTTTAACAAAAATGTCATCCGCTTAAAATATTTCGTGTTAATTAAATGTTACTCACATAGACCGGATGGAGGTCAACACCATACATCTCCAGGGATTTGGCAGTCCTCAAGTAATTCAGCTCAGCTTCCGAAGGAGCCTGACCCCTACACCCGGAGTAAAAGCAAAGGCTTTTTTACTCATAGCTACACCACTTGAGAGAGAAGGATGCTTCAATGTGTTCGCCAGTAAAACAAGAAAGGCTCTGCACTAACGTGCGTGAAAGATGCGGCTTTGTACTTGAGGAAGAACTTGGCCTTGTTCTTGGTCTTGTGACAAGAAGTTAATATTTATATTAAGTTAATTTCATTTTCCAAACCTATTTCTGCTCATTATGGTCTATTCCCGAATTCTCAGTGTGCATTAAAAACTCTCAGTTTCAAAAGCTCCCAAAGAGATGATTGAGAATAGAAGCATTCAAATGAAAAAGCAGCCACTTCCCAGGGAGCAAAATGTCGCCATGCACCAGCACCAGCAGCTGTGCGTGGGCAGCAACAGGAGCTGGCACACACCAGGCAAGGGGTGGAAGGGCACCCCCCCCGCCCCCCCCCCCCCCCCCCACCCCCCCACCCCCACCCCCCACCCACCCCCGCCGCCGCCGCCCAGCAGGGGTCACGGCAGCAGCTCCTGAGCACAGGTGTGGTTTGGAAGCACATTAGTTAACATACAGAAACTGTAAAGTGCTTGTCATTTTCATAATTAGTACGGAAGTCTTCCGAAGGCCTTCGCTGGCGGTAATATCCCCGTGAACACCCTTTGCTCATAATGAGGGTGAGCATCTGCCAGGAATCTCCATGGATGAATGCAGGGAGGGGTAGTGTGGGGGGGCTGATGGCTAACCAAAGATAAAAGCTGCTAAGAATGTCTCAAATTTGAGAATGGTTTTCTGATGTATTCTGTTGCTTCAGCCGCCGTGCACTTAGATGAAAGCCCGCAAGACTGTTCTTCATAAATTGGTCACAAGAAAACTACCCAATTTTGATCATGCTTTATTCCTAGAAAAAGATAACTGGCCACACTATCACATAAAATATGTATGAGCGCCTTTATCCAAAGCCCCATAATTTCAAAATACAATTGTACTTTGGAACTCCTAATAGAATTAGTATTCCCAGACCGTGCCAAACACACTGCCCTTTATAATGTGTAACAAGCTCTCTCTTATTAGCATCCACTTCAGCAAAACCTTAAAACGAAGGAGTCTGTTTTCAGGCGACAGAGCACTCTAGTGCACGCTAATCCAAGATGGAGAGTCGGCCCCTCTGATTGCTATTCAGCAATTGATTTCTGCCTCTACCCACTGAGGCAGATCCATTCAGTGAACATTTTTGCTGAGCAGAATAATTCTACATTTTTTTTCTTAACCATAATAGATCTGAAACCAAGTATATTCAAAGGGAAATGTTACACAAGAAGCAAAAACAGCGAAGTTAATCAGTATAGAGGATTTAACCAAAATACTATAATTAAATTATAACTTCAATGCTCTGGGCTATTAACTGTAAATCTTCCCAGAGGAGCACGTGAACTGTCGAGGTGCATGCAGGGTTAGCATAATGACTGCAGAAATATCACGCCTGTGTCTTCATGAGCACAGACTCACTGCTATGGCCCAGACGGGATTTTTTTTTTTTTTCTTCTAATTCTAAAGATTTACATACTTACCATGGGGCAAATCTCAAAGACACAAAGGCACATATACTTATTTTCATATAAATAAAAGTAGTATATATACATTGTAGGATTTCACAAGAGTAGTGATGGCGGAAAAAAAATTACAAAACCTCCTGAATGCTAAAGGGAAGTTCCTTGTCTGTGTATCCTGCATAATGGATGTTAACAGCTTAGATGCAAGATTGTAAAACATCTGTAGTGAACTTCTGCCCTCCAGGGTTCTCCCATTGTGCTGTAAGCCTGTATTCAAGACCTCCTCCATCCTTCAATAAACATAATGCATTCAGCATTAAAAAAAAAAAAAAAAACTACAAAACCCAGCTCTTAGAGAATGACTCCACTTAAGTAAAAATCACAATACATAAATCTGTACAAAATCAATTTTCTCTATGGAAATTATATAGAGAGGAGAGGTCAAAGGTCATTAACCAAAACTGTGGTGTCTTTAAGTACTGGGTTTACTGCCACCTTTATTTTATTTAGATAGCTGGAGTTTTCAATGAGCATTTATTGTTATAAAAGATGCAAAGAAAACCAGCATCCAGAGCACAGGAATTTATCACTGGAAACACATTATGATTGTCTTAGCCAACAATGACGATGGTTGATACAACAAAAAGCATGATCCTACATTAGAGTCTTATGAATCCTTTCGATGGCTTCTTCCAGCTCTTCCTTCTGGTCAGGAACGAACCGGTACTCCGACACATATCCTGCAGTATGCTTACATGGATCGTGATCTCCAAGTTCAGCTGGAAGACACAATGTAATTTTATTCATATAGTTTTTTTTTTCTTAACTATCACAGGTAAGGGTATTTTAGGAAAATGCTCCTAAAAAAATAAAGGAATGGAATTTTTCTATCACGCTTAAACATTTTTCTTCAAATGCCTTGTTGATTTATTGATGTAGCTAACTACTAAATAACTTTTCTAAAATATTACTTAAAAAAAAACTTTGCCAAAGATATGTGTGTGGTATAAACAAATTAGGATTTAGAAGATAAAAGTCTATGTTTTTGCTTTCCCACAGAGTCTATCATCATTTTATTTCAATTACTCTTATCAGTATAGATGAAATAAAATGAATATGAACATTTTGCGTCATATAGCTACTAGAGTTTAGGGTATGCATTCTAGGAGCACTAGAGATGATCCCAATATATCCTCTCAGACAATGAAACCAAGAGCAAGCATGGCCTTCAAACAATCATGCTGCATGGGATGCTTCCAGAACACTCTACAGGACTGGGCTGTCCTGTCACCCTTAGCGCAAAGAAGCAGGGGGGAAAAAAACCAGAAAGTTCTGATCAACTTCTTCCTGTAATAATCATTTTTCTAAAGTCAACTCAATTAGTCTAGTTGACATTCTGCCTGGGATATTTATTCTATATAATGTCTAGTCTACTAGTGTCTCAAGAACAAAGACCAGGCTATCTCATATTCCCTACATTGAATTTGAAATGTTCTCAGGAAATAAACTCACATACAAATAAAAAATCAAATATTTTCTCCAAGCATTCCTGAAGCAAATATACTTAAGCGGAACCTACCTTGGATGGCATATGCTCCCAGCTGAGCAGCAATGTTGACAGGACAGGGCAGCCGGCCCTGAAGGGCATCTTGCTTCACCTGTAAGAAAAACTGATATCTAAAAGAGAAATGGAAAAAGGAGATTAACAATCTCTGATGCTGTTCAGACTTGAAGCTTCAGGCCCTGATGAGCAAGAGAAAACTCAATCATCCTCAGTTTTAAAAGTCTACTGAACCGACAGGAAGGGAGGAGGAGACCGACCAACCGACTTTACATGGCCTCACTGAGTTACTGAACTCAACGCAGACTGGCTGGCTTGCACAAGGCTCTGCTGCTCGCCACATCTGTTGCTTTTCCATGCTACTTGGTTTCCCTAAAGGCCAGTCGCCTCTCAGGATCCATTAAGGATAATAACAATTCACGGGGTCACTGAGAAGATTAAATGTAATGTCACTGTCCGTACTTCAACAGATGCCATTCTCAAGAGA
Organism: Peromyscus leucopus; assembly: GCF_004664715.2. Classification (NCBI taxonomy): domain Eukaryota; kingdom Metazoa; phylum Chordata; class Mammalia; order Rodentia; family Cricetidae; genus Peromyscus; species Peromyscus leucopus. The sequence continues at coordinate 23,394,857 of NC_051079.1, forward strand.
AAGAAATGACAAGGATCCTACCTATGTTACATGTGTCATCAACAAGGCTCAAAACCATGTGTCCCAGATAAAAATCAACTCGTAGTGTATTTTCCTGTATCTTCCCACTTATTAACCCCGCTCATCATTTCAGCTTTGTTCATTCCGTGACGCCTTTAATAATCACAGCGCCAAGAACTGTTTTCAACAATGTAAAAACTGTATGTATTTTACACACAATAACCTAGAAAAATGAGGTCAGCATCTTCATTCTGTAGATGAGGTAACTGCCCAAGATCTCACCACCAGTTAGTCAGCAGAAACAGAACTGTAGCCCAAGCAAGCGGATTCTAGAACCTCCCAATCAAGAGACTCTATGTGAGCTGGGGGATGGCTCTGTTGGTAATGTGCTCACTGTTCAAGGAGAAGAACCAGAGTTTGTTCCCAGACACGGTGGTGTGTTTATAACCCCAGCTTTCAGGATGCAGAGATGGGCAAATTCCTGGAGTTCTCATTAAACCCGCCTAGCCTAAATGATGAATTCGAGGTTAGTGAGAGCGCCTGTCTCTAAATTCAAGGTGGACAGTGCCTGAGGAGTAATTCCCAGGGCTAATCTCTCGTCTACACACACACACACACACACACACACACACGCACACGCACACGCACACGCACACGCACACACACCTGCATCTTCAGGCTGCCCTGTAATTTCCCTTCTTTGTAAGGTGACGCTTGATGTTACTGGGAAAGGCAAAGACAAGAAAAATAAATGGATTGCAGAAATCATCTGTGATAAATCTCTTCTCCACCTGCTCACAGCTACAGCCCAAGGAGGAAATCCAAATGCTGGAGGCCACACTGGCCATTCCCGGAAGACCGAGGCTGCAGGCTGGAGGCAAAACCTCCTTGACTGGCTGCTTCAGGAGCTGGCACACTAGTCTCAGGTGCCCGTGTAAGAGAAACCTAGAATGCTGGAAAGCCACCCCAGACATCCACATCAATCACAACATACATGAGAATGTGGCAGCAGTACACTCCTCTCCACCCCATACCCAGGACCCTGCAAGTTTAAAACCTGGCCTGCCACCATCCACATCTCTCCTCCTTCCGGTCTGCTCAAGGGTAAGGAGTGCATTTCAGAGGTAAAGAGGACTGTCCTCCTTCTTTTAAGCTCAAAAAAAAAAAAAAAAATCACTACATAGTTAGAAGTATAAAAATGTTCTCATCAAGTGATGGAAGCCAGGCCTTTCCTTGGTCACGTGGTCACACACGGAGCACAACACTCCATGAACTACTGAAGGAAGAATGAGCAGGTGGGTATTAACATACAGTTAATACATACAGTCTTAACATACAGATTCCAGAAACGCAGGCTACAGCAAAAGGAACACATATGCCCAGAAAGTTCTGACTAACAGTTTGATAGATAAACCGAAAGGCCTGTATCTCAAGGCTCCACATTGGTCTTTTTCTATTTCTTGAAGCAACAAACAAAAACATATAAAACGACCACCATCCCCCCCACCCCCGCTCCAGCTACCCTGCCAATTGAGCATCTACATCATTTGCACTGGAGTCGGCACTGTGCACACATTAACTTATCGTATTCCTCCATTCATCTCTCTTGTAGAAATACCCAAACCCCATTTACCACAAGAGAACTCGGTGAATGAGGGCCAAGCAAGATAGATGAAATAGTATGATTAAAAAAAAAAAAAACTATTTACATGGAAATCCTGTAATTCTGCTATGTAGACAGAAAATTGAGATTTTTAAAAAGGGCTACACCATTTTCCCAAAATCACACAACCAGCTAGATTGTGTGATTATATACACAAAAGTCTCCTTTATCTTACATTTCATATAAAATTATCGAAAACTGAAAAACCAACACAGAGTAGGGTGGAGCAATGCTCCAAAGAACAGAATCAAGATAGTCACTCTATTTAGGATTTTTGCTTGCTTGCTTGCTTGCTTGCTTTTTGGCCCTGGACTCATGGTAATCCTCCTGCCTCAGTTCCCCAAGTGCTAGGATTACAAGCATGAGACACAAGACCTAGCTGAACTTAAACTTGAAAACACTGAAAAATATGTCTTGGAAATACTGGCCATTAAAAGAGTTTCCTTTAACACCATATAAGGGAATTTGGCTTTTGGGTTTCAGTTTTACCTTTTAGCCAGAGAGATGGCTCAGTGTGCAAAAGTGCTTGCTGAGCAAAAACCTGGTGACTGAGTTCCAGCTCTCGAAGCCACATAAGTGGCTAGATGATGCGGTAGCATGTATCTACAACCCCAGCATTACTACAAGATGGAAGTCAGAGACAGGAGAACATGCTGGAAGCTCATGGGTCAGTCTAGCCAGAAGTGCGCTGCACAGCAGCCCAAACAAGAGATAACCTGCCTCAGGAAGAGAAAGACTGAAGAGATGCCCTCTGACCTCCACACACATGCCATGACACATACGCACCACACTCAAACTCACTCACACACACAGGCACACACACGTAAACACACACATATATCACTCACATTTACAATTGTACATACATAACAAATAACCAAAACAATTTCATGTAATCAGTCCACTTTTTCATGTCTATTGTATTACAGACCTGTCGATGGAGCAATGTCTTCACGCAAGGCAAAATGGCATCATCCTCAGTATATCACATACTGGTCACATATTAAATGTGCATTTAGTTTATTACTTACATTAACTACGATTTAGACCAAAAAGAAAAAAGTCATAGTCATCACCTATAAGCCAATTATATCATCTGGTTCTTAGATAATCTGGTGAGATGCCTGAGGGAAAATGTCTACTCTGTCAAACTCTGCGGCACAGGCATTAGTTGATTCCGAAGAAAAATTCCTGCTCCCTATTAATACCAGTTAAACATAGATATAACAATATAGATATATTTATAAACATAAGCTAACGCTACTTAAGTGTGACTGCACTGCACTGTCATGACAAACAAGGATGGATTACTAAGAACTCACGTTGATTAAGCACTTACCACTCTAAACACATAGATCATGCTATCTAACACTTACAAAAGTCCTTTAAGACACATACACTGAGGCAGAGTCCATGGAAATGATGGCCTTGCGCCATTTTTAAACAAAACGTGCCTTTGCCCTTCTCTAATAAGTTATGGGCGTTGAAGCATTTTTACACTTTCAGACTTGATTCCCACCCCCGCCCCCCACGAAGATCTAATATAAATGCCTCTCCTCTCAGAACAACTCCCTTCCCACAGAAAGCTGTGTGCTGCAAAGGTGTATGTGCTGGCTTTCCAGAGTGCTCAGGAGTAAACAGAGGTGGGTGATGTGGAGGCAGACGTCACACGGATCTAAAGACGAGGCCTGCACGTGTAGGTCAGAGTGGGATGGGAACCCCAGTGAGTCCAAAATAAAGAGGAAAGAACGTCTGAGCTGAAAGATGCACGAATGCACAGTGGCTGGGAAGTGGCTAGGTCAACGCAGTGCCCGCTGAGCAAGCACGAGTACATGAGTTCGGGTCCCCAGCACCCACGTCACAAGCCAGGCACAGCGGTGCATTCCTGTAACCCCACCTCTGGGTCACAGAGGCAGACATTTCCCTGGGACTTGCGAGCCAGCCAGTCTAGCCGATGAATGAGCTTCACGTTCAATAATAGACCTTGTCACAAAGATGAAGGAGAGTGATTGAAGAAGACACCTGACCTCTGACCTCCACATGCACACATATCCCCACATGCATATGCATATACAAAAGGAAGGAATAGATGGGGGGAAAAAACTAGGCTGCCTTTGTTGATATGATTTCCAGTTTTTCATATAATGTATAAAGTTTTGCTTCGGCCCATAATAAAAGTTCACTGGAAAATTAACTATCTGAGTTACGACAAATGCTTTGGTTTTTGCAGCCAGCTCAATGGACAAGAAAAGTGCAACAGGACACTGATGTCCCCCGCCCCCTCTTTAGAGGGCACTTTCAAATGCTGGTCTGGACTATTTTGGTAATCTATATAATCAATTTCAATAAGTAAATCTGTCTTTACTGAAATATAGTTTTTGGAGATAAAGGTGAAGTAATACAGTATAATACTGATCTTTTCTCTCCCTTTTTAATATTAATAAAGTAATTATCTTTTCATTTCCGGCAAAGATAAGTGAAATATTTAAACAGCTGATATTTCAGCTACAACTAATTAAAGGAAAATAACCAGCTTTTCAAATATATATTCACAGGCAGGAACCTGGCATCCAAATGCCCTCCCTTTGCAGTTCAAACGACTGCTCTTCCACAGACACAAAGGCCAAAGGCACACTGATCAATGACAGGGAATAGCCTATCACAGCAGATGGAAAATCTACCAACATGTCACCCAGGTTCCTGCTGCTTTCCAGCACATCTCTCATCGGACACTGAGCTACCTCCATGCAAGGCTAAAATTTAATCCTCACGGCAGATGCTTCACAAGACACAGCTCAACACACACTCAGGTGTCTAACCCCAACTTGTAATCCACTTTCAATACAGCCTTTCATATATAGCACACTATTCAAAGATAAAGTTAGTACTATACCTGGTTATTTCTTCTTTGAGTTTACAGGGATCTTCAGCATAGAATTTAATACCAAAATACAAAGTATATGGAGGTCCAGCTTAAAAAAAAATAAAAATAAAAACTAATTATATTTCACATTATAATCAAAGTTGCATTGTAATATGTAACAATTAGGAATTATATTCACATATGGAAAGTGCATTAAATATAAAAACATCTATTTCAAGCCGTTGACAGTTCATTTAAAATATAAATTATATTTTAAGATTTACACTCTCACATCAAATAATATTAGTATTACAATTTGCCTTTAGGTATACTGTGTATCCACTGACATAATGTGTGTGTGTGTGTGTGTGTGTGTGTGTGTGTGTGTGTGTGTGTGTGTGTGTGTCAGGGTCTCTATGTAATTCTGGCTGGCCTGACTGAGACCTGCCATGTAGACCAGGATGGCCTTAAACTCAGAGAGATCCACCTGCCTCTGTGTCCCCAATGTGGGATTAAAATACCCTTATGTGCCACCACACCAAGCTTATATATACTTTTAAAAATCATTAATGAGTTGGAATTTAAACTGTGCTAAAATGGAAGGTTCTTTACTTGGGAAAAAAACAGAATTAGGGGCTGGGGAGACGGTTCAGTGGGTAAAAGCACTTCCTGTACAAGCAATAGGATCTGAGTTCAGATCCCAATTTCACTGCAGAAAGCTGGGTGTGGCTGAGCATGCTCCTGTAGCCCCAGCCGGGCTGACAGAGGAGTTTCTGGAGTTTTCTGACCGCCAATAATCTAGCTCCTGGTTCCATGCGGGGTCCTGTCTCAAGGGAGTAAGGCAGGGAATGACAGAGTAGGATGCCTGACATCCTCTTCTAGTCTCTGCATGTAGGTACATGTACCCACAAGTACACAGGCGCGCGCGTGCACACACACACACATACACACGCACAGAATAACATTTACAAAATATTTCTAAAGACATAAGAACACAAAATGGAAAAGGCATGGTTCAAGACTATTGAAAGCAGGAAATGAATTCTAAGCGCATGTTCATTCCCACATAAACACAGAAAACATTTAAGACCCAAAATATCACAATGTCCCGGTTCTCATCTCTGGTTAGACAGTCTATGTACAATTTTTATTAATTTATATTTTCCTAGTATTCATTATTAAGGGAAGGAGGTAGGAAGGAGAGGCTCTTCTTGCCATCGAGGATGCATATTGACAAATAAATGACCTTTTAAAGCCATCCACTTATCACATCAACTATCAAAAAGAAGGTTTTCTAAACTTCTCTGCAAAAGGCTGTCAAGACCGCTGAGCAGCAGAGGGGACTGTGTCCGTGAGTCACAGCCACGGGACCATGGACCAGCCCCTGAGTATTCACACGGTGGAGATCTGTATAAGCCGGTGTAGAGAGGCTCACCAGTCTACAGTCCTGACACCTCACAGGGAAGAAAAGTTAATCTATGATGTCTGTCCCAGGAAAAAATACACTCGGAAGTGTAAACTGTGGCAAATGCTGGGAAGAGGAAGTAGCAGTACTCTGCAAACGGATTAGCTAGAATTTTCATAATCATGTATATTTCTTAAGAAAAGTAATCAAAGAAGCCATGTGATAGCACACTATCTGTTGCATTTAAACGATTCTAATTTTTTTAATTCATTTATTTTATGTGTATGCGTGTTTGCCTGCATATATGTATGCACACACCACGTGCATGTCCGTCACCCTCCGAGGTTGGAAGAAGGAGTCAGAGCCCTGGAACTCTAAGTACAGACAGTTGTGAGCTGCCATACAGGTGAATTAAACTCAGGTCCTCTGTAAGAGCAGCCAGTGCTCTTAACCACTGAGCCATCTCTCCAGCCCCATTAACTATTCTAAATAGAGAAATACTTCCTCACATATGCAAAGAAGATACTTCTTATTCATTTACCACACACAAAAGGACTAAATCTATGGACGACAAAAAGACAAAATTTAAAAATTCAGAAACAAAGCCTAGCATTGCAGATTCGTGGGGAAATACAGTCAACACATCATACAGGAGTATGATGGTTTCGTGGGTGCTGTCATATTGTAGTAAGCCGCTCCTAAAAACATTTCTTACTTCAGAGTGAGTGGATGTGGACTGTACTGTTTTCAAAACTTTGAACTTGCAAGCTGGCAGTAACTATTAGTAGAGCTAATATGCTTTGTTTTTGTTTTGAGGCAAGGTCTCCTGTGGCTCATGCTGGCCTTGAACCTGCCCTACAGCTGAGGTTGATCTGAAGTCCCGATCCCCCATCTCCACCTCCCAGCTGCCGCTTCCTTTGTTTTAAAACGGGCTTTTTACTTGGTGCTCCAACTGATTGTCAGTGGTGCAACTGATTATTTCACCCAAGGCTCTGCCCCACCAACAGAAAGCATGGCATGTGCCTGGTGAAAACAGTGGACGCCACGTAATTGATATAAAGAAACTCTAATGCGCTTTCATTTTAAGTTAAATAAATGAAGTCATAACTTAAATGCTGGGTGAAAGAAACAAATTAGATCCAGTAATAAAAATAAAGTTCATTTATAACATACAAACCACATTATTGGCTATTATCACATACTCACACATTTCTGTACTCTCCCAAAGCCCTATTAACGACATATGTAAGACATCAAGGGCAGGCCCCTGCCTCTCCCTTCATCTCTGCCTTCCTTCATGAGTTACTTCTTACATTTCGTGATTTTTTTTTTTTTTTTGGTTTTTCGAGACAGGGTTTCTCTGCGTAGTTTTGCGCCTTTCCTGGAGCTCACTTGGTAGCCCAGGCTGGCCTCGAACTCACAGCGATCCGCCTGGCTCTGCCTCCCGAGTGCTGGGATTAAAGGCGTGCGCCACCACCGCCCGGCTCGTGATTTTTTTTTTAAATCGACATTTTAAAACCTTTGCTCTAGTTTCCTATCAGTACTCCATATATTTGGTTTTTATGCATAGTCAGTCAATCACTGTTTGTATTTCTGACAAACACACCCCTCAACACAGACACCAGGGAGGCAAGACTATTAAATATTTAGAAGAGGCAGGAAGTCCAGGCCGACGGCTGATGGTCTGTGTCAATCAAGCTCTGTTCCTGAGCAGATGGGTCTGCCTGTGCCCGCAGGCAGCTGGGCTTTCACCTAGGGGGGCAGGGACGCAGGCACGCATGCCACTAAGATGTGCACAAAGAGAAGAGGCCTTCTATAGACTCCAGGGCTACGTTCATTCTGTGGAACATGACAGATGACCCCTAGTCACCCGGCCCAGACACTTCATCTCTGTCCAGTCATGGGTAGCTAAGCAGAAACTTGAAAAATGCACAATGAAAACCACTCAGCTTGAGTTAATTTTCTTTAAGGGCTTCGGCCTTTTCCACCGTCATACAGAGGGCCTTGTGTTAGTTCATATTGCCCAGTGTGGTGGCACACACCCTTAATCCCAGCACTCAGGAGGCAGAGATGGGTGCATCTCTGTGAGTTCGAGACCAGTCTGGTACATCGTAAGTTCCAAGTCAGCTAAGGATATACAGTGAGACCCTGTCTCAAACAACAGTAACAACAGCAAATACATGAATATTTCATTCTTGCCCACAGCCTGGAAGCCACCACAGAGCAGGCGAAGCGTTGGGGAGTTAAGCAGCTTGCCTGAAACCCCAGGGATGAGAAGGAAGCTTACCCATGCCTAGTATTTGGTGCTGTGTGGGCACTGTCTTCTACAGCCTGGGGAAACAGACCTTGGGTGCAAACTCCCATCTGGAGCACCTGTTAGAGAAATCTACGGCCCTAGAAATGGTCATTTATATGCAAGAATATTTCTAGCCAGACATTTTCTGGCTTCTTATCTAAGACTAACTACAAAAATGGATGCTGATGGAGCAAATTACTAACTCAGTAGAATCTGGAATCCATCCCTTTAACGAGATCGACGTTAAGAAACTTTTAAAGTGAAGCTAATATCATTTTGTTTTATCAAAGAAAAAAAATGTAGGAACCAGACACTAGGAATTCCCCAATCTACCATTCATAGTGTCTTAACGACAATAATGAATTTCCACTTAGTTTAGGGCAAGTAAATCCAGATATACCTATGAGGATTTTGGTGACCAGAAATGGCCTCCCATTTGTATGGCTACTCACTCCGACCATGCTATTTTCCTCCCTTATCAAAGCAGTTCACAAGATAAGACAAAAAGTCTTCCATGACACAGTTCTTCAGTTGAGACTGTGTCTTTTACACACGATACATCACGTATTTAACATCACTGCATTTGGGGGGAAAAAAGTACTGCTTCTTACAATGCTGTTTAAATAGAATATCTTAATGCATTGAGTAGGCACGCTTTAAAATTTCACCTTAATGGGCTGAAGAGATGGCTCAATGGTTAAGAGCCCTGCCTGGTCTTCCAGAGGATCTGGGTTCAATTCCCAGAACCCACATGACAGCTCACAAGTGTCTGTAACTCCAAGATCTGACACTCTCAGACAGACATGCAAGTAAAATAAAAATGAATTATTTCTAAAAAAAAAAAAATCACCTTAAAATATTTTGAAAGACTTACTCACTTTTATGTGTATGGGTGTTTTGTCTGCATGTATGTCTATACACAATATGTATGTCTGGTGTCCAGGAAGGCCAGAAGACAACATTGGATCCTCTGGAATCGGAGTTACCCAGGTTATGAGCCATTGTGTAGGTGCTGGGAATCAAACCCAGGTCCTCTGGAAGAGCAGCAAGTGTTCTAACCACTGGGCCATCTCTCCAGCCCCTGTGTTTGTCTGCTTGTTTTTGAAATAAGAACTTACTCTGTAGCCCAGGCTAGCCTGGAACCACTACGTAGCCCAAGCTGGCCTCAGTGTGTGGCAATCCCCCTGTCTACTACTATTTTACTAGCATTACAGGCATGAACCACCATGTTCCACTAAAATGTTTACATTTTTTTTATTATCTCAGGAAAAACCTGCAAGTTTGTTTTAAAATAATTATCCCTGAAATTTTCCTGAGTTTCTGATAGGCATTTTTTTTTAATTGGTTCAAATGGTCCAGGGCTGTAATTTATAAACTTTGGTGATTTCCACCAAGGGAGAAAGCAGATAATAACAATGGTGCTGATGTTCAGAGAATCTGGACTTGCTCCTGAGGGTCCTGCAGTTCCAGGTTCCCAGTCCTTTCTCAGGTGTGGCTGCATCCCTAAGCTGGGATCCACGAAAGTTCACACAACCAATAGGACCCCAGAGAACGGGCAGACAGGCATGGGAGCGAGCGAGCGAGCGAGCGATGGGGCCCAAAGGCAGGAGGGCCCACGAGGTTCTGATTGACAGTCAGTCACAAATTTGAACAAAATGACTCACTGGCTACAGAAGTCAGTCTGGGATAATGAAGAATTATGCAGACAATGATATCTATAGCAATGTGAATTATTTAATGTCAGTGAATTACATACAAAATGTTTCAAATTTTTAATTTATGTAATTTTACCACAAAAAAATTGTAAAGGGTTATTCTTTTGCATACTTAAGTTTGTGAGTATGTTTATAAATAAAACCTTGGGAATGGATATTAAGATTAAAGAATATGTATTTAACTACACCAACTTTGATCATTCCAAAAGCTAACCCCTGACAAGAAATGACCTCTCTCCTTGAAGTCAGAAACTTTTCATGTCACAGGCCCTGTGGCATGATAACAAAACACTCTAAAACCCAGGAACCAACTCTTTCCTCTCTCCTCCTTTCTGCTTTTTAAGGTCAAGTTTTAAAGACAAGTATGTACAAAAGTTACAGATTAAAAAAAAAAAAAGAGAGAGAGGTGTATCCCTAGGACACACTCGACACAATCATAGGGTCCTGAGCATCTGATTAAATTAACCCCACCCCAGTCTAGAGAGTCTCACAGCACACAACCCAGGAACGATTCTCTCAGCCCTACTGTTCCCTCGCCGGCACTAAATCAATCACAAACCTTTCACCGTGCCCAAGTCACTTCTCACAAAATTAAAATGAAATACCTACTGTTGATCAGCTCCTTGTGCTCCGCGAGAGTTTTTGCTGGATCCAGCCAGTACTGTAAGACAGAAAGGGGCCATTGTAAAGTTAGATGTGTTTCGTCCACCTCGGCATCAAGAGTATTTCTGAGGTATTACTCAAGTGCTATTTAAACACTGGACAAGTAAACCATCATGCATCGTGTCATATCCACAGACTCACTAAGAAGCCTTCTGTGGCCAGAGTACTAAAGGAAAGGAAGATGCCCGCCGCTGGCGTCCAGGGAGAGCCAGGGCAACGATGTGCTTTAGCTGGACTGTACTCACTGAAGGGTGGACGGCAGCCAGACACTTACAAATGAGTGGTATTACCTGGAAGACAGCGGCCACTAAGAAGACCCTCTAAGTGTCTTTCCATGGCCCTCCTTCATGGTCCCCTGAGTCACGTCTCCCCAAAAAATGTCCCCAACCTCTTCCCTAGCTGTCCCATACCCTGTAACAATTGCTACTAGGTATTAGGAAGAAAGCAATCAAATTAGCTCAAATCGTCATTTGGGGCCCAAGAGGGGAGTTCAGCTCCGCTGAGGTCCTGAATCTGGAGCACAGCTGTGGGCATTTCTACCTGGATCGCCCTTGCCATCACCATGAAACAGGGGATGAAGAACTGAAAAGCTCTGCGTGTGCCCTACTGGGTGTCGATGCAGAGTAGATGTTGCAATTCACACGGTCTTTAGCGGGCTCACCCACAGCTATGCAATGCTCTATCATTATTAAGGTGTGAGGCTCGCTCTTGGTAACTGGCTTTAGCCCATGTAAGGTATTTGCTTACTAATTCACATCAACCTTTAAGGACTAGAACTGCAGGCAGGATGGGGAATTCTTGGCCCCGTGAAACAAAAATCACTGAAAGAAGCCAGCCCCACAGCCTTGGCTCTCCCTCTGCAAGAGGAGCAAGGAGAAGCCGCAGAGGAGGCTCAGGCTCTCATGGGAGGCACTGAAGGGCCCAGGGGGAAAAACAGATGGAGCCTCTCCATCATTTACCCTAGACAAATATGGAGGACCCACAGGAACACCCAGGATCCATCTCCATTGGCCTAAATAAGGCTCCATTCCCACAGCAGGGAGAGGGGAGCTGGCATCCTGCAACTATGGCCACCGAATTCCCAGCACTTCCGCATTAACCCTGATGAGATCACTCAGTCCCCCCACACACCCGCCGTGACCCCTCCCTCTGCCCCCCAACACTCAGGAGGGAATCAGGTGCTACAAGGGAGGTCCAGGAGAACCTACCCACCAGTGTTCCCTTTCCTTCCCTTAGATGAACCGTGATTATAAACAGAGGTTCTAATATGTTATGCAATCCCCTTACCTTCTATTCCAAATGATCTGTGATATATGATAAGCGTTCATACTGAGTGCCCCAGTAAAGCATATTACTGCAGTACTAGCCTCAATTCATCGGCACCCATTTGCCGCTCTCTCAAGGCAGTTCTAAGCTAACATACACAAGTCCACCGACTTAAAACAGAAGAGGTGTTTGAATCAGGGGCTGTGACCAGGGAAGTTCTGTGGAGCCCACAGTGACCAAAGATGCTGCTTTAGTGCTGACACACTGCTTCACAGGGAAATGCTGGCTCCCTGTGCAGAGCGAAATCAATCCACTTGTTGCTCTGTATTTTGGACACAACGCAGACTCATTCTTCTCTGTGTATAAAGCTAAGGATTCTTCCCATGAGATGGAAACATACAGCAGATGGACTATTTCTTTCCTTTGCTGTAAGTGAAAGGGTTGGAAGCTGGGGAGGTGACTCAGGGGATAATAACAATTGCCGTTCAAGCCTGGCAACCTAAGTGTGACATGTGTAACACAGCACATGACCATACTCATGCTTGCAAGTGCACACACAAAAGGGGGGGTAATAAATAAAATGTATTTTTTTAAAGACTTGAGTATGCCTATGTATTTCAGAGGGAAAGCTAACAAAAACACAAACACCCACTTGACAGTTGATTAGGTTTCTACTGCTAAATAACAAGTTGTCAAAACAAAAAAGTGAGGCTTCAAACAACGCCCATTTACTATCTCAGAGTTCTGAAGGTCAGTGGCTCTCTTCTCTCTGGGTGGCTGGGCTCAAGACATCACCAATGGCTGGTGACCCATTCACAGAACCCATAAGAGAGAGTACTGGAGGCAGGTGGGCCCTTAGAGGTTCTTCCCATCATTCCCACGGGTCAAGGCTGGTCCAAATACTAGGCTTTAATTTTAGGACTTACATCACACACAGAAGGATACAAGAAGTGCCAACGGAGGAATGGGAGGGACGGGAAGGGAGATTGAAACCGCAAGGAGCCAATGAGAGCAAAGCTTCTAAACTTTCTCTTCTAAAATGATTAAAAAGTGTCAAATTTTATAGACACTTCAGTTCAGGGCATTTTGGGTAATAAAATGCTTTCTGATGTTTATTTTTGGCTGGTACACAAGAACATAAAAGTTGTATGTTAATGGTGCACCGTGGAGCTCAGTCTGTGTATATACTGTGCCATTTTCTGTTTTTCAAACACTGGGAAAGCCATGAAAAAAAAAAAAAAAAAACAGGAAGGAAGCTTTTATCTTTAAGGGATATGAAAGTATGGTTGGTGTACCAAACAAAGCACATGAATGATAATCTGTACAATTTAACCTCTTTCCATGAGAATGATTTAAATTTTCATGTAAAAAAAAAAAAGCATAGTAAAGTTCCTGAGATGAAACAGAAATTACAGTTTTGCGCAAAGCAAAGAAAAGCAAGATCCAGCCAAAGACCATTCAATCAGCTCCCTGCACATCAGATATGCTAACTACGCATCCATCCAGAGCATGCCAGGCACAAATCTCATTTTATCAAAATGGAAGGCAGAGGTGATGGAGGTCAGACAATGATAAATGCTGCAGAATGTAAACAATAAACACAATCTACCAGGTTCCACAGGCCAACATCCTAAAATGCAAAATCCACTTATGTTCAACCAAGGGAGAGATATGACCTTGGAACCAAATCAGCCACAGTTACTAGGGCACTGTTACCACACATTATCAACAAGCAATCCAACAGCACATCTCTGTTCATACTGAACACACCAGACTGCTCATACCCAAGAGGAAAAAGGACACAGAAATTTGCTACTGAATGCAGTATCCCATTCTTAAGGTTCTGGAGGTAGGCTTTAAGCTACTTAACATGCACAGAACACTCTCTATTGACACCCATTATATGTCACACCAGGCACTGTCCTGGGAAGTAAGATGGGCCTCTAACCTCAAGGTATTTGAAGCCTAGCCAGTGATATACAGACACAGAATTATAGTACAGAGCATGAGAAAATGTACATAAAATGAGTACATACATGATATTAAAATTACACACAAGGGAAATGAAAAAAGACTATACTAAGAAAAAAAAACACTGAACAATATGTTCATGAAAAAGGTCCTCAAGATTTATGTCTGGAGGAAAAAAGAACCTTATAATGTTATAAAATACATGTCAATTGTCTCAATTGCCTGTATGTATGTGCTATGTGTATGTGTTTATGTGGATGCATGTGGAGTATAGAGGTCCGTATCAGATGTCTTCCTCGATTGTTTCTACTGATTTTTATATATTTCATATATAATATTTCCATTGAGAATTTTATACATGCACACTATATATGTTGTTCATATTCCTTCCTAACTTCCTAAACCCACCTCCCCCCAACTTTGTGATCCACCTTATGTTCTGAGACTGAGTCTCTCATTGAGCCTGGCGGTCTTGAACTTAGTTAGGCAAATTGGCCAACGAACTCCAGGGATCTGCTTATCTCCACCCCACAGCCTGGAGTTACAGGCAAGCCTCACCCCGCCCAGCACTTAGGTAAGTGCTGGGGATCCCAACTCAGGCCCTCCTGCTTGCATGTCAGGCCCTTTACCAAGGGAACTACCTCCCTAACCCTCCTCTACTGCTGCTCAAGCAAGTGAACCTGCTTCTAAGTGGCAGCACAGTCCTTTGCCAAAAAGCACCATAGTGACATTGGTGTTACCCAATAACTAAGACATCAGTACTCATGAAGCACCCTGTGGTTTGGGTACCATTTGTCCTCTCCCAACACTCATGTTGAAATTTGGTCCCCAGTGTAACTGTGCTGAGTATGACCTTTGAGAGACATTAGTTTACAGGATGTCACCCTCAGGAATGGATTAATGCTGCTTTCCTGGGGATGAACTACTTATGGGAGCAGAACTATTATGAAGCAAGGCTCCTCCTTCTGTTTTGTCTCTTCCTCTTCCTCTTCCTACCCCAGCACAAGGCCTGGCCAGAGGCACCTGCCTCATCCTGGACATCTAACCCCTTGGACCATAAACCAAACTAAATCAATTTGTTTAATGTACCAGTCTCAAGTACTCCATCACAGCAACAAAAACCAGGCTGGTAGATAATTTTTAGAAAGAAAGAAAAACAGGAGCTTATTCTACTTATTCTAGTCCTTTCGGCTGCACAGAGTGAAAGGGAAAAGATAAACAAGGATTTCAGGATCACGCTAGTCTACAATGACAATCAGGGTGTGGCATTTCGGGACTGGGCTTGGGTGTGCCATCTCACCTATCCAGGCGGTCCCAAGGAGAAACAGCCTGTGTTCTCTAGAAAAGCTCCTCATTCCTCTCTACTTTAAACCCCTCTCTTTAGTGTGTGTATAAACTCACAAACTGGACTAGAGCCTATTCTGTACAAAAACAGCAATAAATCAAAACACACCTTCCTGCCTCACTTCATTTCATGCAGCCTACTTATGAACATAAGCCCTAAACACCCAGCTACTCAGGAAGCATGACCACTGTCCTCTCCGCCCCCAGTCTTTCCCCAGGATATAAGAGGCAAGCAGTTAGGTACCTTTCCTTCCCCAGCCTGTCAATCTTAATAACAGCACTGGTGTAACGAGGAGGAAAATGACAGAGCCTTCGTCGTCTCTGACAGTCTTGGCTAGACGCCCTGGGCCTCTTTCTTTCGCCTTGACTGGTAAATGTCACAGTTTCATCAACTTTCTAGGCAACAGTCTCAGGATTCAAATTTTAAATTCTAATACCGTCCACTAAATCAATATCCCAACCTTCAAAATAGATATTCAATTCAGGACACAGCCATTGCTAACTGTTCACTGGGAGTCTCCTTAGGGTTCTCACAGTATAATGACTCCTTGACAATTTAAATAAAGAACGGACAGCATTCAGTGATAAAAAGCTTGGCCGTATCTTGGGCGGTGGGGAACGCAGACTTGCCACTGGTCGGTGGGCTCCGTCCTAAAAAGGACATCTGTATCACCCATGTGAGGCTCGGGAAACGTCACAAACGTGGTAAAAAGAACGCAAGAGCCAAACGAGGGGAAGTGAGCATGACATGGCTTGCCGAACTCATGAACTCACTGCAGCGACCTGCGCATGCCGCCCCTGCATCATGCCTGCGAGAGGGACCCCTAAGGCCCCACCCCTCCCTAAAGGAATATGAGCTGCTAATGGCTCCTAGAGATGGATGAATCGTTTTCTTCAGTGGTGTAGACGTGGGTAAGTTGCCTAGGTTCCAGTAAAAAGCCTCCCACTCACGCTCAGGCAAGCAGCCACAACTGAACTCAGTGGGTCACACACACACAAGATCAAAGCAGGGGGAAGGCTTTGCTGGGACGAATGTTTTCAAAGGCAGAGCAAAAGGGGGTGAGAAAGGACACCAGGGGTTAAAATGGCCAGAATCTACGGTATACATAGTTTCACTGTATCTAGTTTACAGTAATGATGTAATGGTGGTTCCTTAAAGAATTTAGGAATGAATGGCTGGGCGACTTTAATTCCAGCTCTCAGGAGGAAGAGGTCAGCCGGGTCTGCACAGTGAGATCTGTCTCAAAAACAGACAACCAAAGAACTTAAGAATGAGACATTTATGTTTCCTGTTTTCCTTCTCCTTTCCTTGGTTCTGAGAATTAAATTTAGGGTCTCGGGTATGCTCCACAAACGCTGGACTTCACAAACCCTACTACTGAGCGACATCTCAGCCCTTTCTCACTTCTTAAGTTGCCTGGCCCAGCCTTGAACCCACTCTGTATATAGTCCAGGCTAGCCTTGAGCCTATGATTCTTCTGCCTCAGCCTTCCAAGTAGTTGGGATTACAGGCCTGTGCCCACCAGGCTGCCTTAAACCTACTTTCTGCAAACCAAAGAATTGCCACACACACATTTTTGTTGTTGTTGTTGTTGTTTAAAATAACAAAACAATTTCTTGATTTAATAAGTCAAAAGAGAGTCTAAGTCACAAGAGCCACAAAGATCTCGAAAAAAAAAATATGACAGAATAGGTCATCCTAGGGAGCTTAGGACTCAACACAATTCACACTTGCACTCCAAGATGTCCAGGGCTGTGTCAACAGCAATGTGTTCTTTTCTCGTTGCCTCTGGGTACATATCCCAGGGCCTCTAAGCAACACTAAGAGGTTATGACTTGAATTTGCTCCTTGGTACGAATATGACTAAAGCCTGAGGACCACACTGGAGCAATCCCTTAGTATGGCCCCAGACGACAACCTGTCACTGGGGCCATCTGCACACAAGGAGAGAGAGAGCTCTGCTTTTCAGCAGAGGTCGATTTCCACAAATCACTATTGGCTCCTCCTAAAGTACCCACCCCCATCTCTATCACCCATGGACCCTGGCACCATCCTGAGCATTGAAGAAATAACAATGGCAAGGGACTTGATGAATTTAATCACATCTATTCAGTTGTTGTCATGTGCCAGGTACTACTGAAGTCTTTATAGAAACCAACTCATTTACTCTCAGATCCTAAGAGTCAAAAAAAAAAAAGTTTCTATTTGAGCAAACACACACACACACACACACACACACACACACGCACGCACGCACGCACGCACGCACGCACGCACAAAAAGGTGCACACCATTTTCCCATCTCCACTAATGGAATAAGACTTTTTGACACTCTATTCATGATTCCTTTATCTTCTACCCATCTGCAAATCCTTTTGGCTTCTATGTTCTAAACAGAAACCAAATCTGAAGGTTTAGCCGCATTCTCAGGTCTGAACGGCATCAAGCTTACCTGGATTCCTAAAAGAACTCCTTTCATGGCCCCCTGCCACCCCACCACCAATCCTGGCCTTTGTAGTTAGGAAGAGGAACTGACAGGAAGCACCAGTCAGTGGGATCAGTTCACTCCTCAGGCCCCCTCCCTCCAGTCCAGACCGTTCCTGCCTCCCCTTCTCCTTTGAGTCAGGGGGTGGAGCAGCAGGAAGCGCCTTACACAAGAGTATCATTGGAAGCCTGAGATCTTGGAGGCTGTTATCAGAGCAAGGAGGAGAAAGCAAAGAGAAAGCCCTGGGAAGCAGGAAGAAAGGAACCTAATTATACATAGTCAGAGACTTAGCAATACTGTTGCCTCTGGCAACACACACAGAAAAAAATTTTTTTAAAGTATCTAATGAACTGTATGATCCAGATAGGGAGATTTCCAAGCCGACTGGAGAAAGTGCCAATGGCTTCACTTTGCTGCCTACAGTGAAATTCAAGGAGAGAGAGATAAGAAGAAAAAAAAAGTTGAAGGATAAAGGAAAAGCAGGCCTCACAGTTCAGAAATAAAAACTTTCTCATTCCCCCATCTTATCAGAAGGCAGCCAGTGCTACAACTAAGAAATGGCTTCCAGGCAAAGGCTGAATCCAGAAGCCGTCAGGAAAACAAGATGTAATTGTAAAATTCTTTATTAAGTCCTCAAGAAAGATTTCACGAGGCTTCACGGACCCTTACAAAATGACAAAAGTTTCCTTGAAGAATCCTGAGCGCGTTGTTCAGCAACAGCCTTCCAGGGAATCCAATGAGTGGAACTTACTGCTGATATCAAAGCAATTTGTTCCTGTGCCTTTGTCTAGGAAAGCTGATTAAAAAACAATTTGTAGGAAATCTGCAAAGACGCTTCTCAGTTTGTTTTATAATTATGTCAACCAAATGTGGTAGCACAAGCCTGTAATTCCAGTCAGCACCTGGGGAGACAGAGGAAGGAGGAAACCAAGTTCAAGGCCCGCCTAGACTTCACAGGGATAGTCTTCACCAGACCCCTGTCCCCAAGGAGAGCAGAGAAGCAAAGGAAGAGAGGGTCTGCTCATCTGGTCTCCCTCAGGCAAACAGGAGACTGCAAACATGTACTACTTGTTTACGGGACAGAAGGGAAATCCAGAGAACAGATCCACAGCCAAGACAGCTGGGCCAACCAATCCCAGGAACAACTCCCAGGGCCGTAAGACCAAGAAAGAGTTGCATGTGCCCAGCTTGATTTCAAAATCCAAAATGCTGTGCAGAACCCTGTAAGTGTACACAAATATTGTCTCTGAATTTTAAAAACAAAATGTAAAGAAGATCATAAATTAAAGACTGTATGGGCTACTGACGGCCTCCTGTTTCTCTTTTCTACTTTTTTTGTCATTTTCTTTATTCTCCCCATCCCCCACCTTTTCAAATAGAAGTGTCAAGCCATGCTTGGTGGATCACATCTGTAATCCCAGGACTTGAGAGGCTGAGGCAGGATTACCATGAGTTTGTAGTCAGCCCAGGCTACAGAGTAAGACTTTCCCTCTAGTAATAAAAACTATTATTATTATTATTATTATTATTATTATTATTATTATTATAAATAAAATAAGTAAATGGTAACTGTGAAGGTTTGAATAATAAATAAATGTGTAGTCTTGGACATCTGAATACTTGGTCCCCAGCTGGTGGCACTATTTGGGTAGGTTTTGGAAGTGTGGACTTGATACTAACACAGTATGTTCCAGGGGTGGGCTTTGGGAGTTTTAAGTCATTCTAATTTGTTCCCTGTTTTGTGCTTGGGGTTCCAGATGTGACCCGCCAGCCTGCTGTTCCAGCTGCTGTGACCGCACTTGCTACCACAGCAGCCTCTTCTCCCTGTAGACCCATAAGCCGAATAGACCCCGACTTCTATGAGCCGCCATGCTGTCTTCTCGCAGCCATGGAAGAAGAACTAAGATGTGCTGGTGCCACAACAATACCCACGCCATCACACTGTTGACCTAAGGCAAGGATTCACTTCTCTTCCTCATCCTCTAAAGACCGATCCAGATGGAGCTCCCGCACTGCCACTGGGCATATCATATTTCCTTACATACTCAGGAGAAAATCTGAAGAAAAACGCCCAGAGTCTGACCTGATGAGACTTCAAGTCGGAGTCTTATATCATAATAAGTGAGAATCTAAAGAAGCCATGGGAACAATACATAGATTTTTTTTTTTCATTTAGGGGAAAATACAATGTTTGAATAAAGAATGAAATCTGATGTTTAAAAACATGTCTTTAAGAGCTGGAGAGATGGCTCAGTGGTTAAGACACTGGTTTTGAAGTGGACTGGGGTCAGTTCCTGGCACTCACATGGAGGCTCACAGCACCTCTAACTCCTGCTTCAGGGGATCCAATGCCCTCATCTGCTCTCCAAGGGCTCCAAGCACACACACACACACACACACACACACACACACACACACACACACACGTGCAGGCCAAACACTCAGACACATAAAATGCATCTAAAAAAAAATCTTTAAAATGAATTAACATTATCATTAAGCGCTGTCTGGTTTCCTCTCATTTTTAAAATGGGGGTTGGCCTTCTCTTCAAATGAACAGAATACGTCAAAAGTCATAAACAACAATACAATTGTCATCACTCTTTCCCTCTGTTCTGGAGGCTTGGCCCTGAAACCTGGGTGCTGTTTTATGAGGAAGCCAAGTAACACTGTGGGGAAGCAACCGGCTTTCAAACAGCAGAGATTTAACAAGCATCGGCATTTAAGACGGGGTTTGTCTCAACTCTGTCCTAGCACCTCAAAGTTGATGCAGTTCAGTGAACCAAGTAACTGGCCACAAAGGAACCAGATCAAGCCCGGGGTGGGCTGAGAAGTAATCCTGGCCTTGGGGCCCCTGCTCAGATCGACACTCCATCGTTGTATCGAATGAGAGCCCTGAACTGCATGGTTAGAACAGGCACATGGCAGCCTCTTTGTTCTCTCACAGTTAGGCTCTCTCTGTAATTCCAGCCTCATGACCTAGTGTGGATGGACTTGGAAGTCTAAAGGACATTTGAAATTTAGTATTCCGAGAACAAAACTACTAACTCCCTCCTCCCCCAAACCGGCCTGCCCATCAGACTGTATCCTCTCCTCCCTCATTTCACATGCCCAGAGCCTGCCCAATATACAGCCTACACAGGCTGCTGGGCATGTGCATGCATATGACATGACCACTTCAATATCACCCCTTCATTTCTACCGCTACTTAGCTTCAGTGGCCTTTCAGTTCTGGGACACCTATTTGTCCTTTCCTAGGGCCCATGTACGGCTGTTCTCTGTCCACCACAGCCCTCCTGTGCTTATCATTCAACTCTGGTTGAATCGCAGATGACTCATCTGAGCAGCCAGCAGAAGACTCCCAGCCACTGTGAGGTGTCAACTTGGGAGCACTCAGCACCAACGGCCACCTCTCCTGGAAATAAACTCCTTGGAACCAGGGACCCTGTCCCTTCTGAGACACAATAGCTGCCCAGGAAATATTTGCTGCTGATTGAACAGAGGTGACAAACAGTAAGCACAGTCCCAGGCCAGAGGTACTGTGAGAGGACGTCTACAACACTTTAGAATTTTACGTAAGAAACTTCCTAAGTAAATATCCCCGAGAGAATATCCTGACCCCCAAAAGACACCTGGGCAGTATCTTGCAAGGAAAAACAACAAACAAACAAAAACAAAAAACTAAACTGCAAATCATCATCTCTAATTCACGAGGCAAATCTCAAACTTTGCAGTCCATAACAACAGGAAAGTGTGTGTAACTCTCAGCTACCTGAGCAAGCAGGTGCCCAACCTTAAACAGTTCCTTCAGAACTTCTGTCTGAAATAGATTCTATAGTGAATACATGAGTCGGCACTTAATGCCTGTAAATTCAAGCTGAAATAACATGGGAAATACCGCATAAAGCACGCAACAGTAGGCTTTGGTTGTCATACCCCAATCTATGAAGGTCAGAACGTTCACGGAGGCCATGGAGAACAGAATCCTCTTATGATTCAGAACAAAGTTAAATCAAGGTTAATTTGTCAGATTTATGTCATAATTGTACATTTGAAAAAAAAAAAGTCTCTCATGATAATCAAATGTGTAGGCCAAGTGTGGTGGTGTATATATTTAGACAAGCATTTCAAGTTACAGGTCAGACTGGGCTAAACAGAAAGACTCCATATCATTAAAAGGGAAAGAAAGGAGGGAGGAAGGGAAGGAGGGAGGGAGGGAGGGAAGGAGGGAGGGAGGGTCTAGAATGATTAAATCTTAAATGACTACTTCCACATTAGCTGTCAATCAAACATCCAAAATTCTATCTTTATAGCTCACACTGATTTAACTAGGGAGAAGGCAGTCTAACTTAATAAAATGTTCACTGAAACAAAACTGGCAATATCCCTTTTATATAACTAATAAAGTATAAATTAAAGAAATTTCTCAGGTGTCTGTTTCATTGGTAGAAGAATGTTTACCATACTTCCATGCCTTGTTTATTTATATACATCATATACATACATACATATACACACACACACACACACACACTTGAATGTTTCTGTACTTACTGATGTTTCAATTAGTTCTGCTTTTCTTTGAACCTTTATTACTTTCAACTGTTTACTTTACTCTAGTGTGGGTTTAAAAAAATTTAAAGCACTGAGTGTCATTAATAAAGAACTTTCAAGAATTCAGTCCTTCCTTATCCCTAAACCTGGAAAACAACACAGCTAGGCTAGGCACAGGATAATCATACATGCCCTGCAGAAGACACACCGGCACCTACTGTGATCAACCATCTAGGAAAGGACAGCAAACAAAATAAATCAAGAACCAGGAAAAGAATGCAAGCCATGTCACAGAACAGTCTCTAGACCAAGCATGTCACAGAACAGACTCTAGACCAAGCCATGTCACAGAACAGACTCTAGACCAAGCATGTCACAGAACAGACTCTAGATCAAGCCACATCACAGAACAGACTCTAGACCAAGCATGTCACAGAACAGACTCTAGACCAAGCATGTCACAGAACAGACTCTAGACCAAGCACATCACAGAACAGACTCTAGACCAAGCATGTCACAGAATAGACTCTAGACCAAGCATGTCATAGAACAGACTCTAGATCAAACCATATTACAGAACAGACTCTAGACCAAGCATGTCACAGAACAGACTCTAGACCAAGCCACATCACAGAACAGACTCTAGACCAAGCATGTCACAGAACAGACTCTAGACCAAGCATGTCACAGAACAGACTCTAGACTAAGCATGTCACAGAACAGTTCTAGACAAAACAAAGCCTTTCACACACAAAGTCCTGTCAACTCCATCACAGATGACAAAGAAACTCAAGATCAATCAGACCACCTCTGCTTGTCCCAGGAGCTGCAGGCAGGAATACATGAAGCCCACCAGGCAGCTCTGAGGGTGCCACTCAGCAGCTTTACCATAGCATCTCCAGGGTTCTTTCACACATCAGCTCCTGAACTCCTATGATGTACTGTAAAACTTCTTAGGAGAGAAAAAGGAACAGAACTATTAGGACTTGGTGACAGGTTAGCTATGAAGTAAAGGTGGTGAGGGGAGGGGATTGGATCCCCAAGACTCTCAGGAATGCATATATGACAACTTCTCAGGGCTGGAGAGATGACTGAACAGTTAAGAGCACATGCTGCTCTTGTAGAGGACCTGAGTTCAGTTTGTAGCTCCCATGTCCACAGTTCAGAGCCATAACATCCATAGGTATCCACACTCACGTGCACCCTCCCACACATAGATATGCACAGACACATAACTAAAAATAAATGTAATTAAATAAATGTAAAATAAATCTTCAATAATCAATATTATGCTACTTTAATTATATAGTAAAAATTACACTTGGGTTCAACAATTAGGGTTTTTTAATTCTCAGGAAATTAGCTTTAATTTTTCAATTTATATATATAGTATTTTCAGGGATAAATATATTTTATTAATAAAATGTAAGAGGGCCCACCATGGTAGCACATGACAGTAATCTCAGAACTCAGGAGGTAGAGACATGAGGATCAGGCATTCAAGGACAGCCTCAGCTATATTAAATTGGGCTAGCCTCGCCTATCTCAATAAATAAACCTATACATATAGAAAAGAAAAATTTTTGGAGAAAGTGGGAGATAATACAAGTTTAAGGGCAGAATAATAGAGAAATGTTAGTAATAGAGAAAAATTCTGACTTATAGTAAATAACATGTTTTTGTATTCTTTTTAAAGGGAGAAGAAAAAGTACAATACAATTATTAAATATAAATTCACTGATCCTATTAAGAGTGATGTGATAGACTTTAAAATGTCAATATTTATGGTAAACCAAGACCTGCATCTACCAAAGTTATGATAAAATCTTATCTTCAACTTAAAATTATACACAGCTAAGTGTTTTTTTTTTTTAAGTAGTTGAAAAATCATTGCCCTCAGAATTGTGAAAGAACAAAGATCTCAGGGAGAGCATGAGGCATGTTCAGTTTTGAAGGCCCGTGTGGTGCCAGGAGGCCGTCCAGGCAATGAATACGAAAGGCTAACACATGAGCTCAACGCACAATTTAGCCACCAGCCGTGGCA
The DNA here is from genome assembly GCF_004664715.2 of Peromyscus leucopus. Classification (NCBI taxonomy): domain Eukaryota; kingdom Metazoa; phylum Chordata; class Mammalia; order Rodentia; family Cricetidae; genus Peromyscus; species Peromyscus leucopus. The sequence continues at coordinate 23,419,127 of NC_051079.1, forward strand.
TTCATAGAGATGCCCGCCATGGTCATCACCACCCTATGAAGCTGGTACTGCCCCCACACCACTATATAAAGGAGACAGCGAAGCAGACCTTAGGGAGAGTCACCAATACCACACAGCTCTGCTGGAGAACAGAATGTAATTTAAAGCCAGACAGCCTCGACCTTCAATAGTCTTTGCACATGATAGCATCTCTCGAGATACCTGGGCCGGAGACACTAATTAGGGAAAGGGATCATCTGTCTTTAGACAATAATGTATCTATGGAGCAGATCACACTGCCTAGGAAGAACACGTATTTATCCTCGGGAAAATGAGAACGTTAGCATTACACAGCCCTGTGAGGATGTTCCTGTCATCCTCTTAAAGAGAAACTTAGCCTTCCTGCGGCTTTCTTTCCCAGACACCCCTCATCTGTAGTCATTACTCTCCCCAGCCACTACACTGTTTATATGCTGCTTCTCACAAAGTCAGAGGGATCCCTGAATAGATTTTCCTACTTCATCTTTGCCCTCTGGTCCCCTACCAGTACCAAAAGATGCCCCAGACAGGAAAGGCCGTGTGTACTAAGTGTGACAATCTTCTTTCTTTTCCAATGTTATCAGTCATTATAGGTATTTTCCAAAATAGACAGCAGGTGAAAGCTCACATACATTGCAAAATACAGCATCTGGATGTAAAGTGGAGCGTCATTACTCATGGCAGAGGGCAGAGTGGAGACTGCCTACTCATGCTCAGTGGACAAGATCATGCTCAACACTGGAATACCTGGAGGTAGCACGACATGCATGAGCCTCTGCAGCATTAGGACATGGGAAATCAAGGCTAAAAATCTGATGAGTGGCAACAGTTGGGGCTGAGGAGATAGTTCAGTGGTAGAGTGCTTGCCTATCACATATAAGGCCCACATATAAAACACAGTACCAAAAACCAAACAAACAAGAAAGACAAACTCAGTGTTAAATGGCTCAGGAAGAGTGACCATAGAGAATAATCAGCAGAAAGTCTGAGAGGAGAAAAACAAGGAATATGCGCTGTCTGTCATTACAACAAAATAAGATTTCGAGAAAGAATGAGTCACTGTTGTCAATGCTGCAGGAAGCCGAGGTTCTTTGTAAGGCTAAGAACATCTCTGGCAGCTTCAGGGCAAAAGATGTTTAAAAAAACAAATTAACTATGAGAAGTTAAGGAACACATGAGATCTCAGAAGTTGCTTCTAAATTAGAGACACTTGGGCATAACCCAACACTACCGGGAAAGGAAGAGCAGAGAAGGGAGGTGGAGCTACCACAGGAGAGGGGAGAGGCGAGAGAATTCAGGACAGAGGCGAGAGAATTCAGGACAGAGGCACCGAGACTCTCCCCTGTGGCAGGAGAGGGAAAGATGGAGTTTGGGAATGGAGTGACCCAGGAAGTTATTTCCACTTGTCTTTATTGTTTGGGTGAAGCCAAGGTTCAGTTCACTGAAAGAAGAGGAAACCCGGGTGTCACTCACTGTGAGCTGCATGCCTCATCTTTCCCTTCCTAACTTCCGGAAGTCAGAGGACAGCAGGTCTAGAAGCATGATTCTCAGAGCCAGTTCCGATTCTGTGAGAAAAGTCCCAAGAATCTACGACCTCTACCTCTAAAGGAGTCATCAGGAAAGGAGCCTCAGGCTGTTAACACTGAGACACAACAAGGTTAAAACCGCCACCATGAGAGCCAGTGGTGGTGTGGGTTGTCACATTCATCCTGGCTAACACTTCAATGTCATCATAGGCATCTTCAAATTTTCCTGGGATATGTAAGAATCTAGACCTTGTTTTGTCTCTTTCCTTCAGACAGTGCCCTTCTTCCTTCTTTATAAAAGACAATGACCACTGCTTTCTCTCAGCCTCGCCTCCACAGGAAAGGCCAATTATATGCTCAATGCCTCTTAATCTACAGAGATCATTCATGAAAATCTGCTTTGGTCCCATGACACTCTAGAGAGTTCAGGGCAAAGGCACTTAATTTTCCAATTCCCGAGCAGGCGCCCACTATGGGTTGGACATACTTAACTACCAGCCAAGTCCTCGGTGTGGCAGTATTTGGAGGTGACGTAGAACCTTTAATAGTGGTGAATAGTTAGATTAATGAAGGAGTTGCCCCCTGGGGGGACGTGATGTATCTAGTTCTCCTGGGACCTTGGCTAGCTCTTTAGAGAAAGTCGTTATAAATGAGCAATCATGGCTTCTCCTTGTCTCTCTCACTTCTCCCGCCATTCGATCTCTCCCCTCTCATAGATGCACCCCTGTTATTTTATGCCATCCTCCACGAGGTCCTCACCAGATGAACAAATGCCAACATCATGCCTTTGAACTTGCAAGCTTTTCTTGACTCGTTACCCAGCTTCTGGTGTCTCATTATGGTAAAACAAAACAGACTAATACAGGTATTAAGAGTTAAATAAACTGGGCAGTGGTGGCACACACCTTTAGTCCCAGCACTTAGGGAGGCAGAGGCAGGTGGATCTCTGAGAGAGTTAAATGAATTAAGAGACTTGACCATTTATTAGGAAGAGACATGGGATTGAAAGATACCTGTGACTCCCACAGCAGCTGTCCTTTTTCCCACATCATACTCCACTTATAACAGTCTCTGAAACCCTAAGAGGTGGCCTGGCTCCTTCCATCCTCCGGTTATCTTCAAATTCTTAATATTTAAAGTGAAGAAGGCTGTGCTACAATTCTAACACTGTGTCTATGACCCACAGATCTCACCATCCCTCTCCCACAGCAAGAACCCCACGCGCTTCTGAAACAGCAACATTGCTCACACACACCAGGGACATGCATGCAGCTATAATCACAAAGGAGCCCTGCTCATCTGACACAGAGGGATAAGATAGCACTACCCAGGGAGCTTAGCAGTGTTGCAGGCTCTGCCTGAGGTGAAAAATCTACACTAGAAAGTCTTACATGTCTACTGAGCAAGCAAGAATGAAATTCTCCTCCCTATATCCATGAGAACTGGCTTCCTGCTGCTGTGACAAATTGCTATAGACTTGATGGCTTAAAACAACAGAAATGTATTATCTCCTAACTCTGGAGGCTCTAAGTCCAAAATGAATTTGACTAGGATAAAATAAAAATGCAGGCAGGCTGAATGCCTCCTGGAGGCGCTCTAGGGGAGCAGCCACTTCCTCGCATCCTCCCCAGCCTCTGGAGGCCACCTGCATTCGCTGGCTCAAGGACCTCTTCTCGTAATGCACCACTCCAACCTCTGTTTCCATCGTTACAGCTCCTCCTCGACTGTCCAGCCTTCCTCCCTCACATATGAGGACACCTGTAATTGAATCACCATCAAAGAAGATAAGGTCTATGTAATTTTAGCAAGGCAGCCAATCTTTCCAGGCAAGGTCTGTTCATCAATCAGGAAAGTGCATTTGTCTTTGTTAGAAAAAAAAATATTACCAATAAAATATGAATGCAATCTGAAGGACCTTCCAAAGCCTCCAGTTTACTTATTCTGTACAAATTTACAGTTGTACTCTAGAGGCCTCTGGTCTACATGGGACAGAATTCAGTGAATCTCTGAACATGCCTGCACCCTTTGAAAATGTGCATTAATACCCACTTGCCTTGTAGAATGTAGTTATTTCTGTGAAGATCTACCCAACATGCCAATGTTTACCCCTATTTTGTGAAATTCTCCTGTGAAATAGAATAGACTGTGAAACTAGCCAAAACAAACAAACAAACAAAACAAAACCAAAAAGTCATCATGTTCCACCAGCAACAGCATCTCACATTTCCTGCTTCTTCTTACCCTAAGGAATTTCTAGGGCCATCTTCTGTAACAACTTCACCGACAAATGACCACGGAGGGCCAGCAGACCCGAAAGGAAAGGAAGAATCTTCATTTCAACACAGCCTCGCAGGCTAAGAAAGAAATGGTCAGTCAGGGTATTTCCAAGATAAGCCTCTGAGCATTTTGCATAAGGTTTTTAGCTGAGACTAAAATCTCTCGCAGACTAAATCAACAAATATCCTCTCATGCTTCAAAGTCACTTCCAGAGTCTTCCCAGTGTGGCAAGTGTCACAGAGACTCTACCCTCCGAGCAGACAGGACAGCATCTGGGGGGCTAACCTGTGGACAGCTGATATCAGAAGGTAAAGGCAGACTGTCTCTCCTGCCCTCACTCCACTAGGCCGAAGAACGGAAACCTCCTCATTTTCCTCTATCACAGCCCAAGCCACTCTTAAAACTTGATAGGAGGCAGGAGACATGCTCCTTCTCTTTACACATTTCCTTTCTTAAAAGGCAATAATGTCTGTCCCTTCCGGAGACTCTTTCCTCCTAACACAGTGAGGCGGGGAACAACAGCCCACATCGAGAGCCCTCCTACAAGACGGCGGCAAAGGTGAAGCCACATCAGCCATCTGCAAAAAGGCTGTCGTGCAAAGGAGGGTGAGCCAGCAATCCGGCAGACTTCGTGAAAAGAAAAAAGTACAAGGAAATTATCCTGGGAAAACAAGAGCGAGGCATTCAAAGCCGTTTTCGGTTCCAAAGAACCGAACCACCTAGAATCACACCCAGAAAGGCGAGCGAGCCGAGCAAGAGACAGAGATACAGAGAGAGAGAGAGAGAGAGAGAGAGAGAGAGAGAGAGAGAGAGAGAGAGAGAGAGAGAGAGAGAGATATTATAACAAGACAATGTTAACATGAAGTCATTATACTCACTGTCTGATGGCTTCTGTCACAGTATCGCAGCCCAAAATAATCTATCTCCACAAGGTTTATGTGACGGAAAACATGGTCAAGGACAACGGAACCTTTCGTTGACTTCTGCAAAATAATCCACAGATTGCTTTTTAACAAGGTGGTCGTGTCTTTCTCCCAGGGACACAATCATATTCTCCTCTCTTACGAGCTGTCCTCATGGGAGCATTTGTATTAAACCACGCTACTCACTCTAGGTTTTGCCTCAGTTACAAAGACAGATGTGCTATAAATTACAGTACATTAAAGAAATGGTCTTTGAAAAATCCCCTTAAACTTTAGGAGCATTAGTTAATATAAGACCCTTCTCTTATGTGATTACAAATTCTCTCCAGGATGAAATGCTTCTTTACTTTTAATTTTATGTATATAGGGTTTTTTTTTCTGAACATTTATTTGTGCATTATGTGTGTGCTCAGTGCCCACAGAAGCCAAAGAGAGGGCATCAGAGCTCCTATAACTAGAATTATAGACAGTTGTAAGCCACCACGTTGAGTTCTGGGAATTGAACTTGGGTCCTCTGGAGGACCAGCCAATACTCTTAACCACTGAGCCATGTGTCCAGCCCCAAAATGCATCTTTAAATAAAGATAACCCTCTATATAAATAACATTCAATAAATTCATTAAGCATCATGATAGTTAAAATTCCCATAATCCTTTCATTTGAGAAGAGATTTCCCACATACACCAGTATTCTTTTTTTTAATTTCTTGATTTAAAAATTGTTTTTCATTTTACATACCAACCCTTGTTCCCCCTCCCTCCCCTTTCCCCGCTCCCCCCACCTCCCCCATCCCACTCCCATCCCCTCCCCATAGGAGTAAGGCCTCCCTTGGGTAGTCAACACAGGCTGGCACACCAAGTTGGGGCCAGACCAAGCCCCTCCCCCCCTGCATCATGGCTGAGATACACCAGGACTCTTAAAAGTATCTAGAATAGAAAATCCATAAAATTAAAATAATAGCCAAAGCTTCTATTTTTTCTCAACCTTCAAAGGCTAAATCCATAGATGAAAGCTGCTAAATACGTGTTGAAACCCTCATGAGGACATTTTACGTGATCTCTTACACACGAGCACAGCCAGAAAACATTCATCTGGGTTGCATTTTAAGTGCTGGCACCTATAGAAATAGTCTACCCTGTCTTCCCCGCCCCCAAAACACATGCACAGTATAAGTACGGCCCTTCCATAATTATCTGCAAATCCAAGAAGCATGTAGGCAGCACACAGCATGCCACCCTGGCCTTGACAATGATCTGTCAGGACAGCACAGGCGCACGGGAGTCAGAGCTTCCTTCCTTGGCCTCGTCATGGGCAGGAATAATTGGGCAGTGAAAGAAATTCCCAGTTCACTCACTGCTTCCTGGGGCTTTTGTTCATCTGCAGCTTCTCCTGGACAATTACCACCAGCTGCGTAATTATATCAGGTAAACTATACATACCACGGGGCTTCTAGAAAATAGATTATGATAAGAGTAATAAAATTACACACTTGGAAAAGATAGTCCTTCTTATAAATCCCCAAATCCCTAAATTACACTGGTTTAACTAAATTACTGCCCCCCTACCCCCAGGCTTCAAGGTCCACTAAACTGTTTACTTAAAGTCAAAAGCCCTTCCATGATGGACTTTACATTGCTGGGCTGCTTCTGCCTAATAACAATGGCTCATCCCGTAAATGGCCCTTGGTGCTCGTGTCTCTATGTATTTCTCTGCATTCAACATCTGGAAATGAAATCACTCAATGAAAGAATATCAAACTTAAAACTAGAGTGAGTACTGCCAAGAAGACCATTATAATTATATTAATATGTAATTAATTCATTCAGTGAAAATGCGTGCTCCCTCATCCTTGCCAAAACTTGGGTGGAGATGCGAGGTACTCGGCAAAGAGAAACCGTTTTTATTTATAGTTCCTTGACTATATTAAAAACTAGTCCTCCTCCTTGTACTCACCAGCCAACTACATTCGCCAGCACAGGGGCTAGCTAGTCCTTAACTCCATTATGAGCTGACCCTCTGAGGCGCTAAATACCTACACAATTTTATCTAGTGAATTAACTCCTCACTCCATCTGGAAATTATTTTTTGTGCTTGGAATAAGGCCTAATTTTGTTTCCAAATGGATAAAAACTGTAACATGGTTTACTCAAAATCCATGATTTCTTTTAGGGTTTGAAGTATCTTCACCTAAGGTCCCAATTCTCTCCCAGAAATATTCAAGGAATAATACTTCTAATTTTAATGAATTTAATATACTTTTCTTTCTACACAAAATACTTTTTTTCAAAATTGTTTTTTGACAGTTCTTAGATATTTTTCTCTATGAGAAATTTAGAGGCACCTTGCAAACTTAACTTTAAAAATTTTAGCAGGCTGGACATGATGGAATATGCCTTTATTCTCATCACTTAGTAGATAGAGACAGGTGGATCTCTGTGAGTTCAAGGCTAGCCTAGTCCACAAAACAAGTTCCAGGTCAGCCAGGGCTACATAAGAGACCATGCCTCAAATCCCAAATAAATTAATCATGTTAGGAATTTGGAATTAAATTGACAGACTAGAGGACTAGATAGTGGAGGTGACAGAGTATTTACTAGGTAAAACCAGTGTGGTTTTCTTTCACACGCTTTGTACTGGCTAGTTTTATGTCAGCTTGACAAAAGCTAGAGTCATCTGAGAAGAGGGGACCTCAGTTGAGAAAACGCTTCCGTAAGATCTGGCTTTAGGCATGCCTATAACACATTTTCTTAAGTAGCGATTGATGAGGAAGGGGCCAGCCCATTGTTAGTAGGACTATCCCTGAGCTGGGTTCTGTAAAAAAAAAAAAAGAAAAGAAAAGAAAAAAGAAAAAGCAAGCTGAGCAAGCCTTGTGGAGCAAGCCAGCCGGTAAGCAACACTCCTGCTTCCAGGTTCCTGCCCCTTTTGAACTCCTGTCCTGACTTCCTTCAACGATGGACTACCATGTGGAAACATAAGACAAATTAACCCATTCCTCCCCAACTCATTTTTGGTCATAGTGTTTATCATAACAATGGTGATATGAACTAGGACATGCTTGTACACATAATCTTATAAAATTTTACCTGTTTTGTGGCAGACAAAATTATAGAAATTCTCTTCCCAAGAAAAGATGTCCTGCGTCACCTCTGGAATCTCTCTACATCATGCCACCCCAGCCATTGTGCGTTAGGTGGTACAGAGACCATGAGATAAAGAAATTACTTCCTGCTGAGTTGGTGTACCAGGATGCAGAGCAGTTACTCTCGCAGAAGAGAAGCAAGACCCATGCTTGAGGACTCAAGTGTCCTTGCTACTTGTGTAGGGTAAAAAGTTCAAGCTCACTTCCAAGTTTCAAAAACCCACCAACCCCTGAGCTCAAAAATCCCAGCAATCCCCCAAGCACAGGACTTGAAATCCCACCAATCCTCAGCCTGGAAAACTCCACCTCCAAGAAACCCCAGAGAAGCCCATCTCCTGCATAGTTCCTGGTAGCTTCTTGTCTGAGCAGAGACAGCCACCCTCTTGTGTCTTTCCCAATACATCTCTTGTGTGAGGTTTGTTGTACGGTGTGACTTTGTGGTCGTCTTTGGCTCCCAACTGCCAGGACACCTTTCCCCTCAGAGCTGTGGCACCTGCACTGGGGAGGCCTTTCCTGTCAGAGCTGTAACACGACTTGAAAGATGGAGAAGACTGTCTGCGAAGCTGTGTGCTGATTGGATTTCAAATGATCATAGGACCACCTGGGCATGTCTGGGAGCGTGTGGTCAGAAGGGTTAAATTGAGGAGCAAAGACGCACACATTCAGGATTTGGGTCTCAAACTGAGTGAAGGGGAGAGAGTGAGCTGAGCATGAGCAGTCTGTCTCTCTCTCTCTCTCTCTCTCTCTCTCTCTCTCTCTCTCTCTCTCTCTCTCTCTCTCCCTCCCTCCCTCCCTCCCTCCCTCCCTCCTCTCCCCTTCCTCCCTCCCCGCTCTCTCTGCTTCCCAACTGTCTTCACTTACTTTCTGTTTCTGATTGAACACTGACCGAAAGCAACTTGGAGAGGTAAGGCTCTAACAGGCCTCCACGTTCTGATCACACTCCATCACTGAGGGAAACCAAGGCAGGAACTAAAGCTGAGCTCACAGAGAAATGCTGCTTCCTAGCTTGCCCCATGCTTTCCTATTCACCCCACGACCTCCTGCCCAGGGACAGCACCACCACAGTCGGCTGGGCCTTCCACACCCACCATCAACCAAGAAAGTGCCCCCCGCAGACTTGCGCACAGGCCAATCTGATGGAGGCATCTCCTCAACTGTGGCTCCCTCTTCCCAGTGAGGTACAGCTGTGTCAAGGTGACCAATCTTGACCAGCGCACTGACTAAGGCTGTGATGTGACCAACTGTCTCATGCATGCCTTTCCTGATGAGAGGGGCTGTATCTCTTCTGAGACCTTCCCATTTCCAGTTGCCTTTCTGGGCATTTTTGTCACAATAACTAGAAAGGTAATATACTATGTAAGCACCCTCAGGGAGCTGAAGCAGCTGAGAGCTGACAGCCAGTAAGGAAAGAACCACCCCATAATCACAAAACTGGGATTCTACCAATAGCCAAAAACAAACCGGGAGCAGAGTCTTCAGATAAGAGATTAGTACACAGGTCCTGTGGTTGGTGATGCTGGACTTTGACCAGTACACAGGTCCTGTGGTTGGTGATGCTGGACTCTGACCAGTATACAGGTCCTGTGGTTGGTGATGCTGGACTCTGACCAGTACACAGATACTGTGGTTGGTGATGCTGGACTCTGACCAGTACATGGGTACTGTGGTTGGTGATGCTGGACTCTGACCAGTACATGGGTCCTATGGTTGGTGATGCTGGACTCTGACCTACAGCACCAGGAGGCAGTGAGTGACTATGAACTCAAGCCACCACATGTAGCAATCTGTTGTGCTGAAACAGAAAACTCGCACAGGCTTACTCTTAGGCCGTTTATAGTTCTATTGCTGTTATACTTTCTGATTGGTTATAGTTTGGTTTACATTGCTGAAGAGCAATTATATGCTGACCCTAGTTTTACTCCCAGCCATCTTCTTAAACTCTTATTAAACAAATATGTCTATGTTGTCTTTTGAGATCACCATATTTTCCACAAATAAGTAATATGAATTCTGTTCTTTGGAGTGGCAATGCACACCTTTCTTCCCAGGCAGAGACAGAGCCAGTCTCTGAATTCAAGAACAGTCTGCTCTACATAGTTTCAGGCCAGCCACAGCTTCATAGTGAAATCCTGACTCAAATTTGAAATAAAAGAATTCTTGTTCTTCCTCCACAAAACACCTCTGACTACTCACTTCTCTTTTCTTACTGAGCTGACAAGGACCTCAGTTACCGGCTGCTGTGAGAACACAGAAGGATGCTCTGCATCCTTCTCTTCCTGGTCCATTGGCACTGCTTCTAAAATCTCACTACTAAATATGATGGATGCTGCACAGCCTTGAAATATACTCTCTTTCAAGCAGAAGGTGTCTCAATCTGCTTTCTCTGTCTTTTGTTTTGCTTTTTGATTTTTAATCAAGAAGTGATAACTCCATCAAATTCTCCTTAGAAAGCAGAGATGGTTATTAATGACTTTTGTCTTTTCATCTATGAGTTGCATGTTCTTAATGAAGACATTCCCATTTTAGTTTTCTGTCCTGGATACATAATATGAACATCCTCCCTGTCTGGAGAGGTGTAGGGGTGTGTGTGTGTGTGTGTGTGTGTGTGTGTGTGTGTGTGTGTGTGTGTGTGTTAGTGGAGGGTAGAATCAGAACCCCAGTGACTGAAGCCAAGTCATAGGTGCATGACCTAGTGTTCAGCCAAGGACTTTGACCTCCAGATCAGTGATATAGACATAATAAGGACTTAGAGTTATTCCGTCAGAGGTGTCCTGCAGTAGAGGTATCTAGCTGTGGACCCAGATGCAACAAGAAGGGATGGTGATTGACTGCTAAGCCAGGCTTGCCGTTATTCCTGAGGTAGTCAGGAATGGCCAAACGGCACAGCACTTGCCTTCCTGTGCCCTATGGAAGCAGTGATACTTGGCCCAAGAGCCATGATAGTAAAACCCAAGTGAGAGTATAAAAAGTGTCATCATAAACACAACTTAATCTCGCAATATTAAGCATTTCCATAGGATCTTTAAAGCTGATTATGGCCTATGTCACTATGAAAACAATTTATTGGAAAATTACCAAATATCTCGTAGGCTCCATAGACATCAACCTGATGGGAACCCAGGCTTCACTTGGTCTCATATAGTCACAGCAACAAAGTCTGGACTATTTGATCCACCACCGCCTCCTGCCTATGATTCAGGCACCTTCTATTGTTTCCTGGTGCTTCTCAAGAATTACAAATAAATAATCTCTAACCAAGTGAAAAATCACATTCTCTTACCATCCCAAGGGCTATGGAATATGTCTAAACAACTTTCCTATCATTTCAAAATGTTTACAGCAAGCTGGAGTGTAAGGCTAATCTCCTATCCTTATCTCTCCTATTCTTATATACAGGCACAGAGAACAGGATGAATAAACAGAGAGGGACAGCCACACCGCTCCTAATATTCTATCCCCAAACAAGCCAACAAGAAGCAAAGCATGAACAAAAATGGAAAGAATTACGCAGGAAATACTGGAGACTTTAAAAAAAAAAAATGTAAGTCAAGCTTTCTCTGTGAACACTACTTTCATATCCCCACATCCACTAGAAATGTCAGGCACTCTTTCATACGTATAAGCTACTTATAGAGCATAAAATGACCTAACATGCTTAGTCATGAAGAGCGTCTGCAAAAGCAAACCGAGAAACAACCGCCTCAGAGCTTGATGTGGTGGCTCGCGCCTGCAATCGCAGCCCTCGGGAGGCTTACACAGGCAGATTGCCGTGAGTTTGAGGGCAGCCTGGGGTTCAAATTGAGACCCTGGCCCAAGAAAAGAGAGTTGGGGAGCCACCTCAACATGGAAATTATGAGAATTTCCTGCCTATGAGAAGGCCATCAGCTTTTAAAAACTATCATTCCCAAAGTACCAGAATAGAGTCTACCCAGCCTCCAGGGACAGCTTTGCATTCACTGAGAATCTGGTTCTGAAAATATTTAGGACTATTTTCCTTCCTTCAGAGAAGGAAATCCTCTACAGAGGAACCACAAGGAGAGAGAGCATCCAGTGTTAGGCAATGGATGCCATTCTGCCCTAAGAAAGGACATGACGACCCGTGACTCCATCTGCAGAACTCTAGGCAGAAAGGATGGGTCTAACACACCCTGAGAGCACAGCTAAGTCAGCCGAAGAGTCCTGGGTTCCATTCTCCTTTCTTACATAGTCCTAAGAAACCATCTTCCAGTAAGGAAATTAGAACGTAGGGGACCGGGACAGCAAGCCTGCCTAGGATCCTCCTCCTCCCTGCTCCCCCATGTCTGTCTCCCTCAGTCTCACATAGCCCAGGCTAGCCTTGAACTTGACCTGTTAGCTGAAAATGACTTTAAATCCTGATCCCCCCCAACTCCCTCCATCCCACCCACTGCTAGGAGTACAGGCCTGTGCTACCATACCCCAGATGTTGTATGTGTTCTGTGGCTCAAATCTAAGAAACAAGCACTCTACCAATTGCGCTTACGCCCCAGTTTCAAATTATTACTCTCTGGAAGATGGGGAAAAGTAAACTAATAGGCACCAGAGGAGAGGAAGACATCGAGTACAAAGAGCTGTCATGAGGGAAGCCCATCAAAACCCTAGAGACATTAAAAATAAAGGGTGACCAAAAAAATCATCTTAAAGTGACCTCTGAAGGAAGACAAGGAGAGACCCAGTTTCATGTATTACCTGTGTAACATATCATTAAAAACCACAGGTACAGCAGTAGAGGAGAGGCTTTATCTTGTTTGGGTCCATGCCTACCCTGTTAGGCATCTGGCATCTGCTGCAGTGGATGTTGTAAAGAAATGTGTGGGGACAAGACGGGAACATGGCAGTAAGCTGTCACTTTATTCCCATTTACAGTCACTTCAGGATGTCTGCATCTGATTTCTTCTTGAGTCCTTACAGCATTGGGCATACCAATCACAGGCCACGAGACTCCACTGCGGAGGCCGAGTTCTCCCAGCCCTCAAGACGAGCAAGTCCGTCAGTCCTAAACCAGACTGCTACCTTCATTTGAAATTTAAGAAAAGTTTGAGTCTTTGCTTCTTTCCTAGCAAAGGAAGGCCTGGATGTGACTGCAGTTAGCATCGCTGCAGTTTTCCTGTCTATGTCTAAGAGAAATCCAGAAGCCGCAGAAGATGTAATTACAACCATGGCACTTAGCAACATGCCTAAGGAGTTCTCTAAATAGATAAAATTTTCTCTGTCATAATTGGCCTCCACTAGTGAGATTCTCACTACCGTGTTGAATAGGAATTCAACTATCAGAAAAGGGGTTCTTCCCACTTTAAGGGGTACCCCCTTGTACCTGGCCTGATAGTCATGTTCCCTTCTCTGGAGGATGCTTCTGAGATCTCAGCTTGGTTATGACTTTCAACCCACCAAACCTGCAAAGTCTCTTGATTTTGCTTGTCTCTTAATCTTCTGACCTTTACTAAGTTCATCTGTTACATCTCTTTTCTACTAATTCTACATTTGACCTTTATCCAAAAAGCTGAGAAACAATAAATTTCAGATGGTTTGGAAGCAGGTGCTGGCTATTATATTCCACTTCCTTTGTGAATAATCTAATAATTTATAATCCTGGCAAGATACCTTAAAAACTCACTGAATGAATACTAAGAGCCAATAAACAACTGAAAAACAAAAATATCATGAAAACATTGGACCCTTTCTCCCATATCTTATGAAGCTTCCATTTTTCCTGGCCAATCAGATTTAGGACAGTAAACAGGTAATGAGTGGATTCGCCATCCTACTACATCAGATGAGCAAAATCAATTCAGTTCACTTTTAATTAAAAATGTCCCCTTTGTTTCAGTGATATATAATTCCAGGGGACTCGATATGTTCTAAATATACAAAAAGAAATCAGTATCTTACGCTTGAAATTCATGAAAATTAGAGTCTTGAAATTAAGTTACATATAATATGTAGAGCTGTATAATTTTTTGCATGCAATAAAATAACTCTGACAAGAAGAATTCTGTTTTCCATCATTAAGAAAACAGAAAAGACTGGGCATAAGACAGTTAAGCAAATAAGGAAAGCATCGTCCCTTGACTAACTCAGAAAAACCTTAGATGTTACAGAGCACTCATTTGACTTTGAGAGTGAAGAAGCGGCCTGTGGCATTTCTGGATCGTGAATTATATGCACAGGACTCGGCAAATAGACACAGACTGTTTCCATTCCAGTGACTTTCTGGAAACAACAGTTTCTAGAGGCCCAGATAGAGTCTTTGAGAACAACTCCCAATGAGGACAAGCTGATTTGGAAATACCACCAGTGGGCCTTTTAACCAGAACAAAGGATCCTTCAAATGAGTAATAACACCTTTGCAGATTAACGTGACTTTACAAACCGGAAAGGCAGGTTTTGGCCAGCCACACAGAATGATAACTATTGCACTCAGCGAGACAGCTTGCTCCTTCGCAAAGGGAAAATGAGCCTTGCGAAGGACTTCACTGCTGGGCCTGTGAAAACCTACTCTGTCTTGTTTACTATTTTGAACAAAAGGACTTCCATGAAAACATAAATCATACTAAGTATTGTAGCATACGTCCAGTAGGTACAGTAAGTAGGGACTTGGAGAAAGCACTTCTCAGGCATCAGTGGGAATCTCTTGTCAGGCAAGCAAGATAAGCAGCTCTTGATGGCTTCTAAGTAAGTGCAAGCCTCACTTTCATTTACCAAGAGAACCCTTTATCGTGGAAAAGAATATAGGTGTTTTTCAAGCTGCTATTTCTTTCATATACAATTTGTGTATCCTGATTTTAAAAAAGTTAGAATGAACTTTTCTCAGTCTTTAAGATTTTAATTCATTATTGGTATGCACCAATCTTAGCAGCATAAAACAGCAATCGTTTGCTCATGGTTTAAACTTGGCCAGAGCCCAAGACAGCTGGTGTTTGTTCAACTGTGTTGAAGAATCCAGTGTGACCTCACTCACACATTGACAAGTCACCTGAGGTGGGTGGGGTGGCAGGGCTGGCTCATCCTCTCCCTTCGCCTTATAAGTCTCTCCAGCAAGAGACTTCACTCTAAGGTAAGTCAGGGCTCAGAGAACACAGACCAAAGCTGGACAGCGTCAGTCTTGCTGTGCTGTTGATTCAAACAAGTCACAAGGTCAGCCCAGAAGGGAAAAGAGCCAAAATAGATTTCTCCTCTCGACAGACAGGAGCATTGGTATGGACCTAAGTTGAGTGGCTGAAGGAAGCAGAGGTCGCCATCTTTGTAGACAATGAACTTGATCTGTTTATTTCCCAAAGTGGTTCTGTGCTTTACAATGTTTTCCCCACCTAACTCATTCTTTCCCGCACATTTCAAATTACAATAAAGCAATGAACAAACCAGAGTACATTATTCCAGCCCTCTATATTTAAGAAAGCATACTAAATGCTTTCATACACTTTCATCTTCACAAAAGTTATGTGAAATGAGCATTTTATTCCTATTTTACAAGAACTGGGAAGAGGTACCAGCAGCATGGTTACTGCCACATAGAAAGGAATCAGAGAGGATTTCTACCCAAATGTATCTGACTTAAAGCCCAAAATCATTCTGTGACACCGTCTACTCTCAAGGCATGGAGGGCATGAGGGACCTTCCACGGTCTGTGAAATCAACAGTACTCCAGTGTGGGTTACCCCTGCATCCCCAGCACTCTGGAGGCAGAGGCAGAAGTTCAGGGTCAGTTGGGTTACAGAGGAAGACCCTATCTCAAACAGATAAACAGAACAGCCCTTATGATGTTACTAGTTAGTCATCATTCCACACTCCTTCTTTTAGAAGCATTGATATGGTTCCTGATATCACCACAGATAACATCAAATGGAAGAGAATCCAGCCATCTACTATTAAGTCAGACAGTAAAGAATCTGTAAAATTACAAAGCGAACATTGTTGCACTTTGCAAAAAGAACCATGAAATTGTTTATGAAAACAATTTTGTTGACATGAAAGTTTTGTAATTGTGTGTACTGTTGTTATTACTGTTGTTTTGAAACGCAGTCCCACACAGCGTAGGCTGCCCATGACCTTGCTACATAGCTGAGGATGACCCTGAACTCCTGAGTTTCTGCTTCGACCTCCAAGTGCTGAGATGACTGGCATATGTCACCATGTCCTGCTGCATGTGCTACTTAATGAGATTTTTTTTTTAAGTTTTTGGCTAGTATATGTGAAATGGCTTTTATTGTGACTTTTTCATACATATAAAACATTGTGTTTTGTTTGTATATGCTCCCTCAATGCCCTCTCCTTCCTCTCCCCCCATTAGTAGACCTCTTCCTCCTCAAAATAGTCCTCTACTCTTCCCATTTGTCTTCATGACACACACACACACACACACATATATATACACACACACACATACATACACATATATATACACACACGCACATAGACATACATACATACACACACACACATATATATATTCCATTACTCCCTCTTGAACTAGTTTAATTTCTCAGTTTTAATTTATAACAATAGTAAATATACATGGGTGATAATCTACATAAGCAAAAATCCTCGATAATTTTAAATAGTGTAGAAACTCCAAACTAAGTAGCTCCCCATTATACTGAAGACAAAATTATATTCTTGGTGATATATATCTATATACAACACATACATAATATATATGTGTGTATTTTTTAATAGGAAATGTTCTTTATTCTTTCATTTCTGGAAAGCCTTCTGTCCCAGTCCTTCCTCGTTTTATACATGAGGAAACGGGACCCAAGGGTGAGCTGCACACAGGCCACACAGGGCAGCTGGCTGGCAGTCTAAGAACAGAATCAATGCAGTGTGATTGCCACTGCACCAGCCATTTTCCTCCCGCATGTCTGCTGATCACGTGACAGCAGGCGCCTGTAAAATGTCACTAGTGAGATGAGACACAGAGGAACCGTGCCCGAGGCTGCTCAGAGGCTGGCCCACAGACAGCGCCACACTTTGCCAGTGGAAATCGGAACTACCACAGGAAGCTGCTTCCACGACCAGTTTAAGGCACAGCCCAGTTCCATTGAGTTTGCACTAAATAAATATTAGTGCCTGCAACACAGTGAATTTTCATTCACAAAAATGTGTCGAATTCGTGAAGTCCGGAATCTCAAAAATTAATCTTTCTAAATTTGTTGTAGTGTCCTAGGTTGGATTTCAGAATAAGAACAGATATTGGAAGGGGGGTGGTGCTAAAATCTGGAAGTAAGCTGTAGTTTAGTTACTAAAATTGTTAATGTCCTTGTTAGGACAAATATAGTTTAACTCCAGGAGAGCAACATTGAGGGTGGGTGAGTGAACAGCATTCAGTGACTTAATTTTGTTAACTCTTCTACAAACCTGATTTTATGGTGTCCCAAAAAGGGTTAGGAAGTTTTCTAATGAGGAAAGTTTCTGAATGCTAAGAGATACAAAATGCTTCAGAAACTTTATGTTGCCTATTATACTCTTTACAGGTTGGAAACAAACAAAAAAAAAAAAAACAACAATGTCATAACATGGCCTTTCAAGTTGCTCTTTGTTTATCCGGGAAAGGATCTTTCTGTGACATGAGATCCTCCTGCCTCCCTGGGTGCTGAGATCACAGGTATGGGCTACACAACACACTCAGCCTTTACTTACTTATATTTTTTAAATGGGTTCTATTTACAATGAAATCTTCGAAAATTCATTGATAACCTTGCTTTAATTTTCTAAAACATCAAGATGCTTATTTCTCACAAGCCTTACAAAGCAGGAAAACATGCAATAAGCCACCAGTCTATAAAAATACATTCTCTTAAAATAGATATTTGAGGCCAGGCATGGTGGCTCACTCTTGTAATCCCAGCACCTAGAAGCCTGATGCTAGTGGATTGCCATGAGTTTGAGGCTATGTTGGGCTACACGGCAAATTCTGCACTAGCAAGGCCATAGCATGAGATTTATAAAAAACAAAAACAGTAAATTATATATGGTTATGTGAATGAACTCATTTGAATTTTAAAGACATTTCATAATCTTTCAATGCACTATCGTTAATACTAACAAAACATCCTACTGTTTTATTTTTATCTTTTTTCCCTTTTATTTAAAATAGATTATCTTCTCACATAATATATCCTGATTATTGTGTGTCCTCCACTCCCCGCTCCTTCCAGTTCCTCTGCATCTCCCCTCCCATCTGGATCTACTCCCTTTCTGTCTCTCATTAGAAAAGAACAGATTTATAAGAAATATTAATAAAGTAAAAATATAATAAGATAAAACGAAAACTATCACATCTAAGTCGAACAGAAAAAAATCAACAGAAGGAAAAGAGTTCAAGAGAAGGCATAAGAATCATATTCCATATTTATATAGAAGGTTTAAGAAAAAGGTGTGAAGATCCACTCATCTTCTGTTCATAATTCTTTCAAGCTATCGTGGAATGCAGATTGCTGCAAACTTCTCGATTCTTGCCATCATGAGATGGAATCTGTCCTCCCCTTCTCTCTGGGCTAGCCTGTGACTATTCCTATATGAGTTCTCCACAAACGATGCTGCATCAGTTGCAGATGGCTGCCCCTCACTGCTGCTGCAGAGCCTGAAGCTATGGTAGAAGCAGTCCTAACTTGCTACTCAGCTAGAAAAATACGGAAGTGGGGCTCTTTCACAGGCACCCGACATATGGATGAAGACATCCGAGGCTGCAGACCGAAGAGCACCGTCAAGGATGGCAGTCAGTGTTAGGTCTTGCTCACTGTCCCAGCTTACCAATCGTGAAAGGTAGGAGAATGAATGACTACTGTCCACCCACGTTGGGGGTTTGTTTACAACCAGAGATCCTTAAACTACTGCACAACCAACCCTTAGTGTTCTCTGCCTAATAGATATTCCATGAAGGACAGCCAGACCTTACATGAAACACTAGCAATTCTTGGACCTTCCTTTTAATGCTTAACAAGTGAAAAACAGTATTAGAGGAGAAAGCATTAAAAAACCATAACAAGCAGGAAGCATCAGATACACCCAAGCCCAAGAACACTACAACATAACACCACCCTGCCTCTTTCAAAGAGTACAATCAGGAAGGGACCAAGCTGCTGAATTGAAGAGGCCTCAGAACACATGGATGAATGTGACAGACACCCCGAGGCTGTCCTATTCTGGTCCAAAGGACAAGACTAACAACTGGGGTCTGTGGGCTGGAAGCTGTTGTATCAAGTTTCCCGACGGATAGCTGTCTCATGGCTGGGGAGTAGGGGCCCTTGCTTGTGGACAGCACACAAATACAACACCCAGAGGTGGTGTTTTCAACCCACCAATGTTTGAGCATGAGAAAAAATCATGATAAAGCTTCTCTGGTGAAACGCTAACAATCATACCCAATGTGAAGGGTGTACAGAGTTCTTTGCATTTATTCCTTCGCTCTTCTGGAAGACTCAAATTATGTCAATGAAGTTAAATAAAGTCTTCATCATTTCTTAATTGGCTCCTCAAAAGTCCCGGGGCCTCCCTCACTCTGGCCAGCCTGCAACTTGCTCTCATTAGTGTCATCTTCCAGCCCTGTCCAATGCCTAGTCCCTTTGTCCTTTCTTAAGGGGTCAGTGAGGAGGAAGACTGTATGGGAAAAGAAGGCTGTGAACCCCCAACACGGATCATCTATATTCTACCCCACAATGTAATACAAGATTCCACTGAAACTCTGGATATGTGGCACATTATAACTTCTCTGTTAACATTTATCACCCCAGAGTGACTGAAGAAAACATTTCATGAAAGTCATTTCAATAACTAGCTTTTCTACAAAAGGTCAATGCTTTAAAACCGCACCAGCAGGGCAGAAAGGGACTGCCATGCTTCCGGAGAGCCTGCTTCCCTCCTGGGCATCTTCTTCCACAGCCTGGGCAGGTAGGTGAACCCACAAAAGAAGGAAGGGCCCCAGAGGCAGCGAGGCTGGAAGAGAGGTTGTGCCCGGGGTCCCTGTGCATAGGCAATGCATGCCACTTTGGTAGCCTTTATTTTCACTAATGTATTTAAGACAGGCCATCTATCCAGCACGCACAAGGTCCTGAATTCCATCTATAGAGTATCTATCCCCCAACACACACACACACACACACACACACACACACACACACACACACACACACACACACCATAAACAGAAGTATCATTTCATTCAGTGGCCCACAAAGTGGTGGCAGGATTGCGGAGATCCCCATTCTGCCTCTTTCAGCAATCTGAGGCACCCCAGTACTTCACTCACCTAGTGAAGACATCTGAGGTGGCACCCACAGTGACTCTGAGGAGCTGAAGGGAAAAGGTCTCAAGGACCTCAGGTCACAGAGCCTCCAGGGTCTCTGCAGTCTTGCTTAGAAGCATGACAACTACCTAGGAGACTCACAGCCACCAATCTACTCTTATATTATTAGGGTAACAGACAGTTCAAAAGGTTTGGGATCACAGGACAGACAGACTGACCAGAAGAATGATAACCAACAAGAATGGGACACTCACAGCTCCCGGTAGGAGGGCCAAAGGGCACTGGGTGTTCAGAAATTTATTGGAAGAGAAAAGCCCACAAGGAAAGGATTCCAAAAAGCTTTGTTCCCAGCCTCCACTTCTTCCCACCTTCCCTGTAGGAACACGGTGACTGAGTAATTTGTACAAGGATGCATTCTCCATGGCATTTCATCCTCTACAGCTCACTTCTGCAGATGAGTAGAAGAAAAGCAGAGGCATGCTCTCTGAGGACAAAAACCTGCAATTGCTTTACCCGCTTTGCTATAAATAGTGCTGCGCTACTATCTATATTATTGGCAAAATGCGCTCTCCTAAATTACACACAGCTCACCCTGTCCAGTGTTCAGCCACTTTTTAATCTATTTTTTATCACCATGTGCGTGATGGTGTGGGGGAAGCGTGTGCCACAGCGGGCATGTGGAGGTCAGAGAATGTGGATGTCTAAACCAAGTTTGTGGAATTGCTTCTCTCCTACCTTTATGTAGGTCCTAAGATCAACTCGGGGTACCAGGAATGGTGGTTTAAATGAGGAATATCCCCCACGGACTCATGTATTTGAACACCCGGACCCCAGCTTGTGCCGCTGTTAGGGGAGAACACAGAACCTTGAGGAGAACCTTCCTAGAGGAAACAGGTCACGGGGGTAGACTTTGAGAACGTAAAGCCTGTCCCAGTCTTCCCTCTCAGTTCCCTGTGTGATGAAATGTGGCCAGCCAGCTTCCTGCTCCAGCCCCAGGCTGCCATGCCTCCTCCATCACTATGGACTCTCCCACAGGAACCACAGGCAAAACATTCTTCCATAAGTCTCTCTTTCGGTCGGGTAACTTTTATCACAACGAAAGGTAACTAATACACCAGGCATGCGCAGAAAGTACCTCGCCCGACACACGCCATCTTGCTGGCTCTGTGGCTGTTTAAATAATGTTTATAACATCTAATGTCTGTCAAGTCACTGATGTGGGGAGCCTTTCCACCCTGGCTCTACTACACCACAACCCAAGGAAGACTTCGAGTGTATTTTTCACCCAGGGAAAAAGGGTTTTGAAAATACAATAGAAGAACATCAGTAATAGAGTGTTCAAGCATGCTCAAGGCCCTGGGTTTGATCTTCAGATTCATAAGAAAACAAAGATACAAAAGAAAAATAACACCACAGAAGATACTGAACTGCTACAGAGGTTCCAGCCCACATATGCGAAATGAGATGACTGAACTACATCACGGTTCTTCTCAGCTGTGGCCCGAAGAACACTGTAGAACAAACAGCTTAGAAATCAGTTTCTCCCTCGGCCAACACCATCATCTCCTGGTCATTTGGTCAGGCTCTACCCCGCAAGCCAACTGGAAGGTATACCCAACCTTATACCCAAAAAAAAACTTCATCACAGGGCTATCAGGGGACTTCCTCGGGGCATGTGCAATCAACCCACAACTGGTGATGAAGCCCCCTACAACAGAGCCTCCCAGCTTCACGGAAAAGT
Organism: Peromyscus leucopus; assembly: GCF_004664715.2. NCBI lineage: Eukaryota > Metazoa > Chordata > Mammalia > Rodentia > Cricetidae > Peromyscus > Peromyscus leucopus. The sequence continues at coordinate 23,441,010 of NC_051079.1, forward strand.
AATAAGCCCTGTAGAGGACTGTGGGCAAGCTGTAAAACAAAGTAAATCGAAGTGCTTCCTTTCATTTCAAATTTCTGAAAAGGCAGAGAAAGGAAAGAACACTAGTAGAACAACAGTTTTAAAATCTGCAACGTTCTAACACCGCCATCCTCTGCAGACAGGCTCTTGGTCCAGCATGGCCCTTTCGTTCACTGCTTCTTACTTCAGAACTTCTAGAAGGGCTGCAATGCGCGACAGCTCATGGTACCAAGGACCGCTAGGCTCTCCCGAACTCAGTCTCCTTTCCTTCCGCTCCCACTTCCTTTGCTCCTGTGCTTACCTATCTATGCCACGTGTGCTCGACACTCCACCAAAACCCTGCAGAGACAAAGAGCCCTCACTGCATCACAGACCAGTAGTCACGCCATGACCCAGCGCAAGCGGCGACTGCACACCACACGGGCCTTCGCATCAGTTAAGTCTCGCAACTGGATAGGACAAGGCAGCCCCAGGCCTGTTCCCAAACAAGGAAAGCAAGGCTGAGAAGAGCCGGCTGCAGGACGTGGAGTGCCCCGGAACCAGAAGTGGGTCTGTGTAGAAGCAAGCTCGAGACTCCCGACCCCATTCCTTCCCAAATACGCCAAGACCCAGGAGAACTGTGTTCCTCAGCAGAATAACTAGAGAAGGCATTGTTGAAGAAAACAAACTGAAAATGCTGTTGTCAAAGCCTTTAAAAACAAGAAGCGCCTCATGTTCAATTCCATTAACTCTATACAATATCTTCTAGCACTACTTCTTACAGTATAATAATTTCAAACTTATCAACACTTGTGCAGCAAGACATTTGTTTCTCTTGTGATAAGAACTGCAACCCACAAATTTTAGCTCCAAATACAAATAACCTGGTGTACAGTAAACATTCAGTAAATTACCCTGAATAATAAAGAACAGGCAGGAAGGGCCAAGCAGGACCCCAGCTGGTAACGAGGCTGCCCAGGCAATCGAAAAAGGTTTGCATCACGTGATGTCTCCACTGTGAACTGACTTTGCCTCTAGTTCATCTCTTTTTTTGTCTATAAAATTCAGACAAGTTGCAGCCCTTTAAAAAGATGCTAAAAAGTATGGGAGAAGATGATCAGAAGATCTTGGCAGACTCTGACATTTTCAGAAACATAGTATTAGGAATAAAGGGTTATGTTTCTGAACAATAAAGGGTTGAATACCGTGTAACTGTTTTCCACTGGTTATACCAGAAACTATTTCTCAGCAAATAAAGCAATTGTGGATATTGTCATACAAGCACCGAAATGGATCTAACTTAAATATACCCTAGAGTCAATTCATAACCAGAGTGCAGACCAGAAACCATTTCTCCCCACTGCTCAGTGGCAGAGCCACTTGCTTTAAAATGCCATCCAGGACCCACCGAACAAGAGAGAAACCATGCCTGCTTGGTACTAGAGACCTACCCAAGTACCCAGAGCCAGTGAAGTTATGGGTCTTGGAGGAGAACCCACAACCACTACTTTACAAACCAGCACGACCCTTAACTACTTCTAAATATTTGTCCTTAGAGCCACAGTAAGTGCAGTCTTCACCCCTCATCAAGGAAACTCTGCAACAGACAGCAGCCATTACAGAAAACCACAGCCAACCCAAGGCAGAGCTGTGGAGCCCAGTCCCAATGGATACATGTCCACGTAACTACTGCACATAAGGCCCGGGAACTGAGGGGCAGAAAGACTGCTCAGAGCCGGGGGAACAGGATTCGCTGTGAGATTGGTCTCCTAGTAATGTCAGAAGCTGCCCTCATGCAGTCTCACCAACATGGCTGCCTACACTTGAGCAGGAGAAGGACAACCACAGAACACATGCTAGCATGGAGGGAAAGCACACGCAGCCTCAACCCTACACAAGGAACTGCAAGCGACTAAAGAACCCTGAGAGGGGAAAAACGGTCTTCGGGGAAGAGCACACTGAATGGTCAGCCCTGAAAACACACATATGAGTAACATCACACATTCACGCATTTAAGGATATATATGTATATACATGTGCATATGTGTCTGTAACAACAATTAATGAAAAGAGAGGCCATGGATTTGAAAGAGAGCAAGGAGGGATTATGGGATAGGTCTGGAGGAAGGAAAGGGAAGGGAGAAATGATGTAATTACATTATCATCTCAAAAAAGAAATAATTTTTAGAAAAGAAAATGTTCTACTAGAGAAGAAAGGATCGTGGGAATGGTGGATGGGAATAACAGAGTACGATGGCGTTTAGACAGGATCAAAGTGCGTGTTCTGTATGTTCGTGTATGTCTGAGTGAAACACGTCATTTTATAGTGATTGATGTAGGTAATAAAATGATTGACATGCAAAAAAATGCCATTCAGCTTAAACCTGTAAGCACCCAATGCTCAACTGAGAGGTTGTGAGGAAAGAAAATTTGTAACATTGCAATCTTATAATTCACTTACTTCTTTTATGTCTGAAATTTCTGAAGCTACTCATTAATCCTCAAATAGCCAAATACTTAATCAAACAGCTTAGCTCCCTGCAATTTTCAGTTAGAGGCTAATATGTTAGAGAAGAGTGCAAAGGCACTAAAAGATTTTAAAGTAGACATAATGAATCATTTTATAACGTGAATCACCAACTCCTAAATCACAGGTTTTGGAAAGTCAGATTTTCCTGAGTTAGAAAAAGGATGATGCCAGTTCTGATTACTAATTACATTATTACAGGCCTTGCCTACTCATCCCTGGCTCAGCAGTTAACTCACTGGGGGAACTGGAAATGCCACTATTTTCTCTAACTCTGCATCCTCATCTTTAATGCCAGACAGCACCTAAGACCCAGTCACCATTTTGAACAATGAAGATGCTGAGGTCCACGGTTCCCACATCTGGTTCACTGCCTCCTGTCCTTTACAATGGAAACATCCTCGCTCTTCCTGATTCTATCTGTTCAGTGGCCTGGAACAGGATTCTCATCCCAGGAACTGTCCTGAAAATGAAATCTATGTCACTCTTAATAGGAAAAGGAGTGTGGACAGTTATGAGCAAACCTATCCCTCCATGAGGGAAACACTTACAGCACTCTAATCCTCCCCTCAGCTGAACACAAACGGTGAAGAGTGGTCCAGGGGGTTGCCTGCCTTACTGAATGAGAGGCAGGGTACCTGCCACCCTCACAGGTCTGTGCAAGGCTATGTGACCTTCGGCAAGTCGGCTGAATCACTTTCAAACTCTGTCCTTGTTCGAAAAAGGAATTAATAACCCCTGCCCAGCCCACATCACAGGCTGTCTTGGAAGATCAAATAAAACATACCTGGGAGCTCTCTTTAAAAATATAAAGCACCACACAGACAGTTCTGGTCTCATCCCTACCATTAAACGCCGGAGGCACACCATCACGCCTCTATTTCATGTTAAACAGGCTCTGTAGAACGGAGAGACGGCAGTGAGAGCACATCCTATTCATTTGCTAAAGTCATTTTTAAGGGAATAAAGGGGCTGAAGAAGCTTCCACATGTTAAAAGTCAGGGGCGGGGAAACACAGCAATGTGTCCGGTGTTCCTGGAGCGTGTGTCCAACAGCAGACTCTGTGCAAGTCCCTAACGCTACCAAGACTCCATGAGAACATGCAGTGCTCCAAGAGAACACTCTCTGCTCTGTAAACTTCTACATTATTTTGATCCTCTGATCTTGCCATCTTGTTTAAGTCAGTGGCCATGTTTAGGAAAGAAAAGTCACCTTTTCAGTACCCTAAGGAACTCGTCTCACAAATCCTTAAACCAACACAGTAGAGACAATGACTGTGTTGCTCAAGCCCAATTCCCTTTACACGTCAAGTGAACTGGAAAAGGTCCTTGACCCTCTGTGTCTGCCTCTCTTATAGGATTTTAGATGGTTACAAGCCAAGAACCCAATCTAAATGGGTGTCCCGCCATCACTCAAAAACATTTAAATATCCATCCAAAGCTAGTGAAGAGATCTGTGGCTTACGGGATCCGTGGTACTTAGCCACAGAGAGCAAACTAGAACCTTTACTCTGCTGCTTCTCCTCCTCTAAGCCATTCTTAAAGCTACAAAGAAGCCTTAAGTGTCGGCAATACCTAGCGCACACCAGCTGCGTATCTAGGATCTCAAGCCAGGTCATCACTTGAACTACTTGTCTAGCCTGGGGACCATCGGGACTTTGACTCCTCTTTGTGTCGGCCACTGTTCACGCTATTTCAGAGTGCAAAAATATCTACCACGCGGTAATAACCTGTCAGCTCTGGTTTTTGCAAGACCATGATAAGGCTCTGGGACTTGTTTGATAAAACTCTGGGCGTGATTGACACTAATGCTCCTGCGTCATCCGCAGACTCCCCCAAAAGCCTTTCCTCCACTTCCTAACCAGAACACAACTTCCTTTCCCACCTCCCTTTCCCTCTTTCCCCTTGTAGGGAAAAGCTGGCTGATCGGTTATATTATATTATATTTCTGCCCTACTGATAGTGTTCAGTAACAGACGTTATATTATAAAAAAAAAAAAAAAAATACAGTTAGAATTTGCAAGTAGGGGAAAAAAAACAAAAAAATTTTTTGCAAGTCAAAATAGGGCAGATGTGGTGGAGCTGTGTTTTCTTTTATAATATCTACACTATTTTCTGAGAAACACATTCTTGCGTTTATAACACTGGACTCTGTGGCTATTTGCAAATGGCAGAAGGCTCTCTTCCTCTCCTATCTTGAAGGCATCACAACCTACCATCAAGGGATCACCATCAAGACAGGCAATGCTGGGCCATACCTGTAAGGCCAGCACTCAGGATGCTGAGGCTGGAGGATTGCCGGTTCCAGACGGCACAGTGAGAGACTCATCACACACAACACGCAGCGGAGGGGGAGAGAAATGGTGGGTATTGGTTTTTTTTTTTTTTTTTTTTAAGCATCCCTCATGGTTCTCAAGACTCCATCGAGTGGCCACTGCCTACAGAAGCAAGGACCACAGCCATCATTAGGGAGCCCACAGCTCCCGGACCACAGGACTATCTCCTTCCTCTGAGTTCAACGGAAACCCTCTCAAAAGGCTAACACCGCTCCCTGGAAAGGAGCCACCAGCTGAGAAGCTGCACCTGAGCAGGTTTCCTTTCTCAGCAAGACCCCTGATGCCTCCTGCTCTCCTTCTAGAAACTACATGGGGGCAGGGGATGGGGAGAGGAATGTCAAGGACAGAGAAGGGGAGGCGGGGGAGGAGGGGAGGCGGCAGAAACACGCATGTCGATGAGCAGTGACCCCACCAGCCAATTAAGGAGACACATGGCTGGTCTTCACGGAACGCTGCAGGCAGCTCACGATGGACAGATAATGGTTGTGACACCAAGCCCCAGGAGATGAGGTGCAGATGGATAAGAAGCAAACACGCACAGTGACAGACAAGCGGAACCACGGGATGCTATGGTTGCAGCCCCTTGGCTCAGAAAGGCTCTGCTGGGAGGGAGAATGTGCTTTCTGAAACTGCCTGTCCTCCCTTCTCCTGCCCTGTTCTCTTCCACATACACAGAGTCTCACACACACACACACACACACACACACACACACACACACACAGAGTCACACACACACACACACACACACACACACACACACACACACACGCTGACAGCAAAATCGTATCCCACTTTTCTAATACAGAGGTCACCAGCTCTTTCTGCATAAGTGCCTCCCTGGCAACCCAGCCATCTGCAAGGCTTCTGATTAGCCAGGAGGAACAACATGTCGAACCACTCCGCCTTACCTTCCATTTTCCCCAGGGAGGAAGTAAAACTGCCTGCTCAGCACCCACCTCAGGTCAGCCATGGGTCTGCAGTGCAACCACAGCACTAAGAAAGAGTCTTAGAAAACAAGACCACGGGTCTGGGTGTTTCTCAGATGTCCTACTGGGCACCGCCAAAGGTTAAACCCAGGAGAGAAAGCAGCTTTGGGAACTGCTCCACCAAACACTGGTCTAGACGAGTGTGAAACCTCACCTCCAAACTGTTTCCACTCCCACAAAGTCACTGTGCCGGAAAACAAAACAAAACCCAAACCAAACCACTATGGCAGCTAGAGAAGCCGAGGCCGCACAGTGACTGGACAGAGGAGGTCCTGGCCCCAGGACAGCTCCTTAGCCACTAAACAGGGCTGGACAGTGAGCACAGGGGAGCAAGGGGAGAGACAGAGCACAAGGAACAAACCCAGCGCATCTGCACCAGAGTCCACACCTACCCACTCCAAAGCCGCCGAGACTCGGTGCTCAGGGACCTCCTCGAACATCTCCTTCTAGGACATTTTAACAGGTAAAGAAAACCCAATGCAGAACTGCATGCAGAAAATATCACTTACTGCTTCCTTTAAAAAAGAAAAAGAAAAACCTTTCACCAAGCCTGGACAGTCAAGGGAAGGGGGACATGAGGAAGGAAGGGCCTCCAGTGCAGAGCTTCTAGGCTTCCACCCCGTCAATCCAGGCCGGCATATACCTTCTCCACACACTTCATCTGGCCCAGGTATGCCAGCCAGCCAGGTGGATCATTTTGACAAGATTCTGGACATAAATCTGTCTATGATTCCCTGTCCCCACTGCCACCGCCCTGTGCCCCCCCCCACCGCCAACCCCCCCATGACTGAAACTGAGTTTGTTTTCAGTTTATTGGGAAGTCTGCATACAAAGGAGTGTGTGTTGTCATGACCTATTCATACTGAACATCATTTCACTTTGTTCTTATTCATCCCCCTCCTCAACCAACATACTCCATCCCTCCTGCTGGTCCCCAGCTCCTCCCAAAGTCCTTCTCCTGCTTTCATGTCACATGTATTCTATTACTCTCTCTTTTTTTCCTCCCTCTTTTTTTCCTTCCTTTAGGATCTCTTCTTCCTTTCTCATGCCCCTCTATTTCCATTGTACACACACATGTGCACGCGCACACGTACACACACATGTGCACACACACACGTGCACACAAATATACACATGCACACTCGCATGCACACACAGGCTCACATGAATCCACACACAAATGCACACACAATACTAGAGTCTGCATTCGAGGTAAAGCAGGCTGTGTTCATCTCTCTGAGTCAGGCTTATTCTACCGAACACACTGATCCTTGGTGCAACTGCCTCTGAATCTCGTCCCATCTGATTTTGCTCCTCCCTCGACACCTCCACACAGAAGCCAGAGGATTTTAGCAACTAAGTTTGACTTTAACATTGTCTCGTTTAAAATTCTCTAGTAGAGTTTCGATATAATAAAGGCAAAAATCCAAATTCCTACACCTTGATCTCCAAGCTCCCTTTGCAACCTGGTCCTGACCCATCATGGCAGCCAGCCGGTGGGTGTTTCTTCCCTCACAGCCAGCGCCCAGCACCGGGCAGCTGTGCACGGATCTTTCACACCTGCCATCCTGTCTGGGAACGGCACCTGCCCCACTGTTTTAAGCCATCGGGGTGTGTTCTGTGATGGCCTGTGCTTCAGGAAAGCTTCCTAGAAGGCGAGTTTTGGCGAACGAGGAAGGCTTGGATAAGTGGGGAGAAATGAGAAGGTCCTCCAAGTAGGAGGGAAAGATGAGCAAGAGACAAAGCAGAGAACAGCCGGAGTTTAACTCGTGGTGGAATTGACGAATTAACCTGCAGTCAAAACTGCATGGACGTGGGGCAGTAGGACCTCCGCACCAGCCCAGTAAAGGAGAGTTCCAGTTAGAATTCCCTCAACAAGAGCTCTGTACCAAGAAGTTAAGGACCAAACAAAGGGCACGGCTGTCTGTTACCTAGGGAACGGGGACTATCCTGGCTTAGACATTACTCACCAAAAGGCTACAAGGTGGGCGTTTTGGGTCAGGAGGGTGTCGTCCCCAGTTTCCCTGGATGCTGCTTAGCAGGACCAGCAGCAATCTCCTTCACAATTTTCCAAGAATAAAGGCTGATTTGTCCATCCTTCCTGCTCCGGCTGCCCCTCTCACAATGCTCCACTGTGGTGGGATGCTCTTTATCCCACCTTATCACTATAGTGGACATTAAACTGTCCCCAGGATGTCCCCAGTGGCAGGACAGCACTTCTGGACATCTGTGGCTAAACGGGGACCTGTGACCGGGTTTGCCACTAAGTTGATCCAAGGCATGATTAGAAAGCTAGTCAGGGGAGAGATTGAAAGCTGATGAGCACAATGTCCTAAGGCCTCATGCCTGGGCCACTGAGGAACCAGGACACGATTTCCCATGAATAATGGTCATATTTTTTTTTTTAATTGAGATGCAGGAATGGTAAGTAGACAGCATTCTAGAAGTACATGCAATCAAGTCTGTATCTTTCCAAAATCAGCTTGTGGCCTCGCTAGGGCAAAATTTTCATTAGCAATTTCTTTTGTAGTCTGTTCACAAATCTTGCTCGTAAGACAGTGATAGCAGTGTGTGTGTGTGTGTGTGTGTGTGTGTGTGTGTGTGTGTGTATGGGTGTGTGTGTGTGTGTGTGTGTGTGTGTGTAGCAAAGGGTATGAGAACTCAAACACAACAGCTAGCTCTCCATCTGGAAGCAAGGTGCATTGCTGACATTAATTATTTCCCTTCAGTGTTCGTCTGTGGAACCTGTCAGACAAAAATCCTGAAAGATGTAAAAGCACCTCATCATTAACACCGCTAATGCATGCATACAGACATTTTTGCCTATGTAAACGACACTGTATCATCTTTTCTCCTAGAATTTTACAGCTTTCTAAGATGTGTGTGTGTGTGTGTGTGTGTGTGTGTGTGTGTGTGTGTGTGTAAATTTCTCTGAAACCTCACAATTTCATCTGCACAAAATTCAAAGCCACTGATTCCAGTCAGCTTTACCAGAGTCTGGCTAGTACACAGTCCATCTGCCACAAAAATCCACATTCCACATTCCCCGTGTCTGTCAATGTTTGTTGAGCAGCTATTATTTACCAGGTGTTAAGCCCTGTTGCAACTGAAACATGGAGTGAGCACTTAAAATTTGCAGGCATTATCTGAAGTGCTTCCTGAACAGAGCAGGCTGTGACTAGAGACCCCAGGAGGCTGGTGACATTCATCTCCTCCCACAGATAAGGAAATGCAGGCTTGGAAAGGCAGACATTGACCTAAGGTCACAAAGCCAATTCCTGAGAGAGTACTTCCTGTCACACTACAGACTAGGATCCCAGTATCAGTGAAGAATCCCTTGACCTCAAGTGTTAAAATATCTAAGATGTGGAAAGGGCATGTGAGCAAAGGGCCCCGACTGACCCACGTTGGAAGAGAAACGCCAGGAAGCAGCAGCCATGAAAATTAGAAGGAAGTGGGTTCTTCTAACTGGAGGACCAGGGCAGGTTTCTCCCAGGAGGACAGCAGAAGGCTTCCCCGAGAGAAGATAGAGAGCAGGTATTCATTGCCATAGACATGGTGAGATGAAGGAGAACTCGGGTAGACTAAAGGGACTGCAGCATCTCTCCCAAATACATGAACCTACCATCTGTCTCTATCCACCAGCCCCAAGCCCTCCACCCTCCTCATGCCCCATCTCGGGACCTTCAAATACCATCTGTCACCTTTTCCAATGCACAGGCAGATCGTGTTCCTCTGCCTAAAAGTCTGCCCACGGCAGAGGAGTCAAAGCAAACTTTGCTGACCCCCGCTCCTCACACTCCTGAAGATCCCTTCTCATCCCTTCCCCTGCCATCCGAAGGAACCACAGGCATGGCTTCCCTGCTCAGCCCAGCCTCCTGGCCCTCCCAACTTCCCCCAGGCGGCTCCTTTTCTGCAAAGTTCTCCCTCCCTGCCTGCCTGCTTGTGAACTCTTATCTCTCACGGCCTGTTCCCGCTGCTATCTCTGCCCTGGCTCTCTCTACGCCTGAACAAGCCTAAGGCGGTCACGCTGGCCACAGCACCTGTGTTCTCACCCTGGGAAGGTGCTTCTGCTTTCCTCCGCCTTCTTCAGATCAGAGAGTCACCTTCTATCGGCAGTGAACAAAAGAAAGCACCCCTCCCCTCACCCCAGCCTTACTCACCCCCTCGCTCTGCCTTATTTTGCCATTGCGTTCACCGGGGATTTGACACACATGCTGACTGACTGCTTGTGTGTGGCCTGGGAAAGAAAGCACAATGCAGCGGCCACAGCTGGATTCCCACCTAAGCTCTTAGGGCAGGGAGTCCTCTGTTGTTTCGTACATTGTCAGAGGCAGAGAGATGTGGCTGCAACCCAGACCTCACAGCCCACAGAGCCTGAAATACTCACTGCCTAACTCTCCCAGGGAAGGTTTGCCAACGGCTGCCACCCAGCATAGATAAGGAAAAGTCGGGTGGGTCCCGGGGCTCATGGCCCCCCAGCCTCACCTACTTAGTGAGGTCCAGGACCATGAGAGGCTCAGTCACAAAACAACAACAGACAAAAAAGTAGAATGTTACCCAAGAAGCAATCAATACTCAAGGTTGTCCCCCGGCCTCCACATACAAGTGGCCACAGGTGTGCACCCACAGAAACACACACACACACACACACACACACACACACACACACACACAATGAAGGAGCAATGGAGGAAGACTTCCCAGCAGGTACCCCCGTGGGGATTTCTGGCTTTTGCCTAAGATAACTCTCTGACGGCCTTGTTTAGTACAGCCATGGCATTCACCTCCAGTTTCTGATCCAGGTGGTCTGGGATGGGGTGCCAGCACGGATGTTGGCAGGCTCCCTGGTGATGTGGACACGGCAGATAGAAAGGCCACACATTTCCCGTGGTCTCTGGCCTCACAGTGGCCACCAGTTTGAGACAGATGAAAGGAAGACATACACAGCCTTCACATTCATAATTAATTTAGTGAATCAATCACTATCGAATCCCCATATCCTACCTATAATCCACCGTATTCAGTTATAATATACTAACCTTACTATTTGAAATGGACACAAATGTAGCTTACCTACTTCCTATTAATTCCCCAGGCAATAAATTTCAAATCCCATTGTGTACGGGAGTATGAGTGCACACATATAGACCCATGCTTGCACATATATCTCTGGCACTGTCAGCCTAAAACTCTGTATTACTAACAGAGGCCATCAAGTGGACTTTCTAAATCATTTGATACTTTATTAACTGAAATAACACATAATAGGACTTCCCTAATACTGAATCAACCTCACAAATGAGCAGAGCAGGCAAAGCATTAAAAAAGCATTTCTGTTCATGGATAACATCTAATAATCCTGAAGGGAAATGATTTTACATGTTTATCCTTAACTATATGTGCTGAAAAATTAGACACCTTATATAGAGTGCTATATCTAAAAAAAAAAAACAACAAACAAAAAAAACAAGAAATTTTTGCACAGTAATCCAAAATTGTGTAAATAAAAGTGAGATAATTTGTTCCAATGTCTGTATGTAAAGCTACTTCATTCAACAGAACTAGATCAAGACAATTCACAAAACAGGTGGCAATTAGAAACTAAACTCTGGCCAGGCCGTGGTGGCACACACCTTTAATCCTAGCATTTAGGAGGCAAAGGCAGGAGGATCTCTGTGAGTTCAAGGCCAGCCTGGTCTACAGAGCGAGTTCCATGAAAGGCACAAAGCTACATAGAGAAACTCTGTCATGAAAAACAAAAACAACAACAAAAGAAACAAACTAAAACTAAACTCTGTATTGGAAGTACCTTGTTAGGAAATATCTAACTTAAAGACTACTTAAAACGTCACCTTCGATAGAAGTTACTATCCTCATGAAAGATTAGATACCGAGTAACAAGGAGACAATCGTGGACATGAACCATGCACTGGAGCATGCACCCAACCAGCTCAGCAGCCCCTTCTCCCTTCTCCCTGCAAACTCTTCGGCCTCCTCTTCTGCTTCCCACTGAGCTGTGGACGCAGAAAACACACCTTATCTTACACCATATCTAACGCTGCTGCTGCTAGGCGTTCACACAAACTGTGCTCCGCACGGTCCTCTGGAGGTTCAAATGACAGGCAGTCCCGAGGAGAGGCTGGGCCCAGGGCACCTTAACTCTCTCACAGTGCCAGGCACTTTCCAGGCCCTTTGTCTCGGTCACACCAACGTTCCCTGTGCCATCAGTAACAGTTTAACCCACTGCAGGCGAACACACCACTGATGCCAACATGTCTACCCTTCCTGTGCCTGGCAAGCTGACACAGCAGCGAGAGGAAGTGGCCGCCTGGGCTGAGGAAGCATGAAGGTCAGATTCGAAGAGACGTATGTGAAGGGCCGGTAGCCACCAGGATCCAGCAGGAGAGCTTCTATGCCCCCACTCAGCAGATGAGCATACAAAGCAGGGCAAGTCCAAGGCCAGATACCTGGGTCTTGCAGCATGGACGCACTCCTGGGACCCACACCTGAAAGAGCAGGTTTCAGCAGTCCGTCCGTCCATCTAGGCAGCACAAAGAAACCTCTCACAGCCCAGAGGTAAAGAACAGTCTAGAAAGGCACAAGACACTTTGTAGAGGATGAGTGTGCTCTAAGCAGGCTTTTGAGAAGATGTCTCTGATCCATACGTGACTTTAAATAAAAAGCGTGGTACTCAGAGCATGGCCTGCAGGAACACATTCCACTTGAAAGCGACTGCCATATAAACAAAGCATGACTTAAGAAGCCGGGAATAGGAGCTGACTACAGACAAGTATACTTTCCATCACATCTTTTACATTAAGGGTTCTCAAGTGCTTTGAAGAATTAATTGATTCTGTCCTCCCAGCGGCCCTGGAAAAACACTTGTTCAAATTTGGCTTCATAATTTCAAACATGTCCAGGTCTCTAAGAGTCAGCCAAACATGAACTTTTCATTCAGTGTGTTGAGAGGAAACTGTGGAGATAAGGAGCACAGGGGTAAGAACTCAGACTGAGCAACAGTACCCACCACTGAGATCAGCTCCTAGAACCAAGTCATTTGGTTGATGCTGATGTAGTCTGTAATTGTGGGAATCTGTTATGCACCTGTGTCATTAAAAAAAAAAAAAAAAAAGGAAAAAGAAAGAAAAAGAAAAAGAAATTGCTTTGTCTTAGTTTGCATTACTATTGCCATGATGAAACACCATGACCAAAAGCAAGTTGGGGTACATCATAGCCAATCACTGAAGGAAGTCAGGGCAGGAACTCAAACAGGGCAGAACCTGAAGGCAGGAGCTGATACAGAGGCCATGGAGGGGAACTACTTACTGCCTTGATCATCATGGCTTGCTCAGCCTGCTTTCTCCAGCCCAGGGATGACTCCACCCACAACGGGCTGAGCCCTCCCTCGTCAATTGCTAATTAAGAAAATGCCTTACAGGCTTACCTACAGCTAGATGTATGGAGGCACCTCCCAACTGTGGCTCCCCCACACTCAGACTTGAGCTTATGTCAAACTGACATAAAACTGAAAACAAGAAGCATCACACTCTGAGTCTGGACTGTCATGTTTAAATCTCAACTCTGATACCAGCTGTGGCAGTTTGAATGAGAGCGGTCCCATCGGCTCAGATATTTGAATGCTTGGCCTCTAGTTGGTGGAACTGTTTGGGAAGGTTTAGGGGGTGTGGCCTTGTTGGAGTGGGTTGAGTCACTGGAGTGGTGGTGGGCTTTGAGATTTCAGACCTAGTCTCTCTTCTCTCCTCTTCTCCTTTATCTGTCTCTGTCTCTGTTTCTACCACCCCCACCCCCAGCCATGGATCAGATGTAAATCTTAGCTCCTGTTGCAGTACCATGCCTGGCTGCTGCCATGCTGCCCGCCATAATGGCCCTGGACTAACCCTATGAAACGGTGAGCCCCAAATTAAATGCTTTCCTTTTAAAAGTTTCCTTGGCCATGGTGTCTCTTCACAGCAACAGAACAGTAACTAAGACACCAGCTGTGTGATATTTGAGAAGTTACTTGACTAATCTAGAAGGGGGGGATCTTAACACATCGACATTATAGGGCCCTTGTGAGAAAGAAATGGGTTGATGCCTAGAAAGTGCTTTAGAAAGTCCCGGGTACGCAGCAGATACTCGGGGTTAGCTATGCTGTCCCTGTCATTACCCTTCACCACCATCACCACCACCCTCACAGCCACCATCAAAGCTGCTGTCTGCTCTCAGCACCGTCACACACACACACACACACACACACACACACACACACACAAATAGATGCATATATATATATATATAAACACATATATCACATATATGCCTTCAAGACATAGATAGATAGACAGACCGACAGATAAAATGCAGCTCCAGGCCAAGGTGTGTTCAGGTGGTAGAGTGCTTGCCTAGAATGCACAAGGACCTGGGTTCAATCCCCAGCACAGCATGTATCAGGCATGGTGGTGCATGGCTGTCATCTTTGTGCTCGGGACGTAGAAACAGAAGTATCAGAAGCTCAAGGTCATCCTCAGATACATAGTTAGAGGCCAGAGAGGTCTAAATGAAATCCTATTCTTAAAAAAACAAAGTGAACCGCCGGGCGGTGGTGGCGCATGCCTTTAATCCCAGCACTCGGGAGGCAGAGCCAGGCGGATCTCTGTGAGTTCAAGGCCAGCCTGCTCTACCAAGCGAGTCCCAGGAAAGGTGCAAAGCTACACAGAGAAACCCTGTCTCGAAAAGAAAAAAAGAAAAAAAAAAAGTGAGTTCCTCAGTCTCACTAGCCACATTCTCTGCACACAATAGGTACATGCACCAAGTGCCTACAGAGACCCCTGCCCTCACAGAAAATTCCAGATTATGCTTAAGTGCTTATTGACGTTTATATATGAAAAGATAATGACCAGAATCTACTTCAAAATAAAATAGGAAGGTAGGAGCATAATGTTGTGGAATATTCTTTTAACTGGCAAAGATGGGTTACATTTATTTATGCTGCGGAATATTACTTTAACTGTGAAGGTATGTTACTTTTGTTTCTGCTGCCTTTGTTAATGATGCAAGGATGTGTTACATCTGTTTGTGCTGAATTCGTTTAATTATATAAAGATGTGTTGCTTTTCAACTTGCCTGTCTAAGGCACCTGACTGGTCTAATAAAGAGCTGAACAGCCAATAACTAGGCAGGAGAGGGATGGAGGTGGGCTGGCTGGCAGAGAGAATAAATAGGAAGAATCTAGAGAGAGAAGGAGAGGAGAACAGGGACAGAGAGAGGAACTCATCAGCCCGCCAGCCATGGAGACAGCAGGAAAGTAAGATTACAGAAAAAAGAAAAGTAAAAAAAAAAAAAAAAGCCCTGAGGCAAAACATAGATAAAGAGAAACAGATTAAAATAAGAGCTAAGATAAGGCTGAGCATTCATAACTAACAATAAGTCTCCGTGTCATGATTTGGGAGCTGACTGGTGGCCTAAAAGAAAGCCTGCTGCAGGATGGAGACACAGTTTGAAGGGAAGCTGGTTCCATGAGACTATTCTGTCCAAAAGTCAGTTTTGAATCAACCTGACTAGGGTATATTCCCAGTTACTTATCAAGAACCAACCTGGCTGTGTCTGTGAGGTTTTTACAGATGTGCTTTAAGTCTGTGCGCAGTTTTAGGGAAATCATTCTAGATTATCAGAATGAGTCTAATTCGTTCCATTGCAAGATCTAACTAGCAGACGAGGGATTCCCTGGAAAAGTTCTGCCCAGGGACATCAGGACAGCCCCAGTCTGTCCTGCAGACTTCCGTCTTAAGTCTAAAAAGCTCAGGGGCCGAAGGCCCCAAATCAGAGTGGAGCACAGTGAGGGGAACCCAGGTACTCTGAAGAGAAGCCTGCATCACTACCACCCCCTGCGCTAGCCACGAGTCACGTGTTCCCGTCTCACCCCCTCCACCATCTTCAACTTTCCATTCGCTGCTCAACATGCCTTGCTAGTTCCCAATCCCTGCACCTCCTCCAACAAAAACTCCCAAAGGCCACGTACCACATACACCCTCTGCACTCGGAGACTAGCATCTGATGTTCTCTGCTGCACGTCCGTTCACCTCTATCTTCCAAGGTGCCCTTCCACCAATCAACTGCCAACGTTCTGCTAAAGCCAGTATATATGACATACTTTTTCCTCCTTTATCCACGTCACTGCCTCCACCTGACCTGCCCATCCCTGCCGCTGTCGGCTCCACCAAGTGAAATCCCTGCACATCCCTCAAGCTTCCCCCAGCTCCCTCTCCAGGCATCTCCTTCACAAAACCTTTGTGAAAGCTCCCTCCACGTGCAGGTACCACATGGCACCTGTGCCAGAATTAAAACAAAGCACAACAGAACTTTTTCCCAGCAGCTTGCAAACGCAAGGGCCATGGATTCCGTGTTCTAATGCTCTCAGCGCCTCCAAGAACACTGTCCTCATAAATTTCCAAGTCAAGTAATCATTCTGAGAACTGGTCAATAAGAATATAACCTAAGCAGAAGGCTGTCCTGTTGGAAACTAGGTGTGTCTGTAGATATGGCTCTGAATGGTTCTCAGCTGACCACAAAAGCTGGAGCCACTGAGAAGCCCTAAGTGTCAATCAGCAAGGACAGCAGGGTACCGGCCAGAGACACAGCTGCGGGGTGCAGGTCAGAGGACATCTACAGAGAAACTGTGGTGGGGGGCGTGACAATGGTACTGGGGAAGCGTCTCCAAGTTTTGTGGGGAGAGAAAAAAGGAAAAAAATTCCAAGAATCCCACTTGGGCATCCCGGATTCCATCTGTCTGTTCAGAACAGCAGACGGGCAAATCAGGGTTGTGTGTTTCAGGGTGTTGCCCAGCAAGCCATTATCCCCGCACGGAACCTCGCGAGAGCCTCATCCCACTCAGCACCGTTCACAACCACACGACAACATGATGCTGGGATGCCCGACCAAGACGGGTGTCAACACCTCACGAATCACACAGTGCGGTGTGACAACCACGTGAGACACAGAGTACAGGTTCTGGGCAGTAACTGCAGAACAAACACACTCTTCGACACTGAGACACAATTCCGTGGACCCAACAGTGAAGACGGTTTCAGGAGAGAGCGGTGACAAACAACTTTGTCACCACAGAGACATCTCAGTGTGAGGTCAGTGACGCCACAGTAGGTGTGACAGACAGAAGAGAATTCAAAACTGTAAAAATTGGCCAAAGGAGCCGTTCCCAGTAGGGCAAAGCCTGTAGTCCCAGCTACTGAAAAGTCTGAGGCAGGAGGACCACAATTTCAGGGGCAAGCTGGCTATACACAGTGAGTTCAAGTCCAGTCTGGGCAACTTAGTGAGCCCGTCTCAAAACAAGTGAAAAGAACTCTGGAGACACAGCTGGGTGTATAGCATTTCCCTCGAATACATGATGCTCTTGAGTTCCAATCTAGCAACACACACACTCACACACACATACAAACACACACACACACACACACACAAACACACACACACACATACAAACACACACAAACACACACACACACACACACACACACACACACTAAGAGAGAAGAGTGGGGTAAGAACATCATTTTAAAGGGGTGCAGAGTCAAGAAAACACATCTACGTATCTTTAGGACAGGAGGGGCTTGAGCCGAGTCCTAGTGTAGGAAGAAGAGGTTTAGTTCGGATAGCCAGCTGGAGAAGAGACCGTGGAAAGGAGTGATGGGATAACAGAGGAGTGTGTGCACCCTTTCTTCTAGGTCACTTCCAGAGGCTGAGCAGGGTTGACCAATCAGGAAGTAAAAGGTCTGTAACACAGCTGTTTGGACAGGGGGTGGGAGTGCAGGAAAAGCTGCATAAGAAGTAACAGAACTGGGCTGGAGAGGTGGCTCAGAGGTTAAGAGCACTGACTGCTCTTCCAGAGGTCCTGAGTTCAATTCCCAGCAACCACATGGTGGCTCACAACCATCTGTAATGAGACCTGGTGCCCTCTTCTGTATACATAATCAATAAATAAATAAATCTTGAAGAAGAAGAAGAAGAAGAAGAAGAAGAAGAAGAAGAAGGAAGAAGAAAGAAGAAGAAGAGAAGAAGAGAAGAAGAAGAAGAAGAAGAAGAAGAAGAAGAAGAAAAAAGGGTGTCTTCTTCACAGAACAACCCACTGCATGGACTTGAAAAGCTCTGCTGACATTCGTGAGAAGACAGTTTTCTCTAACAGAAATGAGACAAACAGCAGGGAATACAGCTAGCTTCCTACACAGCATGAAGGATGCCAACTGTGAATGTCACCAGGAAAAGGGAAAATGGAAAGCCCTGGAGATGTCCAGAACACAATATGTTTGTGTCCCATTAACTGCAAAAGAGAAAGCCTGGAAGAAACGATGGGGAAATGGTCAGGTAGAGAGAGAGGACAACATCTGGAAGCTTACAGAGGACAGGATGACAGATTCTAGTGAAAGACTGACAAGTCAAAAGACTTTCTAGGATTGACAGGTTCCAGAGGATGAAGAGGCCTGAAGTATAGCCATGTCAGTGGGTGGTGCCGACCCTGGGCTGGAGGTCCCAGTTATAAGAAAGCAGGCTGAGCAAGCCATAGACAGCAAGCCAGTAAGCAGCACTCATCCATGGCCTCTGCATCAGTTCCTGCCTCCAGGACCCTGCCCTGTTTGAGTTCCTGTCCCGACTTCCTTCAGTGATGATATGCACCTGTAAGCCAAATCAACCCCTTCCTCGCCAACTTTGCTTTTGGTCATGGTGTTCCGTGGCAGCAACAGCAACCCTAAGGAAACAATAGCCCAAGTTGAACTTAACTTACTAGATGGATAGGCTGGCCTCAAACTCATGCAATCCTCCAGCCTCAGCCTCCCAGATTCTGGAGTTACAGGGATCCACTCTGATGTGTGACTAATATATACTTTACGACTGATGAATTGTGACATTCATACTGAATTAGTTAACGTTGGGATCTTTGCAAACCATATGCTAAGACACTACTAGCAAACTTTTGTTTCTATTTGTAGCTACTTTTTTGAGTCTCAGAAAACATTAATACATTAACAACAGAAAATTAGCTTCAAGTGAAAAAAAATATTGTTAGCTGTGGATCTGGAAACCACTTTTTAAATTTTTATTTAAGAACAGTTACAAAACAGTGAAAAGGAAAAGATGAGGGATTCTCAAAGGGTAGAGGACTGGACACTGGGCCACCAGGGAATGCCGCCATCACAAGCTTGTTTCATTTTTCCAGAAATTTCACATAAGCACACAAACTTCTGTAAAATCTCACTTGCCACTGACAGCAAAGCTCCTTTCCCAACTTACAAGTAAAAACAGGTAATAAAGTAATTTCACTTACTCACAATTAGTAAGATATGAGGATACAAGAAACTGAAAATTATTTCAAAGATAGTTCCTACATAACCAAGATGCTTGAAATCAATGAGATGTGCATAGATCAAGTGTTTCAGATGATCTCATTATGCTCAAGTTTTTCCTAAATAAGAAAGTCTGGAATATTTCTTAGCATACAAAGAGATGAGTTTTCCTCTGTTTCCAGACATTAATCATAATTTGGTTTTATTTGCCCCTCCCTGCACTGCCCCCTCTCCATCCTCCCCAGAAGTCCTCACCCCCACTGTTCTCATGTTGTGTGCTCCATCACCCTCTCCCTGTCCCACTCAAAATATCTTCCTCCCTCTCATTGACTCCTTTCTACTTCCTTGACCCCCACATACACACACACAGTCAACTTCTGCCAATGAGAGAAAACACACAGTATGTGCCCTTCCGAATCTGTGTGGTGATTTGAAAGAAAATGGTCCCCAAAGGGATTAGGAGGTGTGAATTTGTTGGAGTAGGTGTGGCCTTGTAGGAGGAAGTGTGTCACTGTGGGGGTGGGCTTTGAGGGCTCCTTTGCTCAAGCTACACCCAGTGAGGCAGACCACTTCCTGTTGCCAACAGGATCGAGATGTAGCTCCTCCTCCACTCTCTGCGCCTTCCCCAGCACCATGTCTGACTACACTCCACCATGTCCCGCCATGATGAGAATGGACTAAACCTCTGAAACTGTAAGCCACCCAGTTACTTTCGTTTATAAGAGTTGCCATGGTCATGGTGCCTCTTCACAGCAATAGAAACCCTAACTAAGACAGTCTGGCTGATTTCTGCTTAACATCATAATCTCCATTTCGTTCCATCTATCTTCCCACAAAGGTCACAGTTTTTTCCTTATAGCTAAAAAATTCCATTGTGTGTATGTACCACATTTTACTGATCCATTGGTTTGTTGACAGCACTCTAGGCAGGTTCCGTGTCTCAGCTACTGTGAACAGTACTGCAAACATGGACATACAGGTCTCTATGTGGTATGTTAAGAACCCCTCCAGCATGTACCCAGGAGAAGTATAGCTGGGTCGTACAGTAGTTCTAGTCTCAGGTTTTGGCTGTATTAGATGGCGCTCTCCGAACAGTACAAGAGAAGTCGCCTTACCTTCATATCCTTGTTAGAATTTTGGTTTGTTTTTCGATGACAGCCACTCCACTAGGGTGAAACGGACTCTCATAGCAGCTCTAATTGTCTCGGCAGCTAAGGGTGTTGAATACCTCTTCAAATATTTACTAGTCATTTATATTTCTTATGAGAGCTATATATTTAGCTGACTGGCCTATTAACTGAATAATATTTTAATGTTTACAATTCTTTATATACTTGAGATATTAATCTCCAGTCAGGTGTAGAATTAGCAAAGTTTTTTTTTCCCCATTCTGTAGGCTATCTCTTCAGTATGGCGACTGTTTTCTTTACAATACATAATCTTTTTTAACTTCACAGAATTCCATGTACCAACTCCAGGAATTATTTCCTGTGTTACTGGAGTCCCTTTCAAAAGGTACAGAAAGTCTTGACTCTTTTCTACTGTGCAGGTTCTAAGGTTGAGATCTTCTGTAGAATCCTTTGTCCATTTTGAGTTGTGCAAGGTCAAAAGCAAGGGTCTAGTTTCATTGTTCACAGGTGGAAATCCAGTTTTCCCAGAACCATTTGTTAAAGAGGCTGTCTTTTTTCCAGCGTATGCTTTTGACACCTCTCTTGACCATCGGGGTGGCTGGGGTCGGTGAAATGGCTCCTCGGTTAAAGGCACTCACCACCAAGCCTGACAACCTGGTGAAGGAGAGAACAGACCCTGCCAAGCTGTCCTCTGACCACATCACATAGGTGCACACATACACCCTGAACAAAGAAATAAATACAATTCTAAATAGTTCGAAGGAAACTTAGGTGGCTATGGCTATGTGAGTCTATTTCCAGGTCATCCCTTCCATTCCATTGGTCTATATGGTCCACAGCTCTGCTCTGTGCTGGTATCCAGGTCATCCCTTCCATTCCATTGGTCTATATGGTCCACAGCTCTGCTCTGTGCTGGTATCCAGGTCATCCCTTCCATTCCATTGGTCTATATGATCCACAGCTCTGCTCTGTGCTGGTATCCAGGTCATCCCTTCCATTCCATTGGTCCACAGCTCTGTTCTGTGCTGGTATCATGCAGTTTGTGTCACTATGGTACCCAAGTGGAACTTACGTGTTCATAGTACGCTCAAAATTTTACCTAAATAATAAAGTCTGAAATTTCTTGAAAGTCAGTCTCCAAGGAGGAAAAGAATCCCTACACCCTCCTTTCCACGGGTACGCTTCACACTTCAGGATGATGTTTCACAAGCTTCTGGAGTGCTAACTGTGTTTATGGATCAGCACAGGCTGAATTTCACAGTCCAAACAACTTCCAACGCAATGCAGTTCATTCCTAGTTCCTCATTAGAGAGACAGGTTCAAAAGTATCAGGGAACGTGTGAAACAAGAATACTCTTCCAATCTCTGCTGACACAATGATAGCCTCTGTGGACCTGCAACTCACAAAAGGACACCAGCCATGGAGAATGCTGGCCTCCACCTGTTCGACCTCATGGATGCTCTGCTTAGCCCTATTCTGAGAGATCTTAGGCTGGAAATGAATGTGTTAACAAACACACATTCCATTTGTCTTGATTCCCCCAGAGAACAACACTCACCTCTCTACTATTGAAAAGGCACAGTTCCTCTACATCTAGGGCCATAAAATGCCACTGTTCACCAAAAGAAAGGTGACTGTGGCCGATGACTCATGAAGTTGGCCTCTTTTGCTTCACCGAAAGTCTGAAGAGTTCACAGTCCCACCTATGGTCAGTTTTCAGGTTGCATGGTGACTGTGCTAATGGATTATACATACTCATCCATTGGTAGAATTCCCATATGGACTCCTGGCCATGGAATGTGGGTGTGTGATAGTAGTAACCAAGCAGAAGTCTCTCAACTTACTCTCTTAGGACCGTAAACTAAAAACAAGAAGTCATATCCCTGGGAGAACTATCAAATCCTGAAGTGTTGGAGGGTGGGAATTGTGTGGTTGGAACCTCCAGCTCACTCCTGCAAGGTCTGAGAAGCCCCATCTCTCTCTAAACCCTGCCCTCTCAGAGAATCTCCATCTAAGAAAAGGCACAAAAAGCCCAGTTCTGCATT
The DNA here is from genome assembly GCF_004664715.2 of Peromyscus leucopus. NCBI lineage: Eukaryota > Metazoa > Chordata > Mammalia > Rodentia > Cricetidae > Peromyscus > Peromyscus leucopus. Next base: position 23,463,387 of record NC_051079.1, read on the forward strand.
CCTGAAGGCTGTAGCAGCTCCTCCCCTGAAGCTGCCAGCAACTCAAGTCTCTACCTAAAGTGCTCAGCTTTTGACCATACTTGGGCACAAACCCAGCTTGTGGTGGACACATCATCACAGCCCTCACCTACAGGCATATAAGCTCCCTGCTTTAGTTTGGGCACTTGACTTCTCCAGCCTCGATCTCTGGGACTAGTGAACTCACCATGGAGTTGCTCTGCTCAAATAAACCTGTTCCTTTACTTTTTCAATTTGGCTTGATCTGGCTTACTGCATCAGCAGAGAAACCCATCATCGGGCCACAGAAAACCTATTAGTAATTCTTGTCATGTACCTATTTACGCTTTTGATCTATGCAAAAAGCAAACAGATTGGAGAATGGCTATGGGCTATCGGAGACCCTTTCAGGCAGTGACTAATGTGGCTAATTTACTAAATGGAGTACCTTTTCTTGAGCATATTTAGCCCCTGGACATGATATAAAGATATTAAGGTAGAAAACTCTTTACTAATATGCAAAGAACACAAGAAGCCATGTGCTACCCCCTGCCCCAAGACTCTAGAACATACTTTTGCATTTCTGCCCAATACTGTAACAACATTCCTCTCTGCGATAAGTCTGTGGAGGTCCACTGTCCTGCACTGAATACATCATGCCTAGGACCTAAAACATGGTATTACAAACTCCTTAGGTGTCAGAGTTGGGGAGGGGAAGTAGAAATTTAAAAGCAGGCTACAACCTCCTAACACGGTCTAGAAGATGTTGGAATATCACTTGCAGAGTAATATAAAAACTGGAGCAGTTCAGTCCCTGGGATGGAGGTGGGAGAATGAGTGAGACTATGAATGTTTGAAAGGCTGCTTTGCTTTTCAAGGGTCGCATAGAACAGGGTCAACATGATGCTCTTTCCTGAGCACAGTGCCTCATACCTGTAATCCCAGCCCACAGGAGGTGGAGGCAGGAGAATCAAGAGTTGGAGGACAGCCTACATGAGCCTATGTGAGCCCCCATCCCCCCACCCCACAAAAAATACAGGGGCTAGAGAGGTGGACCAGTAGATCAGAGTGACTGCTATTCTTGCAGAGGACCAGTGTCCAAATTCCAGCGTGGATATCAGGATCTCAAAAACCGCCTGTAATTCCAGCTCCAGGGAACCTGTGGTGGTTTGAAGGAGAATAGTTCCCACAGGCTTCTGTTTCAATGTTTGATCCATAGTTAATGGATTTAGGAATGATTAGGAGGTGTGGCCTTGTTGGAATAGGTGTGGCCTTGTCAAAGGAGGTATTTTACAAGGAGTGGGCTTTGAGATTTCTAAAGCCTACACCAGGCTCTCTGTGTGTGTGTGTGTGTGTGTGTGTGTGTGTGTGTGTGTGTGTGTCTGTCTGTCTGTCTGTCTGTCTGTCTGTCTCCATCTCTGTCTTCCTCTCCCTTTCTACCTGCCGCCTATGTATCAGGATGTAAAGCTCTCAGCTACTGCTCTGGCACCATGCCTGTCTGCTTCCCACCATGGTGACAATGGCCTAACCCTCTGAAACTGTAAGCCAACCCCCAATTAAATGCCTTCCTTTATAAGTTGTCTCAGTAATGGTGTCTCCTCCAAGCAATAGAACAGTGACAAAGCAATAGAACAGTGACAAAGACAGAACCTGACACCCTTGACCGGCCTCCCAGAACATCAGCACTCACATCTTCTCTCTCTCTCTCTCTCTCTCTCTCTCTCTCTCTCTCTCTCTCTCTCTCTCTCTCTCTCTCACACACACACACACACACACACACAATTAAAAATAAAATACATCTTTAAAAAAGTAAAAAACATAAAACAATTAAGGCTTTCTCTCTATACCCTGACTCTGAAACGGCCAAGATTTCTTTCAGACTTCTGAACAAGCCATTAATCACCAATGAATTAAACCCCCAATAAACAGTGTCAGTCTCTGTTTAAGGTCAAGAATAACCCCTACATCTAGACTTACTTCTCGAATGGAAATAAACCATAAAATAAATGTACTTAGGCCAGAGTATAATTAACTGCACATATCTTTTTATTCATAGACATTTTAGAACTTAATGTGACTGTACCATATTGAAAAATACTGAAAAATAATTAAATTTAATATCCAGAAAAATTAACGAAAGATATCTATTTCTTAGATTCAATATTTGTCTATCTTATTTTATTCCTCATTTCCTAAGTGTACTTTAGTTTCTAGCAACAACCAAGTACAAAATAAATGTTTGTTGAATTATAAATGAAAATTTAAGGGAAAAAATGAGGAAAAACTGGGGATTTCAATAGAGCTGAATTATAAATAAAACATCATGACTTTTTTATTTTACTTTGAGTCAAAATATTACCATCTTCCTGACAGGTTGGCTGGGGAGGGGGGGCTGTACATGAATGTTTAGTAGCAAAGTATTTCAGATACAATTCATTTTTTTAACAGAATCTCAATACGTGGCCTGGGTGCCTAAAACTTGGGGTCCCTCTGCTTCAGCCAGCAAGTCATAGATTACAAGTGTGTCCCACCTCATCCAGCTGCTGTCTGCTTCTTAATATTTGTGATACTGGCCATGCTACATTATATCCTCCAAAGTAGGGATAGTGGTTTATTGAAAACTTCCTCTGAACACACATGGTAAATCTGGAAGAGATGGATTCCATGGGTGTGATTCCACTGACTGGCAACAGCAGAGCACACCTTTGAACCTGACTCTGACTGAGTACCCAGAAGTGGGAGAAGCCAGGCAGTAGAGAAAGGGTCAGTCAATGATTGCTCTAGAAATAGAGGTTTCAAGAGCTCTTTCTGTAGTGAGACCAACCACTCAGCTGTGCCCAACACTCCTAGGAATGCAGGGCAGAATTGTCAGAGGCAGGAGATGTTGTGGAATATTTGTACGCTGTGTGAAGATGTATTGCTGTGATTGGTGTAATTAAGAGCTGAACAACCAATAGCTAGGCAGGAGTTATAGGCGGGACTTGCGGGGAAAGAGAGAAAGAGGAGGATGAATCTAGGCGCACAGGGATACCAGTCAGATGTGGACCAAGTCAGACATACAGAATTAAGGAGAGGTTAAAAAAAAAAAAGCCATGTAACAGAACATAGATTAATAGAAACAGTTAATTTGTGTTATAAGAGCTAGTGGGACAAGCCTAAGCTAAAGGCCAAGCTTTCATAATTAATAAGAAGCCTCCAAGTCATTACTTGGGGGCTGGTGATTCAAAGACAGTCCAACAAGAAAGACTTAGTACATATGGTGTCCAACATAGGGATGCATTTTTCTACATAGGACCTGAAAAAGCTTTTTAAAAAGTTCCAAACATGCAAACACAGAGCCAGACGTGGCTTCCTAGTCCTGCAGTCTCTCAGGCAGGCCTTGGCATACAAAGACGCAGCTCCTGGCCTGCTTCTGCTTGCTTGAGTCAGCCAACACTGTGGTAATATTTTATTTGTATGTTAATAAAGTTTGCCTGGAGGTCAGAGGAAATACATAGGCAGCCATAAACAGAAGTTAGAGGCAGTGGCAGCACACGCCCTTAATCCAATCACATGGTAGTCAGAGTCTCCGTGTGTTCAAGGACATAGCCAAGACACATGCCTTTAATCCCAGTACCCACCATAGAGACCTGGAGATGTGTACAGACAGGCAGTGACGAGGAAGTCAGGTGGCTGGGCTAAGAACCAATGAGAAAGCAGAACAGCGAGGCAATAAAGGCACAGGTTAGACAGGAAGAAGCTGGTTTGCTTGGGAAGCTACGGCAGCATGGTGAGCTAAGGTTAGCTGGTGGCTGTCACTATTTCTCTGATCTCTACGACTTTCACCCCTGTATTTGACCCTGTGTTTCTTATTTAATAAGACTGTTTAGAAATGAGTCTACACAACGCCATGTGTAGAGGCACACAGAGGGTTTAAGGCTTGGCTCACGCAGTCAGAGAAGGCTGCAGGCATACAGTAAAGCAGTCCAGACCAATAAAAATGTCAAACATACAGTAAAAAAAAAAAAAATGGACATAGACATTCATAAAAAATAGTTTAAAAATAATAAAATCTTTAAAGAAAGAGTAAAGTAATATAAAAAAATAAGCCACATGAAGGTAGGAAATACACAGGGTGTCTGGATCTGTATGGTGCTTTGTTGACTTTGACTTTTTTAAATGCTAGTGAACAAAAAATGACAGCTGCTGAGAGATACTGGATTATGGAAAATATGGGGGAAAAAACTGCTGAATTAATCCAGCCTGTACATTTTAAAGATGTCTTAACTTCAGAATGGAAGTCAGAAAATATGTTGCATTGGGGGAGAGGTTATGCCTTTGTTTCCATAGGAAACAAAAGCTATGGATCTCTTTGAAATTAATAAAGATCAGATTTGACTAAAGAGACCTCCTGAGGATCTTGGCTACAGACATGAGGGAAAAAGCCAAGAAAGACTACATGACAGATGATGTATATGTTGATCCCTCGACATGGGAACAGCTCCAAGACTGGATGAGACGAGATAAATCTTGTTGACTACATAGTCCTCATTACCTATTATTACATGCCATCCTTTTATATGGCATAGAGATTTATGTTACAGTTTGGTTATATAGTCCAGATGGACTTATAAAGTTAACAGATGCCTTTTACCTGCTCAAACATAGAATAAAAACATCATCTTTAGCTGATTTGTGCACAACACACATTCTATACTTCTATTAATGCAGATATGTATGTTACCTTTAAAAGTTCGTGTGTTTTCAGAAAAAAAAGGACCAGACACCAATAAAGACAAGTAGCCCAGATGATCCAGCCTCTTAAAATGCCTCTGTTGCAGTTTCCTCAAAATTCTGCATCCAGAACAACTTCAAAGCTGCTAGCTGAGAGGGTCCTGCCTCACAGACTACTCTTGCCAGTACTTAGATAAGCTCTACACTTCCCCATTACACAGAGACTAAACAAAAATAATACAGCTAGCTCTCCCAGGACTTGATCATTGTCCAAATTTTTTCAGGGTGCCCTAAAGATATCGTCACCCCCAGACAACAGAAAGCAGTCTAGAGAACATGACACCCACATCTCCAAGAGGTAGTGTGGGTGGTTTTTTAGTCATTCAGTGGATGTTTGTCATTTTTAGGGGGATTGGTTGCAAGTTGTTACTGGTCATGGTCAGGAAAAAAACTGAACAAAAAAACAAAGTATGTTAGAGACAGGGATCTCTTTCTGAAAAGAAAAAAAGGGGGGATATAGAAATGATAGGACAAAGGGGTAGATTATTAAATTTACTTTTAAACTAAAAAACAACTATTAGTCTTAAATATTTACATTGGTATGGATTTTGTATATTGATACAAAAGTAAGGTTATTTTTGTTATACTGTATATATGTTTCTACTCTTCTTTAAGGTATTGCGCCTATGCAGGTCATTTTAAAATGTAAAATATAATTAAGAAATACAGGTTCATAGTCATCTATAATAATCAACTGTAGTCAGGTTAGGTACGTTTTCAAGATCAAACAGAAATATATTTTAGATAGATAGTCTTCAAACACTTCAGAGACCTACAGAATATGGCATTTAAGATGTTTTAATAACTAATGCTTTTCATGACAATGAGACATGTCTGCTCCTGGCAACACCAATTTACTTCAAAAAAAAAAAGATGATGGGCATCAAAGACCCTTCATATGGAGTTTGCTTTTATGGTGGCAAAGTAAGCCACTGGGCAAGAAACTGCCTTTGCCTCGACTGCTGACAGTATGCTGTTCAAATCGGACACGCAGAACACAAAAGAAAGGTAGGGCAGTCTTCAAAATTCCTGCTTCACAGAAAAGTTGAGACACATAAAAGCTTAAGTTGTTTAAGAAGATGTTTTTAGGTCTAAAAAGATATTTTTAGGATGGTAATACAAGTTATGATAGAATATGGTTTAGGTATAAAACTTTGGAGTTACCAAGATAGAAGAGATAGAGTAGTTTCTCCAAATTTGCCAAATACAAATGGACTGGATATTGTAAATGTAATCCTCACCTGATAATTGTTCTTATTGTATATAGTTTTATTGTATCAGAGTTAAAACCTTTCCTTTTCACTTAGACAAAAAAAGGGAAATGTTGTGGGTTATTTGTACACTGTCTTAAGATGTATTGCTGTGATTGGTGTAATAAAAGGCTGAATGGCAGGAGGTATAGGCAGGACTTCTGGGCAGAGAGAGAATTCTGGAAAGAAGAAAGGCAGAGTTGCCAGCCAGACACAGAGGAAGCAGGACATTCAGGAGGAGTTAACAGCCTCGAGGGACATGTCAGGATGTAGATGAATATGAATGAGTTAATTTAAGTTATGAAAACTAGTTAGGAAAAAGCCTAAGCTAAGGCCGAGCTTTCATAATTAATAAGAAGTCTCCGTGTCATTATTTGGGAGCTGGCTGGAAGGACAGAAAAAGACTCATACAAGGAGCCCATGTTGAACAAGCATGAACCACTGGATTATCCCATCCAATACTTAATAACTTTCCCTGATCACCTATAACCTCCTTGGAAAAAAACCCTCAGCATCCCTCTTCCAGCCTCTTCGACACTCTCTTCCTCTCCTGCGCTCCCTCTCACCTCCTCCCCGACAACTTCCCTCTCCACTTCTCTCTGTCAGTAATTCTTGCCATCTTTCTCTCCTTACCTACCAGGGCTCCGTGACCAGCTGCTGCCAGGACAGGGCAATACTCTAGAGGCAACACCACCCTGAGCCCAGTAAATGCTGCACAGATTCACGGGTTGAATGTGCTATGTGCAGATGCCTCTGCATTTAATTAAAAACTTCCACTTCTCTTTTCAGAAATACAATGAAAATAGGAAAGGCCGAAGGGTCACAGGAATGACATTTAAATTCCATTATGTCTGTGCTGTCAGTAATGTCCCAAGGATATAGCTTAGCAAATGGGGAACTGAGTGCTGAGACAAAGGACACCAAGTACCTAAAACCCAATCTGCCCAGAAGACTGGCAGTGAGCTAAGGCTTCCCGGAGACACAAAGCAGATGATGTAACACTGGTGTTTAGAAAACATCATTTTCAACAGTTGTACTTAACTCGTTGAAATGAGTTTGTATAGAGACTGGTTTGAGGAGGGGAAAAAATCATTATAAAGCTTATGGTACCAAAAGCATTTGAAAATATCAAAAGAGTAAAATGTTCATACATTCTAAGTTTTCCATTAATTCTATTTCTCAATTTAGCATTATCTTTATGAAAAAAATACTGTGTGTGTGTATGCATGCATGGGTGTATGTGTGTGTGTGTGTGTGTGTGTGTGTGTGTGAGAGAGAGAGAGAGAGAGAGAGAGAGAGAGAGAGAGAGAGAGAGAGAGATGGGAGAGAGAGATGGGGAGAGAGAGATGGGGAGAGAGAGATGCGGAGGAGGGGGGAGAGAGAGGATAGAGAGCGTAGATAGATAGATGTGTGGAGGTCAGAGGACAACTTGCAGGAACCTGCTCTCTCTTTCCACCATGGGCTCGGGATCAAACTCAGGTCCCGAAGCTTTTGCAGCAAGCACCCTTAACCACTCAATCCTCTCGTGGGCCCCTAACGTGATTCTTTTTATATATAATTTATTTACCTTTATTTCATGCGCATTCGTGTTGTGTCTGCATGCATGTCTGCATCCAAGTGTCAGATTCCCTCCCTGAAAGCAGAGCTGCAGGCAGTTGTGAGCTGCCCTGTGGTTGCTGGGAATTGAACCCAGGTCCTCTGGAAAAGCAACCAGTACTCTTGACCGCTGAGCCATCTCTCCAGCCCCCTAAAATTACTCTTAAAGATATGAAGAGAGTATCTTGCAGATCTCACCACTCCCCCCTTTTAAGACAGAGTCTCAGGCAGCCCAGGCTGGCCTTGAACTCGCTCTCTTTGTAGCTGAGGCTGGGCACTGAACTCCTTACCCTCCTGTCTCTGCCTCCCCAGTGCTGGAACTACAGGCCCTTATGCTACTTACCCTGCCTGGCAACAGAACATCTTTTAATGAAGCTCTCGCACTTCACGTTGAGTCTTGCACAGATATTCTTGTTGAGGCCACTCCTCTCGCTGTGTGGCTGACAGCACTCCTGGCTGCCTCCACTGGTACCAGGTCACCTGTCTGTGTCTCTCCTCGACACTTGCTGTCCCCGGTTATTTGTTCCTTCATAACAGGCAACTGTTATACCTTCGCCAATCAAATCCTTAATAAATCCTTCCACGGCCTCCCCACAAGTTCCCCAGCTACCACTCCATTGCTCCTCTGCTTCTTATGCAGGTGTCCCAGCCCCTCCATCGCCAACTCCCTCTCCCCCTTCCCTACACTGTTTGCTGCACCTGCTCTCAAAGGCCACGGACTTCCACATGCTGCATCCATGGGACACATGTCAGCCTGTGTCTCTGCCACTTTGGCCACGCTAGACTCTCTCCACCATGGCTGTGATGCTTTCCTGGTCAGCTCTGGAGGCTGACCCTTCCTGCCCATTGTCCTTTCATTTTCTGTACAGACAATTTTTATGTTTAGAATAGCCATGACCCATGCTTCGGGACTCAGTATGACCCGGACTCGTATTTCATTACCTTTCTAAGGCCTTTTCTGGCAATCTCAAGCGAGGGTTCTAACTCTGTTTGTAGTGATGATATCTTACCTCCCAGCATCCCTGTAACCTGGACTTTTACCTCCCCTGAGGTGTAATCCTGGCAGGTGCCCATCCAGAACCACCCTCCATCCATGTAGGTTCTTTAGTGACCTTTGGAAGACACTATCTTCATACCCCACCAGAAGGGCGTGTAAGACTCTAGCCTGAGAAGCCTCAGGCTCTGGGGGTACATCTTTCCTTCTGGGTGTCCCTTTCTCCTCACCCTCATGCTGAGCCTATGCTAAGACATCTTTATTAGACTCAAACTCTGTCTCGTCTAGCTACTTCTGAAATTCTTTTTTATATCAAAGCCACAAACTCTGGCATGGCCTGAGTCAGAGTAAGTGGTAAGTGAATCCCAGTTGGGATTTGGTTACTGCGTATTTATAACAATGGGATCCACGTGGTGCTATGCTTGGTTTTTTTAATTCACTTATTTACAAGACTCTGAAGATGACTATTTCTATGTCCATCCTACAAATAAATATGGCCAGAAATGACCAGTCTAGCCAGGAGGGAAGAGGGTAAGTAATCCCCTACACTTCCCAGGTAGGACAGGACAGCACCTGGACACAGTCATAGGTTCCACTCCGGGCTAGAACAAAAGCTCACTGACCTAGTTCCGCAGTGACCTGTATTGAGTGCCACAGCCCTCACCTGGATCTAGTGCCTCCAAGCCAAAGGGTGGGGCCACAGAACTGTGCCCACCTCTGCAGCACTCCCACACCGATGTGCTCATTCACAAAAGGAGTCACTTTCTACCTTCCAGGAGTTACTTGAGCATTGTAACTTACTGAAAGCTTTCTATCACTCCCTTGGATTTTAAAGAAATTTTCCTCTGGAAACATTTCAAAAGATCTGAACAGTAACAATGCACTCACTCAATCATTTTATAAAATGCCCTCCTAAGCAAATGAGATGTGTCCAACTGGTTAAAAATCCACTCACCAATTTCATCTAGCTCAGATTAAAATATTTACAAATTTTATTATATTTTATATGTTTATTTATGTATTTTTGTGTGCATTATGAGTGTGAGAGGACATACATGACACGGGACACTGTGTGCAAGCTGAAGGGCGACATTCAGGAGTCAGTTCTCTTCTTCTGCTGTGCGGGTGCAGTGGAAGGGAACTCAGGTCATCGATCCTGGCAGCAAGCATCTAATGAGCCATCTCACTGCCTTAGTGGATCCGTTATAAAGTTTGGTGTCACTGTTCTAAATGGGACGTCTCCATCCAATCCCTCCCCACAAAGCTCGGGAACCCCACGGAAGAGGAGGCAGAAAGAGTGTAAGAGCCAGAGGAGATGGAGGACAGCAGGAGAACAAGGCCCTCCAAGTCAACTGAGCGAGCTCATACGAACTCACAGAGACTGACGCAGTAAGTCTCACAGGGCCTGCACGGGTCTGCACCGGGGCCTCCGCATTTATACTATAGCTTTCGGTTTAATATTTTTAGGGGACTCCTGAAAGTGTCAACAAGTGCATCTCCCATTCTTGTGACTTCTCTTGGGGCTCTTTTCCTTCTGTTCGTATGCCTTGTGATAGTTTTTGTTTTATCTTATATTTCACTTTGCTACATTTTGTTGTTATCGCTTAGCAGCCTGTTCTTTTCTAAGGAGACAGAAAGAGAGTGGGTCTGGGTGGGAGGGGAGGTGGGGAAGAACTGGAGGAGCAGAGGGAGGGGACGCTGCAATCAGGATATGTTGTATGAGAAAAAAATCTATTTTTAATAAAATGGGGGGAAAGTTTGCCGTGACGATGAATCTGAACTGTCAAACTGACGAGATTTAGACTCACCTAGAAGACGGTGAAGTGAACTTCTGGATGTGTCCTGGGTCAATTTCAAAGAGGACTGACAATATGGGCCAAGAACTGAGGGAAATGTTAGCCCTGAATGTAGGCAGCACCACCATCCAATACACTGGAGGCCCAGATGGGGGATGTGCAAGTTCCATCCTCCTTGAGAGGCTACATCAGTCTCCATCTCTCTGTCTGCAGCCGGCAGGCTCCAGCTTCTGCCATCTTTCAACATGAACTCCATCCTAGAAGTTTCCAGATAGCGTCCAGGTACTCGGTGTGGGAAGGGCACTACCAAGGCTTTGCACTCCTTGGACTGAACAGCTACTGGGTTCTCTGTTTCTCCATGTACATAGCTTCTCCGTGTATACAGATAACCATCAGTGGACTAAACCAGCCCCCAAATTATACTTTATCGTGTGTGTGTGTGTGTGTGTGTGTGTGTGTGTGTGTGTGTGTGTGTTGTAGTAGAATATTATTTGAAGGTGTGTTACTTTTGTTTATGTTGCATTTGTTTAACTCTGTGAAGCTGTGTTACTTTGTCTCTCTGAAACACCTGATGGTCTAATAAAGAACTAAATGGCCAATACGTGGCAGGAGAAAGGATAGGCGGGGCTGGCAGGCAGAGAGAATATATAGAGGGAGAAATCTGGGAGGAGGAGGAGAGCTAGCAGCCAGAAAGGGAGGAGAACTCCAGGGGCCAGCCACACAGCAAGCCATAGAGTAAGAGTAAGATTTACAGAATTAAGAGAATGGGAAAAGCCCAGAGGCAAAAGGTAGTCAGCATAATTTAAAGTTAAGGAACACTTGCTAGAAACTAAGCCAAGCCAAGGCCAGGCATTCATAAGTAAGAATAAGCCTCTGTATGTGATTTATTTGGGAGCTGGGTGGCAGGCCCCCCAAAAAGAGTAAAATACCAAAAACAACAATGTTTATTAGTAGTGTATATATAAAAATTAAATATTTCTATTGGTTTTGTTCCTCTAGAGAACCTTAATGAATACAGTTGACTTTCAAGTTAAAATTTCAAACTTAAAAAATAAATTTTCTCCCAAAAGTTTGTATGCCAATAGTTTATAGCAGGGAAATTATTATTATTATTATTATTATTATTATTACTTGGTGGTGGTGGTGGTGATGAAACATCTATCAGGCAATGAGCATTGTTGTAAATGACAGAGATACATGGCAAATATAACAAAGATTGCCATCTAGTATAATCTCTGAAATTTAATCTAATGAAACTTTGGCATAAATGTGCATAAATACATGTGTATTCTCACACTTGTGTACATTATCAAGTCCCTACAGCTGTTAATTGGCATTTTTCAAGTGCTGGCCTCAGAATTTACCAAGCTGCTTGGCACTTTAGCTAACACTTGAAGATTCAGAGACAGCCCTGCTAATTAAGACTCTGCTATAATTAATTGTGTTTGTGAAGTGAGTAGTTTCCAGTACACATGGTTATTTAAAAGATCCCTGAAACCAAACACCATACAATTCAGCAGAGTCACAATCCTAACCCCTGAAGCACATTAAGTCCCTGGAGCCCCAGGTGTGGCTCCCCACAGAGGAATTGACCAGAGCCGAGGCAAGCTGATCTCACTGCCAGGACACTGTCCTGGTGCATGGAGAAAGTCAATCACGCAGGTGCTAGCTAAAGGACTCAAGGACTGAGTTCAGTTCATGCAGGTGCTTCATTATCATGCCTACCACCTACAAGCATGTAACTGTGAACTTACAGGATTAAGACCAGGAATTGCTTCCCTCATAATTTAACAGGCAAGAGCAGGAAACTGTGGAGGGAAGGAACAGACAACACCCTCCTAGTTCTAGAGCCTGAGAGTTACCAACACCAAACAAGAGAACTCCACAGTGCTGGATACAGTCATCCTGCCACACTACCCATGGACACAACTAGAAGGTGAACAGTCTACTGACTGATGGTGCCACGCACAAGCAGAGTGGGTCAAGGTAAGAATGAAGAGCAGGTGGAGTCCGACACCTCACAGACCCGACAGGTCTTAGTGGGTCAGGAGTCGTCTGACACCTTCAGACCTGATCACATTAAGGAGCTTAGACTTTGTTCCAAGTCCACCAAGCCACCCAAGAGTTTTAAAAAGCAGGTTCGCTATGGTTACTAGGTTGATAAATTAACTCTGATGGTGGAGGAAGTAGGGAAAACAGAATGTTACAGCAACTGAATGGGCGGATAGGCGCTGACATCCGACTATACACTAAAAGCAAAGGCAGGAATGTGGACAGACATTCCCTAAATACTTGACATGTAACACAAACATTTTTATACTATTTTTAAAACTTCTTTTAAACATTTATTTATGGGGGAGGGGGTGCCCCAATGTACACATGAAGGTCAGAGGACAACTTGTGGGAATGGGTTCTCACTTTCTACCAAGTAAGTTCTGGGTGTTGAACTTAGGTCACTAGGCTTGGTGGCAAGCACCCCCTGAGCCAGCTTGCCAGCCCTCCCTAGTACTATTTATAGAACAATTATTAAATAATCTAATAACCAAGAACGGCAATATCTATTCTGGAAAATGTACTTAGACCTGGTCACAGGGCTGGGAATGCAGACCGAGCAGGAACTGCTGACCCACCCAGCCTCCCAACCCAAGGGGAACAAAGCCACCCCCACTTCCGACCCTCCAGCTGTGGTCCCTTGTGCTGTGGGATGGTCTGTACGTCAAATTGCTCTGATTGGTCAATAAACAAACACTGATTGGCCAGTGGCCAGGCAGGAAATATAGGCGGGACTAACAGAGAGGAAAATTGAGAGAACAGGAAGGCGGAAGGAGTCACTGCCAGCCATGGCCATGACAAGCAGCATGTGAAGATGCCAGTAAGCCACGAGCCACGTGGCAAGGCATAGATTTATAGAAATGGATTAATTTAAGATGTAAGAACTAGATAGCAAGAAGCCTGCCACAGCCATACAGTTTGTAAGCAATGTAAGTTTCTGAGTGGCTGTGGGACTGGCAGGTGACAGAGATTTGTCCTGACTGTGGGCCAGGCAGGAAAACTCCAGCTACACCCTTGGCCTGCGGCAAACATTCTGCAGGTTGCAGACTCTGAGGTGATGTTCTGACAGGACCCGCGGTTCCTGCGATGCCTGTCCTCCGGGTCACCTCAGGTCAGCTCCCTACACCTCTCCCCCCTGCCCCCACGTCCCTGTGCCACCCCCAGCCATTCTGCTGGGACAGCCCCTTCCTCACCAGCCTTCCCTGGAATTTCCACCTCCATGTCACGTGTGCAGAAATCGAAAGGCAGCTGCATTTTCTTCCCATTAAAACACTAGCTACTCTAGTGAGCATTCCTCACGCGCTATGCATTACTTCTGAGTTCTCAACGTATTCATTTGTTCTCTCAATCAAAATCTTACTCCTGTTTTAAATAAGGGGAACTAGAGCAGAAGTACCTTGCCCAGGCGGCACGTGCCAAAGGCAGGATTAGAACCCAGGCAGGCAGTCTAGCTGCTGCCCCCATGTTCTCCTTCACATGAACCGTACCACCATTGCCTTCAAAGCCAATCTTTTCAGAAACAGAAGGAAACAACTGCCGTCGTTCTTTGGAAGGCCCGATTTACACACAACACCGACTTATATTCTAATGGGGGGACGTTCAAGCGAATGTGCACACGGCTTCTAGGATGCTGAAATTACCTAAGTTCGTTTCATCAAGTTTTGTTTTTTTTTATCCCTTCCAAAGAATCAGACTAATATGTGAAGGAAAGGGAAATGCTAATTTTTCCCTCAACATATGTTGAGAGAGCCACTCATGTGCACACTTGTTAGTTCTGCCAGAGTGCAAGCCTGGAGGGTGAGACACGCCCATCTCTGGGAGAACTTCTCGGCAGGAGAATTCTTAGTGTGGAAGGAGTGCTCGATTCAGAAGCACACGGCATTCTTCACATGTCAGAAGCAGCCCCACAGAATAACCCGGGTCCCTAACCGGACTATTAAGTTGGCGTTATCAAGTGCCGAGTTGAAGACAGCGCTCAGCCGTGCTGGCTGGCGAGGGAGCGCAAACGATGTCGCCGAGGACATCCTCATTACCTGGCAGTTTAACCTTCCAAGAAGGAACCCAGTGTTTCCTAGGTTCAGAATCGAGAGTTGTGGGACTCTTGTCACCCCAAGCTAAAGAAAGATAAAAAGAGGGGAAGGAGAAGCGGGGGAGGGCGGGCAAGAAGTACTGTGTAAAAAGAAAAAAAAAATCTCTTTATTCACAAGAAATGCTTTGATGGTGTTAAAGATGATGAAAAGGCAAAGTCTTCTAAATAAAAATGATTCATGCCATAAAACATCACATTCGTCCAGTCACCTAGGTGACTTAACAATGGTTATAAACACTGCTTAACAGTGGTTTGCCCGCCCCCCGCCCCCTTTCAGGCCTCTGCAAACGGCCCCAGTGGCCCAGTCCTGTAAAGACGCCATGTCACCATGTCGGCACAGGAGCTCGCCACGACGGACTCCCAGGAATCCTTACCAGGCTTTTGCTTCTCGAAGTGCGCATGCACTTAGCACTTGGAAGGTGCTGCAGGAGGGCTGTGAGTTCAAGGCCAGACAGAATGCACAGTGAGACTGTCTCAACAACAACAACAACAAAAATGCACATAAGCAGGGCA